>NC_081809.1:20312500-21057500 GCF_030704535.1 Vitis vinifera | reverse complement strand
GACTCATCAGTGTCCTCGTCAAAGTAGTAGAGTCCCCTGTCCTCACTAGCATTGCTAATCTTCTTTCCCGAACTCCGGTCCTAAAATTCACAATGTTCTTGTGAGAAAACAACCCAACAATTACAATCTTTAGGTATCTTACTCACAGAAAGCAAGTTACAAGACAAGTTTGGAACATGTAGCACTGGCTCAAGGATAAGGGCAGAGTTAATTTTAATGGTTCCAAACCCTGCAATTGGAGACAATGATCCATCTGCAATTTTCACTTTGAGTTGACGAGAACTAGGGATATATGAAGAAAACAAATTTATACATCCTGTCATATGATTTAATGCTCCAGAATCAATAATCCAAGGCTCTTTTTCCGTCTTTGTGCATTTAACGGCTGTCAGGAAATTACCTTTTTGGGCTATAAGAGAGTTGCTGGTGGTTTTCTCAGGTGTAAGCAGCTTGTAGAGCTTTTCAATTTGCTCTTTGTTCAGGTTGAGGCCGCCAATATTCACTGTTTTTAAGTTTCTGGGTCTTGGCAGTGGACTGGTAGGCACGGGTATCTCTTCTAAAGGTCTCTTGTGGCTTCAGGCTTTGGTTGGCAAGTCTACCTTGCAATTTTCCCTATTGTGATTTGATCTTTGACAGAAATCACACCAAAGATTACCCTTGCGTGCACGCTGTGAGTTGCTGGAATTTTCAGTTCTGTGTTATGATTCTAGGCCTTTGGCAGCAAAAGCTGAGGCTTTGGTTTGGAGAGGAGTCTTGGAGTTGCTTAGCATATTCGCCTTCTTTCTTCCCGAAAAACCTCAGCAAATATTTCTTTGATCTGTGGTAAGGGGTGAGTTCCAAGCATCCTGCTACGTACCTAATCAAGATCTTTATTAAGACCAACAAGAAAGTCATAGGTACATTGCTTTTCCACTAACTTTGCATATTTTCCAGCACATTCTCCACACCAATTAGTTGGTTCGAAAATGTCCAGTTCTTGCCAAATCTTAGTCAGGGATGTATAGTATTCAATCATGCTTTTATTACCTTGTTTGAGATCTCGGGCATGATCTCTTAATTCGCATAGCTGGGCTGAGTTCTCAATGTCTGAATATGACAGTCGGACCTTATCCCAGATTGCCTTTGCCATTTCATGCACCAGATATAGTGAACCAATGTGCTCCTCCATTGAGTTAATAAGCCAGGCCATTACTAGAGCATTATTTGTGTCCCAAGAAGAGTGACTCGGGTCTGTAAGAGCAGGTTCCTGTACAGTCCCATCTATGAAGCTGATTTTGCCTCTCCCTCAAATAACTATTTGAACTGATTGAGACCATTGAAAAAAGTTCCTGCCATTGAGTTTACAAGAGGTGATTTGGAGAGAGGAATGATCAAAAGAAGCAGTGGGGTTAATCGTGAGGGCAGATGAAGAGGATTGGTTAGAGCCCTCTTTGGATCCATCCTTGCTTAACCCAGTGAGGGCCCTTCTGTAGTCGCCCATCTTTTTCTCTCAACAGAAAAAAAAATGTTGCTCTGATACCATGTGCAAAGGTACCGGAAAGAAAAAGAACACTGCTGCTAATTTTATTATTTGAAAAAATAATGAATAAAAATATAGAGAAAGCTGAGATTTAAATAGAAATCTCCAGCCAAATAACAGATCAGAAAATCATGGAAATAATCAGCAATAAATTAGGAAATAAAAATCAAAATGGGATCAGATTTTATTCCTAAAAATCAGGACAGCAGTCCAGCTGCTTCCTAAAATCTCGGGATTTTTGATAGCCCAAGGGAAAAACTTTTCAACATTATGTAACATATCCGTAATCATATTGGTGTTTTGGATGAGTTTTTGTACCAAATAAATTGACATGTGTTATTTATTTATTTATTTTGGTGAGAAATTCAAATGAGCTGAAACATCTTGTCATATTGGAAGGATAATCTCTCATGTTCTTTAAGGATATGATTAGCATGAACCTTTGGACTTTAACTTCAGGCTAAGGCAGTGAGGGGAGGGTGGCCAATGTAAACAGGTGTAGTCTTTGTAAAGATGGAGGGAGACAGCAGACCATATTCTTACTCATTGTGTCAAAGCCTGGCTGTTGTGGAATTTCTTGCTTATTTGCATTTCAATGAGTATTCCTGTGGTCTACTAAGGATTTTGTGCTGGGATTGCATGTGCGGGGGTTCAATAGGTGGAGCTGGCAGGTGTGAAGGATCACACCCTTTGTTTTGGTGCATTTAGAGAGAGCAGAGTCTTTAATGAAGAGGAGCTGTTTGATCAGAGATTAGAAGAGGCCTTCACAAATCACTTTTGGATTGGTCTAGAGTTCCTTTAGAACTTGGTGGATCACTCTATGTTAGATTTGATTAATGGTTTAAGCTTGGTCTAGGGTTTGATTTTGCTTTTGATTTAATCTTATTCTTTTGCCCTATCAAAAAGGGAAAAAGAACATGCACACACGTGCACACACTCAAAGTCAAGGCTTCTCATATGGTATTTGAATGTGGGGACACTTGTAATGTTTGTTATCTTAGAAAATTCAAAATGTTTGGAAAATTGTTTCCAGTTTTCCAAAAGAAAAAAAAAAAAAGGGAAAAAATCCTCATTACAAGTTTTATTGTGACGTTAGCATATGCTAAAATAGTGTGTTATATACACTAGGCTTAAAAAGGTGACCAGAAGACCTGCATATAGGAAAAGTTGTATACCGGCATGTTTATTCTTCTATGAATTAAACTACTGTCTTGATTAGTGATGATATTAACTGTTATTGATTACCTTCTATATTTAATTATAGTACTTCATTTTGTATAAATATAGTTTTCTTTTATTAACAATGTTCACATTTCCTGTTGGTTCCCTATTTTTGTGCTCTGTAATTTTTGTTTATCACACTTAATTTTTAAGACTTGTTGAAAAAGAATTCATCATAGTTTTGAAATTTGGAAATCTGAGGTAAATAGGTTTGAATAAATTATTGTTATTTTTCTTAATCAGAATAGGTTTGAATAAATTGTAGTTAGTTGTAACTCCAAATAAAGTCCAGTTTCTTGTTCTCCTTTTTCTCTTCCTAGATTCAGTATTGGGATGAATTATGGGAGCTTTGCAAGAAATCTAGTTCCTATCTTTGGGCTGGTTTAGTTTTACAGATTTTCATGTATATTGTTGAGCTACCAATTTTCCAAAAAGCTTAAGCTTGGAGGATTTGGATTCAATATGTATATCATGCTCCTTAACACCCTCCCTCACGTGCAGCCCCATACCTGCATGTGGAGAGATAGACATAATTTGGATTCATATCTAACAAACAAATAGGGGAAATGCAAATTGCTAAAAGAGGGGTTGAGCCCAATACCTCCCACCAAACCAAACTCTAATACCATGTTGGAAAAGAGAGATCTCCTGGATCAGGTTTTTTTTATTGGACCATCCACATAACCAAGGCGGCCTTGTCCTCTTATCACCATCAGGGCAAACTGAGATCACTGAATGAAATTTTGATTATTTACTTTCGTGGTTGTGATTTAAAGGGGAGAATTTTCAAAAAATGTTAGTAAGGAGGCTGCAGTGGATGAACTTGCAGGGACGGGCTGAGAGACTTCCGAAGAGACCTCAGAACCAACATCCCTGCGCTCACCAATTAAGGCTGTTCTGTACATCTTTTTGTCTCAACTGGCACCAACTCTGACACCATGAAACTGGGCAGAAAACCAAAAAAGATGAATGAAAAACACTGCAGAAAAAGAAAAAAGGACAGACCACAAAATGGAGACTGCTTTTGTTATATTATTTTATTTCTTTAATACAAGTAGATTTATAGGCTAGATTTTGTAACCATAACCCTTTATTTTAGGAGATTCAAACAAGTTGTATTTTAGGAGATTCAAACCAGTTGTAATATTACAACTAGCAACAAGTAACACAATCTCCCATATTAGAAAATAAACCAAATCTTAGATTTTATCTTTAGTCAGAGAATAAGAATTATCCGAGATTCTCTACATAAATAATGCCAATTGCTTAGATGACCACTGTTTTACAACAACAATGACATGAAGCAATGGACTCTAGCAATAGGAGGTTCATTGATTGGAACAAATTTTATTTATGGTTAAGAGATAATACTATCTTAATTAACATGTCCTACTCATCTTTTATCACCTAGTATTTTCCCAATACCAAGAAGTTTATTGAACTTCTTTGTGTTATCAAATAGGTTCCACTCATTTGATACAAATCTCCCTAATTCTACAACCTCAGACTGAAGAGGCTTTCTAGCTTCCATGTGCAAATAAAATTCATGCTCCAGAATCTTCACTTCATGCAAAAACATTGTGTGTAAAACTCTTGCCCCAAAAATTTCACTTTGCGCCAAAACATCATTGTGTGTGTGTGTGTGAGAGAGAGAGAGAGAGAGAGTACTATTAGCAATTTAAAGTTTCAAATTTCATTGTTTTGGACAATATGTGGTTCATTATGGCTGTAAAAACCGTGTATTATAGTGCATGATATGGTCCTTTCATTATTCATTTAAATGTTTCCTTAGTGTTTGTGGAATCTAACAACTTTTGTAATTTTTTCTTTTTCTCTAGCTATCCACGCACGGAGAGTACAGCTTATCCCTCTTCATTTGACTTTAAAAGCACACTTGGCATGCAAACAAATAATCCAACATGGGGTGATTATGTACAGAAACTACTGGATGATGGTTTTCATAGGCCACGATCAGGAACCGATGCTGGTGACCACCCTCCCATAACTCCAATGCGGGCAGCAAATGAGGATATGTTAGGCAATGATGCTTGGAAATTATACCAGTACGTCTGTCAACATTTTATAGGCACTGTATCCCCTGACTGCAAGTATGTAAGGTAAAAGTTCTACTGTTATATGCTTACATTTTTATATTCCTCTTTATCTTTTTTGTTTATCTACTGGTATTTTCCTTTTAGATATTTTGATGTTGTTGAAATGAAGAAAAAATCCAGTCTACTATATCTCTAGTTGGTTGGAAACACCATATATTTATATGAGAATTATAGAGTTCTAGATTGCTTAAAAAATTCCTATCTATTTAGTAACTTAATCAACAAGATAACTTTATCTACAACTAAATAAAAAAGGATAAACGTATAAGAAAAAATCCATATGATGATAGCAACCAATATCTTCAACACTCCCCCTCAAGCTGATGCAAAGATGCTAATCAAGCCCAGCTTGGATAAAGAACTTTGTAACACAGCTCTCAAAAGTGCTTTTATGAAAAATATCAGCCAATTGATCTATAAAGTTAATGTAAGGAGTAGAAAATTCTCGAGCTAATACCTTTTCACAAACAAAGTGGCAATCAATTTCTATATGTTTCATGCACTTATGGAAAACAAGATTAGATGCAATGTGAATGGCCACTTGATTGTCACAATGCCTAGGGCAAGGAGATAAAATTGGAAAACTCAACTCAGCAACTGATTTTCTAAGTCAAATCAATTCGCTACATGCCTGTGCCATGGTTCTATATTCAACTTCAATACTATTACAAGAAACCAAAAATTATTTTTGAGTATGCTATGTTATCAAGTTACCTCCCAAAAATGTACAAAATCGTATAGCAAATCTTCTATCATCTATTGAATTAGCCCAATCTGCATAATAGCCAACTATATTTAGGTAACCTTTGTTTTGGAACAAAATTCCTTTCCTTGGAGCATTCTTGACATAATGAAGAATTCATTTAACAGCTTCCAAATGTTCAGTATGCGGCAGATGCATAAATTGGCTTACAGAATAGGCTAGATCAGGAAGAGTAGTAGTGGGATAAATAAGTTCAACCAAACTTTGATAGAGACGAGGATTAGGCAAACAAGTGCCACTATTTACAGATAATTTTTTGCTGATATCAATCGGAATATCACTTGATCGACATCCAAGAAAACCTATATGTTTTAACAAACCTATAGCATACTTCCATTGACAAAGGAAAATCCCTTTCTTGGAGTAAGAGACTTCCATCCTAAGGAAGTATTTAAGGTGACCAAGATCTTTTACCTCAAAAGTGCTCTTCAAGAAATTCTTAAGATCAAGAATGCCATGAGAATCATCTCTTGTGATAACAATATCATCAACATACACCAACAAAAGAGTGAAGTTTGCATCACACCTTTTGTAAAATAAAGAATAGTTTTCATTTGATCTCTTAAAACCAATTCGTAAAAAAGCGGAACTAAGTTTTTTCAAACCAGATATGAGCAGACTGTTTAAGGCCATATATAGATTTTTTAAGGTGACATACATAGCTCGTTGGTTGAAAAGAATATCCATGAGGGGAAGCATATAAACTTCATGCAGATCACTATTCAAGAAGGCATATTTAATGTCTAACTGATGTAAATTCCATTCATAACAAGCAACTAAAGATAAAATGACTCATATGGAGCTTATTTTGGATACCGGAGCAAATGTCTCAAAATAGTCCTTCCTATAGGTCTGTGAAAAACCTTTTGCAACTAATTTTGCCTTGTATCATGTAATGCTGCCATTAGGATTATATTTAAAGTAAATATCTAGTTTCAACCAACTTGGTGTTTTCCAACGTGTAATGATGTTTGTTGAGAGAGAGAGAAGAAGACCTTAATTCTCATTCATATGATTAACTACTTACAATTGAGAAGTACATATTTATACAAGCCTAGGAGAACTAACTACCATACATGTAACCTATATTAAAAAAGGAAAGACTGTACACTATATATACATTATATTCAACAATGTTAACTACCAAGTACGATTTTTTTGGAGAGCTTCCATTTCCTCATCCATTGTTTCTTTCCAAGGAGGTAAAGTAAGAGCATCTTTGTAAGGGAGAAAAATAAGATTGATCAAGTCGAGTAATGAAGGCCTAATGAGAAGGTGAAATGAAATGGTAAGAAACAAAGGAGAAACGAGGATGTCTTGTACAAGGGCGCTTACCTTTTCAAAGAACAATTGGAAGCCCAAGAATGGTTTTGGAAGAAGAAATTGTAGGTACCTCATCAGTAGATGGCTCTCAATCAAGGTATGTGGTAGATTCAAAAACAAGAGATGGATCTAAATGAATCATGGCCGATCTCTTCTTCCTACATGAATAAACCTAAAAGTAGATACAATACTTCCAATACCATTTTGTTGAGGTGTGTAAGGACATAATGTTTCTAATGCAATCCCTTCATCAAACATTGTGTAAAAGCATGTGACAAATATTCTTTTGCATTATCACTATGAAATGTGCCTATAGATGTGTTAAAATTATTTTTAATCCAAGCATGAAAACTTCTAAATGTATGTAAAACATTACTTTTTTTACTCTTGAGTAAATAAATCCATGTCATTCTTGAAAAATCATCAATGAAAGAAACAAAATATTTGGACTTTGAAGAGTCGATAGGGGTTAGTCCCCAAATATTTGAATGAATCAATTCAAGCAAACTACTACCCTGCTTAATTTTATTCAAGGAATAAATAGACCTATGAGGTTTTGCTCTTAGACATGGTTCACAAGGTGAACTAGACTCAAACTTGAGAGTTACTACTCTCTCTAAGACACTTGTAGATGGATAGTCAAACCACTGGTGCCATAACAGGGCCTGGTCACTTGATACATTGTGTAGCACCAGCTGTAGATGTATTTGAGGAATGAAAGACTTATGGTCCATGCTCCTCCATACTACCATGGATTAAAAAATAGGAATTTATCGAGGAAATTTCACCGAGAAAATCGGATTTTGCTCATGGTCGATACAAAATCAATGATGGAAACTCAGTCCAGCACCACTTCCAAATTCAAAATTTTGAACCATATGCATGGGTTGGGGATTGCCTTCTTGCAAAACAAGCACATCACCACTAGGGCAAGTTGCCCTGATTTAATATTTATCACATATGTTATATATCTACTAATTTTGTCTTCTAAAGCTTTTTCCATATATATATATATAAAAAAAAATTGAAATATAAAATAAAATTTAATAAATCAATTAATTTTAATTATCTCCTTTTTAAACTCTATTTAATTAATTATTGATAATATAAAAACATCATGATAACCTTCTTAATGAGTATTTTCATAATTAAACACATGACATATAAATATAAACTTATAAATAAGTCATAAACATTTTAAAATTAAAAATAATTATATACATCATCATTTTTGTACATCCAATACATTCAAACTAAATAAATTATCATTTTAATATTCAATATATTTGCGATTTCTAAATATTTTATTATTGAACATCTTAATTTTTATCATATACATATCTATATTTCACTAAAACAACTTTAATATGTATATTATTACTTGTTTTATCATTTCTTAAAGGCTTTTTTTTTTTTTAATATTGCTATAAGTTTTGATGTTTTTTTTTTTTAGAATTTCCATCCAATATTTCCATAAAATCCAACCACCGATATTTCCGTGATTTCCAATATTTTATCCATGCTTACCACCACCAATCATTCTCCTCGTCTATAGATCCTGAATGATAAAATGTGAAGGAAAAAAGGTTACAAAGCAATTGATATTGTTCCCAATTTCCTCATACACGATGTTTAATCTTTGAAGAGTAGACATACCTTATATGTCAAACTTCTATGTATCCACATTCCCTATATACTGTATATATGATATGCACTACTTGATATGCTTTACAGGAATAAGGTAGAATTTTCAATTGGTGGCGAAATCTTTCGCTGTATAGGGCAGCATGTTATAGTCAAAGGCTTTACATCTATTATGCCATGGCTGGCAGTAAATGAAAAAAATCTTCCTCAGTTTAAAAAGGGAGAAAAAATAGAAGTTTCAAAAGTTGAGCTCTATGAGGTAATGTTCTGAACCTGCTAAATCACTTCTGGCTTATAACTGTTGGTGTTTTGAGTTTTGAATGTTATTTAACTGCTTCAAGCTTTCCTGAGATTTTCCCTATACTGGGTTCTATATTCTATTACACCCTGAACAGGCTGATTTTTATTTTTTTTCTTTTGCCTTATGATATAATTAAAAACATCTCCTTTTCAATGTGCACTTTGATGAAGAAGGGGGGTATTGAAGTGGAGTGGGTAGAGAAAGGGTGAAAAAAAGGAAAGACTAGAGATCAAATACTATGATGTAAAACCTGAGTGTTGAACATGCTACTAATATTTCTCATAACTACTTATTAACTGTTTATGAAATTTATAGGGGGAAACCAGTCCTCCAGATTATCTTAGTGAAAGTGAGCTGATATCCCTAATGGAGAAGAATGGGATAGGCACAGATGCATCCATTCCTGTGCATATTAACAACATATGTGAGCGCAACTTTGTGCAGGTTTGTGATAATCTTCATCACTGAAAATTTTGATTCTCATGCATGTTTAAATGTGGAAAATTGTTTCATAGAATGCATGTTTTGGAATATAGATTTTCAATTTGCCTTAAGATTGCAGGTGCAAGCTGGAAGGAAGTTGGTTCCAACTGCTTTGGGGATCAGCCTAATAAGAGGCTATCAGTGCATTGATCCAGATCTTTGTTTGCCAGACATTCGAAGTTTCATTGAGCAGCAGATCACTCTTGTTGCCAAGGGTCAAGTGGATCACTCTCGTGTGGTGGAGCATGTACTACAACAATTCAAGCAGAAGTTCATTTATTTTGTGAAGCAGGTTATAGAATTCATTGACTTTGTACCTGCTTATAGTTGCCACCTGCTTAAAATAATTAATTCTTTTCCTTGTTTAAGAAAGAAAAGGAAAAAAAAAAAAGAAAAAAGGGACATGAAAGACTGCATCATATTTCAGTGAAATTTTAATTTATTAGGTCTCTTGTCTTTTTTTTATTAACTCAATGAAGCCTCTCCCAACAATTTGTGGTTTGCTAAATGAACCTCTTCTTCAGTGTTCAAGTCATCTTGTGGCCATATGCTTAAACAAACTATATCCAATCGCATCTTTTGTCACTCTCATGATCCATATTCTTTTTCATCTTCCTTTTATACCTGTGCTGCCTTTACCTGAATTTTTCAATTAGTTGTGCATCCTTTATTAGGTGGTGCAGAACTGAATTACCATTGATGTTTATCCCTTATCTTGTCCTTGAGTGATGCTGCTTTTGACTTTTGAAGATGAAATTCATTTTTTGTTGCTAATAAATCTTAAAAAGACATTCATTCTCATTCCAAGTTTTGTTCAGTCTTTTCTTGTATTGCAATGTAAGCGCATCATAGAATCCCTTTGTTGGGTTCAATCTTCCTTCTTAATTAGTTTTTCCTTTCTTTGTTCCTTTTCTTTTTCTTGAGCATGCTGCTTCTCAACTGTGCCTCATTCTCTGTATTATTTGCATAGCTAGTGTGTTTGTCTGACAAAATTTTTTCACTACTCTAGTTCTATGAATTCTTGGGAAACACTTTGCTTGCAAAAGGGTCATTTTTGAAGTATTTTGTTGTAACTGGTAATCTTTTCCTAGATGCATCCTACTGTGACCCATTGAATGTGCCCTGAAGAGGTTAGTGGTTAAATGCATCTTACACAACTAGCAGGCTGGTTGGTTTGCATTCAAGAAATTAAATGAATGCCTTTAGCAATGATTTGATTCAATAAGTTAGTTTCAGCAGTTATTTTTATTTAAAATCAGGAAGAACCATTTCATTTCTATTGAAAGGAAAAGCAAGATAAGAAATTCTCCCTCTATGAACTAGCTGACCAAAAAGAAGAAAACCTCTCAACGAGAGAACCAAACAATCTCAAGCCTAGGGAGTCTAAAAGCAAAGGGAGGAGAACGCAGAGGGACCGTCGGCACCAAGGCACTCTATATCTGTGTTCATTTTGATGTTAGTGATGAAATGCCTCAACCTCCTCATACCCAGATACACTCCAAGACTCAGTCATGGGTTAACTGATGTCTCTTTCTTCCTCTTCATCATGGGTCATGGGTCATGATTCTTGAAAATTTTTCCTTTTGAAGATAATCTTTGATTTTTTAGAGATTTCTTAGGTTTGGATCCCATTTGTTGTTATTTGAAAGGGAAAAAAATTATTTATTTCGGTAACTGGATGATTCATTCGAGTCAACTTGGAATATCGATCAACTTGACCGAGTTTAACCGATTTTCGACCGAGTTTGTGTTTCAGATGGTATTGGGTATCAGACTCAACGCAGAAAGGGCCAATGCCGGTATGACTCAGCCAAGTCTTACCGAACTTGGCTGATACCTTGAACCATGGATCTGCATCCTAGGAAACCCTTGAGGCCTGGATCAAGTGGCAAAGGGTTGGGTTGGGGGTGTGGGAGGTTCCACATTTGTGTCTCCCTAGGGACCAAAAATGAAAAAACAAGAAGAGAGAGAGAGAGAGAGAGAGAGAAGATCCATGTCCTAGGAAAGAAAGTAATTATGCAAATGAGACAGATTAACCCGCTTAAAGAGCACATTATCAAATCTTTTAGATTATTTTATGTGCTTTCTTATTGTCCTTGTTGCGATCAGAAATTTGTTGGAAAATTTATTTAGGGAACCTCTTTTGGGGGGAGAATCAGATGGAGTTATGAAACTGTAGTTAGTCAGATGGGAGAAGATATGTTCTTAGGTCTAAGGGTGAACATTTTGCGTGTAATTAATGTGCCTAAGCTCAGATAGTAGTTATTGAAAATTTTGGAGGGGAACTGAAGTTTGTGGAGGGTGTGGAAAGCATCTTGTGTGGAGGAAATGAGTCAGTGGATCACATGAGCTTTGTTCTTTAATCTTCTTGCTCTTTTGTATCCTGTGCGTGGTGCCTAAGTCCCTCGAGGAGCTCCTGTGTAATTGCATGGAAAGTTTGTAAAGATTAATGGGGAAGGAGTGCAACAATCTGATCTTTTAGGAAGAAGAATGCACCATCCAGAAGCCAAAGGATATCCTTGTTGAATTCTTATTTCTCTGGACATTGTGGCCTTGGTAACAGCCCAAAGATGTTCATTTGTAGATTTTATTCATATGGCTTGTGTTAGGTTGGTTTAGTGTAGCAGATTTATGTTTTTTTTCCTAGATTCATAGTATTTCCCATCTGATTTGGTCTCTTTTCTTTCCCTCTTCTTGTCTTTCATATTGGCGTTCACCCTTTTGGCACCTTCTAATGTTCCTATCTTATGAAAGGAAAATCAAAAGGTTTTATCTCTATATTTAGATTTATTTGGTTAGAATAAAAGATTATTTTCTACTTTTTAGGTTTTTTTAGTTTCTATAGGAACCCTTTCTTAGAGTTATTTTAAAGAAATGAATTACTAATCAATAAAGGTCTCCTTTTTGCTTCTATTATGTCTTGAAGATTTATCGGCTACAACTATCAACTACATCATATATTTTCTTGTAGATTTCTTCAATCTGAGTAGAGCACATTTAGAGTATAGTTATGCGCTTCTTGAACCCACATGCTTTTCCCTTCTAAACTCAAAATTGTTAGTATTTGTCTTCTTGGTACAGATTGAAAACATGGATGCATTATTCGAAGCACAATTTTCCCCACTGGCTGATTCAGGACGTGCACTTAGTAAATGTGGCAAATGCCTGCGGTATATGAAGTACATTTCTACCCAACCATCACGTATGTATTGTGGCACATGTGAGGAGGTCTATTATCTTCCTCAAAAGGGCACAATCAAGGTAGTTTGAGTTTTCAAATACAAAATGCCTCATCTTTTTCCTTGTATTGAAAGACGGCCTTTTTTCTAAGATATATAAGTATTTCATATGGGTATGCTCCACATGCTGAAAGTTCTGAATAACGCTATGATGCAGACAATATGACATGCTTATGCTTATCTTCTCTGTTGGTTAATTCTTGGGCATGCTTTAGTATCTTCCTGTCATTGTCTCTGTCCACTATATTTGGCTAACTTGGTTCTCAGGATCTCTAAAATATATACTACAAGTGTCAGTTGTTGCATGTTTGAGTAATACAATTAAATCTATTCTTCTTCAGTATAGATGTTCTCCTTTTTCTGTCCTGTTCAGGAATTATGGAAACAGATGCTTGTGATTTAAGTTTTGATGGACACTGTGCTGAGGACAAGTTGAAATGTAAAAGAAAATAAATAATATAATAGAGGAAGATCTTAGATCTACTCAATGGCATGTGAATGGCAAGATGGTTTGTTTGTTACAAATCCAAGCAATATCCATTCAGAAAACACTGGATTCATGCTAGAGGTATTGGAATGCTCAATTAATTATTTCACCACCTTAAGAAATATGTAGAAAACTTACAGCTGAGTTATTCTCTCATTCTCATCCAGAATGCTTTTGGAAGCATACTGTGCTTGACATCCATTACTCAACTTTTAGTGAACTAATAAATATTTTCTTTTCTGCAGCTGTACAAGGAACTCACATGCCCTTTAGACAACTTTGAGCTGTTAATCTTCTCCTTGGCTGGCCCAGAGGGCAAGTCATTCCCTCTCTGTCCATACTGCTACAACAGTCCTCCATTTGAAGGTATAGACACACTCTTTGGCGCCACCAAGACCAGTAGTACTGGAAAGCTGGGGAAGGGAGCTGGAATGCCTTGCTTCCTTTGCCCACACCCCACATGCCCACATTCTCTGATAGCCCAAGGAGTCTGTGCCTGCCCAGAATGCAGTGGAACACTTGTTCTAGATCCAGTAAGTGCTCCCAAATGGAGGCTTTACTGCAATATGTGCAATTGCCTTGTCTACCTCCCTCAAGGCGCTCACAAAATTTCCACAACTCGGGACCGGTGTCCAGAATGTGAGTCTACAATATTGGAAGTGGATTTCAATAAGAAAACAACACCTTTGCTGGATGGATCTACTTTGTATACTGGTTGTATACTATGCGATGAGTTGCTTCATTCACTCGTGGAGATGAAGCATGGCAAGTCATTCTTCAAACGCATGGGTTCGAGGGGGAGAGGAAGAGGATCAGGGAGAGGGGGATTTAGAGGAAGAGGACGAGGTGGGAAATGGGATGACCCCAAAATGAGCTTCAGAGACTTCTGAGAACTTTAGTGCTTAAAACATCATACTGTTTCGACATTAAATCTGCCAAAACTGCTTGGGTTTATCGAGGAAGTGTTGTTTTCCATATGTAGTGGCTTGAAATCTTGAATGATCAGTTGATAAAAATGAACTCATTTGCAGAACCTGTGTCACATTATATTCTGCTAGTGATTTATTAATTTTGAAACATGCTTTTACAACTTATTGGTATTTTCCATTCTCAGTGTGGTTTTGATTTGCATGTACCTTCTTGGGGATGGTTTCAAAGAACTGAAGTCAATCTTACAAATGAAGTTAGCTATTCCTTTCAGCAACAGTCGTTGTTTCAGGTGATTCCGTCTTTTTAACTCTTGCCACTTGAATATCAGCTTCAACTTACCAGCTGCAATTGTAGCAAGTTTTCAAAAGATTGATGTTTTTGCTGGGCAACTCATAATATAATCAGATGAGCAAATGTTTTCCTCCCAAAGAGCATGAAATAACCTTTGAGGTTTAAAGTGGGCTCTACTTTTGAGTATTCAAAGCGATCAAGATAGTTTACATATTCCATAGCCAACAGGAGCGGCATCATTTTCATGCTCATCAAATTTAGCTGATTAATGAATCAAATGTCAAAACTGAAACTCCACGCCAAAGATAAGTACTTCACAATGTTTTATAAGTTGAACCGGACTGTCCACGTTTACGGTCCAGATTTTGGCTTTGGTTTATTGAAGGGTTGGCCCTGATATAAACGAATCTAACCAACAAACCAGTTGAACTAGTTGGATTTGGAAACTCGGTCATTGATTTTTCTTTTTGATCGTAAATGGTGTAAGCCCTATACCAAATTACAAACCTTTCAAATTCACAAGTCACAACCAAGTATTGAAAACAAAGTGATGTAAAAAGATCTCCTCACCGGGCTATTCATGTTCTACAACCCAAGTGCAAAAAATAATTTAATCATTCTACTCCTTTCAATTGCTTTGAACGCTAAAGAAGTGATTGAGTGAGCTGGTTGACTTCAAAGAGGTAAAATCCTACAAATAAGGGCAATCGGGCATCCCTAACTACGTTGCTAACTACTTTCTTCCGATGGTCAAGTAAGCACTATGTCTTAAAAGTGTAGGTATACAAAAAGAATTGAGTCATAGTTTTACTCTCACACCGAGTATGGTGATGCATGTGGAGGGATCCAAACACTAAGGCATATATATATATATGATGTAGGTACATTAGGTCATAGCATAATGGTTGACAATTTTGCTTCATTCATTTTGGTTTAGGATTTTTCTAGATTGTGTCTTACTCTCTATTGAAGACTTGAGGTTGTTATGTGATCAATTGGGATAGCACTGGTAAGTATAAAAAAGTCTATAAAAGGTAAATTAATGGTTATTAGGCATGGTGTGGATTAAGGTTTTTAAAATTGAGTTAAAGAAATTAAATTTTTTTTTTAAAAACCTCCTCGGGTACTAAAGTGCTCTAAGAGCACTCGAGCGCCCATGGTAGAATTCTTCAAAATTCTAGAGATCCATTTTTTTTCATTCTTAAAAGGCTTATTTTTAGGAATTATATATCTACTAGGTTCCTAGGCCTATAAATCCCTTGCCTAATAAGGTTTTTGGTTTAATGCTTCTAAATTGAAAAAATCTAATTTGCCTTCTCCTCCTCAAAACTCTCAAAGAAATTCATTTTCGCTTCTACCAGGTTGTGAAGAAGATTTGTATTACCTCAAGTACTACGGTGAGATCCACTAAGAGTACATGAGGTATTGCATCACAGACTTGAAGTGTAATATACGTGTTGGGGAGTAAAGCTTACGAATAGCTTGCACAAGTTAAAACTATGTATTGTACGTTCATATAATAGATTGTCAATTTACGGTCTCTTACCCTAGTTTTTACATCTGCATGTTGTGTGGGTGGTTTTTCATATAAAAAACTCTTTTGGATTGTTGATTTAAGAGTATCCCTAATCTAGAAAAAGATGGTTAAATAATTTGAGTTTTTATTTATGGGTTAAGAAGAGTTCAAACACCTATATACTCCTCTCTAGGAGTTACTCATATAACCTTTATATGATTTGCCCTAAATTTGGTTTGTCAACTAGAATCAAATAGATTATGATCTCCTTTGACAATGAGAACAATGGTAGCTCAACTATGATCTCCCTGGAACAATACTATGTTGTTATTAGTTGGCGAACCCGATTCTTGCAGACAATGTTGTGATCAATGCGTTCAAATTATTATTGAGCAGGTTTGTTCATGCGATGATTGGGGGATAATCTAGAATATCACATGCTGATAGGATAAGTCAATATTACGGCAGGCATCCATAGTGGCAACCTTGTGATTGAACTGAGATGGCTTCACATGTTGTGGTAGGTTTTAGTGGGTTTGTCATCTTCTACTTTGTGTGGTGTGCCAAGATCAAACAATGGTGCCCCAGGCTAGAATGATTTTGATTTCTTCATATCACCTAATTTTCGCTCTCACACATTTGGCAAATGGTAGTGTTTTTCTTGGTTGTTGTTAGGTTGAGGTGCACCTTTTAATTTACTCATGTTTAGAGCAATTTAGGCATTCCACACATGTATTAATGGATAGAACAAGAAGTTCACCCACGATCATATACAAAACATATATTATAAATAGGCTCCACACAACTCAACATTATAAACACCAATCAGGTTAGTAGAGATCCCATGCCATTTTAGATAACACGGGGAGGTGGTTTTATCTATTTTTTCCATTATTTACAAATATCTAAATTTTTTAATTTACCATTGTGAAACCAAGGTTTGGTTAATCTTGATTTTGATGATAACAAAACAAGGTTTAGAACTAATGACTACATTTTAAGTGTGATTAGGCAAGATGACTTCTAAAGTGGCAATCCAAAGACAAATCAAGCCAAGGAGAAATCATGAAGAAGAAGACCACCTCAAAGAGAAGAGTTTTTCAAGACCAAAGCTTCTTAAGTCTCTTTGTAAGGTTATTGGTGCACTAGGATTTCCATGCATTATTTTCCTTACTTATGCACCTAAATCATCCAAGAGTTATTTTGTTTTAAATATTTTTAAAATTGGATGATTTCATGTTTTCAACTAAAACATTGTGTTAAATGTTGTTTCAAACTTGTTTAAAAGGTTATAAGTTGGAAAAGTTGGTTGTTGAGCAAAAAACGGCTCAATTAGCTAAATCGGGTGAACCGGATGAACAGTAACCGGTTGACCCCCCAGCTCAACCGGTTGAACCGGATGAACAGTAACCGGTCGACCGTTCGAAAAATGCAAAAATTTTCTCTTTCTTCCAGAACGGTTGTTCAACCGGTCAAGGTCGAACCTCGTCCGGTCGAGGTCCGGTCAAGGTCCGGTCGAGACCCGGTCGAGGCCCGGTCGAGGCCCAACGGTCTCCTGCCAAGCATTAAATGCTAACGGCTAGTCAACCGGTCGACCCCCAGCTCGACCGGTCGAACCCCAAACGGCTAGTTTGGCTTTTTTCTTCTATAAAAAGGCTCCAATCTTCATTGTTTAGAGAGCTTAACCTTCCCAAATCATTCTTGATTATATTTGAGCCTTGGAAGAGTGTTTTTGAGTGCACCATTATTTCATAACTTGCATATCTTTAGTGCACCATTCAATCCTAGCTTTTCTTGTATCATTTGAGCTTAAAGTTCTTGTGCTAGGATTTTTGTAAACCTTTGAGATCATTATTTGTAAACCTTGAGAGGAAGTTTCAAGAGAGGGATATCTCTTGAGAATTGTAAAGGGTGCTTGGAGCCAAAAGTCCAAGAGGGTGAATTGGAACCATAATCCAATTGTAAGAAGATTGGAAGCTTGGTTGAAGCTTCAAGCTAGTGGAACCCTCACTCGGTTAGGAGGTTGAGGAGAGTGGATGTAGGCCGGGTTGCGCCGAACCACTATAACTCTCGTGTTTGCACTCTCTCTTCCCTTACTCTTTTAATTTATATGCAATTGTCTTTATTTTGCTTATCATATACTTGCATATAAATTGTCTCTTATTTTTACTTAGTTTAAATTTGAAAAAGAGACCATCACCCTATTCACCCCCCCTCTAGGCTGATTATCATAGGTTGGATTAGCCTCAAATTCCTAACAACCATCAATTAAAAATGCAACATAATCTATATCTAAATATTTTGAAAGTTCAAACATACTTGAGCTCCCAACTACTTGTGTTGTCCTTTCACATAAATTTTTATTAAAAACATCACTTTTAGTTTGGTGGAATTTGATGAAATTGAAGAAGATCTACTATCCAAGGAGGAAAATGTCGGGATATATCGGTGATATATCGTCGATAGATCGTGTATCGAGAGGGGTCGACACGATATTTCGTGGAGAAAAATCGGAGGGGAGATATTTTTGTAAATATCGCTAAAATATCGACGATATATTGGCTCGGAGAGATATATCAGAGATTTTTTGAAAAAATTGTCTCTGATGACAAAATATTGGTGATATATCGGCGATATATCGGAAATATATTGGAGATATATCATTGATTTTTTGGTGATATTTCCCCTCCTTCATGCAACGTGATCTGACAACCCAGATCACTCCCGTATTGATCCGACGACTTAGATGTGATTCCAATGGTAATATAGCGATCCAACGGCCAGATTGCTCCTAGTTTTTTATCCAACTGCCAAAATTGATTTTCAACGGTAAATTAATAACAACTATTTTTGACCCAAATTTCATCTATTTAATCCATTTTTGCTTTCATTCTTCATTTGCTCTCTTATTACTCCAATTTTTATTAAGGTTGCTCAATTATTTAATCATTTTAAGGTATATTTGTTTTAAATTGTAATTAATTTTGTTTGCAATTGTAATTAATTTATGTATTTTCAATTAATTAGTATGTTTGCAATATGGATGATTTAATGCTATTTTTACATTCAATTGTAATTAATTTTTATATTTTTATTGAATTAACTTAGGTTAATTTGATTATTTATTATAAATTGATATGTTTATTTTAGATGATTATTTGTGATTTATTTTCACATTTCGAATTAAATTAAACTAGTTAACTTAGCTGAATTATTTCATTAATTTAATTAACATGAACTAGTATATTTTGAATATGAAATTTGTTTATTTAATGAATTTAATGTATACAAATTATTTATATTTAATGAAATGAAATATTTTATATGACTTTATAATGAGAACAATTACAAAATTAACATTTCTTATATATCAAATTTTTCAATAAAACAACTTTAAAATGTCCATTATACTTCTAATTATATTATTATGAAGTTTTCCTTGCATTTCCATGAGTTTTTAACAATTTTAAGTCTATCGATATTTTTTTTTCAGAATATCCGCCGATATATCTCCGATATATCCGTAAAATCGAAGTACCGATATATCCGTAATTTTTAGATATTTTCATCCTTGCTACTATCATATTTAGTTTCATATTGTTTATAAAAAAAATATATACTTGTTCATTAATTGTTCTCATGGGAGAAATAGATAATAAATGATATGTAAAGCTATAAAGCTCAGAGTGCTTTTCTACACGTCAACTTGTTTTGAGCAATTCTCTTTAAAAACATTTTTTATAAAAAATAAATAAAATAAAATAAAATAAAATAAAAAAACCTATAAACAAAAGCACTATAGATAGAAGCGCTTTAATCATAATCATTCTGAGTTCAAAACTATTATTAATATATTCATTTCCTCATTATTTTTGTAATCTTGCCATTATGATGAATTCACACCTTATGATTCTTTTCAAGGTTTTACTTTTCATACAAATAGGCAAAACCAAGAAGATGATAGTACCATTAATTTGCATTAAGATTGATTTTGTTAATAAGATTTGCCCATTGATTAATTAATGACAGTCTAGAAGATATCATTAGAATAGAGTTCATGGATTAGGTAGGTCTTAAGGCCTACTGATTGACCTTTGATTTGGCCACCAAATATGATGCTCTCTATTCATATTTGCTCTATTTCACCAACCCAATTACCGTTAAAATCATTCCACCAATGATCAACTCTCAAGTCTCAATACTCCACATGGAATATTTAATGTTAACTACTTCTTCCAAGGCCAAAATTACCTGCCTCTATCCATGCTATCAGAGACTCCAATGATCAAGGAGACTAATCAATTAGGGCCATGATCCTCTCCAATGTGAGAAGAAAAGGGCGTCTCATCCTTTTTTATAAGAGGATGACATTTGGCAAGTTGGAATAATTCACCATTAAAAGAATTTTAAAAACATTTATATGAGGGAAAAAAAAGAAAAGAAAAAGAAAAAAAGAAAAAAAAAAGTTTGAGACTTCTCCATTAAGTGTCTTAAGCTTCAAGATACTTCAAAACCGTCATAATTTTAATTTATCATATATCATCTTTATAAAGAGGATAGGAGATGCTCTATATTCCTTACATTGGACAGGACCCTAAATATTTGTCTTTTTTGCCTTTGGTTATCCTTTAAAATAATGCTTTGATTTTGAAATCACTACAAATCAAAACAGAACACTAGAAGGTGAAAAGATGATTCATGACCCAATCAGAACCAAAATTAAAAAGTATAGGTGAAGATTGTAACAAGTAAGAATTTGAAGTTCATCAAGATATGAAACCAAACCCTAAGTAGAACTCTCAAATCCATGCTGGTTGTTGGTCATACTCTCAAATCTATTATTATAGGAAATGATCTTCACAAGAAAGGCATATTCACAATTTGACATGAAGTTGGGAAAAATTTTCAAATATTAAATCATTGAAATAACATAGAATTATTGAACTGATTTTCTTATATTTGGTTATACTATGAAAAATATATATAAAAAAATTCAAATATAATTAAAATTAATTAAATATATATATATATTTAAATTATTTAATTTTATATCAAAGAATTAATATAAGTTAAACAAGTTTAAAGTGATATAAAAAATAATTTTTTGGCTTTAAATCTTTTTTTTTTCCATCACGTCTTCTTTCACATTTTCTCTCAAATTTTCCATAAATTTTCCAAAAACCAAGCATATGCTTTTACCTTTAAGAGCCAAATACATGTAGACAACAGTATGTATTACAAGATGAATGATTGATCTTTGAGGCAGGTATCCTAGAAAAAGCAAGGAAATTAAAGGTATTGCCCATAAGTTTATACAATTTTATTGATCTTTCCTATCCATTTTTGGGTTCACAAACCTTCAAGGAAATTAAAGGTATTGCCCATAAGTTTATACAATTTTATTGATCTTTCCTATCCATTTTTGGGTTCACAAACCTTCTTCCCCACACTATGGAGATTTATCTTAGTGCTTAGGAAAGCAGTGAAAACGATAAGCCAGGCATCAATATTTAAGAAGCAACTTGATGATCATTTGAGCAAGCTTATACAATAAAAAGGCAAACAAAAGAGAAAGGGAAAGGGAAAGAAAAAGCAAAAGCTTGCAAGATAAGTAAATTTGTGCCAGTTATTGTCTTTATTAATTCATCACTCAACGAGTACAGTACCAGTCAAGGGAAGGGGAAGATTCAAACTTATTTAGTAAATAATCATAAGTCTAAGGCTATGGCTATGGCTCTGCCTATGTCTCTCCTCCAATCAAGGCGTCAGCAGTGAAGTCTTGCTGAGTGGAGCAAACACATCGTTGATGCTCGAAACAAACACAAAATGGACAGTCACAACGCCCACTGCAGTCTTTATTAAGACTGCAGCCTTCCGCCAGCTCTCTTCCCTCACAACCTTCCAACACCAAACCTGCCATCCATTCACCCACAGACAAACACAACCATGTCATATATATTATAAGAAAATAAGACCCAACTAGAGAATATATACAGAAAGAGAGAGACAGAACCAAGTGCAATAAGCAATAAGAAGATCCATGGCTTGTACGAGGCTTTCTCCATCTTGTAATCACAAATAGCTGCCTTTTACCTGTGTCCTCTTGGTTATATATATATATATATATATATATATACAAGTAGATGCAGGTTTTTTAGTTTCATTTTGGTAAAAATATTTTCCTTTTTTGTTGTCTCATTTTGGTAAAAATGTTTTCCCTTTTTATTTTATATAAAAATAACTTTTTCTATAGCAATCCACGTGTAAATACTTGAATTGGTATAATGTATTTATGTTAAAAATTGATTATTTTTCAAATAAAAACACGAGAAATATCAAATTCCTATTACATCCCTTTTAATCGATTAATTTATTAATTTTCTTATCCAAAATTTTATCTATTTTTTTTTTTCCTTTTTGGGCACACTAGAAATGATCCTCAATCCTTGTCCCTTTTTAGAGGATGTGACCATCGGAGGGAATTTTGCGCATTTACCATATTCAATAATGATTTGATCATGAGGGAATGTAATTTGGTCTTAACCACATAATTTGATTGGAGAGGGGATTTCACTCCTTTACTATTTCAATGGTTACCCAACAATTTGGGATTTGATATTTTACCTATATAAGTTCATATATGATCAAGCTTGACTCAATTGAGGGTCACTGCTCTATTTTCACTCCATCCAAACAGACCTTGAGCTTATGGTAATCAATTTTGGATGTTCTACATAATACAAAGGGTTGGTCTATAAGAAATTAATTATAAATTATTGTATTTTGCATAGAATCAAAGTAATTAATCTATAATATTTTACAAACTTTCATCTAATAATTCTAGAAAATGCTTTAATATATAGTTGTTTGGCGGAAAGTATTCCGAAAAGAAAAAAAAATGATAAGAAAAATGATTTTATCATATTTGGTTTTATTTTGAAAATATAAAAAAGAATCAAATATAATTAAAATTAATTAAAAATTTATGTATTTAAAAATTATTTAATGAAGATAAATAAATAACATTAGTTTGAAGATACATATAAAAATAATTTATTGGTTTTCAATCTATTTTTTATTTTTCTTCTATTTTTAAAAAACAACAATATCAACTTACATATTTTTATATTTCATATATATTTTTTATTAAAAAAAGAAAGTGTATGGAAAACATGCACTTAGATGATGGCTACCTATAAAATATTGAATTGTTTTGGGTGTATGAACATTTTAAAAGGGTCAACACGACATAAACCCAACATGTTTTTTACAAATTTGAGTTGAATATAAATGAATTTGAACCAAATTCATATCAACTTACACAACTCATTCAATAAATAAGTAATTTTGGAGTCAATTTATATAATACGAATTTAGCCTAAATTGACTCATCTAAAAATTTCATTATTAACTTAATTATATTTTAAAACTATTTAATTCATATTTGACTCATTTTAAATTTGTTTTTAAATAAATAGGTTAATTAAATCATAAACTTTGATTGAGATATTAATAATATAAATATAACCTAATTCAACCAAATTATTAAATAAAAGAATATGATTATTAAATAGGTTAAATTGGTTGCACGTGTTCTCTGTTTAATAATTATATAGAATTTAGGTTTATATTTTTTATAAAAATATTATTGGTATCGGATTTTGGTTAAGCTATGTAGCAGAATATGATATTTTTTATACAATTATTATTAGTATCGGTTTTTGGTTAAGCTATATAGTAGAATATGACATGAAAACTACCCACTAACCCAAATTGCCACCCCTTTATACAATACATGAAACTATTATTCTTCAAAGAAAGAAATGGGAGGGAGATCTAGAAGACTACTAATATTCTTTCCTGTTGGGACAATGATGAGACAATACCCATAATGGAAATTAATCTCTTTTGTCTAATAGGGGATCATTTGTGGGAAGAATTTGTACTATGTCACATCTTATGTTTGGTACCTGGTCGATGTCTTACATATGTTGGTTGATCAAAGGATGAGTCCTGTTTGTTTTCATGTTTGAAGGAGATGCAGATTCTTTGGAATTCCTATACAAAACATAATTTTAAAATTGTAAAAAAAGAAAAAAAAAACAATTAATACAAATTAATTTTATTTTTATATATACAGAGAATTTTTATTCACCATTTTCAAAATCAAACATCTTTGAAAAAATCAACGCCCAATTCAAATTTTTTTTTTTTTTAATCACATAACAAACTACCAAAAACATTATTAATTCTTTTATTTATATATATTCAAATTTTAATTAATTCTCTATAAAGGGTTTCCATAGAAGTGCTGGAAAGAAAAGTATTACAACCTAAAAATATTTTTATTAGAATTTCTCCCAAACAAACCCTAAATCATAAATTCTTTAAAATCAATTCCACCTTTTTGTTTTCACAATATTTAAAAAAAAAAAAAAAAGTGAGAATCTTAATCAAGCTAAAATGCCAAAAAGCAAGTGACAGCAAATGATAAGATGATTTCAAAATTGAATTGCCTTCTAACCCCAAACACCCCAGCCAAACAAGTCATGACTAGTGGAGTTGTGGAGCCCCAAACAGCAGGCCTCCTAACGATGACAGCTGGGTGGCTAAGCTCTACAGAGAAAAGGACCAAACCCACCAGAGCCTCAAGCTCATTGGGTTTGCTTGAAGCCTCATTCTAATCCATCACACAAAGACCCAATACAGAACCAATTCTCTGGTCTTAAATGCGTCCATATTAGACAGGGAACCCAATTTTGTCCCCGAGTTTCCACTTGCTTTCTCCTTTCAGACACTGTCCGTAGCAAAACAACCTCACAAAATATATACCAAAGCCACTTTGCTTTTTTCCCTTATTTTCTGTGAATTGGGTGAAGGGTAGTGGAGCAATGGCTTGGCTTCGTCAATCACTGGTTTTAGTAGCTCTTGGGTGTTTGTCACTGCTTCTGCAAATCCAAACGTCTCTTTCCCTCGCATGTTCTTCACAGAAGTTCACAAAAAACAGGCTTTACACCCACTGCAATGATCTCCCACACCTCAGCTCATACCTTCACTGGACATACAACTCAAATAAATCCTCCCTCAGCCTGGCTTTCATCGCCCCGCCAGCTTCATCTTCAGGGTGGATTGCATGGGCCATAAATCCTAATCAAACTGGGATGGTTGGTTCCCAGGCCTTGATAGCCTTCAAGGAGGATAGTGGATCAATGACTGTGAAGACCTACAATTTGGTGTCCTATAAGCTCATAAATCAGACTGAGATTGCATATGATGTTTCCGACATGGAGGCTGAGTATGAGAGCGGTGAGATGAGGATATTTGCCACGCTTGCGTTGCCGGAGAACACGCAGGAGCTGAACCAGGTCTGGCAGGTGGGTAGCAGAGTTGTGGATGGGAAGCCTTCCATCCATGGATTTCAGCCTGATAATTTGAACTCTAAGGGCAAGCTTGATTTGATTAAGGGACAGAGTGACACCAGCAGTGGAGGGAATTCTAGGCTTAGAAACAAAAATGTAAGTATAAATTCCAATCCTGTCATTCCTTTTTCTTTGATTTTACTGCATACGATTGAATTCTGAACTGGGGTTTGGGCTTTGAAATCTTCCTCAGCTGTTCTTGATCTGAGGTTCAAGGGATATATTCAGGTGGAAATTGAGAGGAATAAGAAGAAAAGATTGAATACTTCTTCACAGCTTCTCACTCCTTTGGTTGATAGAGAGAATTTGTGGAAATATTTCAATATTCATCTGATATTTTGCTTTTTCAGTTTGGTTTCTTCTTCATAGAATGGATTGTTCTTTTTCATCAGCATAAGCTAGAATTAATTTGGGGAATAAACTTGATCCAGCTTAATTCCTTTACTCTTCTTCAATTCCCTTTTTTTTCCTTCTGTCTTTTCCTTCAAATTCTGTGGTTGTGTTTGATCAAACGCCTTAGAGGAGTATCGCTGTGGACTATTTCCAGTAAAAATGGCATACTTCTGGTGGCAAATTTCAGGACTTTTTTTCAATCTGTTACTTGTTTTGTTGAACAGATCCATGGAGTATTGAACGCTGTAAGCTGGGGAATTATGCTTCCCATTGGAATGATGATAGCAAGATACCTGAGAACATTCAGGCTTTTCCATCCAGCATGGTTTTATCTCCATGTTTCATGCCAGGTATCTGCCTATGCTATCGGAGTTGCCGGCTGGGCTACTGGCCTTAAGCTTGGGGGTCAATCAAAGGGGGTCCAGTACACCACTCACCGTTATATTGGCATCACCCTCTTCAGTCTAGCCACCTTGCAGGTCTAATTCACTTCTAGTACTATTCTCTGTATTGGGGTACTTGAAAATTTTCCATTGCTGATGGGTTCAGAACTGCTTGTACTAATTGACATGCAGGTATTTGCATTGTTCTTGAGGCCAAAGAAAGATCACAAGTACAGGTTCTACTGGAACATTTACCATCATGGAATCGGGTACGCAATCGTAGTTCTGGGGATATTTAATGTGTTCAAAGGACTGGAAATCTTGGATCCACAGAAGAAGTGGAAGTCAGCATACATAATCTTGCTCATCATACTGGGGGGCATTGCTCTGTTTTTGGAAGTAATCACATGGATTGTGGTTGTGAAGAGGAAGTCCAGTGAGCCCAAAAAGGCCTATGATGGAATAATTGACAGTTCAAATGGAAGGCAGCAGCCTCTTACCAGCTAAGTTATATGGCTTCTTCACTTGCTGATTTTGATATGTAATTTGCTTGTATTGATCTTGGTTATTTTGAGGACTCCTTCTATATCATACCTTATTGTCTATATTGGCTTGTATGAAAATTTGGCATATCTCTTTTCTGTCTTTTTCTTCTTCTTTTTTTTTTAATTTATTTTTGAAGTTTGAATGGCAGTTGTGAAGGTAGTTGAGTTAAAAGAATGTTTTCACTTGATTTTGTAAAAAGAATTCAGTATGGACATAATTTTGATCTTGAATTCAGTATGGTAAGCCTTGGCTTAGATCATTGGAAAGTGGGGGCAGGGCAAAGAGAATAAAGAGAAAAATGGAAAGCAAGAAGAAGTTAAAAGGAAAAGATGGGTTTAAACTTAATTTATTTTTCTTCTTTATGCAAATTTATTTTTCTACTTTCCCGAGGAAGTTAAAAATACTTAAACCATATCTGGTTCTCGGAAAGTACTAAAAAAAGAATTTTTTTTTTTATAGAAAATGATTTTTTGATGTTTGGCTTTACTATGAAAATATAAAGGAAAATCAAATATAATTAAAATTAACAAGAAATTCATATATTGTTTAAATTATTTAATTTTTATATAAATGAGTTAAATGAGTTTAAAGTACTGTATAAAAATAATTTATTAATTTTAAATCTATTTTTAATTTTTCTTTCATTCTATTTTTTTTTAATGTTTTTTCCTTATATTTTACCTCAAACTTTCAAAAAAACCAAACATAACCTTCAAATTTTAAATAACTTTTATTATAATTAATTTTTTAATTCCTTCCTTCTTTCTTCTTATGATACTTTCATCATCTAAACCAAACATAAAGGTTTACATACTTGTTGGAAATCAAAACTCGGATATTTAAAAAAATAAATAAATAAATCCTATTAAAATGGGAACTTTAGGGCATGTTTGGTTGTTGTTTTTTAAAACTGTTTTGAATAAATAGTTTTTTATGTTTTTAGAAAAATAAATAAATAAATAAAATTATGTTTAGGAACTGAATTTTGGAAAACAGTTTTGTTCTCAAAAACAAAACAAAAATGTGTTTAGTTGAGTTAATAAAAAAGTTTTTTAAAATAAGTAAAACAAAAAACATGTTTGAAGTTTTTTTTAATTAATAAAGTGTTTTCTTTCATTAACTTAATATTATAAATATATAAATAATTTTCATATGCACAATTCATTTGAATTAAAAAAAAATATTCAATTTTGAAATTTTTACACCAATTATAATTTTTTTAAACAAATAATGACTTTATCATCCATGTGTAAGTATATTAATTTCAATAATTTAAGGAAGAAGAAAGGGTTTACGAGTGGAAGTGTGGTGGTTGAGTGGAACTCACCTTTGTAGAAACACAAAAAATATCTAAGAAAACATTAAAAGAATTTATTCTTTGAACAGTGAAAAAACAATGAAAATATTTTTTTATTGTTTTCAAAAAAGTGGTTTTTGATAATATAGAAAACACAAAAAACAAAAACACATCCCCTTCCCCAAACAAGTTTTTTGTTTTCAAGAATAAAAAACAGTTCTTGAAAATAAGAACCAAACAGACCATTAATTTTCCTTTTTTATTTTTATTTTGATCAAACTGAACTATTGAATTTAAAAGAATCTAAGAAATTTTGGGTCTCCGATACACCATAAACTAACAACTCTTCAGCCTCAGAAAGACTTGACTTGAGGATGACTAACTGTGTATTTGATAATATTTTTACTTAAAGTATTTTTAGTGAAAATGTTTTTAAGAAAATCACTTATCAAGTATTTTTTTTAAAAAAAACAATTATAAATATTTTCTCAAAATTTTAAAAATGTTTCTTAAATTTTATTAAACATCTTTTTTTTTTCCAAAACTAAATCACTGTCAAACCGAATATAAAAGTTCTTCCTCCTTGTTACGTCCATTTTTTGGTTTGGAGTTCTTTCCCTTTCACAGGTAAAGTTGATTAGGGACAATCTTGATAATGGAAGGCATAGAAATTAAATCGTCTCTCCTTTATTTATCTTGTTCTTTGTCTTTGCCCCCTTTGACAAGGAAAGATTTGGTCTTCCATTTATTTTTTCTTCAAAGAAAACATATAGTAATTGTCCTTTGGTTCTTTTTTAGGTTCTTCTTCTTCTTTTTTTTTTTTTTTTAATGCCTTTAGTGTTTCCTTTGCCAAAGCTGTTAGACTCATGAAGTGAATTCATGATGACTTATGCTTTTTTTTTTCTTAAATCAAAATAATAATAATAGAAAAAGACCCAAAAAGAATAAAGTATGCCAGCATGATTCTCACTATGCTAAAACACTACCTAATTCTAAAACTAATAGAGAGAAGTCGGTCGACCCCTTGACTTATAGTTTCTTTTTACAAAGCTAGTAAGAAAAAGGTGATCAAGAATGAAAAGGACCCAAAAGGTTGGTGAAGAGTCTTTTCCGAACAAGTTGTTCAAAGAATTTAACACTCCAATTTCATGAAAGTTCTTATTTTCACTTCATTTGTCTTTCTTGTTATAATTGCTTCCCATTTTCTTTCTTTTGCCTAGTAAATTTAATAGTGAGAATGAGACTTTGTTGGTTAATGAGGTAATTTAAAACAATTTAAATTATTAGAATTGGATTTTGATATCTTATTTGAAAATCTATTGATTTCAAAATATCTAAAATCAAATATTTCTATGAAATTCGATATTACATCCCATTAATCTGTTTTAAGAGTTATGATTAATTCATTTTCATGTTTATGAGTGATATTGTTACGCCCTATTGAAGTTAGGTTTAGGTGCCTAAATGGGGTTAGCTCGACCTAATCTAATAAAAAACAGGTGAGGGAACAAATTCTAGGAGTTGAAACTTTTCCTATATAATATAAAAAATAAAAATAAATAAAAAATTATATCTCTCACTCTCTCTTTTAAAAAAACACATATCTATTTTTTGAATTTCATCCATTTTTTATTCTTCATAAAAAAAGAAGGTTAAGACATTTGTATTGTAAAATAATGTGTTTTTCAATTGTAGTTCTATTTGCACATTTTGAGGAAAAAGTGTTTGGCAGTTGGGAAACTTAATCCCGGAAATTTGGGCTTGATTAATAATTTTATGAATCTTAATATAATCTTGGTTATTTTATTAGTCCATGCATGTCTCCTTGGTGGGACTACATTTAAACTCCCTTGTATGTGTTTGCTTTTTCCCTTACTTATTTTCACTCATTTGCTGTCTATCGTAATCATCACACTTTGACTTGACCTCATGATTCATGGTCACCATCCACATTCAAGAACCAAAATAAATTGGAATTTTTTTTTTAATGCAACCAAAAAAAATAAAAAATCATATTTAATTTTACTATAGCAAAATATAAATATATATATATATATATATATATATATATATATATATATATATATATATAATTAAAATTAATTATAAATTTATTTATTAATTATATAAAAATTTAATTAAAATAAGTTAGAAAATTTAAAATAATATATCAAAATAATTTATTAATTTTAAATGTTTTTTGTATTTTTAGTTGTTCTCTTTATTTATTTATTATCATTTTTATTTCTTATTTTCTTAAAAATCAAATAAAAATTTTATCTTTAAATAATATTAATATTTCTATCATATTCAATCATTACATAGATATAGCATCATCATAAGCAAAAATAAAATAAAATAAAAATAATAGGAAAAGAGATGTGTCACCATCCTCTTGCCCTCAAAAAGAAGATAATTAATTCAGCTTAAATTCAATGAAATTCAAAAGATTAGTTGACTTTGTTAGAAAGAAACACAATCTAGGCCAAGATTTTTCTCACACAAAATCCCCTGAAATCAAGAAGGACATTGTAGGTTTAGCAACATGTCAATATCCATAGCTTCCCATAAATCATGGCACATGCCCTGCTACCACAAGTTCAAAAGATGAGGTAATTTGGACAACAAAGTCACTTTCATTAGGGTAGATAGGGTGTGTGTCCCCAAAGGATAGAGATTCACATGCATGGCAAAGATTATGATAATGACCATAAAATCATACTTTATATATAATATGGTGACATCATCATCACATCATCATCACATCACAACTGGAATCCAAGTAGCCTTGGAATTATCGGAGGAGACACATCCTTCAATTCTCATCATCACAGTTAGGAGAAAAATTAAAGATGTTTCTAACTACTGCTTATTCAATTATTCTGTGCATGTGCATGTGGTAATAAAGTGAGGATTCATCATCTTTTAGTTTAAGATTCTAGCTGGATCCTAATATAACCCTCTCATAATCAATTAATTGATTATGACCCTAAAAAAATGGAATTGAATTAATTAGCAGAAGGTCATATATATATATATATATGGAGAAAAGTGTCTCATTTCACGCAATAAACTTTTAAGATCCTCATCTAACTTTCATAATTATAAAAAAAGAAAAAAAAATTATTTTGTTAGGATTAAAATACTTTAACCCTATTTTTCAAAAGTGACAATAAACCAATATGAAAATATTAAAGCATAAAAACACATAAAATTTAAAATAGTGCACTCTCAATGTAAAAATTATGTCTACTTGACTGCAAATTTTTACTATGATGAAATAGAGAATACAAGATAATCACAAACGTCTGACACTCTCTAGGTTTTACTCTACATTTCTTTATCTTTCTTAATTGCACTAATATGTCCAATACCCTAAACACAATACAATTAAGGTAATTAAATTACATATTAAAAAATTTCAAAATACTATAACTTAAAATACTTTTACATACAAAATTTCATTTAGGAGTCTCCAACCATGGGATTTACCATCATCTTCCAAACCCCATTCAATCTTACAAGGTTGATTCACATACTGTATTTATATAGAGTCAATCTAGGCGATTAGACTCCACGCATCTTAATATATTTATTATTTCATATGATTATTGCCTTAAATAGGGTTAACGTCACGGGGAATAAATGACTTGAAAACTCATTTCTCTTAATATCTTCTCCCAAGTTTAATAGATGATTTGAAAGTTCTCTTCTCTTTTTTTTTTTTTTCCAAATTTCTTCTCTCAAGTTTATTTATTTATTTATTTATTTATTTATTTATTTTTACAATATGAACTACAAGCATAATCACTACAATAAATACCTTTTTAATAATTGTGAAAGTTTATAGTATTTGAAAAGTTCATTACAAAAAATAATAACTCAATAATTATCAACATAATAAATGTATATATGTATATTGAAAATTAAAAGAAGGAAAAAAATCAAAAACCTTTCAAAAATTGTTTCAAAATGCCAAAATTAAGCTAGCATGAAAGGGAAACTTCGAAGATAAGAGTCCAACGTCCAAAAGAAGCTTTTGTTTTGGACGAGAGGGAAAAGAAAATAACAACATTAACTTGTTCAAAAATGCCAAAATTTAGGGTAGCATGAAAGGGAAGCTTCGAAGATTGGGTCCAACGTCCAAAAGAAGATTTTTGGATGGGAGGGAAAGGAAAATAACAACATTGATGACAAAAGGTTCATTGCATTTGAAAGCCCAAGCACAAGGGCCACAAATATTTGTTGTGGTCATCAAGATTTCAAATTTTCAATTCATGTGCATTAATTTTATTTTCTGTTTATCATTTCTTTTTAAAAAAAAATTGAGATATAAAGAGAATTGGCCTTTGTGTTATTAATTTTTTTTAGGCTTCACAATTTTTTTTTCTTTCCAAAATTTTAAATTATGTGATTAATAATGGTGACATTAAGACTATGTGTAGTTCTCAAAAAATACTAGAAAAAGAAAAAAAAGGTTTAAAAAAATGATTTTCTTATATTTTGTTTCACTATAAAAAATATAAAAGAAAATATAATATAATTAAAATTAATTTGAAATTTGTATATTTTTTAATTATTTAATTTTTTATAATAGAGCAAAATAAATAAAATGAGTTTGAAAAAAAACATATAAAAATAATAAAAAAATTCATTTTTTATTTTTACTTTTCCTCCCTATTTTTTTTTTTTTTATTAGCATTTTTTTCTCAAATTGTCCAGAACAAAACATAGCCTAAATAAACAAATAGTAATGATTAGTAAATGGGAATTATTTTAGGGCACACCTAACCATGAATCCAGTCTCTAGATTCTGTGATTTTTTTTGCCACTTAAAAAAGTCTACTAACCAGAAAAATTTTGTGATAGTGATTTTTATTTAATTTAGACTATATATAAAAATATTAAAGGAGAGTTGGCTAGTGGGAGATGTTAAAGAGATCCTTCAAATCTGCCCCAACACCTATCTAATTTTTTTTATTGTTATTTTTTTCAAATAAAAATGGTTATAAAAGGTCAAAAATGTCCCCCTCCCCTCCTTACACTCAACTCATATCCATCAATTCCTAACTTGTTCCCTTTGCCCTTCCCTTGGTCAAAAATGTCCATCCACAACTTTTATTTTCATAGATTTTTTTTTCTTTATTTTTATTTTCATAAATTAATGAAATTCATAGTATCCTGAACTCTAGGATCAGACAATGAAGTGCATTCAATAAAGACATCCAAAAAGAGGAAGGAAATAAAAGAAATATAATAATATGAGAAGGTGCACAAAGATAAGAAAAATGAGGATATTTTTATCTTTTAATAAATTTTTAATTAAAAAAAATAATCCTATAAAAAGAAACATGATAGATGTCATATAGAATATTTTACAAGTTGATATATTATTGTAATATTATTTTTATTTTTATAGAATAAGGAAAGTTATAAAAAAATATCTATATAAATATTATACGTGAGAAAATGTTATAAGATGAAGATAAACTTGTAAAAGTTATATAAGGTAGATAGAGATATAGGGAAGAATGAGAGATACTCAATTGAGAGAAATAAAAATTCTATCATCTGTAATATGTTTTATGATATAATGAAAAGATTCTCTCTCATATGTGTATATAAATATAATTGGTCGAGTCATGTTAAAACCCTATGTATCTTTATGTGAATTGTTTTATCTTTATATTCTTAAATTAACTTTATTTATATTAAAGTTTCTGTTGTGACAACAATAAGTGTATTTAGTATTTCCTTAATAAAATCAACATTTATAATACCCATGCTGGTAAGTATGATTTATTTCCATTTTCCATTTTCCATTCTCTTATTATTCTTGGACTAATGACATTTTGACCCTAGTTTTTAGAGTTATGATACTAATTGGAGTGTCTCGGCTATGATTGTTTTATTATTGAATTGAATCTCACACATCCTACATTTAGAGAGTGTGTCTTAATTTGATCAAACTTTGAGCTATATGCAAGTAAAATTCATTTGAGGTACATATGTATTGGAAATGCTAACCGAATGACATGGAAATTTGAAGAAGAAAAAAAATTAAAAAATGAGTAGAAAAAAATTGAGAAGTATGTAGATGCTCAACTGTCCATATATTGTTCAAATGCGCCATTTTGAGCTTCTAAACTTTTTGTTAAAGGCAATTTTGAGGTTTTTGTTGAACTTTATGGTAAATTTTAGGGGTGCAAATGTTTGATCGAGCTTGAAAAATCACTTTTAATGCTTGGATTAGGATTGGATTAAGTTTTTTTTTCACAACTAGAGCTCAATTTGAATTGGGTTTGGATCGAGATCAAACAACCTGAAAACTATTTAATATTTTTATAATATATATTATCATACATAATAATATTAATTTTCTTTTAAAATTTTTAAGAAAAAATATCAAATTATAATTATATGACACATTTTCTCATTTTTTTTAGAAAGGTATATAACTTTATGTTTACTTTTTTTGTTTCCATTTTGAAACTTTGTGTCATTTATTATTTAAATTTTGGAATAAAAATATAGAATTTTTTTTAAAAAAATATTATAAATAAATTTTGAATCATACAACCCGATGAACTCATTCAAATTTAATCTAACCCAACCAATTTGAGCTTGAAAAAATAATGTTGAGTTGGACTTAAGTTAAGTATCTTATATTAGAGGTTTGATTAAGTTGGGCTCAAATTGATTATTCTTAATTTAGGTTAGGCCTAACCCAACCATCAATCCAATCAATCCGTCCAAATTATATCCCTAGTAAATTTGTTTTGTAAAATCCTTCTTTGATCATTGAACTAGATTTTTGATACAAAACCTAATAGTGTAAATTATAACGTATGTATATGATCTAATAGTAATTATTCCAAGGTAATACTCTTAACTTTTGGGCTATAGTGATCCTTAAGTGTGATATGTGGCATTTCTAATACATTCCTAATTTAAATACACGGTCTAGTTAATTTTTTTTTTTCTAACTTATTTGTATAATTTTGAGGTTATTTAACTTTTCTAATTATTTTAAATTATTAGGAATTTAATTATTTTACTTTTTCTAATTTTAAAATACAAACATATGAAAAAATGAAAATTTTATTTCATTTGAATTTGGGTTGTTACATAGGCTCATTCAAGAACTTTTTTGCAAGTCCTTTGATAGATACATCATACATGTAGTTCATCAAACCGCTTTCCAAAATATGGCATTGGGAAGATCTAATAAGGAGTAAAAGGAGTGTAGGTGCTAATTGGTCTAAGATCCTTACTTATACGTATATGCGTTGTGATTATCTTCTTTTCGTATTTATTGCATTGTTTATACAATTTGATTTTGAAAATCTTACCTCTTCTCGTTCTAAATAACAATCCAATGCACTGATAAAGGAGAAATGAAATAGATTTTGTGGGTAATTCAAGGATTCCTTAATCCAGAGTAGGGATCGAATCCAAGACTATTCGCCTCTTCCACACATCCTGACACTCACCCTAACCGGTCGGCCAAGCCTGTTAGGGCCTGGCATGACTAACTTGATTACATGAACTCATCCCCTCGACAGCCCAAAGCCCATCTTAGTTGCTGGGCATTTAAAAATGCAATCCACCTTTACACCCTATTTGTTTATTTAGAATATAGAAAATGGGCCACATGAAAGTTGTTCAATATCACCACCATTCCAGTCTGTCTACAGCCATTCTCATGATGATCAGACACAAACAGAAATGCAGCACTAGATAAGACTGGCATCTGGGTATTATATCAATATTAGTTGGATATATGAGAATGTTTGACATGATGACTCAACTACTCTTGTCCTATTAAAAGAAAATGGTGCATGGTAAGCAATTAAAGAGAGTCTCCTGGGAATGTAGAATTATGTCTACCAAATATTCACCAGATATTGGCCTTACTCAATGTAACCTCTCAAAGAAGTACAATGACCATCAAGCTTAGTAATTTCACAAACAAGAATCCCAATCACAAGATTCACTATACCACTTCATTCCAAATAAATTTATTGCATTTCATAGCACAAAAATTTGATTTCTAACTGAAACTTTTGTCTTATTTAATAACTTAAAAGCACTCAAGAAAAACTTGATATCACAACAAATCAGACAAACCTTGTGAAACCCATCTTTGATGAACCTTGGGAACCCTCTTTTTGGTGAAGAATGTTGTGAAAGCCCCTTTTTGATGAACGGTTTGAAAGCCCTGACTCGTATCAGGTTGTAGAGTTGGTGAAACAGAACTCACTTTGAACAACAATATTTGCTCTGTGCTTGCTTTGATCTGTTAACTCATCATGAACAACAAGAATACCTGCTATTTGCTTGCTTTGCTCCATCAGCCCCATTGCTAACAAGGCTTACCCTATTGACAGATAACTCGGCTTTGTACGAATCAGAATTCAAAACTTTCCTGCTGATGTTGTTGTAGATCTCGCGAATAACAATCTCAAAAGCTTTTTTAACATTAGTAGAATCGAGGGCAGATGTCTCGATAAAGAACAATCCTTCTGCTTCAGCAAGGCTCTTGCCCTCTTCCACACTCACATCCCTGATGTTCTCCAAATCACTCTTGTTGCCCACCAGCATCCTTGCCACAGTTGTCTCAGAATGAGCTGCATGATTGTTCCATAGAAAGCTCAAACTTTGAGATAACCAATGCCCAAAATAATATAAAGAGGAAAAAGAAATGGTCATGCTCAACAATCCAGATGGGGCACAACAGAACAGGCAAGCTCTATCAGAGAAAATTATAAACCATGTAAGCCTAAGCTCACACAGGGGACCAAGCTTTCTAACGTTTGTCAGGAATTCTAACCTATGATCACAAGCCCATTTGGCCCCAGAAATCTGTCTGTCAGGGGATCAAGGGGGTTGTGCCTACTATCTCCTTTAGCAGAGTCAGAGATGATCAATTCCACTATTCCTAAATTCCAAAGGGTTGAGTGTGGGCTCATGTTTCTTCTATGTACAAACCAATATAATTTACGACAAAAACAGCTTAATCAGGAATTGCTTCAACATTGTAATCCTCAAAGAGGGAGTTGTGTATGCATGAAAACTATACAATGCTTGTGCTCTCTATCACTGCTTTATCTATTCCTCTTCTTTTGTGTCACCATCAACCTTTCAATCACATTCAACAGCACAAATTTTTAAGTTTACCCCTTCACTCTGGCCATGGCAATTCAAATGTCGAGGACCTCTTTTACCCTTTCCAGAGCTTCATTAATTGATAAGAATTTTTTTTTATAATATAGGGTTAATTAATAAGGATCTTTTACTACAGTATGCTTTTCCTATTGTTCTCTTCTAGCATTAAAAATGGAAATCAAAATCAGTGGCAAGATTAATCACTCACTTGTTGAGATTGAGGACAAAACCAACTAAACCTTGGTTTTAAAATTGCCAACCTTTTGGCTTAATTATTCAAAGAAGGCTGAAGTGCTATACATGACACCTATATTTTTTGTGAACATTGTGAAACACAATACCCAGTCTCATACCCCCAACTGATCAAACATAATATTCCTTGAGAATTTCTTCCACTTTTTTGGTTCAGTGTTCTAGATAAAAATTTAAGAAATGATGCGGATCCAACTTGAGAGGGATAAGACAGAAAGAATCATTTTGCAAGTGGTGAAACTATAATGAGTATGCATAATGATATAATTAATTCAGACACTGAATTTCTGGACAATTCACATTCAAATTTTGATCAGACAACTAGACTTCATGATGCTATTTAACTAAGCCAACAATCATCAAAATAAATTGAAGCATGTCTAGCCACTAATGAACAAGAGAAAAGTTCCATGCTGTCCAAAAACAAGAGAACAAAAGCATCATGTAAACTCAACCACTTTTCTCATGCTGTCCAAAAACAAGAGAACAAAAGCATCATGTAAACTCAACCACTTTTCTCATGCTGTCCAAAAACAAGAGAACAAAAACATCATGGAAACTCAACCACAAAGTTAACATCACTTAATCTCAGCAAAAGATGCAGAAACCTACCAGTCATACAATGGGATGGAAAAGGAACCCAAATCTTCAACAAGAGCATATGGAACTTCAATTGAAAAATCAGCATACTTTTAGAATCCATCAGGCAACAACTAGTAGGAAACTTTTGATCATACACCAAAACCAAAATAAATTTAAAAAGCATTAATCGAAGTAATTTTTCGTGATTTTTTCCTTTTCTATTTGAAAACCCTGCATTATTTTCTGACAATTTGGAAAAATATAGGGAAATCTGGCCATTATAAATCCCTTCATTTATTCTAAATTTAGTAATTACTAAATTAGTAAACTTCAAACAGAGCATCAGAAATGTCAACCAAATGCTAGTTGACAAAACATAAGTTTAGTTTGGTGAATTTGGGTGGAAAGTAGACAAAGTGAATACCATGCCTCCATCCAAGATAGACTTTTTTTTTTTCCAAGAGGAAAAGAGAAGTGATAATAAGTAGCCAACCTTTTATACCTCTTTTTGCCTTTCCAGGTTCCACTTGGACAGATCCAGTGAAAGAAAAAGAAAATTACTAACAATGAATTCTTTCCCAAGTTTCAACACTTCTTTTTGCATCCAAATGGAGCCTTATTTCTAAATTTTCATCTCTAATTTACAAAGTCTTGACCAACTTTTGCCCACTAATTTTCTGCCAAAGCCCAGATCTGCATATTTCAAGCATCAAAATTCAAAATCCATTCAATAAAACAAGTATCAAAATCACCTCCAATGATGTACCACCCACAACAATCTCAATCTCAAAACTTTTTTTCCTTCAAGAAAAAACTGAATTGGGTTTAAGATCAGCCACCGTTTGGCGGCCAAGAAACATAAAAAATCAAAACGATGCAAATTTCTTACATTGACCCCCAAAAAAAGTCACTAAAACTAAGCTTATTATGGAGTCATTCATTTCAAGCAGACTCCCCAGTTCTAAAGGATTTCCATTCATTTTTCCCAGCAAGCAAACAAAAAAACAACCAGGAAAAGAAAAGAAAACTTACTCTTGAGCTCATCGAGCCACCGAGCAACACTATCAAAGGTGGAGCGGCGGCTGATATCATACACCACGAGTGCCCCCACAGCGCCTCTATAGTAGGCAGAAGTAACTGCCCGGAAGCGCTCTTGGCCGGCAGTGTCCCATATCTGAGCCTTGACCTCCTTTCCATCGATCTCCATGCTCTGCGTCTGAAACTCCACCCCAATCGTGGCCTTGGAGTTGATATTAAACTCGTTGCGAGCATATCTCGAGAGCAAGTTCGATTTCCCCACCGCCGAATCTCCAATGATCACCACTTTGAACAGATACTCCTCTCCTTCTTCGTCCTCCATTATTGAGAATTCTGTAACTTTCTTTTTTTCTCTATTTATCAAAAACAAATCTGAAACATGCAGAAGAGACCGAAGAGGAGAGGAGAAGGAGAAACAATAAAGTAAAGGAGTAAAGCTGGCGCGACAATAATAATTAGAAGCGGTAGAGGGAGCTGCGTGGTGGGCAGTGTAACAGAAGGATTGATGATAAAAGGTAACGCCTTTAATGTCATAAACTAGACGTGCAGATCATTTCCAATTATTTCAAATATTTGGATGCTTTTGTAATTTTTTTTCCTTATTTATTTATTTGAAGGAAAAGCCTTGGGTGGAATTTCTAGTCAACAATTGGGGTCAGTTGGATTTCCAAAATATTTGTGGGAAAATGGGAAAGAAAAGTAAAGAAAAATAAAAAATAGATGTTTATATAATAATAATTTTTTATTATTATTTTAAATTTGATTTACTTATTTTATACTTTTTGTATAAAGATTAAATAATTTAAAATGTATAAAATTTTAAATAATTTTAATTATATTTTTTATAATAAAATAAAATATAAAAAAATTATTTTTCCTTTTTTAAATTTTAAATTTTATTAAAAATAAATATAATTTATAAATATAAAAAAATATTTATAATTTATTTTTATGAAAAGCAATATTTTATTTATGTTTAAAAATTGAAAAAAAAAATCAACTAAAATATTTTTTTATTTAAAATTATATATAATTAAAGCAAAATGGGATGGGACAAAGTCATATCTAAACTCACCTCAAGTTTTTAAAAACTTCCTAAACTTGTCATGAACTTGCCCTGAGTTTTTAAAAACTTCTCAAACATATCCCGAACCCATTTATTTTTATCCCAAACCTTTCTCATTAGGGACGTAACAGACAAGTACTCGAACTCGTTTCATTGCATTATTTAAACTTGAGTGGCATGAGATGAGTTACTCCCATCCCCATTCCAGTTCATTCATATAACCTATTCTCATTCCTATTTCAATAAAAAGTTTAAATGGAAAAGGGCAACCATCCCTATTTTTTAAATTTTTATTGTTTTTTTAATATTTAAATTATATTTAAAATAAATATATTTTATAAAAAAAAATGAATGTTATAAATCTATTTTGTTAAAGTGTATAGATTTAGTAAAAGGGAAAGACATATGTACGCTAATTATACTATGCAAAAAGAATAAATTTGTTCAATATTGTGAAAAAGCATCTAGATTTAGTTGATGATAATTAGTCATAATATGATGAATTCATTTATTAAAAGGAATAGAAATATCTCATATTTGTGAATATAACCTTTTCCATTTTTTGTCTTGAAAATAACCTTTTTTTACATAAATACCCCTCAACATATTGATTATTTACATGTGTTTTAAAAGTGAGAATATTTTTGTCCAAAACAAGTATTTTTTAGGATTAAAAAAAATAAGAGTTAGATTTATAAAATAAGGATGATTTCATCCCTTTTAATCAAATAATCCAAATATGATCGAGCAACAATTCTTTGTCCAAGAGATTTGATAATCCATTTTTATTACTTATCTTTGTGGAGAGGTTTTTCATCTTGTTTTTTCACATTCCAATTGGTTTTTAGAAAAATTAGGAAAAATACTTACAAGAGTTATTCTCCAATCTATTCATACCTCAATTAACTAACATATCTGGGATTTTTTTATCAAGCTTGCATTTTTACTATGACTTGTATCACTCTAAGGCACCTTATTGATAATAGGAATTCCAATTTCCTTTTAATTTCTTTTATTTAGGAATTTATTTTTATAACACACCTTATCAAGTTTGTATAATGTGTTTCACTATTTTATGTTTTTTATGACAATTCCTTTTAAGAGAGGGATTCATTTGTAAAATGAGACATTTTATAACTTCATGTTTGAAATGATTTGTAAAATAGAAAACATAGACGAAAAAATAATATCTATGGACTCATATTTTTCACGTACATCCCAACTTGATGGTGATACTCATTTTTTTTATGGTGAAAAACTTATTTTTGAAAAAGTTGGAGTCGTCACTTATTCTTGTTTATTTCTAAAATGGAAAACAAAGTAAGAAATAAAACTTTAAAAATGACTCATTTTTAAAGGAAAAACATGTTTACAAAAACTGAGTCCAAGTCCGATTACATTTTGAGAAGGTATCATAGGGTAGCACCACTCTAAACACTAAAAAGATCTCTATTAAACAAGTAGAGATAATTAAGACAATTGACTAATAGATTAACGAATACCAAGAGATAAAATAAATAAACAAAAAAAAGAATACAATAAGGTAATGCTAATAATAAACAAGAGTAAAAGATAAAGAACATTCAAAGCATGACATGCATATCAAAGGAACAAAACAAAGAAGGGATTACGCATCATCAATAATGCTCAAAATGGGTAGAACGCTTACATAAGAAGAGAATGTTAGTTCACAAGCAAAATAAAAGATATAACATCAAAGCATGAGTCTTTCACATGCATCTCCACTTGTCGACAAGACTCACTATTTGAAGTGAAAAAATTGCATTTTATAAAAACTAGAGTCGCCACTTAATTTTATTTTGTTTATAGGGAAAATAAAATAAGAAACTAAAACCTAGAAAAAATTATTCCTTAAACTTTTGAAAAAACGTGTCTTTATAGAACTTGAGTCAAATCTAAGGATCATATTACCTATAGGGAAAATATCTTAAAAATGTAGCACCCCTTTAAGCCCTTAAAAAGGTCTCTATTGGCTAGGCTGAGAGAAGTGTGACAATTAATTGATTAACTTAGGGTACCAAGAAAGCTTAAGGTGTTTACCTAAATTTTAATTATATAATGAGCAAACGAACAATCATTCTCAACCACAAACATAAAGCAAAGTTAGCAAGCGTACCTAAGGTGCCTCTAAAAGCAGTATCATAAGACAACGGGGTTAAATCAAACAACAAGTTACATAACATGCATCTCATAAAAAAAAAAAAAAAAAATTGAAGTAACAATCAAAGCAATAAAGGATAGTATCAAACATGAATGAAGTTCATACAAATCATGCATACTCATAAAATGGAGAGCATACCTGAACAACATGTCTTAAATGCAATGCACTTCCAATATGAATAGAGATGGTTAGGATGAAAGATAATGACAAACAATTATGTAAATAAAACCTAATATGCATTATATCTGCATGAAGAGAGAACATGAACTTACAAAGATATCTAGATTACACAAAAAATAAAAATAAAGCTAAGACCAAGGTGTACTCAAAGAATTTTTAAAATACTCAAATTTATCTACTGTCCAAAATTAGTCATGTACAGTGGGTGTGAATTAGAAAAATCATATTTCACTCTAGAAAACCTATATTTCAATGTTTTATGTGTCAAAATTAAATTTAAGGAAATCAAGAATTTGAAAAAAAAATTCATTTAAATTAAAAATGTCAAAAAGTAATTTAATTTTACCAAATACTCTTGAATATACAAAAGCAGGCCAATATAGAACATGCTGAAAGAAGATATTATAACTCAATTTTGAGAAAAGATTTTTGACTCAAATAAGATTCTAGAATCAACTTCAAAAAGTGAATGACATAATAGAAAATTTGAAAAAAAAAAATTCTAAAATTATCAAAATATTTTTTTTTTTTAAAAAAGGGTTAATAATTGAGTTGAATCAAAGTGATTTTTGGAAAATTCTTTCATGTAAGGGCTCCATCAAGTTTCCCCATTCAATATTCATAAGTTTAACCTTGCGTCCTCAACCTCAAATGAAAAGATCCATCAAGGTCAATAACACTCACATTAGCTCAGGGACATAAGTTCAAACTTATGTTAAAAAAAAAAATGGTTTTCTAAAACCAAAGAGAGGAAAACAACTGGGACAAAATTGAGTTACATAATTTTTGAATAAAATGAGGCTTTTGCCTCAAGGATCTAGAATAAATTTTCAAATACCTTTGTATGACTTAACTTTCCTTTTAAAAAGATTTTTGGGCAACAAAAGGAGAATCAAACAAGAGCACCAAAACAAGCATGAAAATTTTAAATTCTAAATTGCTCATATTGTTATTTGTTGCCACATGCATTAGTTTATGTTCCAGTTTGTCATGTGGTAGGCTTGTGGTGCAACATGTTTTCCTTAGGCTTGCCTCATTGCTAAGAGATTCCTCTTATGTTCTGCCTCAAGTCAAGCCCACTCGTGTGCATTGAGTCAATCCATTCATATCCTTAAATAAACTTAATCCACTCATGTCCTTAAATTAATCTATGCATTCAATCAACCTATGGTATGCATCTCTATGTAGCCCGCGTGTGTGTCAAGCCCTCTCTTGACCTACATATCTAGCAACATGCCTGATTAGCCTGTTATATGCATCTCTAGGTAGTCTGTGCGCATGCCAAACCCTTTATTGGCTTGGACACCCAACAAAGTGCCTTAGTGCCAATCATTCCCTTGGCTCATGACCCTTGTTGCTTGTTGAGTGCACCTATTATGCTCATATGCGTTTCCATATTTGGATCAAGTCCAAGTCGAGACATCTAACTCATGTTTGTTTTGTGCTCACACCCTATGTTGTTGTGCCCATGGGTTGCATTACACACCATGACTCAAATGCTCATGCGTGCATGCTTGGTAAGGCTTATTATCTCCCATTGCCCTTGTCTAAAGCCTTTGTACTTGCCTTTGGTTAGGCATGGCTCTTACCACTTATTACCCTTGTGTGCTAGTAGTGTGTGTTAGATATTTTTCTAATGTCCCACATGACACATGTATGGCTTTAGTGTTGGGAATTGTCCCAAATTCCTAATTAGTAAATATTCCTTTTTTGTAAAGAATTTTGTATAGAATATTTCTAGGTTGATATATTATTGTAATATTAGACTTCCTTATAGAATAAGGAAGATTATTGGAAATATCTCTATAAATATTCTAGGTCATGAGGGGAAAAAGTTATGAGATGGAGATGGGCCTATAGAGACTATACGAGGTGGATAGAGATGTGAGGAAGAACGGGAGGTACCTGGTGGAGCGAGAGGTCTCGTAGTAAGGTATGGATACAAGGAGTGGGGAAACATGGGATGTTTCGGGAACCCAATAATTGTATCTGGTTCTATCCTCTGTAATATTCTCTATTGTATAGTGGAATTATTCTCTCTCATCCGTGGACGTAGGCATGGTTGGCCGAACCACGTTAAAACCTCGTGTACCGTATGTGTGATTGTTTTATCTTTGTGTTCTTGAACTAACATCGTTGGCATCAAAGCTTCCGCTGGCACAACAATTGGTATCAAATATTACAATAATATATCAACCTAGAAATATTTTATACAAAATTCTTTACAAAAAAGGAATATTTACTAATTAGGAATTTGGGACAATTCCCAACAATCTCCACCTTGGACCAAATTACATGAAGTTAATCTTCAATCTCTCCATAACACAAACCTTTTTGTATCATATCACCACAAAAGAGCAATCGACTCCACCTTCAGTGAAAATTCCTTTTGTTTTCATCTTGTGTGCTTTGTGATCTTTTACTCTTCCAGAAATCTTCAACCCAAGCTCTGATACCAATTGTTGTGCCAGCGGAAGCTTTGATGCCAACGATGTTAGTTCAAGAACACAAAGATAAAACAATCACACATACGGTACACGAGGTTTTAACGTGGTTCGGCCAACCATGCCTACGTCCACGGATGAGAGAGAATAATTCCACTATACAATAGAGAATATTACAAAGGATAGAACCAGATACAACTATTGGGTTCCCGAAACATCCCATGTTTCCCCACTCCTTGTATCCATACCTTACTACGAGCCCTCTCGCTCCACCAGGTACCTCCCGTTCTTCCTCACATCTCTATCCACCTCGTATAGTCTCTATAGGCCCATCTCCATCTCATAACTTTTTCCCCTCATGACCTAGAATATTTATAAAGATATTTCCAACAACCTTCCTTATTCTATAAGGAAGTCTAATATTACAATAATATATCAACTTATAAATATTCTATATAATATTCTTTACAAAAAGGAATCTATACTAATTAGGAATTTGGGACACTTCCTAACATTTAGTCTTTTATTAAAATGGGGTTATCTGATCTAATCCCTAAAATATTGGTTATACAATTAGAGAAGTAGTTTCCTAATTTTTTTTACTCCTTACTTTGATGGGAAATGGAGTGGCGGTTACTAAACTGCTGGTAGTTACCAAAAGGAAATAGGTCATCTCTCTACCCATTTAAGTAGTGTGTGAATTTAATTTTTCACTTAAGAAAAAGGGCTAAGAGAGAGAAACTTATCTCCTAGAGAATTCTACAATTTCAGATCAAGAATTGACTGAAGAAATTGCTATGGATTTCGGTATGTTATTTATGTTTGTGAAAATCATGATAGTCAAAATCTTGGAATTTATGAAGCATTAAGTTTACGTTTAATTTTTTTATTAACATGTGGTATCAGAGCCCTATTGTTAAGATTTTCATGATTTTCCATTATAATCTATTTGCTGGAATCAATTATTTGGGGAAGATTTCATTATGATCTATTTGCTAGAATCAATTTTTTTTTGTTTGTCGTGTGTTTTGGCTTGTGATTATCAACTCATGGTTAATGAACTTTACATTTTTGGACATTGATTCAAGCTTTGTTTATTATAAATTCTGTGGGCAGCATTTTCTTTTGTAAAGACTTTTTTATTCTTATTATCATAAAGAATCCATTGCTACATTGTTGATACCATTTCACGTATTAAGAAAAGCTTTGAGATATTGAGAATTTTCTCTCTCGTTTTAACCTTCGTATTTGATGACTCTGGATATCCTGCTGCCTTGATCAACTGCTGATTCCATTTGAGCCCTTGATTGGCTGTATCAATTCAAGAATATGAATACACATACACTAACTTCTGGTTGATAAAAAAAAACCTTTAGAGTTTTTGTGTCTGGCTTCTATAAATAATTTTGTTTGGGAATTTAGTGTGGTTGAAAAAACTCGGTTGTTCAAAAACCAGATTAAGGTTTAGACAGTTTGTCCACACCCCAATGATGCATACCAGTTTATAATTCTTGATGTTCTTTGGATTCCGTTTTTCACAAAAAAAAAAAAAAATTTACATTATTCATTACTTATTATTTGGTGAATAACTAATTCCTGTATGAGTGGGATTTTATTTTGCTGGGTGATTCGTATATGATGCTATGATGGTTTGACCATTTCCATGAGAATTTATAGATTTTATAAGTGACAAATCTGAGTAATGTCGTTGGCTTTTATTGAGCAAATCATTTTTTCTTATTCATTGCTTTTCTACTCGTCATGTTATCTATTGATCTAGACCTAGTGATCTTGTTGGCTACTTTAATTTATTGAACACGAAATGTGTATCATTTACAAATCTGATTCATGTCTAGATTTTATAAGTGACATTTCTTGTATTGATATGTTATAATTATTTTCTATAGTTTATATGAACGTGAAATTGTCACATATATGAAATTGTTTAAATGATAATGTGATGTGATTGATAATAATGTTTTGCGAAGTGATTATTTCAACTCGAAATCCTATTTTATGAAATAGTTTGGTGATCACCAAAGCGAACCAACTAGAAAGTCATAGGTTTTAAGTTGTATTTTGGATCTTAATACTCATATCCCAAGTATTAAGAAAATAGCTTTGCAAATTTTTGAATAGGTATTTATACGTATCTTTGATCATGAGAATATTTTGGCTTGGCCCAAAGGTGCACCACTTTTCTTATGATTAATATACTGAGGTAAAATAATTAATGTGTACCCTTAATTGAGAGTTGGAATCGGATACCCAAAGGTAACAATTCTATTGGACTATGGATACATTATTAATTATTTTTTATAGGTGAAAGAGAATCACCATAATAGTCAAAAGTTTAATTTTGTATGCTGTAATTTTCATCCAAAGATGTGTTACAGTAGTACTATTTATTATTTATTATTTAACTCAAAGCACTAATGTGTGAGCATATATTTAATTGCAGTTTCAGTTTCTATTTCGATTCATTCGCACGTTTCATCTGTTCCGATCCTTAATGGAACAAATTTCTTAGATTGGTCTGAGCAAGTCCAGTTTCACCTAGGTGTATTAGATCTTGATTTAGCACTTCGGACTGAGAAACCGCCTACTATTACTGAGGAAAGTAGCGTGGAAAAAAAAACTTTAAGTCATTCTTGGGAAATATCGAACAGATTGAGCATTATATTTATGCGAATGAGTATAGCAAACAACATTAAGTCAACATTTCCTGAACGTGACACTGCTAAGGAATTTTTTAAGACTATGGAAGAACGTTTTCGTTCAGCTGACAAGTCTCTTGCTAGGACATTAATGGTTGAACTCACCACCATGCAGTTTGATGGTACTCGTGGGATGTATGAGCACATCCTTGAGATGTCAAATCTAGCTGATAAACTGAAGGCTCTTGGGATGAATGTGGATGAGTCTCTTCTTGTTCAATTTATTTTGAACTCCTTGCCTCTTCAGTATGGGTCATTTCAAATTCATTACAACACTATTAAAGACAAGTGGAATGTAAATGAATTGGCCAGTATGCTTGTTGAAGAAGAGACAAGACTTAACAACAAAGACATCATTCAATTCACCTTATAAGTAAAGGAGCTAGTAAGAAATGGAAGAAACCTAAGAAGAGAAAAAGGTGAGAACCACCTAAGATCAATGGGCCTCCTTAAGGAATAAAAGCTCATGAAATGAGACAAAACAGTATCAAATGTCGTTTCTGTAAGAAGTTTGGGCATGTTCAGAGAGGTTGCCACAAACATAGGGCATAGTTTGAGAAGAAAGGTAAGCCTTTAGCTTATGTATGTTTGAATCAAATCTTACTGAAGTTCCTTCTAATACTTGGTGGATTGACTCAGGTTTCACTATTCATGTTTCTAATTCGATGCATTACAATCCAGACTTTAAACCAAATGAAAGTTCCATAGTTGTGGGAAATGGAGTCAAAGTTCCAGTGGTTGCTACTAGGACATTTCGTTTATTTCTAGACACTGATTGTTATCTAGATTTGTTTCAAATTCTTTATGTTCCTTCTATTTCTCATAATTTGGTTTCTATCTCTAAACTCGATCTTGAAGGTTATTCCTTTTCATTTCGTAATAGAAGATTCAGTTTATTTAAAATTCTTCTTTTGTTGGTTCCGGTAGTTTATGTGATGGTTTGTATAAATTGAATCTTAATAGTCATTTTGCTGAAAGCCTTCTAACCTTGCATCATAATGTTGGAACTAAACGTAACCTGATCAATGAAAGTTCTTCTTACTTGTGGCATAGACGTTTGGATCATATATCCAAAGAAAGAATGAAGAGATTAGTGAAAGATGGGATTTTGCCTAACCTAGACTTTACTGATCTCGATGTGTGTGTGGATTGTATTAAGGGAAAACAAACCAAACATACAAAGAAGGGTGCTACAAAAAGTGGAGAACTTCTTGAAATCGTCCATACGGACATTTGTGCGCCATTTGACTTGCCATCTTTTGGTAAAGAAAAATATTTTATCACTTTCATTGATGATTTTTCACATTATTGTTATATCTATTTATTGCATGAAAAATCTCAAGCAATGGATGCCCTAGAGGTGTACATTGTTGAGGTTGAAAGACAATTAGATAAAAGAGTGAAAATTATTAGATCAGATAGAGGTGGTGAATATTATGGTAGATATGATGGATTGGGTCAACGCCCTGGCCCATTTGCTAAACTCTTAGAAAAGCATGGTATATGTGCACAATACACTATGCCAGGTATGCCTTAGCAGAATGGAGTGGCTGAAAGGCGTAATCGTACATTGATGGATATGATTAGGAGTATGTTAAGTAATTCCTCTTTACCCATTTCATTATGGATGGAAGCCCTTAAGACCGCTGTTTATTTATTGAATAGGGTTCCTACTAGAACAGTTCCAAAGACTCCTTTTAAACTGTGGACAGAAAGGAAACGAAGTTTAAGGCACTTGCACGTTTGGGGTTGCCCAACGGAGGCTAGGATTTATAATCCACATGAAAAGAAATTGGATTTCAAAACCATTAGTGGTTACTTTATTGGCTATCCAATGAAATCCAAAGGGTATAGGTTTTATTATCCTAATCATAGTACGAAAATTGTTGAAACAGGTAATGCCAGATTCATTGAGAATGGTGAAATCCGTGGGAGTGATCAATTACAAAAAACAAATATTCAAGAAGTTAGGGTGCAAGTCCCACTACCCATAACTTCTAAAGAAATTGTTGTTCCTACAATTGTAGAATCTTTTGACAATGTTGAACAACAAATTAATGATCAATCACTCTCTAATGAGACTATCACTAATGAATCAATTATGGAAGAACCACAACAATCAACATTAAGAAGGTCTCAAAGAGAACGTAGACATGCTATTTCAGATGATTATGTGGTTTATTTACAAGAATCTGATTATGATATTAGGACAAGTAAAGACCCGGTTTCATTTTCACAAGCCATTGGCTGTAGTGATTCTGATAAATGGATTGATGCCATGAATGATGAGTTGAAATCAATGGATCAAAACAAAGTCTGGGAACTTGTCGAATTACCTGAAGGATATAAAATAGTTAGTTGTAAATGGGTCTTTAAGACCAAACGCGACTCAAAAGGCAATATTGAACGACATAAAGCTAGACTTGTGGTCAAAGGTTTCACTTAAAAAGGGGGTATTGATTATAAGGAGACCTTCTCTCCTGTATCCAAGAAAGAATCACTTAGAATCATTATGGCTTTAGTTGCTCATTTTGATTTAGAGCTACACTAAATGGATGTGAAAACTGCTTTTCTTAATGGGAGTTTAGAAGAAAAGGTTTATATGGATCAACCTGAAGGTTTCTCCATAAAGGGAAAAGAACAGATGGTTTGCAAATTAAATAAGTCAATATATGGACTTAAACAAGCTTTTAGACAATGGTATCTTAAATTCAATGATACTATTACTTCCTTCGAATTTAAGGAAAACACCGTTGATTGGTGTATATACCTGAAGGTTAGTGGGAGCAAGTTTATATTTCTGATTTTATATGTTGATGATATTTTGCTTGCCAGTAGTGATCTTGGTTTATTGCATGATTACTACTCAAAAAGTGCTATTTCATAGCTTGTAATTAACTCTTTTAAACACTTTTGAGTAGTAGTTATCACCTTTTAACCCAATTAACATATTAAGGACCCTTGCAATCAATTCTAATCAAATTGTGTTAAGTTTTGGTGTTTTGATAGTTTTTTTATCACCAAAGCAATCCGAGATTGAGGAGAGTTCTTTGGAATCCATGAAAGGAGTATACCCGTCCGGATACACCATCGGAGGGCATCCGGACAACATATCCGGATAGGATGCTATCGTTTCACCCTACTGTTGCCATTTTATACTCGGCTGCCGCCATTTTACACCCGCTGCCGCGCACTTTCCACCCGGATGTTCACATCCGGAATTCTGACGCCAGATGGGAGAGCAGCCATTTTGCACAGTGCTGCGGTGTTCTCCTGAAGCTTCCTGATATTTGCCACCAATATTTTGGGATATTTTGAGATATTTTGCTTTAGATATTTGTTGTCTAAATCCCAAATCTCCTTGTAACCCACCAATTATAGGATTCCTTAGTTATTAAGTTTGGAAAAAGGGTGAATAACCTCTTATAGATATTTTGTAATTTTCCTTATATATATATATATCTCGGGAGCTTGTTCTCGGGGAGGACGATCGATCCTTTGTACAGTTTTGCAAGGAAGTAAAATACAGAGCTTTTGCTCTGCTTTACCTTCTCATTTTAATTGTATTTTCTTACTAGCCAAACAAGCTCTTAGGATGTTTCCTCAGAGAATGAGTGGCTAGACTTTTAGTTCCTTGGAGTTAAGGTTGCCGGGAAAGGTTCCAAGTGCAAGAATTAGTAGCTTTGTGGTTTCGGCCATTAATGAAGAGAAAGTGTGATCCTTTAATGATTTCTATGTTTTTAGTTAACTTAAAACACCTTCAATTCACTTGAGCCAACACTTGGTAAGGCAAGTGATCTTCATCCATAGAGGTGCACTAGTTTACCTTTTGCGAGCTTTTGGGAAGTGATTTGAAGGTAGGATTTTCTAGAATTGCCAACACTTGGTAAGCTTTTGGACTCCAAGGAGACATCCATTAGTTATCTTTTGCGAGTTTTTGATGGGAAGTCCAAGGTTAAAGATCACCTTGAATGGTAAGTACTAGGTGAGAGGTATGAGCCATTGCAAGGTGCATCAGTGAGAGAGATTTAGTGTTTGAACCCATGTAAGGGAAGCATCTATACAGCACCGGTTAGAGAATTGACTATATGTTAATTCTCTAATGCGAGGAAATGAACCAAATGACCAGAGCTCTGTTTTTGCACAAGGAACTTCCCCTGTGAACCTAAACCTCCAAGGAACGTTTTTCTTCATAAGTAATTTCCATTACTTTCTTTACCGTTAGTTTAAACCCAACTTTTTTCATCCAAAAATTATGTTTTCTTTTAAAGCTAACCTTGAAATGAAAAGGCACCAATTCAGCTTTGAATTGGTATCATTTATGAATTGAAAACCCTTCCCAGTGAACGATCCTAGAGCCACTATGCTATAGTAGCTTTGTCTTTGCTACCCTAGTTCATGGTGTAATAGGTTATAAATTTTGTTGATTACTCCCTCAATTAAGGAGCATCAGCTAGACATGAATCAACTGATACACCGACTGGGCACGAATCATTGCACACAACCAAGAAATTCCTCTCTAAGAATTTTGAAATGAAAGATATGGGTGAGGCAACTTACGTGATTGGAATAGAAATATTTCGTGATCGCTCACGTGGTTTGTTGGAGTTATCTCAAAACCGATATATTGAAACAATCTTAGAGAGATTTGGTATGGAAAGCTGTTCAGCTAGTGTAGCTCCAATTAAAAAAGGGGATAAATTTAGTTTCATGCAATGTCCACAAAATGGATGGGAACGTAAACAAATGGAAAAAATTCCTTATGCTTCCGCTGTAGGAAGTTTGATGTATGCACAAACTTGCACCAGGCCAGACATCAATTTTGCATTTGGTATGTTGGGCACATACTAAAGTAATCTTGGAATGGATCATTGAAAAGCTGCGAAGAAAGTGATGAGGTACTTGAGGGGAACAAAAGATTATATGCTTACTTTTAAGAGGTCAGATAATTTGGAGGTGATTGGCTACACTGATTCAGACTTTGCTGGATGTGTTGATAGTAGAAAATCAACTTTTGGTTATGTATATCTATTGGCTGGGGCAACAATTTCATAGAAAAGTGCTAAACAAACTATTATTGCTACATCCACGATGGAAGTTGAATTTGTGGCATGCTTTGAGGCCACGATTCATGGTTTATGGCTGCGAAATTTTATCTCAGGGCTTGCTATTGTCGACACTATTGAGAAGCCGCTGAGGATTTATTGTGATAATTCTGCAGCTATATTTTTCTCCAAGAACGACAAATACTCTAATGGTGCTAAACACATGGAGTTAAAGTATTTTGCAGTTAAGGAGGAAGTTCAGAAACAATAGGTGTCTATTGAACATATTAATACTGAGCTCATGGTTGCAGATCCACTAACTAAAGGGTTACCACCAAAGACATTTACAGAACATGTTAAAAGGATGGGTCTTGATTGTAACCCTTGATGCCTATTATGTTTGGATTGCAAATGTTTGTTTATGTTATTAAACATTTTGAGATCTCATTAATCATGTTTATGATTTTTTCCTGTTTTCCATTTTGTACATACATCTATGAGATTGGATAAATGATAACAGGAAGTCTTTTACAAAGATAGTTTTTGTTAGACCAATTTTGGATACTTCTCATTTATGAACCATGGTTGATTGGATTGCTAGTGTTGTAGTACATGGAAGGGACTATGTCGCCTTATTGATGTACAACCGTCATGACTCATACTAGTGATTCATTTGACCATAGTATTTATGATGACCAATTTGAGTTGGAAATGGATTAGTTTTTTATGTGCATAATGTTGACTTCATTGGGGCTAAAATAAAGTTAGTCATATGAGACAAGTGGGAGAATGTTAGATATTTTTCTAATGTTCCACATGACACGTGTATGACTTTAGTCTTTTATTAAAATGGGGTTATCTGATCTAATCCCTAAAATATTGGTTATACAATTAGAGAAGTAGTTTCCTAATTTTTTTACTCCTTACTTTGATGGGAAGTGGAATGGCGATTACTAAACCGCTAGCAGTTACCAAAAGGAAATAGGTCCTCTCTCTACCCATTTAAGTAGCATTGTACGGTTTCCATCATTAGTGTGTGAATTTAATTTTTCATTTAAGAAAAAGGGCTAAGAGAGAGAAACCTATGTCTCGGAGAATTCTACAATTTCAGATCAAGAATTAACTGGAGAAATTGTTATGGATTCTGGTATGTTATTTATGTTTGTGAAAATCATGATAGTCAAAATCTTGGAATTTATAAAGCATTAAGTTTACGTTTAATTTTTTTATTTACAGTGTGAGCCATGAGTTGCTCATGCCACTTGCCATGTGCTTGCCTATGTGTGCTAGCATCATGTGTGTTGGCATCATGCACTCATCGTCGAGTCACCTAAAAGCCTTGCACCCCATTTGCCTCAATTGTTCACCTTGTCTTTGTCATAGGTCATTCATGGAATCAAAGTGTTGCCCCCACAGAGCTTTGGTATCACATGCTCAAGGTAAAGTACTAACACCCTGAAAAGTATTGATAGTGCTAACGGTAAAATAATTTTTTATATTCCACGGTTCAAGAAAAATGTAGTCATTTTTAAATTAATTTCAAGACTATTTATGATCAAATCAACATAAATCATTTATATTATTAAAAAAATAAAGTATAACTCTATTGTATTGTAGTATATAAATTTTATATATGAATAATATATAAATGTCAATTTTTTTTTTAAAAAAATAATTGCAAAAGAAGTAGTTAATATAAGAGGATAAAAAAAGGAAATCAAATGATTTAACAAGGTTTTAGTTTATAAACCTCCATAAATGATGTAAATAATGAACCTCAATAAAAATTATTTCACGTGCACCTAATTTATTTATTTATTTATTATTATTATTATTTTTATAAAATTGACCAATTTGAATATATGGTATATTTAATATGAATGTTTTTAAAATCGGATAGATGATTGAATTACAAAAGTTACATAATCATGATTTGTTATCTAATTAATTTTAATTTACAATTTATTTTCGTAATTATAATGCTCGCATTGCACTTACAATGCTTACTAAAAAATGGGCATGGGATATCATATCACAAGTGGATATGAAAAAGAGACAAAAATAAATAAATAAAATAAAAATAAAAAAAAATAAATAAATAAATAAAAGGAGGGAAAAATCTGTGGGCAGAAAAGGAACACTTGGAAGATGGAAGTTCATGAGAATCCGAAGCGAGAAGTTATCTTCATCATCATCTGAATTCTCGGTTTTCTTCTACTTGGCTTCTGTGCTGTGCATTTGCTGTGTTCGTAAGCACAAGCCGGAACAAATATGATCTTCAGTGGAGCTTCGGGATCAGTGACTGGCCTCTCAATCCTCTCAAAGCTCTTCTGCTGGGACTCCTCTTCCAACACCAACTCTTCTGCCTCTCTCCTCATAAATCCTTCCAAAATCTCCAGTTTCTACCGGAGATCTCCCTTGAGAAGGTCCCCATTCCATATTGCCACTGCCCGAGTCTCCACCGAGGGCTCCGAGCAGGCCACTGCCGGAGTCGTCGAAGGTTCGCCTCCTCCCCCTTTCGACGCCATTCGCCAAGCTCGGGTGAGTTTTGAGATTTTGGCCTAATCGGCTTATTGTATAAGTTTTTAATTTAATTGGTTGAAGTGAGAGATGAAGCATGGTGTCAATGTTTTAGCCTAAGATTAATTTGATCTACACCGTTGTTTCATTCACCAACTGCTTAGCTTTTATGTTCATTGGTAGTTTAACATTTTTTTTTTCTTTTTTTGTTTGGATAGTAAGAAAATTGAGGAAAGGAGAAGGAAAATAATGAGTGCTAGTGTTTCAAGTTGGGGATTTTTTTTAGTTAAGTTTTCATTGCAGCAAAACGGACTGGTATTTTCGGGACAAGTTTTGATTAATTTGATATAATTTGCCTGGGGAAGTGGTTTCTGTGTAATTCAATGTGACATTTCCTGATTCCTGTTTGGCAATTCTTGGTTCTTGTTTGGTAGACCGTGTGTGGGCGATTATTTCCGAGGTCGAAATATCAAGAAAGTATCAATAATATCTGAACTTTATTGGAAAAATGATGAAAATCACTGTCAGGATGGTAAACTTTTAAACAAAAGTCAAGAATTGTTGTAACATCCAATAATACAATTGAAATCAAAATATTTGTTAATCTGCATTGCTTTAATTTTGATTCATTTGGCCCTTAGCTACTTGTACTAGATCAATATTCCTTCTAACATATTGGTACAGAAGATATTGAATAAATGTGTAGTCTAAATAGTTCTAGTGGTACCTATCAAAAAAAAAAAGTTCTAGTGGTGCGCTACTGACAGAGTTTAACATCTAGATGATATCATTGATTTTGTGTAGTGGCAGATCAATGCTTTTAATACATGATATGATCTAATACTTAGTTTCTGCAAAGAAGTAGAGGTCTGCTGACTGGAAAGCAGCAAGGGCTCATCTTGAGAGTGGATTCATATACGAGGGTAGGATTGAAGGTTTTAATGGAGGAGGCTTACTGGTTCGGTTTTATTCTCTTGTGGGGTTTCTTCCCTTCCCACAGTTGAGTCCATCCCATTCATGTAAAGGTACATTTTTTCTTGGATGCAATTATAATTTTTCTTTCAAGTTCTTTTATGCAGTTTTCATGTATAATAGCTCTCACGAGTGGTTAAGACATGTTTTGAAGTGTTGTTGAAATTAATTATGGTTTTCCTTTTTACCAATATTTGAGCTTAGAAAGGTTTCTAGGAAGGCCTTATTATGACATTGCGTTTGATTTCAGCTGCATTTCTGAAAATTGATGTGAATGCTTCTCTTTTTGTTTTGAATATGCACCTCATGGGTTATCAGTTGAATGCTCTGTTGCTTGTGCAGGCTGACCTTATGATATTTTTTTTTTATTTGATGTCAATATTTTATTTCTTTAAGTTGTGGTCTAGTTCCATGCTGAACCTGATATTCATTTTTTCAGAACTGTGACAAGTATTCCTTTATATAAAGTAGCTATGTACATGTCCATAATACATGCACATGTCATGCCTGTGTAATAGTGCCACAAAACAAAGGAAGAGACTGTTCATTGAAAAGACTAGTATGCTAATCAGCTTAATTTATTAGAGTCATTTAGTTTGATTCTACAATCCAATCAATATGGCCTTATGTCTCTACTGCTTGAGTTGGTTGTGCTAATCCTCTGCATCAACTAAACTAGAATGGCCTTGAATCTAGATTGCTAGTTGCATGGATGCTTTGGATCAGTTCATGTAGGGTCATTCACTCCGTAAACTATAGTTTTATCAACCTGTTAGCCTTGTTTTTTTTTTTTTCATTTTTCTTTTTTGGTTTTAACCTTTTGCTATATTGTCATTGTAAAAACTTTAACTAGAACGAAATCATTCTTCCTTACTATTGTGGTCCTTGATCTTCTTTGCCCATGGTTGAACCATCTTTGGGATACTTTCCTTCATCTTGCTCGTAATTGCTGTCACCCTAAGCTTTTTATGAATCTATTCATTTCTTGTTTTATCTTTTCTTTCATTGCAACGTATCCATCTTAATATCCTCATTTTGGCTATAACAAAAATGGCTACATTTTAAGATCTCGAGGACATAGCTCCTCATCATTCGGTAGTTTTGTATTACTAAGCTTACATTTATCTAAGAATCTTTAGATTCTAAAGTCCTCTCCATTGTCACAGATTAGAATTAACCCCCACTCTAGTAACTAAAAAAAGAAAACTATATTTTTGGCAAACAACATAAACTAGGGGACCACTTCATAAATATACAAGTAGATCCACAATCAAAGCAAAATGATAGGGCCTCCCCCTGTTTAGATTATTATATTTAGTTGATGCTTCATTTTTTCTAAGTGCACCTTATTACCTTTGTGTATAATATTGTTGTCTTTCATTTGTTCAATGAAGAAAGCCTTTTCATTTCCTGCTTTGCTTTTTTAATATTGGAGCCATATGTAATGGGTTTTGGAAAAGTAATAGCTACATGGGGGAAAGTTTTGACTTTAGACCAATTGCAAAGGAGAGGGTGGCCTTTAGCCAATAGATGCTCCCGCTCCCTTTATTATGTTCACGAGGAGTCAATTGACCATATACTCTTGCATTGTGGAAAGGCAAGGCTGTTATGGGAGCTCTTGTTCTCTTTATTCAGGTTGTATTGGGTGATTCATTCTACAGTTAAAGGGACCTTGTTAGGGTGGCATGGATCGATCATTGGAAGAAAGAGGAAGAGAGTGTAGAGAGCAACATCTTTATACCTATTCTGGACAATTTGGAAGGAGAGAAATAAATGATCTTTTGAGAATATGAAACTTTCTGTTCATTGGCTAAAGTTTTTGTTTTTGTGTAACTTATTATTTTGGACAAACTTGTTTATAGAACATACTTCTATGTCCTTAGTTGATTTTATTGATTGGTTAGGGTTAGATTGAGGGAGGGAGTTTTTTTGTTTTCCCTATCCTTTTTGACACTTTTTGGCAGCTGTTGTATACATTGTGTGTATTTTGGTGCACCCTTTTTGGCGTTTTAACACAATTTGCACTTACCTATCAAAAAATAAGTTTATCTGAACTCTAAAAATTTTCTCTCCTTCCTTTACATTCTAGTTTTCCTCATTCACATTCTGGTATCAAAGTTCTAAGTAACTATCCTTAATTCCCTCTTCAAATTGATGGTATGTGAGGAACCTATTCCTTGGTAATAAATTGAAAAGAAAATGATGTTACAAAATAAATCTAGGTGGATCACCTTAATTCTGAGTCTTCTTACACCGTCATCTCTGCAGGATAGGGCCAAAAAAACGAGTTCCTTCTTTTTGAAAAATCCCTTTTTATTTTTTTATTGCTAAAGTGATTTAGTTACAAGAAATGGGCTACACTAATGCAGTTTCCTTTGATTAATTGCAGCTGATGGAAAGTGTCACCTTTTTTGGCTCCTTATATCATGTTGTCATAATAAATATTTAAAAACATACTAATATGAATTTTGCAATTAAACCATTGAAAGTCAGAGTAACCATGATTAATTAATAGTAATCAGGTTGAATTTTGGCTGGTGGACTAAGAAAGCCTAATCCAAGTACAATCCATTGTGTTTAAGGTGTTCCTGTTGACTAGAATGAGTTTAGAGCTTATTGTAATGTTCTTTTAAGAGTTATTTATTGGCGTTGGTTGGCATGATATACATTGTTGGCCCATTGCCCTATAGCTTAAACTTTAGGTTCAAATTGGTAGCTTAACTGGTAGCAACCTGGCTTGTATTGATAGGCCCAGGTTGAAACTTGCCAACATGTAACTGATCTAGTATTTTTTTTTATTTGAGTTTCAAACAGAAGAAAAAGTTGCTGCCATACCCTTGTATGAACTTTTTGTATTATGTCAAATCATGTTTCTCTATGCTGCTTGTTTGTTAATATCAATGGTGATATTAGCATTATTAAATGATTTCCATGCTAGTATGCTATTTTCATGGAAGATTGCAGTTGTAATTGCTCACTCATTGACATTTCTCTATGATGCCATTTCTTGTAGAACCCCATAAAACCATCCAAGAGATTGCAAAAGGATTGATTGGTTCTCTTATTTCCGTGAAGGTACTGAGTTTTATACTTAAAAGTATGTATATTTAAGTTGTTGAAATCTAAAAATTCATCTCATTTATGTATTAAACGCATTAATTATTTAATATAGAGTTGAACAACATGGATTTATATACTATGCCTCTGTCTAATTGTTTTCCTCTTACAAAACAATCCCTTGCTCAAGAGACTGAGTGTGTAAAAAGTGAATCATCACTTATGCTTCACCTGCACAAATTGACCTGTGAGTGCATGTTTGTCATCCTTTTGTTTATATAATCAGTGCAGAGGGTTTGAAATGTTTAGCTTGAAGTTTTGTCATTTATCTCATAGCAGATGATATTAGGAACAGGGTCAAACTACAAAGTGTGGAAAATCTAGGGGTGGTCACAGAAGGAGGCAAGATGGTAAAATCATGTTACAAAATTTATGGTAGTTGGGTGGGATCAGACTGCAACTTTTAGAGGTTTCAGAGTTTGATTATAAGGTTGATATACATTGTCAATCCACAGCTTTTGCAGCAAGGCAATAGGTTGATGTGGTTTCTGGTGCCTGAAGGTCTTGATTAAAGCCTCTTCTGTCTAGTTATTCCTCCATTTATTGTCTGTTTATTTAGTGATGGATAATGAGGCAATGGAATGGAATGAAAAGAAATATTAATATCTTAATTGAGGTAAGACCTTTGGGGATAGCTTTAGTGAAGAAAAATTCTAGATAGGCCTACTAATGTCCACCCCATATACCTTGTTCTTTTCCTGGAACAGTGAAGGTAGGAAGAAGAGGAGAGGATAAAAGAAAGAAGAAAAGATATGCGAGAAAAATGGAAAGTGATAATTGGGTTGATGTCCTGCTACTTTCTTCTGAAAATGAAGAGAAGGCCCTGAAATTGTCTCACTAGGAAGAAAGGTTGAGAAGAGTTTTACTTCTCGAGTTGTAGAGAATGTTAATTGTGACCGAAAAAAAAAATAAAAAAAAATTTTCAACTACCCTAAGAAAAAGGAAATTATAGCACTTTTCAGATTTGGAGGATACCCTAATGTGCATTACAAGTTACCACAAACAAAATAAGAATCCAAATAGAACAAAAATGAGAATGTCTGAATATGTTGTCTGGTAATTTTCCCATGCTCATCAGCAAGTGAGGCAATTGGACAAACTGAATGAACGGAATCAAGAGCATGGGAGTTGCACCCAAATAAAGCAAACAGACTAAATAGGCATTGGAATTAAATCCTTCTCTTGGATGCCATATTTTATAATCCCCTTTAGAGGAATAAACATATTCAGAGTCCATGGAATGTTCTAATGAGAATTTTCGAAGTAACTATGTTAGCTCTAGTATGGTCTTTCTCCTAATATACCATCATGGCCTGACATATTTCTTTTTTCTCATCTTTGAATAATGATAAAAAATATTGTTTTCCTTCTTTCTGAATAATGATCAAGGAGCTATTTCTTATTGATAAACTTTCTCATTTTCATGGAATGTTTGGAAATTTATTTGCTATCTTTGATATTTCAGGTCATCCTAGCGGATGAGGAGAAAAGGAAATTGATTTTCTCTGAAAAGGAAGCTGCCTGGTTGAAATTTTCCAAACAAATTAATATAGGTGATATTTTTGAAGCAATGGTGGGTTCGGTCGAGGATTATGGTGCCTTTGTTCACTTACGCTTTCCCGATGGTACTTCCTTCTCTGTTACATATATTACTGGTAATATGATGTGTTTCATATATCTTAAAAAGTTTAATGGCCTTTTGAAACTATGATGCAGGTCTTTATCACCTCACTGGACTAGTACATGTCTCTGAGGTTTCATGGGATTTAGTTCAAGATGTAAGAGACGTCCTAAACGAGGGTGATGAAGTGAGGGTTAAAATTGTTAAAGTAGATAGGTGATTTTTCTATTTCCCCACCTTTGATACTTTCTGTTAATAAATATTTGTATAATACTATAAAAATCCAAGGCCAGAATAACTAATTCTATTACCTAAATTAGATCACTCTAAATTCTAGAAGGCCAGTGCAGAATCATGTTTTCATTAGATACATACACATCTGTTCACCTAGCCCCAAATTGCATAAGAGGCAATGCAATACATAGTCTTGTTTTTATAAGGTATCTGTACCTTCCAAAAGGCTAAGAAGTATTTGAAAATCCAGTATTAGCAATCAACAATTTTATCTCTTTTCTTGGAATTCTGGAAATAGCTTCGCATACTTTCAGTTCTATGAATTCGTTCATTGTTTGGTCCTATGGCGTATCTTTGATTTGGAAGATCTGGTTTGGTTGGTTTTATTGTGGGAACAAATCTGGATGATCCCTATACACATATGCATGCATGTATGTATTTTTTTTTGTTGTCGTCAACAGTTTTCTGTGTCAAAGTAAAGGTTATAATCCGAACAGTAAGGAAAAGCTATTTTTAGTTTGAACCTTTCCTTGTGGTCATTTGTTTAAGAAGATACAGTCTGTTGGAGATATCAATTAATTCTTTGGTAAAACAACTTAAGATCAGTAATTGCGTTTAGTTGGTCTTGTGGATGATTGTTAGCAGCTTCAGGGGGCAAATTATTTGTTAGCAAACTCAAAGCAGAAGGTTGATTCAGAAATTTAGAAGCAAAAAATTAAAGTGATGATGTGGTGGCCAAGGATACAGGTTGCCAGTCCTGAAAGAGCTTCAAAATTAGCTGTTGTAAATACCATTTGTGTTACTTTTCAAGGAGGATTAAAGCCCACATATAACTTTTAGAATCCTCTCTCATTCTTTTAATTATTTTTGGGTCATGTACTCCTTAATGCTGTCAATATATCCTTAATATGTGAGATTCTGCTGCATCATCTTAATTTTTTTAGTCTCAATAGTTCCAGAGGGTCTTGGTCTGACAACTGCAGTTGGAGGCTTGCTGATGCTGAGTAACGACAATGGTAGTGGGGGAGACCCACCAGTCTTGATGAGAAATGGGGCCAGCACCAGAGGGTTCCACTTTATCATCAGTTGGTTACTGGAAGTTTTCCTCTAGAAACACAATAGAAAGGCCCTATATTTTTATATTTTTAGAAAATGGAAACAAATCTCAGCTCACTTTCATGAATTCTAAAGATTCTCTATGAATCTGGAATTCTCTGACTTGCAAGCTTCCAATTTTAGCCTGCTGCCTCTACTCCAACCCCCTCTCTCCTCTCTCTTGACTTTACTCTCCCCTCAAATGTGAATTACTGTCCCATATGGCTGACCACTCCTAACAATGTATTGCCACTTGAAACTAGGCCCCAAGGGATTGTTTATCTACATTTGCGATAATTTGGGAGGATCTTTCTTGAACTTATATTGTCCTGATTTTGTAGTCAACATGAAGTTTCATTTGTTTATTTATTTTTCTATTGATATTTTCCTTTTATTTTGTCCCCACTGGGATTCTAACCTATAACCTCCCACAAACCTGGCCCGTTCATTTACCAGTTGAAAACTTGAAACCAGGCCTCAAGGGATTGTTTATCTACACATAGGATAATTTGGGAGGATCGCTCTTGAGCATATATCGTCCTGATTTTGTAGTCAACTTGAAGTTTTATTTATTTACTTATTTGTCTTATTGAGGAATCATGTTTGGAGTCGATATCTGGGTTTAAATTAATTAAGGAGATCAGTATTTCTTTGTGCATTTGGAATTTAGCTAAACTGGAATGGTTTTTAAATTGGTGTAGTTTTTCTTTAATGGCAACATTTGGGTTTTGAATTAGTACTTGAATGCAGGGTAAAATCAAGGATTACATTGTCAATTAAACAACTGGAAGAAGATCCACTTTTAGAAACTTTAGACAAAGTAATTCCTCAGGTGTGTAAGGGTGACGATATTTTCTGCTATGCACTTTGACAGATCATCTTTCTTCTTCATAGGACAAAGTCATCTGACGTAAGTCACCTTTTACAGGATGGATCAACAGGTCCAGATTCTCTGAGGACAAGCGATAGCTATGACATCGAACCTCTTCCAGGGCTTGAAACAATATTTGAAGAGCTTCTCCAGGAAGAAGGGTATGATCTCATTATTGCTTGACTTGTGAAGAATTCTTGCTGAGATTTTAGGGACACTTTTGTCACATTTGTGTACTTTCTACTTTTATGTTCTTCTCTATATATCCTCTAAATAGACAACCTAACTCCTATTTCTAGAAGAATTTTGAGATATTGCCATGTGCATTTAACCACTGGGTCAACATGGAGTTTCTAGGTTTAGTTCAAAGTACTGTTTCAATCAAGTTGGAGATGAAAATTGTACTAAAACTAAAACAGGTATTTTTTAGGGACATTTTGTATTTCAGGCTGGTTATTAAAGTTTGGCTGAGTTACTAGTTATATGAAATTTTTATTTGTTGTCCTTTTACTTAGAGAAGTTTTTGATGCTTACTTTGAGAAACTAGGGTCAGCTGCCTGTCTTTTTTTTCTTATCATTTTTTTTTCCTCTCTCTCTTAACTTTTCTCTTGTTGTCTGTCACCTTCTTTCTCTTCTATATCCTTTTGTTTGGTGGGTTGAGTTAGGCACCTCAAGTGTTTGTATTGCAACATTTTGCAATTATTTGTGTCCAAGAGGCTTGAGAGATGCCCTCCCTCTTGTTAACATCCTTTTCTACTGTCCTCCATACCATCCCATCTTCCTCTAATTCAACCATCCCTCCTTCCTCTATATCATCTATTTGTTGTTTTTTCATACCCTAGTGCTATTGTCTTATCACCGTTTTTTTTAAATGATTTTGTCCTTAAATTGCCTCTTAGAATGGGGTTGTTATTTGGAAGCTGCATATTTGAGGCCTTAATTTGAAGATTGCTTCATTTGTGGTGATCCCATCCATTTATTTGCTATTATTTTCTGATTGTTTTAGATGTTAAGAATTTTAAGTCATCAATTTCTTGGCCATTAATGATAACTCCCTTGCTTTCCCTTGCATTATAGCTTTTGATATTATTGTTTGTGAATGATTTCTTGTCAAACTAGTTTAATTAAAACCCAATTTACAAAGCATAAGACCATGTTTGGTTCCAGGAAAGTACTAAGGAAAGAAAAATGTTAAGGACGATGATTTTCTTGTGTTTGGTTTTACTTTGAAAAATATGGAAAGAATAAAATATAATTAAAATTAGTTAGAAACTTAATGTATTTTTAAATTATTTAATGTTTATATAGAGGAGAAAATAAGTGAAATGAGTTTGAAGAACCATATAAAACAATTTATGAACTTTATATCTATTTTTATTTTCCTTTACTTTTTCTTTCTTTCCATTTTTTCTCTCTATTTCCTTTCCTTTTCATTTTCCCTCAAAATTTCTAAGAAACAAACATTGCCTAAAGGTTCTCCACAAAAGGGACTGAAAATCCTGGACCCTAGCCTGCATGACAAACCTGCCTAGGCAAACCCTATGCTGCATAGCAACCCTATTTAAATGCTAAGACAGACATAATTAGTGATTAATTGAGCATAGAGTCATACACACCTTGTCTTTATTGTGATGCATTTGGGTGATTCTGAACTTCATGGCACTGTAATAATATCCATTCTCTTCTTTGTCACACCTATTCTATTAAAAATTTTACCTTTGCCATTATGGTTAATAAACATGCAAATTTTCTTAACTTACACTCTTGAAGTAGATCCTTCTGTAGGAATTCCCCCTTGCTCTAGCAAACAGTGTCATAGTCACTGCTTCCTAAACCTTGAGAGAGTACCGTGAGAATTTTCTGAATCTGAATGTCCTGCTTAGAACCTAATTAGACACATGCTTTGGTCTATAGTCCTTTTCATTTCCCCTCACTGTCAGTACTATTAGCAGACCCATAGCAGCCAATGGATTTGGATTTGCTGCGGATAGCATCACCTCCAATCCTCTGTCCTTTCCCATAAAAAGGCTCCTCTCTTATCCTTCCTTCCCCATAAAATAATCAACAGGCCAACCATGTGACCCCAACTCACTGAGCTTCTGTCCCCCACCATTTGTCAGCAATGGAGCCCCTATAGCATCAACCTTCCTCTCTTAACCATGCATCCTAATGTCTAGCACCATTTCCATCTTATGAACTCTATTCGCCCCAATGAAATCACATCCAGCAAACACCACTTCCCCAAACTGACAAACACTGCCTCTCCTTGGGTCACCCAGCTAGTCCACCTTAGCAGTATTCATATAGTTCCAAATACCAAGCTAACTTGAAGTCTTGCTTGATACCCTTTTCTTGGCTAGGGAACCATTCACTACCCACCCACTATCTGCTAGATTCCCTTTCCTTGGCTAGGGGACCATGAACTACTTGCCCACTATCTCTAAGCTTCTCTGTGACAAGTTCATCTAGGACTTTAAAGGCCATTTATTACCATCCAAAATCCTGGGATGACCTAAAGGAGTCTCTCCAGAGAAAACAGAAAAGGTGGTATAGACTTTCAACATTACTCCTGATTTCTGCCTAATGAAGTGACTCAGTCCCTCAGATTTCAAAGCAAGGTTTGCTCTCTTGTATTTACACCTCCTTCTCTAGTTAGTCGACTGTGAATCCTTTCTTCACAACCTAATCCAACTGGAAAACCCCATACCCTTTCCAGCATTTTAAGGTAAGACCCATCTTCCCTGTATTTCCCTCTGATATCTCAAACATCTTGCAATGGATCAGCAAGAGCTTAGGTATTTCCATTTATGCAATGTTTAGGGCTGTCTGTAGATAGTAAGTTCATGTAAGCACCTTTATCCCCATCACAATAATTATATGGAAAATCAAAGAACACGGACAAGTGAAAACATGTATCTTTCTCCCCAGGTAAACTTTGATCACAAATAAAAACCTAGTACTTCTCCTAGACCATTGGATTCAATCCCTATCTGGAGGCTGGAATAGAAGTCACTACCATAATGGGGTGCAAAACGAGGATTATAGCAATGGAAACTAATGTGGGCACCATCACATTGTAATTTAGGCAATCCCTATGAATAAGGATATGGTATGTATGACTACTGGAAAGCTCAAGAACATCACCCTTAACCTTATTCTATTATTTTGTTCATACTATCAAGCTCAAGACTGTCATCCACAACCTTTAGTTAGACCATTATGTTACGTATCAGTATGAAGGGAAGTAGGGGCTCTTGGTAAATTCCCTTTTTGCTTCCCAAACAACTAATCCTTTGGTAAAGGAGGGATAGGTAAAAGGTAGTTACACATCTACGATAGCAGCCTACTAAGCAATAACTATCCTTACTCCATCTAAAACCACATCTATGAAAATGACAAATCAATCAAGCATTGAATATCTCAGTGATGTTCTCTCTTTATGTGCCCTTATCATGATGTTATTTTCTACTTATACTAATCCAAGGGAAGCAGCTATGGTCCATGGTCAACTGTCTAGTGTCAAAACTTTATATTACCTCCAGTAACATGAAGTTGTTTAGAGTAGTAGAAGACATGTATGTTTAAGTTAGATTTTTACTTATTTAATATAACAAGTGAAAACCATCAGATTCCAATTTACTTTTCGAACACGTCAGAGAATCATAGGCCTACAATACGATTTTCAGCTTTATATCCACTGTCAGGATTTGCTTGTTTTTTTCTTATTTGAAACCAATTATTATTTCATCATTAGATTTCCTTTTTGTCCTTGAATATCTAATTTAAATATCTATTTTTCTGCAGGATAAGTGATGTAAGAATTAGTCGTCAAGGATTCGAGAAACGAGTAGTTTCACAAGACCTGCAGCTCTGGCTTTCAAATGTGAGTGCGGGGCTGATGTTTCATCAATAACATCTAGCTTCATCTAGTTCTTTATTCTTCTTTAAAATTTTCTAGTGTTGATTATCATTTTTATACTTTCTTCCAAAATAATCTTTGCATTATCCAGGCCCCAGCCGTTGACAAACAGTTCACCCTCCTTGCTCGAGCTGGAAGGCAGGTAGGTTAAATCACTTCTCTCTCTCTCTCTCTCTCTCTCCCTCCCTCCCTCCTGGTGTGTGGAAGCCTAATGGTCTCTCTGTGATTTAGGTGCAAGAAATACAACTGACAACGTCACTTGATCAAGAAGGCATCAAAAAGGCATTACAGCGAGTACTGGAGCGTGTCCCGTGAGTTAAATTGGGTTCCATCTCATTGATTACCTTTCCATCTGGGTCTAGGATATGTTCATATATACTTTCTGCAGCTATTGTACAGAAGTCACGAACTCAAACCTGGCAGTCATAATCTGCATATTGTGTCAATAGATCAGCTTTGTCATACTACAACCAAAATTTTAATCTCACAAGAGGTGTTGATTTTCAGTTTCCAATTCACACTTCCAACATTTAGCTTTTTCTAATTACTATTTTAAGATTTTGGTTTTCACCTGTTAAGGAGCATGATATGCATATTGAATTCAAATTTTGTAATTCTAAGCTTTTATGAAATTTGGTAGTTCAACATAATATTAGAGTTTGGTTTGATAGAGGTCTAGTGTTCGAGCTACGTCTCCACAATTTACATTTGCCCCATTTGTTTTGTTGGATATCAATCCAAATTCTTCACCAAATTGTAGTTAATTGGATATGAATCCAAATTCTATTCGTCTCTCCATATTCTGGTATGAGGCCATAAGGGAGGGTGTTAAAGAGCATGATATGCATATTGAATCCAAATCTTGTAAACTTAAGTTTTTAGAAAAATTGATAGTTCAATACCATCAATGAAGTTTGACTGTAATGAGGCAATTAGGCTACAAATGTTTCCTTATCTCCCATAATTCCAAACTAAAATTTTTGTTTAAGTTAGAGAATCTTACCTACTTAAAAGTAACATTCATAGCCTAATATGATGCTACTTCTTTTTGGTGTTGTTCTTCATCTATTTTTGTTTCTCTCCTCTTTGGTCATTTCAGATTGTTTTTCAATTATAATTTGGATGTTAGGTTGGTTAATTTTTGTTTCATTTTTTTTTCTTCATTATCTTATGATTACAACTTATTATTATTTTTATTTAAATGAAATTATTCAAGAGTATTTGGTAAAACTTCAAGTTTATTATTTAGTAACTTAAGTTGACTTTAAGTTAAATTATATTTAAGTTATTGACTTAAAACTTATTACTTAATTCTTATTTTAATTATCAAAGTTATTTGACAAAATTAATTAAAAATTTATTCTAAATAATCAAATTAACATATTTATCCTCATAAATTATAATTAGGATCAAGGAAATTAAATAATAGTGGAAGTCGTAGCAAAGGAGATCATATTATAAGTAGGGTAAATGGGGGAAAAATGTAAAATAAAAATGTTTTGACTTTAAGTTATATGACTAAATTATTTTATAAAAAATGTTTAATTTACTTAATGACGAGGATATGACTTAAGTTATAAATAATGTGATACCCTAGCATTATTCTTTTGGGGTCCTATTGAAAGTGAGGCTACTCATAACATATCAAGCGTACAATTTTATTTTATTATTTTATTTTTTCAAGTGTTATTTGATTGATAGGAATGAAATAATCCTGATAATATAATTTTTTTTTTTACAAGTAACAACTTCTAAAACTTATATAAAAATAATTCAAATATTAAAGAATATTTATATAAAAAATGAATTATTTTTCAAGTTAAAACATATGAATGTTATTTTAATAATATAAAAAATATTTAATCACTTTTAATCAAATAATTCAATTTTCAGAGGTGGGTGGGTGCATGTACCATGAAACAACATCATTTTCATATTGGACGCCCGTTTCAACACGATGTGTGAAATGAGAGATGTGTTAGGCCCATGTCTGGCGTGTAGAATGGGCTTTGGTAAATGATCAAGCTCCCCTCTACTTCCTAGCTACCCCTTTAGCCACTTCGGTAATTGTTTCCAACACGTTTTGCCATTTGACATCTATTTTGAGTGTAATTTGAACCATGATTTCCTTATGACTTTATAAATATAAGTTAGCATTTGATCCAAACATTATCTTCAAAATGTTAAGTATATTTATATTTTTTTCATTCTATTTAGTCAATTCAAAAACAATTTCTGAGCCTCTAATTAAATAAAAATGGCATAAACGGTTATATGAACATGTTTAATCATTTAGAGTCTGTTTGCGAGTTATTATGATAATAGTCCTTTTAAATAGTAATGTATTTGTATGTAGTGTTTCTATTAAAAATGCTTTTATGAGAATCAAGAAAATAATGTTGATAACATTTTTGATAATATATTATAGAGTAGCAAAATATTTTTAATATTAGGAAATTATAACAAATGACATTATAAATTTTATTACACTATTATATTATATTAGAAAAAATAAAAATATTTCCATTTTTTTCCTCGCCTCATTCTTGTTTTCCATGTGTAGTAGGTTGGGTAGTAGTTTTAAAACTCTGTAAAATATTATTAAGTGATAGATCATGACTAGAGTCCCTTGGGTCTTCAATCATTTTATCCTCTATTTCGCTCATCATCAACATCATATGCCCTAAAGCCTCGTGATGATGGCCAAGTTCTTTCAATTGTGACAATAATATCATGGAAAAGGATGTCCAATTGCTCAATATTTTTCAAGCCCTTTGTTTGAAACTTTACTGTCCCAAGGTTTCTACAATTGTATCTGTTTATCATATTTCACAACCAACATATAAATCAAATTAGCTAACGAACTTAATAAGTAAATAAATAAAAATGCACCTTCGGTTTCTTATCTCACTAATAAGAGAAGTCCATTTGTTCGTAACTTGTTTATATTGTTAGGTTCTTCTAGTGAGATTATTGAAGCTCTTTATTATATTTTTCTATCCCAACTTACTAAAGTTACTATTTGGTCTAGTTCTAACTAATGTCTTAGTAACACAAACTTCGATAAATGCATTGATAGTATTATCGTTCTAATAAGCCTTGCGTTGTTTTTTATTTTCTTTACCACATGTTTATTGCAATGGTTAAATTATATCACTGGAGTTTTTTTATTTAGAAAAATATATATCTTAGAGAAATAATAAACATCAAAGAAAGAGTTGAATTGTCAAAATGAAGAATAAAGAAAATCATTTCTTTTATTTATTTTATGAACTATAGCAAGTATAATCAAACTTTTCCACATTAGAATGTATCACAATTCTTTAGTGTTGACAATGATTAGAAATCTCAAAATCTAGAAATGAAAATATGGAAACAACTAAGAAAATAGAATAATAAAATTTAAAAGAAATGGAAGAAAATGAAAGTTCATTTCATTCAATTATGAAAGAAAAATAAGGATAAAAGAGTAATATAAGAAAAATTTTACTACTAATTTCTAGATAATTAAACAAAATAAAAAAGAGGAGAGTTTACCTTGTGTTTTGGGTTTGTAGAGTTTGACATTGATGATGAAGGGGTGAGAACCATCTGAAGTAAGGTAGAGCCAAGGACATGAGTCTTGTTCGTATTGGTGGAAAATAAAAGTGAAGAGAAAGGGGTTATTGAAAATGGAAAGAGAAGGGTATCAAGATTCATTCGGGGTTATTTGGGTGATTTCAAATTTTTGAAAGTGCTTTTTGAAAGAGTCACTTCTCAAAAGCTACTAAAAAAAAATCACTGTAAATGATTTTTTACAATATTTTTAAAATCTTGCCAAATGCCTATTTTTAACTTAAAAAACAATTCTAAGTAATAGAAAAATTAAAAACATTTCCTAAAATCGCTCTTAAATGGCTTTTAAACATATTTTAAACCATTAAAATTTGATTTAGGTGCTTTAAAACTTAAAAACTTAAAAGAATCGCTTGGGGTTATTTGGGTGATTTTTTGGAAGTGCTTTTTGAAAGAATCACTTCTCAAATGCTACTCAAAAAATCACTTTAAATGATGTTTTGGATTTTTAAAATCTTGTCAAATGCCTATTTTTAACCTAAAAAAAATACTTCTAAGTAATAGAAATGTTAAAAACATTTCCTAGAATACCTCTTAAATGGCCTTTAAATGTATTTTAAACCATTAAAATTTGATTTAGGTGCTTGAAAACTTTAAAACTTAAAGAACAAGCCAATATATCCAACCTTAATACTAAGAAATAACATGTTTATTTTCTAATTTAAATCTTACTAATAGGTTATAGAATTATTGAAACAAGATTTTAAGAGTTTTTACTAGGAATGACAATGGGGTAAGTTCCGGGGTGAGATGAGGTAGGGCAAGGTAAGGTAGGGTAGTTATGTGAAATTCCGATACTCTCTTCAGTTTAATTTTAAATTTTTTTAATTACATTAAAATAAATATATTTTATAAATAATTAAAATATTATATTTATTAATCTTTAAAATTAATTATATATATAATTAGTATGCGATGGAGCAGGAAAAGACAATACCTAATCTCCTCTTGTGTTTTAAAATGAAATCTCAAACCCATCCTGTTAGTGTTGTGCCAACTGGGTACATGTTAGTGTAGCTTCATTAGAGTTAAATGAATTTCTTCCCTACACAAAAGAATGTTCGGATAGGTGGTCCAGACATGCCCTTCCGAAGCTTAAGTCAGAATCTAGTAAGAGTGAATCCAACTTTTTTAAATGGCTATGTGTGCGCGTACCTTTTTCATGCCTTTGGAGGGGTTTTTATAGAACATATGGTGTCATCGTCATAACGTTGATTGTGCATTCATGCCTTTTTTGCACTGATGATCGTCGTCGTGGCGGATACTATGCCTTAATAAGGTAGTCAACACCATCATCTTAGCACGTATTGGGCAATCATAAGAGCTGGTGATTGGTGTCATTTTTTGGTTGTCATGCAAGAATCTCAGACCATATCATTGACTGTGCCTTTATGTTTTTTAACATTGCTAATTGCGTGTAATGACTAATTGACATTGATTTTTGGGTGTAAATGCTATCTAGATTATCACTCAGGCATTGGATGTGATTAATCATATGTCTGGTACCTAGAATTTTTGATTGGGTTGGTTTGTCCGTTTGGAAGTCCCAATTAGTTTGGTCTGTCCATTTCGTTTGGCATTGAGGAAGAAGAAAATCTATCTTTCCTCTTGCGCCATACAAAGTTGCCTTGGTCCAGACGGATTGCTCTTAGACGGATTATCTGCTTACTTTGGACAACCAAAGGGTTTTGAGCATGGGAAGGACACGTGGAGAGAAGCTTCCCACAATGCCCTCTAATCCATCTGCCTTTGTTTAGAAGGGTTGTTGACGGGTTGGGGTAGGATAGATTGTTTGTTTTTTCAAGTTTTTAGGCACCAAAGAATGCGTGGCATTTGATGCTTTAATGATGGGTCACATCGACCAAGGCTGGCTGGCTATCTGGTGGCGTGTCCCTTCACTAATCTTAGAAGTGCTACCAGACAGTGTGTCTCTTGGGCTACCTAGGTTTTCATTCCCTATAAATAGAGAAGTTCCACCCATTTGGTTCACTTTTTGGCTTTCTCCTGCTTAGTGCTCTCTCATATACGAATCTTTTTCACCATCACTATGTTTATCGCCAGTTCTTTCTTTTCGTCTTCATTGCCACCAACAACTTGTTTGCTACTGGAGGATCTTCTCCCTGTTAGAAAGCGTTTCAGTTTTGACTTTGGTAAGTTTTCTGTCATCTGTTCGCTCATTTGTTGTGTTTGTTTTTTATTTTCCGATTGTGTTGGTGTTGTTTGTTTGGAAAGAAAATTGACATATCAATATCTAGATTTGTTGCCTTTTGGTTTCAACACTCACTCCTGCTTGTTTGGAGTAGACGTACTGGTGTCTAGATCTAGGGCTTTTTAGACTTCTTGTTTGCTTCTACATCGTCATTATATTTATGTTGTCATTTTATGCTTTTGTTGCCGTCGCGATGGTGCGATATGTGTGATTCTTCATTTATCGCTGATGAACAAGCTTGTTTTGCAAGTTTTCGCAGCCAAATTTGTTTAGATTCAAACTATAATTCTTTTAAGTTTAGGTGTTTGTCATTAGAGCAACATCGAATGGTGGACAGACCGAGTGATTGGTTCTGAAAATTGCATTGATTCATGCAGGTTTCCGCACGGCCCATACCCATATGATCTAATGGACAAAGGAGAAGTTACTTCTACCAGTAGAAGGGGTGGATGGAAAAATGCTAGAGCTAGGCACTTTAGGCCGGATCGCCAGGTTAGGGACTTGTTCAAACAGGAGTTCTAGGCTCGTTTTCGTATTCCGAACACCATCCTAATTCAGTTAACAGATGGCAAAGCTTTATCGTCAATCAATCTTCTGAATAACATGATATACTTTATTAAGGAACAGTTCACTATAGGGCTCTGTTTTCACCTTCCGTCTCTTCTTAAACAATTTCTTCACTTCACACAAATTTCGTCTACTTTCTTTCATCCAAATGTTGTTTAGATACTGATGGGGTGCAGTGTGTTGGACATGCTCTTCTATTTAGATTTCTCTCTACTAGAAGTTTTGTTCATCTACACTATCAAGATGAGCCCAAAGGAGAGGTTCAACTTGTTTGCTCACATTCTTTCTTTTCAGTTTGTGACCAATCTTCCGGACTCGAGCAAAGGCTGGGTTAAGGGGTATGTTTTGGTATCCGACCCCTTGAGTGGTTCGTCTTAGGCTTCAAATGGAGTTTTTTCTCCGTAGTGCTCGTTGGAGATTCCAAGTAGACTATGCTTTTATCACTTTCATTTTGTCTTGTTGTTATTTCATCTTGGTTGCTAATATACTCACGATCTTTATGTTCGTCTAATGCAGGTAAGGGGAGACAGAGATGCCTTGAAGAGTGGGTGGAGAAAGCTTCATTCGCTCGTCTTAACGAGTTGTTTGAAATAGAAGCTACTGAATGGGCTCACATCTTTCTCCTATTGGACAAAAACCTATAAGTGTTGATAAAAAATCCCAAGTCGTTTATCATCCCAGTGTTTTCCTGGCTAGCTCATTCGTCTCTAGAACCCGATGAACATTTCGTGCTGAAGGATTTACCTTTCTATGAGGTTGCTTGTTTGGCGGATTCTGAAGCATGTTAGGCTCGTCTAGAGAAACAAAAGAAGAAACGCCAGGAGGGAACATTGAAGCAAGCTTCAGTAGCTAGTCGTTCCTCAATTAGGATTAAAAGGTACCATCCCACATGACGAAGTGCAAGTGTCGAATCTCATTCCTCTCCGACATCAATTATTAGAGTATATGAAACAGGACATCTATTTATTAGGTGGTGTGATGCTGAAGGCTCAAGAAATTTATTGGACTCAGTACTCAGTTGATATCGTGACTAAATTGACCTTGTCTTCGCTAGCTCTCACTATAGGGAAAAAAGAGGAATCCTAAAATGAACTTTAGGTAATTCTGAATTTTCCTTAGGATCGTCGGGAAACACACCTTTAAAAAGTGATACCATAATATAATGCCTGTCCTTCTCTACAGTATGAGAACACTCGAAACATAACTCAAACGCAAAGAGTAGAGGCTTAGACCAACTCAACAGAGTTAGAGAGGGGGAACAAGACTTCCAACTTCGCTATCCGTCCTCCTACCCAAAAGAAAAAACTTGCGGCTCGTCTTATCTAGAAGGTAAGAACTCTGTGTCCTGCCACCTTGTCTTCATCATTTGCTTCGTCTCTTTCATCTTCTCTGTCATTTTCATCTTTCACCGACAAAGTAGAAGTAGGGGTGAACTGGCTGGTGCCCCCTATTATTTATGAGGAGGAGGAAGAAGAAGAGATGACCTCTAACTTGAGAGCCGGATTCCATGAGAGGCAGTGTATGTGTTTGTCCAAATATATTATAATCGACCCCTCTCTTTCAAAGAAAGCCCATTCGACACCCGGTCCGGACTCTCCGTCTAAGCTAACACCCCTAACTTCGACTACAGTCGTCGCTTTAGGCTTGGATGAAAAACCTTTCTCTATTGGTGATATTTCTTATCACGAGACGAGAAAACCCTTCTTCATCTTAGGGAACATCAGTGAGGACTAATTCGAGTATCCAAACTCTTCTTCTCTCTGCCCAAAGCCAGTCTATGTCTCCAATCAGGAGGAAGTGTTCGAGCTTCTTAGTTGTATCCCTTCCTTCACCAAAAGGGAGCCTCTAGTGCAAGATATGAGGGTGCTCTTTCCAGCTATGCAATGAATTCCAGTTGAGGTGAACGAAGACTTTTACCATTTTTTTATGGCGTGACTTCCTTACAGTACTTTGGACACTACCATTGCTTGCATCATTCATATGAATGACTAAACTACTTTTGAGATAACATAAGTTGTAAGTCGTCTCCCTCCTTTGCACTTGTGATTTTTCTCGTTTTTTTTCCTTTAGTCTCTTGTTTCATAATGATCTTTGCTATCCCCAAGTGATATTTGGAGTTCATAACCTCATCTGACAGTGAGCGCACCTCTTCTAATGACTAGAAGCAGTTGAAACCATGAGGCTATACATCACCCATAACATGGACAGAAATAAGGTGCTCCTAGTCGACTTAGAGATGGCAACGAGTGAAGTTGTTGTTGCATAAAAGCTAGTTGAGGAGGGTGTTTGTCTGTTGATAAAGACCAAAGAAGAGATGGAAGCGTTCTAAGTCAAGGCTCGTTGATTAGTTGAGGAGAAGACGACTATGGTGGCCAAAAATAAGAAAGCTGAAGAGGAGACTACCCGGCTAAAGCGGGAACTACAAGATCTTCGGATAAGGTTTGCCGCTTAGAAGAAGGATCTGGAAGTAAACTATCAGAAACAGGTAGATGACATGTTTTTCTATGGCTACCGGTGTTGTATGAAGAAGCATGGCATTGCTAATGATACTCCCAGCTGCCCTTCTTATGATGAAGATGATGAGTTTTTGGGGAGCCCTGCCCAAGGAGATGGGTTTGCGCCAGGAGACAGACATGCTTTGAGAGGTGGACCTTCCATTAAAGACGACTTCCATGGTGAGCGGACTTGACTTCTTTTTCATTTCTTTACTTTGGCCGGCTGTGGCTTGGACTTTCATACTTGTAAATACAATGCATGCTTTTTTGAGATTTTTTTCTTCAATATGACTGCACTTATTAATTTTTATTCAAGTGTGCTTTCTTTAGCCATTTATTCTTGCTACAATATTTTCATAAACAACTTTTATTGATAATATTGCTTTAAGTTGGTTACGTTTCATGGGCGGAGCAAGGGCACGTCGTCTAGTGTCTGGAGATGGTATGCCCCTTGAGTCTCTTGCCTTAATTACAACATAAGGTCCTTTCCAATTAGCTTGTAGTTTTTCAAATCCCACTTTAGTTGTGTTTTTTAAGACTCTTATGAGGACCAAAGATTCTGGCCAAAAAAACCATGGTCATGTATTTTTGTTGTACTAAGCGATTGTTTTATGATGATAAAAAGTTATTTGGATAGCTGCAACTCCTTGGTTTTCATCAGCCCAATCTAGTTGCCTTATGAGTTCTTCATCATTGTCCTTTTGATCTTGCACGACTGTTTTGGCAATAGACATGTCAATTTCGGTTGGAATGATGACTTCCATTCCATAAGCAAGAGCAAAGGAAGTGGCTCCCATTGGTCGTCTGGATGTTGTCCGGTAGGCCTATAAGACTCCGAACAATTCGTTTACCCATTTTCCTTTTGCTTATTCCAACCTTTTCTTTAATGTATTCAAAAAGATTTTGTTTGTCACTTTTGCTTGTGTGTTGCTTTGTAAATAACGTGTTGAATACAAATTTTTTATGTTTAGATATGAGCAAAATGTTCAAAAGACAACATTGTAAAACAAAGGCCCATTATCTGTAATGATTGCTCGTGGAATTTCGAATCGACATACGATGGTTTTTCAAACGAACTTGGAGACATCTTTGTCTTTGATACTGGTATACGTTTCTCCCTCTACCCACTTGTTGAAGTAATTGATTACAATGAGCAAAAACTTCTTTAGTGTTGCTCCAATGGGCAAGGGGCTAACTATGTCCATCCCTTATTGTGCAAATGGCCAAGGACTTGTGACCTGGTTGAGGGCTTCCAAAAGTACATGTGGAATGGAAGCGTGTCGTTAACACCGATCGCATCTTCTGACATAGCTATCAATGTCCCGCATCATGGTGGGCTAATAGGATTCTTGTGTATAGGCGCGGTGTGCTAAAATTCATTTGCTTGGGTGATTGCCTCATACGCTCTCATGAAGTTCGGCTAGGAAATACTTGTCATTTGGCTCGCTTAAACACTTTAGGTATGAGTCTTTGAAAGATCGTTTGTAAAGTTGATAATTAATTAAAGTGAAACATGTTCCTTGTATGCAAAGTTTGTGTGTTTGCTTCCCGTGTTTTGGTACATTCCCTGTCCAAAGGTATTTTATGATGTCGAGTATCCATCCTGAGTCTATTTGTCTGATATTGCATACTGGCTTGGGAGTGATTGAAGGTGCGACTTTGAGGTAGTTGGGCAACATTATCATCCCATTTATGGGGAGAGTGGCAGCTATGCCAGCTAGTGTGTCAGCCTTTCCGTTATCCTCTTGTGGCACCTGTCTAATGATCCACTCGTCTAGTTTTTTCAAGTATTCTTCACCATTGCGAGGTATAGGACCATATGTTCATCATTTGTTTCATACTCTTGTTGAATCTACCTGAAAATTAGCTGAGAATCTCTTTTAACTTCCAACCTGGCAGCGGCAAGTATTAGAGTAAGATCTAATCCAGACAGCATAGCTTCATATTCTACCTCGTTATTGGAAACCAGGAAGCTAAGGCAGATAGCTTGTTCCACTAGTTCCCTAGTTGGTGACTGTAGAACCAAACCTACTATGGATCTAGACACCCTGAATGCTTTGTCTACATGAAGCGTTCACCATTGCTCTCTAGGGTGGTAAGATGGAGGTGTTTGTTTTTTAGGGAGTTTAGTTATGAAGTTAGTTATAACTTGCCCTTTCAAGGATAACCGTGGCTGATACTTGATCCCATACTCATTCAACTCAATTGCCCATTTCAACATCCACTCAGATAGGTCCGGCTTGTGCAAGGTGACTTGAAGCAGCTGGTTTGTAAGTATAGTCACTTGATGAGCTTGGAAGTACGGGCGAAACTTTTGAGCGACATTCTTTAGTGCTAAAGCAATTTGCGCTATCTAGAAATATCGTGTCTCAACATTCACCTTTGCTTTGCTCACATAATAGATGAATCTTTGCTCCTTATCTCATATATGCCAAAACAGGATGGAACTGACAGTGCAGTTAGATACGGCCAGATACATGTAAAATTCTTTGGTGGACTTGGGGCTGCTTAGAATGGGTGGTTTAGTGAGGTAGTGCTTGACAACCTCAAATGCCTTCTTACACTCATTTGTCCAGCTAAATGTGTTTGCTTTCTTAAGTGTGAAGAAGAAAATTTGAAGCTTATCTGTGAAGTGAGCTATGAAACGACCTAAAGTTGTGAGATGGCCTGTGAGGCGTTGCAATTCCTTTTTGTTGTTTGAAGTGGGTGTTTCGAGGATGAATTTCACTTGAGCTGGATTAACTTTTATTCTTCTTTGGATTACCATAAACCCTAAAAACTTTCCTGTACTAACATTGAAGGCACACTTAGTTAGATTAAACTTCATGTTGTATGCCTGCATCAAACAAAATACTTATTCCAAGTGTTGGACGTCCTCAACTTGAGTCTCGCTCTTTACAACAATGTCGTCAATGTAGACTTCTACAGTTTAATAGATTAGGGCCTTGAACATTTTTGTCATTAGTCTTTGGTAGCTAGCATCAACATTCTTGAGTCAAAACGACATGACTTTGTAACAGTACAACCCTTATGGTGTGATAAAAGTTGTTTTCTCCTCATCTGGCTGGAACATAAGGATCTAATGGTATTTGAAAAAGACGTCTAGAAAGGTGAACATCCCATGCCCAGCAGTGGCGTTGACTATCTGATCTATCTGGGGTAAAAGAAAGCTATCCTTTGAGCAGACGTCATTCAGGTTGTTGTAATTAACATAGACTCGCCACATTCCATTTTTCTTTGGGGCTACCACTATGTTCGCCAACCAATTTAGATATTTGACTTCTCTAATGAATTTAGTTGCCAATAGTTCTTCAATTTCCATCTAGATGATATTTTTCCTATTCGGATGAAAACGTTGGATCTTTTATTGGACAGGCCACCTGGTGGGTGAGATGTTGAGCTTGTGGGAGGCCACAACCGGATGGATTCCTGGCATATTTGAGTGAGTCCAAACAAAGATGTCCTTATTGGGTTGAAGCATATTCCTTAGTAGTTCAAGTTCATTCTGCACAAGCAAGGAACTAGTGTAACTGATTTGATCTGTGTTGTGTGAGGGGACTAATGGTTGGAGCAGATCAACTGCAAATGGATTTTTCTCCACTGGACTTAGTAATTGCTATTTCTCCCTTATGTTTGATGGCTTTGGATGCGCCTCCTCGTCGATCGGATGACTGGACTCTAGCATCACCTGATAACATTATCGTGTGACTAGTTGGTTGCCAAAGAGATCCACTTTTCTTTTCGTGAGGTAGCTTACCATTTGATGGTACGTAGGAGGAATGACTTTCATTTTGGGACGCTATGCATGTCCCATAATGGCATTATAGGGAGACAAATCGTCGATCATCGAGAACCACACACTTAATGTGATCGGGTCGGCTTGGACAGGCAACACAATATCGCTTAGAGAGGTTGTTGTAGCTTCATTGAATCTAAATGGCAGACATCCTAAATTCTCTAGGGCAGATGGCGAATAACCCATTTGCCTGTAGGTTGACATTTTCAAGAGATCAATTGAACTGCCCAGATCAACTAGAATTATTCGCACGTCAAATCCACCTACCCCTAGTATCAGTATCAGAGTGTCTTCATGCGGTTGCAACACCTAATTGACATTTATTGGATGGAAGGTAATTATGTCAACGATTGGATGCACATTTCCTTCTACGAAGGTGCCTTGGATGGAACTAATCCATTTTCTTATAGAAGTTGCGTGAATCAACCTTCGCATTTGCCGTCTAGAGTTGTGTTTGTCATCTATAGGACCTCTATGTATATAGTTAATGACAACTTTGAGAGCTATCAGAGATACAGGGGCTTGGACAACTGGTTCTGGTGGCACTTCTTTTTTCTCACTAGTTATACAAATGTATTACTTAAGGTGCCCAACCTTGATAAGTTTTTCCACCAAGTAATGCAAACTCTTGCATTATTCAGTGGTGTGGTCATGATCTTTGTGGCAGGAGCACCTCCTATTCTAGTCCCATCTAGTCAGATCTATTTTGATTGACTTCGGCCATCTAAAGTCTGACAGGTCACGGATCTATGGAAGGAGTCTCTCATAGGAGATGCTTAAGGGGATGAGTCTCACTTGCTGTTACTGTCAATCGTCTTACCTCCTGTTTCCTTTCCTTGATTGGTTCGAGGGCTTAGAACTCCTCGCCTAATCACTCTTGGTTGGATGATTGGTGACCAAGACTTGTTGAGAAGCAACTCAGATATCATCTTCATGCATAGAATACTTGTTCGTCTGCTTGAATAGGTCATTCATTGTTGTGGGTGGCTTATTTACGAAGGACTCGAAAAATGGCGTGCCTGAGCTGATGCTTCGCTTGAAGATCTACAAGATGGCATTCATACTGCAAGATTCAACTTGAAGCACTGTTTGCTCGAATTGCTTCATGAAGTCCCTTAGAATTTCATTTTCCTACAACTTGATGTTCTATAGAGTGCTTATGTTCTCCTTTTGGCGAACAAAACATAGGTAATTGCTTACAAAGGCTTCCGAGATGTTCTAGAAAGTGTTCACAGAATTCTACGGGGAATGGAAGCAATAAAAAAAGAGTTTGACCATGTAAGCTGGTCGGAAAGACCTTGCATATTAGTGCATGATTACTACTCAAAAAGTGTTATTTTGTAACTTGTGATTAACTCTTTTAAACGCTTTTGAGTAGTAGTTATTACCTTTTAACTCAATTGGCATGTTAAGGACCTTTGCAATCGTTTCTAATCAAATTGTGTTAAGTTTTTGTGTTTTTGATAGTATTTTGATCACCAAAGCAATCCAAGATTGAGGAGAGTTCTATAGAATCCATGGCAAAGCAATTGGAAGCTCATTTACGTGAAGAACCCAAGCTTTGAAGCTTTATAGTGCTTTGCCAAAAGCAAATCATGAATGCAAAGAGGGAAAGTAAAGAGAGAAATCTAACATGAAGAATTCAAGATGACAGAAATTGTTGGACACATTTAGAGCACTTTCTGAAGTCCATTTCATGCATACTATATGTCGTTTCGAAGATCGGGAAGTCAGGAGTCCAATACTTTAAACGATGCGTGAATCGGAGCTGAAATGAAGAAATTATAGCCATTGGAAGCCAATCGCACCAAGTTGAAAGCTAATTTCCTGAAGTCCATTTCATGCATACTATATGTTGTTTCAAAGCTTAGGAAGTCAGGAGTTCAACGCTTCAAATGGTGCACGAATCGGAGCTGAAATGAAGAAGTTATAGCCATTGGAAGCCAATCGCACCAAGGTGAAAGCTGATTTCGCAGCTGCGAAAACACAAGGTGCTAGCTGCGAAATTTCGCAGCCTATCTTGCATGCCTGCGAAATCCGCCTGCGTGCTTCCAAATATTTGTGACCGACTCTTTTAGATTTTTTCTTCAGATATTAGTTGTTTAAATCCCCATTCTCTCCTTGTAATCCACCAATCATAGGATTCCTTAGTTAATAAGTAAGAACAAAGGGTGAATAACCTCATATATATAGTTTGTAATTTTTCTTTACAGAGATATCTCGGGAGCTTGTTCTTAGAGACACCTTTGTGTATAGTTTTAAAGGAAGTAATACACAGAGCTTTGCTCTACCTTACCTACTCATTTTGATTGTATTTTTCTTACTAGGCAAACAAGCTCTGAGAATGTTTCCTCAGAGAATGAGTGGCTAGACTTTTTGTCTCTTGGAGTTAAGGAAGCTGGGTAAGGTGCCGAATGCAAAAATTGGAAGTTTTGTTGTTTCAGCTTTTAATGAAGAGAAAGTGTGACCCGTTAATGGTTTCTATGTTTTTAGTTAACTTAAAACGCCTTTAAATCACTTGGGTCAACACTTGGTAAGGCAAGTGATCTCCGTCCATTGAGATGCACTAGTTTATCTCTTGCGAGCCTTTAGGAGGTGATTTGAAGGTAGGATTTTCTAGAATAGCCAACACTTGGTAAGCTTTTGGACTCTAAGGAGACATCCATTAGTTATCTCTTGCGAGCTTGAGAAGGGAAATCCAAGGTTAAGGATCACCTTGAATGGTAAATGCTAGGTGAGAGGCATGAGCCCTTGCAAGATGAATCAGTGAGAGGGATTTAGTGTTTGAATCCATAAAAGGGAAGCATCTGTACCACACCGGTTAGAGAAATAACTATATGTTAATTCTCCAAAGCGAGGAAAAGATTCAAGTGATCGGAACTCTATTTTTGTATTAGGAGCCTGACCCTAGTGATCCTAAAACTCTAAGAAACACTTTTCTTTATTAGTAATTTCAATTAATATTATTTTTTGTTAGCTTAAAACCAATCATTTTTCAACCAAAGATTATGTTTTCTTTTAAAGCTAACCTTGAAATGAAAAGTACCAATTCAACTTTGAATTAATATTAGTAGTAAGTTGAAAACCCTTCCTAGTGAACAATCCTAGAGCCACTATGCTATACTAGTTGAGGCTATCCTAGTACATGGTGATATAGGTTATAAATTTTGTTGATTACTCCTGTCTGAGGACCAAAATCAAGGTACACCAATTGGGAAACGAATCAAATGGTGTCGTTGCTGAGGAAGGTGCCAACTTTACAGTGATATTATCTTTTCAGAGTACTTGTGATCTTCATCACCAGTTTGGTGATTTTTCTTTCATTTTACTAACTCTTTTAATTATTTCTTCTACTTGTTCATATTTTAACATATCTTTTAATTTAGTTTTAGTTAATCTTAGTCTTTTTGTAGTCTTGTTTTCTTTTGTTTCTTTGTTTTTGTTACAGTTGATACTAGTTGTGTATGCCAAATTGGATACGAGATAGTGGAGGAAGGCTTGTGAAACTTGAAACACCTCATAACAGGGAATTTGAATTGAGCTTGAATATCATGGAAGCTACACTTGAAGATCAGCATAGTCACCATGGTCACCAGGACAATCCCAATGCATTTAGATCAATGAGGGACCGCATGCATCCACGTCGTATGAGTGCACATCATGTATAGTGTCCTCTACAAAGCAGCTAGTAATTAGACCGCATATTGTTCCACTTCTACCTACTTTCCATGGGATGGAAAGTGAGAATCCCTATGCACATATCAAGGAATTTGAAGATGTTTGTAATACATTCCAATAGGGAGGAGCTTCGATCAACTTCATGAGGCTAAAACTATTTCCTTTTACTTTAAAGGATAAGGCCAAGATCTGACTTAATTCTTTAAGGCCAAGGAGTATCCGAACTTGGATTGATTTGCAAGCTGAATTCCTTAAGAAATTTTTTCCTACTCATAGAACAAATGGCTTGAAAAGGCAAATTTCAAACTTCTCAGCTAAAGAGAATGAGAAATTCTATGAGTGTTGGGAAAGATACATGGAAGCCATCAATGCTTGTCCTCACCATGGTTTTGATACATGGCTATTGGTGAGTTACTTTTATGATGGGATGTCTTCCTCAATGAAACAACTCCTTGAGACTATGTGTGGAAAAGATTTCATGAATAAGAATCCGGAGGAAGCCATGGATTTCTTGAGTTATGTGGCTGAAGTTTCAAGGGGATGGGATGAACCGAACAAAGGAGAAGTGGGGAAGACGAAGTCTCAATCAAATGCCTTCAATGCTAAGGCTAGGATGTACGCCTTGAATGAAGATATTGATATGAAAGCAAAGGTTGCAGCTATGACAAGAAGATTGGAGGAGCTAGAACTAAAAAAGATATATGAAGTGCAAGTCAAGCCATGTCCTATTTATCAATCTTATGAGCACTTGGTGGAGGAGTGCCCTACAATTCCAGCTGCTAGGGAAATGTTTGGAGAACAAGCAAATTTCATTGGACAATTCAAGCCCAACAACAATGCTTCGTATGGAAATACTTACAACTCAAATTGGAGGAACCATCCAAATTTCTCCTGGAAGCCAAGAGCACCTCAGTATACACAACTAGCTCAACCATCTCAACAAGCTTCAAATCTTGAACAAGCAATAGTGAATCTAAGCAAGGTTGTGAGAGATTTTGTTGGAGATAAAAAATCCATCAATGCTTAACTTAGTCAAAGAATTGACAGTGTAGAGAATACATTGAATAAAAGGATGGATGGGATGCAAAATGACTTATCTTAGAAGATAGATAATCTCCAATACTCAATCTCAAGGCTCACTAAGCTGAACATAGTGCAAGAGAAGGGTAGATTTCCTTCTCAACCTCACCAAAACCCCAAGGGTATCCATGAAGTGGAAACTCATGAGGGAGAATCTTCTCAGGTGAGAGATGTCAAAGCCTTGATCACTCTAAGGAGTGGTAAAAAGGTTGAGCTGCCAACACCCAAGCCACATGTTGAAGAGGAAGAAGAAGAAAAGGTAGAGAAGAGGGAGGAAATCAAAGGAAAGAAGAAAGATACCAGTGAAGGGAAAAATGACCATGATTCAATAGTGAATGCAAATCCGGAGAAAGTACTTATCAAGGGAGATGTGATGAAAAAGCACACACCTCCACCTTTTCCTCAAGCTTTGCATGGGAAAAAGAGAATCAGAAATGCATCAAAATTCTTGAAGTATTGAGACAGGTGAAGGTCAACATCCCATTGCTAGATATGATTAAACAAGTTCCAACTTATGCAAAATTCCTAAAAGACTTGTGTACTATCAAAAGAGGGTTGAATGTGAATAAGAAAGCCTTCTTGACTGAGCAAGTAAATGCTATCATACAATGCAAGTCTCCTTTGAAGTATAAAGATTCGGGTTGTCCTACCATTTCAGTCATGATTGGAGGAACTGTAGTGGAGAAAGCTTTGTTAGACTTGGGAGCAAGTGTGAATCTGCTACCATACTCTGTCTACAAGCAATTGGGACTTGGTGAATTGAAGCCAACATCAATCACTTTATCTCTAGCAGACGGATCAGTGAAAATTCCAAGGGGGATTATTGAAGATGTCTTAGTTCAAGTTGATAATTTCTACTATCTAGTATACTTTGTTGTTCTTGACATAGACCCAATTGTCAAGGAAACTAATTATGTTCCTATCATCATTGGAAGGCCATTTCTTGCTACATCAAATGCCATAATAAATTGTAGGAATGGACTCATGCAACTCACGTTTGGCAACATGACATTGGAACTCAATATCTTCTATATGTCCAAAAAGCTAATCACTCCGGAAGAAGAAGAAGGTCCAGAAGAGGTGTGCATTATTAACACTCTAGTGGAGGAGCATTGTAATCAGAAAATCTAAGACGAGTTGAATGAAAGTCTTGGGGATCTTGAAGAAGGGTTGTCAGAACCCTCAGATGTGCTTGCTACTCTACAAGGTTGGAGGTGGAGAGAAGAGATTCTACCTTTGTTCAATAAAGATGAGGCACAAGAAGCTGCTAAAGAAGAGACCCCAAAGCTCAATCTGAAGCCTCTGCCCATGGAGTTGAAATATACATACCTAGAAGAGAATAAACAATGCCCTGTTGTTATATCTTCATCTCTTACTACTCCTCAGGAGGTGTGTCTACTTGAAGTTCTCAAGAGGTGTAAGAAAGAAATAGGATGGCAAATATCTGACTTGAAAGGTATCAGTCCTTTGGTCTATACACATCATATATACATGGAAAAAGAAGCTAAACCAATTCGTCAACCTCAAAGAAGGTTGAATCCCCATTTGCAAGAGGTAGTGCGAGCTGAGGTTCTGAAGTTACTTCAAGCAGGTATCATCTACCCCATATCCGATAGCCCTTGGGTGAGTCCTGCTCAAGTGGTACCAAAGAATTTAGGAATCACAGTGGTTCAAAATGAAAAGGGAGAAGAAGTTGCTACACGCCTCACTTCAGGTTGGAGGGTGTGTATTGATTATAGAAAATTGAATGTTGTGATAAGGAATGATCATTTTCCATTGCCATTTATTGATCAAGTGTTGGAGAGAGTCTCAGGCCATCCTTTCTATTGTTTCTTGGACAGCTACTCCAGGTATTTTCAAATTGAAATCGATGTTGAAGATCAGGAGAAGACCACTTTCACATGTCCATTTGGAACATATGCCTACAGAAGAATGCCTTTTGGTTTATGCAATGCACCTGCAACATTCCAATAATGTATGCTAAGTATCTTCAGTGATATGGTAGAGCGAATTATGGAGGTTTTCATGGATGACATCACCATATATAGAAGTACATTTGAAGAATGCTTAGTCAACTTGGAAGCGGTTCTGAATAGATCCATTGAAAAGGACTTGGTGCTCAACTAGGAGAAATGTCATTTTATGGTACAGCAAGGAATTGTCATTGGCCATATCATCTCCGAGAAAGACATTAAAGTTGATAAAGCAAACGTGGAACTTATTGTCAAATTGCCATCCCCAACAAATGTAAAAGGAGTAAGGAAATTCCTTGGCCATGTAGGATTCTATAGGAGGTTTATAAAAGATTTCTCTAAGCTTTCAAAGCCTCTTTGTGAAGTATTGGCTAAGGATACTAAATTTGTATGGGATGTGAGATGTCAAAGGAGTTTTGATCAACTTAAGCAATTTTTGACAACCGCTCCAATAGTGAGGGCTCCTAACTGGTAACTACCCTTTGAAGTGATGTGTGATGTCAGTGACTTTGCTATAGGAGTTGTTCTTGGCCAAAGAGAAGATGGAAAGCCCTATGTGATCTACTATGCAAGCAAGACATTGAATGAAGCTCAAAGGAACTACACAACTACAGAGAAAGAATTGTTACCTATAGTGTTTGCCTTAGACAAGTTTCATGCTTATCTAGTAGGGTCTTTCATCATTGTTTTCACTGATCATTCAGCCTTAAAGTATTTATTGACAAAGCAAGATGCAAAAGCAAGGTTGATTAGATGGATTCTCTTACTACAAGAGTTCAATCTCCAAATTAGAGATGAGAAAGGAGTGGAGAATGTGGTAACTGACCACCTTTCAAGGTTGGCTATAGCACACAATTCCCATGTTTTACCTATTAATGATGACTTTCCAGAGGAGTCACTTATGTTGCTAGGAAACACTCCTTGGTATGCTCATATTGCTAACTATTTGGTTACTAGTGAAGTTCCAAGTGAGTGGAAAACACAAGATAGGAAGCACTTCTTTGCAAAGATTCATGCCTATTATTGGGAAGAACCTTTTCTTTTCAAGTTTTGTGTAGATCAAATAATAAGGAAATGTGTCCCTAAAGAAGAACAACAAGGAATCCTCAGTCATTGCCATGAGAGTGCATGTGGAGGTCACTTTGCCTCTCAAAAAACAACCATGAAGGTGTTGCAATCAGGGTTTACTTGGCCATCACTCTTCAAATATGCCCACACCATGTGTAGGAGCTGTGATAGATGCCAAAGGCTCGGGAAGCTAACACGAAGGAATCAAATGCCTATGAACCCCATTCTAATAGTTGATCTCTTTGATGTTCGGGGCATCGACTACATGGGACCTTTCCCAATGTCTTTTGGTAACTCTTATATTTTGGTGGGGTAAACTATGTTTCAAAATGGGTTGAGGGAATCCCCTGTAAACACAATGATCATAGAGTGGTTCTCAAGTTTCTCAAAGAGAACATCTTCTCAAGGTTTGGGGTGCCCAAGGCCATAATCAGTGATGGGGGTACTCATTTTTGCAACAAGCATTTTGAAACCCTTTTAGCCAAGTATGGGGTGAAGCATAAGGTAGCTACACCTTATCACCCTCAGACTTCCGGGCAAGTTGAGCTCGCAAATAGGGAAATCAAGAATATATTGATGAAGGTGGTGAAAACGAGCAGAAGAGATTGGACTATTAAGCTCCATGATTCACTATGGGCATACAGAACATCTTATAAGACTATTCTTGGCATGTCTCCTTATCACCTAGTCTATGGCAAAGCATGTCGTCTCCCTATGGAAGTTGAATATAAGGCTTGGTGGGCAATCAAGAAGGTAAACATGGACTTGATCAGAGCCGAGGCAAAGAGGTGCTTAAACCTTAATGAGATGGAGGAATTAAGAAATGATGCCTACATTAATTCCAAAGTTGCAAAACAAAGGATGAAGAGGTGGCATGATCAGTTAATCTCCAACAAAGAATTTCGGAAAAGACAAAGAGTCTTACTCTATGACTCTAGGCTCCATATCTTTCCTGGGAAGCTGAAGTCAAGGTGGATAGACCCTTTCATTATTCACCAAGTGCATCTCAATGGAGTGGTGGAATTACTGAATTCCAACAACACAAACACCTTTAAAGTCAATGGCCATCGTCTCAAACCATTCATCGAGTCATTCAATCAAGATAAGGAGGAAGTCAACCTCCTTGAGCCACAGAAATCCTAATCAGAAAAGGGTTAGATGGACTTGGTCTTGCCAAAGTCCATATTTTTGTTTAATTTTTCTAATTTAAGAGCTTTATTAATTGTTTTGATTTTAATCTTAGTTTTAATTTATGTTATTTTGATGTAACTTAGACTTTTTGAATGATCAAATTTAGAAGGAATTGCAAAAGAGGCGAAGGAAGGTCTCAGGGAACCAAAGGAGCCCAAAAGCATGCAAATTCAATGGCCTGCGAAAATTTCGCAGCAAAAATAGCCCCCCTACGAAATGAGGCATCCTTTACAAACTTATTTCGTAGCCCAAGCCCCACCCCCTGCGAAAATTTTTGCAACTGCGAAACACCCCTTTGGGCACACGAGTGCCATTTCACAGCCCCACACTCTCATTTCGTAGCTGCGAAATGGCCTGCGAAAATGCCCATTGGCTACGAAATAAGCCCTTTCCTGCGAAAAGCTCAACCGTCACTCAAATTCCAATTTAAACCTTTAAATTACCATTTTCCATTTCGCACCGGTCATTTGCCCTGCGAAAACCCCCCTTTGGTGCGAAAATTGAGCCAATTCCCCATCTCCCTCAGGCCGCCACAGAGCACCAACAGTGGTCTCTGTGCAAGACTCCATGACTAAGCCTTCACAGCCACTTGCCGTCCCACATTCAGTAGAAAGATCGCCTCCAAGTCCTTCTCTGAGATGATATGAGACTAGGACACCACCCATTACACCTGGGGCAAGCTCCTCTCGTCCCAAGAAGTCGGCTAGCTGCCCTCCTAAGAAGAAAGTAAGGATATCAGCTCTAGTTGAGCCATCAGAGCCTCAGCCGCCTATTACAGAGTCTCAGATCCCTTATAGGATGACTCTTAAGATGATTATCATGCGACCTATGGTCACTCAGCCACCCATAGAGGGTAACTTGGATTTTCAGGCTAGGTCATTCCACTCCGAGCTTTGTTTTGACAGAGAGACCTTCAGGCTTTATCCAGAGCTCAGAGATTCATTCCATCTGCTGTAGAGGTACCATTTGGAGCACTTGATGACTCTCAGGGATTTCTTCTATTCCCGTGTCGCATTAGACTTTTATCAGTCTATGACTACACATTGCGTCCGGAATCCTACTATCATCCACTTCACCATTGATAGACGCCATGGTATCCTAGGAGCCAAACACATAGCAGAGGCCCTACGCATTCCTTATGAGCCAGCACGTCCAGAGGATTATAGAGTATGGGCTCATCCTTCTCAGAGTGATATGGTTCATATACTGTCCAGGGTAACATCCGCACGCCCATATCTGTTGAGGAAGGAGCTCTCTCCCAGCATGTTCTTTATCGATGCACTTCTACGCCACAACATCTATCCACTTCAGCATATGGTACAGAGGAGAGGAGCTTTGTTAGAGGCCTTGTTCCGGATATCAGAGGGATTTTTCTTTGGCCCTCATCATCTCATCATGGCCGCTCTTCTTTACTTTGAAGAGAAGGTCCATAGGAAGAAGCTGCTGAGAGCGGATGCCATTCCACTTCTATTCCCGAGGTTGCTATGTCAGATCTTGGAGCACTTGGGATATCCATCTAAGCCTCAAATTGAGCGCAGGTGCATTTGCTGAGATATATTCACTCTAGACAAATGGACGAGTATGACAGCTTATGATGTAAAGCCAGGAGCCCCAGCTGGACCTAAGCATCCAGAGATTCCACAGCCAGAGCATCCAAAGGAGCCACAGCCGGTTGAGATACCTACGGATATGAGAGCACTTGCCCCTACAGTGCCCTTTATAGGACCTATGCCTAAGGTTGCATCTCCTGCTCCTTTTGCCACACCAGGGACTCCGCTAATTGTACCAGCTACATCCAAGTCTCCTCTTCCATCTGAGTCTAGGATTGCCATATCCATTTCAGAGTTTAGAGGCCTATGTCATACTTTGCAGACATTGACCGCTACTCAGAGCATCCTGACCCAATAGATGGCGGCCATACGTGCCCATCAGGATCAGCTTATCTCCACCTAGACCCAGCATACTGCCATCCTTAGGCAGATACAACAGCATTTAGGTATTCTATCGCCCCCTGAGCACAATATACCTATCCCATCAGAGCCTATAGATCCATCACAGGGCCCTCCTCTAGCCGAGCAGACTGTGCTCCCTAAGGAGACGACTACAGGAGAGATAGAGACATCTATCCCTAGCATTCAAACCTCTACAACTGAGCCATCATCTCCACATGATCCTCCCACCACCATCTGATCATTTACTTAGTTTCTTTTCTGTATTTCTTTACTTTAATAGAACTCATAATCCCATGTTTTTTATGTTTTATATATTGGGATTGGATGTATTACTTGTTTTTGCTCTATAGTGTACTTTCTTAAAGTAATACATATCTATCATTTTTTGAGTATTCTTGGCATAATTTTATTTTAATTCCTCTACTCATATCTTTTGTTGTTTTTTGAAACATGTGGTTTCTCCTATTATACTCAAACTTCATATCACTCAGGAGGTACCACTTCCTTCTTGTGTTTATTCAATCGCTCTTGCCACATTGAGGACAATGTTCAGCTTGGTTGGAGGGAAGAGAGTTGAGGAAGGAAGTTTTTATTTTAAATGCTAAGTTATTTTGGTAATTTAGTTGCTTTTTGCTTAATTTTTAAAAAAAATTTAAGTTTTTATTCTACTCTCCATGGTTATTAAGGAAAAATTCTCAAAATGAAATGAGAGAAATTGAATTTTTGTTTTTCACTTGACTTAGAGTTTGTATTATGCTTATTAAAGTTGATGAATTGTTGAAACTTCTATTAAATTCAACCGTATGTCTTCCACTTTAAGTTATTCACACACTGTGCACAATAGGTTCCGATTATAAGATGAAAAACTATTTCACCCCCTGAACTTAGGAAAATTTAGACTTGGTACCTTTGACCTTATTTTAATAGTGTTGGGACACCTTATAAAAGGCCAATGAGCCTTTGAAAAGAAAGAAAGAAAGAAAAAATGTTTGCTTGCCTTGAAACCCGAGCAAGGTCTGAGGGGTATATGGTGAAAATCTTTAAAACCTGGTGCCCTAAGCCTTTATTGGTTGGGAGTCACCGACCTCAATGCTCGTTACAAGGGTGAATAGGTGGAGTTTAACATATTGTAGGTGCTTGGGTATTAAAATTCATTCTCAAAAGTCCGGGGTAAAATCCGAGGAGTTAGTGGTTGAAAGATCCTTAGAGCTTGATGTCCTAAACCTTAATTGGTTGGGAGTCATCGATGGACCCCCGTTACATGGACAATTTAGAAAATGATACCTTTAAGCCTAGTACTCCAATGAAAAAAATTGTGAAACAAAAAGGTGCGTTCTTAGCCTATTAAATTTTGTCAGTTTGCTAAGTGTTGAAAAAAAACTAGGTTGGGGGGAGAGATTAGTTCAGCATACTATATTCGGAAACTATCAAGTAACACTTATATTTTTGTGGAAGAATAAGGTTTGGCCCTTTGGAAGTGGAAACTATTTTAAAAACTTAAATTTGCATAATGTTTTCTCTTCATGAATTGTGATTAGGCAAGGTATTTGGTAACTCTTATTGAAATGTGGGTTTTATTTCTTTAATGTTCCATGTGAGAGTTTGATCTTCATGCCACTTAAAATTTTTTGAAGTGATCAGCATGATTTTGTAAATTATATTACTGTTTATTTTTTCTTTTTCTCTCCTTAATTGCTAAGAGACTAGCAATATGTTGGTTTGGGGGAGTGATTACTACTCAAAAAGTGTTATTTTGTAGCTTGTGATTAACTCTTTTAAATGCTTTTGAGTAGTGGTTATTACCTTTTAACTCAATTGACATGTTAAGGATCTTTGCAATCGTTTCTAATCAAATTGTGTTAAGTTTTGGTGTTTTTGATAGTATTTTGATCACCAAAGCAATCCAAGATTGAGGAAAGTTCTATAGAATCCATGGCAAAGCAATTGGAAGCTCATTTATATGAAGAACCCAAGCTTTGAAGCTTTATAGTCCTTTGCCAAAAGCAAATCATGAATGCAAGGAGGGAAAACAAAGAGAGAAATCTAACATGAAGAATTCAAGAGGATAGCAACTGTTGGACACATTTAGAGCACTTCCTGAATTCCATTTCATGCATACTATATGTCATTTCAAATCTCAAGAAGTCAGGAGTCCAACGCTTTAAACGGTGCACTAATCGGAGCTGAAATGAAGAAGTTATAGCCATTGGAAGCCAATCGCACCAAGCTGAAAACTGATTTCTTGAACTCCATTTCATGCATACTATATGTCGTTTCAAAGCTCGGGAAGTCAGGAGTCCAACGATTCAAATGGTGCACGAATCAGAGATAAAATGAAGAAGTTATAGCCATTGGAAGCCAATTGCACCAAGCTGAAAGTTGATTTTGCAGCTACGAAAACACAAGGTACTAGCTGCGAAATTTCGCAACCCATCTTGCATGCCTGCGAAATCCACCTGAGTGCTTCTAGATATTTGCGACCGACTCTTTTAGATTTTTTTTCTTCAGATATTTGTTGTTTAAATCCCCATTCTCTCCTTGTAATCCAACAATCATAGGATTCCTTAGTTAATAAGTAAGAACAAAGGGTGAATAACCTCATATATATAGTTTGTAATTTTTCTTTACAGAGATATCTTGGGAGCTTGTTCTTAGAGACAACTTTGTGTATAGTTTTAAAGGAAGTAATACACAGAGTTTTGCTCTGCCTTACCTACTCATTTTGATTGTATTTTTCTTACTAGGCAAACAAGCTCTGAGGATGTTTCCTCAAAGAATGAGTGGCTAGACTTTTTATCTCTTGGAGTTAAAGAAGTTGGGTAATGTGCCGAATGCAAAAATTGGAAGTTTTGTTGTTTCAGCTTTTAATGAAGAGAAAGTGTAACCCGTTAATGGTTGTTATGTTTTTAGTTAACTTAAAACGCCTTTAAATCACCTGGGCCAACACTTGGTAAGGCAAGTGATCTCCATCCATTGAGATGAACTAGTTTATATCTTGCGTGCCTTTGGGAGGTGATTTGAAGGTAGGATTTTCTAGAATAGCCAACACTTGGTAAGCTTTTGGACTCTAAGGAGACATCCATTAGTTATCTCTTGCGAGCTTGAGAAGGGAAATCCAAGGTTAAGGATCACCTTGAATGGTAAATGCTAGGTGAGAGGCACGAGCCATTGCAAGATGAATCAATGAGAGGGATTTAGTGTTTGAATCCATAAAAGGGAAGCATCTGTACCACACCGGTTAGAGAAATAACTATATGTTAATTCTCCAATGCGAGGAAAAGATTCAAGTGATCGGAACTCTATTTTTGTATCAGGAGCCTGACCCCAGTGATCCTAAAACTCTAAGAAACACTTTTCTTTATTAGTAATTTCAATTACTATTATTTTTTGTTAGCTTAAAACCAATCATTTTTCAACCATAGATTATGTTTTCTTTTAAAGCTAACCTTGAAATGAAAAGCACCAATTCAACTTTGAATTAATTTCAATAGTAAGTTGAAAACCCTTCCCAGTGAACGATCCTAGAGCCACTATGCTATACTAGCTGAGGCTATCCTAGTACATGGTGAAATAGGTTATAAATTTTGTTGATTACTCCTGTCTGAGGACCAAAATCAAGGTACACCAATTGGGAAACGAATTAGTGCATCATTCCCTATGTCGAGGGTCATGAGCTGCCTGTGGTATATGATGTGGTCAAACGGGTCGCTCGTTCCATCGTACAATGTGAACTTGGGCACTATGAACCCTCTGGGTGGCTCGCTGCTAATGATATAGGGATCGAATGGCATGGAAAGCATGTCATCTAACCATCGACTAATAGAGTCGAGTGGGGCTCGAGTCATTGGCACTTCCACCTACTGCTTCCTTGGTGGTTGAGAAGGTCATCCGAATGCAGTTGCTATGGCTGGCTGACCTAGACATGCCCTCAAGGTCTCTGACATGTGCGGTTGCCCCTCCATTCCTGGTACTTGAGGTCCCATTCGGGCTCGCATCATGTTTAAAATAAATGTAACCCTCTATTGTGCCTCATTTTCCTTGATGGCCAAGTGGAGCTGGTGCCTTCATCCAACTGCATTTGGCGAGCTGGCGAAGACTTCTTCTTAGATCGTCTCAAGGAGCCGTCAGATGAGAGCTTTGTGCCCTCGAGAAAAGATGCCTCAACAGATCTTCTTAAGGCTGTTTGTCGGCTTTGAGTGTGTTGACTTTGAAAGGGGCCCACTATTGACATTGGAACCCACAACTTTTCATTCGTTTCTCTTAGTCATTCCATTTGGCGAAGTAGAGTTTGCATCCGCCACTCATTTTCTTGTTGGCATCTCTTGACTCTTTCGCACCAAACAAAATAGTCTTCATCACCCATAGCTAATGATTGGTTTCTGTAGGGTGTTGACATCCTTAGTTGGTTCCCACATACGGTGCCAATGTTGGTGTTGTGCCAACTAGATACAGGTCAGTCTAGCTTCATTGGAGTCACACGAACTTCTTCCTTACACAAAAGGATGATTAGACAAGTGGTCTGGGCACGCCCATTCGAACCTTAAGTCAGAATCTAGTAATAGTGAATCCAATTTTTTTGAATGGCTATGTGCAAGCGTATCTTTTTCATGCATCTGGAGGGGTTTTTATAGAACATATGACGTTATCGTCACAACATTGATTGTGCATTCATGTCTTTCTTACGCTGATGATCGCAATCATAATGGATATTATGCCTTAATAAGGTAGTCAATGTCATCATCTTAGCATGAATTGGGCAATCATACCAAACAAGAGTTGCTAATTAGTGCCATTTATTGGCTGTCATGCAAGAATCTTAGACCATATCATTGATTGTGCATTTACGTTTGTCAACATTGCTGATTATGTGTAACAACTGATTGACATTGATTTTTGGGTGTATATGTCGTCTAGATTGTCACTCAGGAATTGGGTGTGATTAATCATCTGTCCAGTGCCTGGAATTTTCGACTAGGTTGGTTTGTTCGTCTAGAAGTCACAGTCGACTTGGTATGTCCATTCCGTTTGGCATTAAGGAAGAAGGAAATTTGTCTTTCCTCTTGCGCTAGACGGAGTTTGCCTTGATCTAGACGGATTATCTGCTTACCTTAGACAAGCAAAAGGTCTTGAGCTTGGGAATGACACATGGAGGAATGTCTCTCACACACTCCTAACCCATTTATTTAAATTTCAATGTCCTATTAACAACGAGGCATGACGAGTACCTAAAAAAACCTACCCTATTTCTATCCTTAGTTTTTACTAAAATTGTGAAAAGAAGCTTTTCTATATATCTTATATATTATTTAAAGGTGGAAAACTTACTTACTTAAGAATACATACTAGCCTTTAAATACAAATCAATAAAATTCAAACCAGGAATACACAATAACATTCTAAAATGCATTTCTATGGATTACAATTAACAATGGAGTGTCAAATCATTTAGTAGACATTTAACAATTAATATTAAACATGCAAGTAGAAAATAACTGTTAGAAGAAGATTCTAAGGTATCTTTCTTAAGAGTGTTTCCTTAAACTCAAAATTTCATCATTCTTTAGCTTAAAAAATGAAGAAAAAATATTTATTTTTTTTAGTCTAGGAAATCTCTTTCCATATGGCTTAGTATGGATTGTTTTCACCTAAGGTAACAATCATTGAGGATACCTTTATAGGTCACTTACCTCTCAAGCATCATCTTAGCTCAAGGTTGAATTTCCCAAACATGAATTTCCAACTAGTTTTTTTCTTTTTTCTTTTTCCTTTTTTTTAAAAAATAAAATAAAATAAACCTGAGTTTAGCTTGTGTAACAAGCACAATATAGTTGACTCCTAACTATTTGGTTTTAGGCACTAGGGCTCAAAGACACAAAGCCATTATTTCCTCATAAAATTCTAAGATATGCTAAGGTTTTAACCTGACTATTTTTACAATTAAAAATATAACACAAAAAGTAAGTAAATTAATATTCTTGCTCTAATCACGTCTCTTCTCAAATTCGAAAGAAAAAATCCTATTTAAGAAATTATCATGTAAAAAAAGCCATAAGTTACTAAGGTAAATAAAGAATCTCATTAACTAACCAAATATACTCTGTGAAATTTTGAAAAAGAAAAATAGGGTTATTACCTTCCCTTCTAGACCTAATTTATACATTGTTCACAATGTATAAAACAATAAGTAAAAATGGTAAGATGAAAGAATGTTAGCTTATAGATTATGGACTCAGACTCGTGTATTCATATCTTACATTGAAACAAAATAAGTATCAAGTGCACCATCCCTTGAAATGTCAAACATAGGGGTGTCCTTAATCTCCTATCATCGTTAGTATTTTTTGAGGGTTGATGCATGTTACCATCAATAGTTGTAAACAACTAGGCCACAACTTGAAAAATCATTAGATTGATAAGTATAAAAAATTCAATACTTGAACAAACTTAAAATTGCTAAAGGTACTAAAACTATAATCAAACCTAAAAAATAAAAAAAAAACATCGTAAAATCAAGTTACCTACCCTTAAAACTAAAAAAGGTAAGCTAGGCTTCTTTGCCTACCTTACCTCAAAGGTGCATGAGATAGCAACCTATCTTATACCTACTTTCGTAAAGATAATTACAAATTGACCCATTTGTAATCTTTTTGCATTATCATAGTGACAATGGTAAAGGTAACAAATCTAAAGAATGTTAGTAGACTAACTTTCTTAAGACCTATAACTACTAAACTATCTAAGTAATCATCAAAATGTGAAAAACCAAAAATGAAAATAGAACCTATACCTAAAAGATTCTCAAGATTGGTATTTTCTAAGCCATGATAAACTATCTATTCTTAAAGTTGAATTTGCACTAAATCATTTGTTAAATCAACCTTATAACCTTAAACTTCATATTCATGAGGAGTATAATCAATATGCTTAAGTTGAGATTGATGAATGTCACCACTTCCACTATCAATGGGTCATCATTAATGAACTCTTACATAATTTTATCAAAATTTTTAAAGTCAAAATCTCACGCAATAAGGAGTAGGTTTGTCACATCAAAGTCATTGCTATATTCAATTAAAGGTAAGTCTAATTCAATATTTTCCTTATTATTATCAACCGCATCATGTGAGGTTTTTGTCATAGGCTCAATTCACCCAAAACTTAAGTTGTTAGGTTAATAGGTTCACTTGAATTAGCATTGAGTTGTTTCATCTCATCATTTATTGCTTTTAAGTTATTCATCACATCTAGTTAGCTTTTCATATTTTCCTATGCACATGCTCCAAACTTTGTTGATTTTGTGGAACTAATAAAAAATTAGAGAATGGTAATGTAATTGAGAGAGATCGGAGGCCTCACTCTCTATTGGAGTTAACATCAAAATTCTTAGTTTCATTAATCTCTTCATAAGTAGTTAACATCAAAATTCTTAGTTTCATTAATCTCTCCATAGGTAGCTACATTATTTTCTCCTGTTATAAGATTATTAAATACCATCATGGTCTTAGTTGGCTGCATTTCAACAAAGCTTTCCTTACTCAATACATTTAAAACTTGGCAAGATTTTTCAGTTAAAACATTGTAGAAGAAAAAAATAACTTGCCAAGGTTCAAATCAATGTTTACGGAAAAGAATTCAATAACTTTGAGGATATTTCCTAACATTGGTTTATCCCTTTATTTTCAAATTGTTCAAAATATGTTAGTACTTTCAATAAAAATGGAGGCCTAGTTTAAGAATTATACTTAGAACTAGGAGAAAAATTATGTCAACTAGATTGAATACACTATAATCATAATGAAATATGAAGTTACCAAAAGGTTGAGAATTAAAAGGTGAATGAGGAATCAATGGAAGATTGGGATAGTCTCTTATTGATTTATACCCTTGAGTAAGCCTAGAATTTAGATGGTCTCGTAATGAAGTATAATTTGATGGAGGCTTAGGACTAAGGTAATCCCTCATTAACTTGTAAATTGGTGCGAGCTCAAATGGCATTCTAGCATTATCATAGTGGCCATTGTTTTGGTATTCCATTGTAGCATCCCAATTTTATACTTTACCAACTTGATTTCAAAAGAAAATCTTAAGAAGTGAAATCTAATAAAAGAAAATATAAAATTAAAAAAATTAAAACTTAATTTAACCTAATGGCAAACAATTAATTTTTCAACTAAAAACAATTCAATAACACTAATCCCCAATAACAATGTCATTTTCTTAATTGCAAATCTCTGTTGCAATTAAAATACTAAAGCCTAAATATATGATAACATTGGCCACAAAAGACCAAAAATAGAATTATCACAACTTTATAATATTTTGAGTTGTCATCCTTTGGTATTAGCTTTAATGTGTTCAATTTATATATATATATATATATTAGAAGGATTAATTATTTGTTTTGACTAATGAGATCTTAATTTAAATAAATAAGAATAAAATATAGATAAAATTTTCCTAAAATATTTTTAAAAATAAATAAAACAAAAGAAAATATATCAAAGAGTTTAATAATCTAATGTTGAATCCTTAGAGAGATGGACATTGTAAAATCTAGGATTTAGGATCAAAGTCAATCAAATATCAAAATGATTCGTAGGACAAATATTGCATCCAAAACAAAGATTTTTCTTTTTGAATCAAATCTCTTAAACCAATTAAATATGATAGTTAATTTTGGTTTTTAGTTCTATCAATCAAAAGTCTATATTATCTTATAGATTCGACCCTTAGATTTATTAACAATATGACCAAAATGAGTTAACTAGTCATCAAGGTCTTCTCAATAATCACTAGCATCTTGGTAAGAATCCTCTATACCTTGTCTAGCATCTACGAATTCATAAAGTCAATCAAACATGATAGAGGATTTCTCCTTACAACCCCACATTTGGTTTCATATAAAACAAAAAAGTAAAAGAAAAGAAAAGAAAGAAAACTAAAGCTTTATTAAATAATTGGAGAAAAATGGATCAATCTCTCCCCTTAAGTTTCATTTATTCCTTTTTTTTAGCCCTAAACAAAGCATATATATATAGCCTAACCTTAAAAGAGACACATGACAACTTCTAATTGGCCACTTATTCCAAATATAAGTCATAAAAAAAACTAAAAATAGTACAAGTTCAAAATAAGCATCATGCATTTTGAATTGGATGGAAGTAATTGGAACTCATTTTTGATGTGTTTTCGAGTTCATAACTAGACTACCAATAGTTTGAAATCAATTTCAAATTCATAAGTTCCAAAATAAAGTAAGTTTGAAATTAAAAGGGACAGTTCAAAATCAAAGAGGTGAGTTTGAAATTTCCAGCCCATTTCAAACTCATCCATTACCAATGTTATTTTACCATGTTTTCAAATTTGAAATGGGTGCCTATTATTTAAAATAGTTAGGAGAATTCAAACTCAACCACTGTGAAAAGTATCATTGCATTCTATTTAGTTATAAATGGCTAAAAAACCATTTCAAACTCAACTTGTCAATTTTGAACTCATCATCCCTCTCTATGTTGTTTACTTTAAACACAAGTAACTTCCTTGTTTTGGCACCAGTTTGCAAACCATAACTTCACAAACTTTGAAACAACATGTAGATTACCTAAAAATGACATCGGGAAATGCTCCAAATTTCACCTCAAAGTTAGAGTATATATTGCTACCAGATTGCAAGTTCCAAATTTCCATGTGAATTAGTTGACATTTGCTTCAAGTCTCATTTCCCATGGTTCATTGCCTTCTACCTTACTTCATAATGGTCATTACATGTCTCTCATGCTCATGATATCTTCATCTTGCCTTTGTTTAGGTTTCTTCATATCTTAAGCATCTTAAGTCTCACATTAAACCTATTAGACCCTTTTTTTTTTCAAGATCAATTTTTTTTTTTTTTTTGCACCTTTTCCTTCCCTTAAACTTGCAATAAATCTTAAAATAGAAGTTAAAACCTATAGCTAGGGTCTTAACATCAATTTGGTTAAGTTGAATTATTTGAGTGTTTCATACTACAAAATCCAATCTTTAAGAGCCATTGGAACACACAATTGAGTTATAATCTTATACTTAAATAAGCTCTCATTGATTTGCGAACATGTGCAAGCCTAGCTCTTGATTCAATAGCAATCTGGAGTCAATAAAGTTCTTAATAACTAAACAAGTGAGATCGACAAACAAATATTAAACTAGAAACAACAATCACAATTCAAATAATAGCAAAAAAAAGTTAATCTTTCTAATCAACTTCCTATCCTAAGACTTATTTAGCATTGAATCCTCGTCAACAATATCATTTATGGTCATTTCAGTTGCTTGAGGTTAAGTTATCCCAAATATATAAAATTATATCCCATTCAATCCATAAGGACTCATGTGAACAAGTTAATAAAATTGTAGTTAATGATCTTAATTTAAGCTCTAAATCAAGGATGTAAATCCTTGATTTCATAAATTTTATTAACCACTATTATTGCTTATTCAAATTATGACTAATTATAAAACAAAGTAAAAAACAAAATGGATCTGGTGTAGAAGATAAGTTGATAAGAAAATAAAGAAATAGTTATAAAATAAAATAATCAAATAATAAAGTTATCCAAATAAAGTCAAGTACCTAAGATCTAATCTCATATAAGAATAGGATTTGATCAAATCTTATGATAATCATATTCATTCGAATTCTAATTTCTTCAATTTTCTAGCCTTAATTCATCTCAAGCTCTCATATAAGATTTGCAAATAGCAGTTTATCTTTATGACGCAATAATAGAACCAAAGAGAAGTTATCCACAATATTATAAGCATAATATTTTCTTTTAAGATTTGAGGTCCTAGAGAGGTTCAATTAAATCCATATGAAGAAGCTCTAAATAAATTAGTGCTAAAATACCACTTTTTTTTTTTCTCAAGAGTTTTTATTTGCTCTACCAATTAGCATGCATCACAAACTTTATCCTTATTAAAAAAAATATTTAGAAGGCCTCTCACAAGCTCATATTTGTTAAGTTGTGCAATGAAGTTTATGTTAACATGTCAGAACCTCCTATGCTACAACTAACTTTGATTGTTTATGGAAGGAAAACATTTGTTATGGTCATCATTAATTAATCAATAGTGTAAATTTTTTTATTTCTATAACCATGAAAATAGTTTGATCATTTTGAATATCTTAGATGATATAATAAGATGGTTCAAATATCATTTTAAAACTTTTAGCATAAAGTTGGCTAATACTTAAAAGATTATAGTCCAAATCATTAGCTAATAAAATTTCATCAATTAAGGATGAAACACTATCACCAATATTTCTACGCCCAATAATTCTACCCCATCAAAGGTTACAAATCTCCATTTCTTCTTGGTAAGAGTGACAAACATTAATTGATTTCTAGTCACGTGCCTTGAACACCCACTATCCAAGAACCACTTGTCTTTTTTGGTACCTACAAAACAAGCAAATTATTTTAGATATACCTTTTCTAGTCCTTATGAGTTAGATTTTCTCTTTTTTGGAACCTAAATAGATTTAAATTTTAGAGTAACATAAAGGGATTTTTTAAGGTACTAGTACTACCTATGTGATCATTTTTCTTAAAAAATTTACAAATGGTAGATGAGCTACTACCTAAAGGTTTTTTTGACAAAATATATTTTGCAATATGTTTTATTTTTAGGAGGCTTGTAACCTAGCTCATTTCTATCAAAAATACACTTTTAGCTTTACAAAAATCATGTTAACAACTTTTTTTTCTTTTTATAATTTTGAAAGAGAAGAAGTCATCCATTAAATTTTATTTCCAAAAACTTCATTTTCTTTTTCAAGACAAACTTTTTTTTTCACAAATATTAAACTTTCATCTTAACTCATGAATTTCATCTTGAAGAGATGTGTTTTTATTTTAAGAGAAACATTTTTTAAACCAACCTTTTTCCAAATCAATATATAGTTTTTTAAAGGCATCTTTAAATCATTATATCTTGAACTGAATTTTAACTCATCATTCTTTGATTCAATGACCATGAAGCATATGTTAGTTACTTTATTTTCTGTTTATTCTTCATTACTTTTATTATAAGTAACCATCATAGCTTTCATCTTTCATTTTTTGGTTTCATGTTTTAGAAGAGGGCAATTTAGTTTAATGAGATCAAGCTTCTTAGATTTGTAGTAAATGATATCTTTTTTTCTCCTTGTCCATACTTATAGACTCTCTTCTTTACTTATCTCAAGCTTGATGAACTTTTTAAATTTTCTTATAATTAATTTAAGGTCTTCACCATCTTCTTTTTCTTCATCTTGAGCATCCTCATTGGTAGATGCTTTAAGAGCAAATTTTTTTCTTTTCTTCACTTCTTAGTGACTCTTATGGTGATTTCATGAGTCATAACTAACCCAACAAGCTCTCTAAGTGGAAGCGAGGTGAGGTTTTAGTTTCTTGAATTGTGATGATTTTTACCTCTAATTGCTCAAGTAAAGACCTTGAAATCTTTATCATTTTTTTGGGTTCGATGTAGATCTTTCCTAATGCTTGAAGACCATTAATAATGTTGGTAAATTTAGTGAACATTTTAACAATAATCCCATTATTATGTGTAAAAATGTTAAATAATTCATAATTATGCATAAAAATGTTATTTATTTCTTGATTTCTTCCCTCATAGGACATCTTATGATATTGAAAAAGTGGCCATGACCTAGTATGACATCTTTGTTGGAAACATTTTTTTATATATAAATAAAATAAAATAGATGTCTTAAGTTTTGTGGCCCATTTAAATTTAAATTCAAAATTAAAACCCATTCACATTATTGTCCCTAAAATGCGGGACACACCTCTTGGTGTTGTAACCATCCATCTATCGTCGTGGGGCACATCTCTTAGTGGTAAGCACCCATTGGTATTTATTTTGTCTTCTTTGATGGGAAGAAGATATCAAGAAATATTCTATGTTAAACTTTAGAGGGATAAGGGTTTCTAGTCTACAAGAAGAAGTCTATGAGTTTCTATCAATGCATGACCATAAGATCTTAGAAGGACTAGCAAACAAATCCGTAATTTTCTTTTGTTCTTTATTTGTACTAGGAAATTGTTAATTTGATTGTCATGGATGGATGTATGATATTAGATTTCCACTTTTATTATTTGCAATTTTGAGAATTTTCTAACATTTGGTATCAGAGCCATACATCTAGTTTGGCTTTTGATTTAGTTTGAAATTTATATTAGTTTATTTAAGAAATTTTGAATATTTGTAGGTCATTTATTTTTTTCGATCATTTTTATATTTTGGGTTCCAATATAATATAAGAAAGAGAAATAATCTTGAGTTTATTTAGGTTCAGTTATTTTATTTGTATGAGATGTTTCGTTTTTCTTTATACAACTATTTGGATCTTATATTTATCTATTGGAGATATATTGATGATATGAACAACATGTATGAATTAAGTTTTATAAGTATTATTTAAAATCACTACTTATATTTGTTTACCATTAAGTTTGGTAAATTTTGATGTCATAGTAGGGTAACATGTGATTAATTAAGGAATAGCCACAACATTCTTGATTATGATAATGTTGATGGCAAAGGAAAATTTAATTTTTGTCACATAAAGTTAGTGACATCAGTATTTGTGAATAAATAAATAAAACTATAATAATGTAACCTCACAAGTTAATTATTATGCTTTGTATTTATTTGGGACGAGATGAAAAAAAAATCTAGTTGCCCACGGCCTAAAAAATAAATAAATAAATACTAGTCTCATTATAAAGTCATTAAAAAAAATCATTTGTGTATTGTATTCTATTCCCACAAGAAAGTTTATAATTGTTGGGATTGAGCTCTTAAATGCAAGATATAATGTAACAAAGTTAGACTTAACCATCCCTTTGCTATCCTTTTGGTATATTGACATTGATTTGAGCATTCAGTCTATATCTCTTACATTGTGTATGACTTGTGTGCATTAGGAGTTGCATAGGAGATACAAGTTATAGATTCATTGAAGTAGATAAGTTGTCCACAATTGGGTCATGGATTTGGCAATCCAGTAGAGATTGTAGTGCACCACCTCTTAATTGGAGGGATGACTTGTCTTGGCCGTTGAGATGGGTTTCCCATGGTAAGTGCAATAGTGTATGTGATGTACACTAGACAGGACCTACGGTGAATCATGACGTGAGGCTATCAATTGTCATAATTCACTAAGCTATTTGTAGACCCCCAATTTTGTCTCTTGCCACTTGCATGTATCTTGGGGGTGTCGCCCACACCCAATTTCAGTATGTCATGGCCATAGAGCCCTTGTTGGGCTTAATCGGTTTTCGGACCTCACATGAGTTCACTTATGGTTCGATTGATGGATTTTTTAGATTGGGTGAGTTTTTAGCTTGATCTTTTTATTTAGGTTGCTTTGAGAGGAACTTTCGATGTTTAATTATGTCAATTGGGTATTTTGCTTTATTTTCATTTTTATTTTTATTTTCCATTTTTATTTTAGCTTAACATTCAGACTATTGTTATGTCTATGCGATATTTATTTATGTTTCCTACTTTATTTATTTATTCATCCACTTGTTTATTTTAAAAAAATTGCATGTGCTTGGATACCTTATTATCCTATTATTATTATTATTATTATTACTAAAATAGTTAATTCGTATTATCATTACCATTATTATTATTTTTCGTATTATTATTAGTGTTTACTTACTGCATGTGTGTTTATTATTACTTCACTCTTCTTATTTTTGTTTGCATATCTTTGTTTTTATTTTTCATTTTCTTATCTTATTAACTAATAATAATAATAATAATAATAATTAATAAATAAATAAACAAATGAAGAGGCATGGGAGCCAGGCAGCTACATGAAACAAAAAAAAGTCAAGAAGAAAATTGAGAAGTCGGCAGACTACATGGAAGAAGAGAGAGAGAGAAAGAGGTTGGCTTTTTTTGCTGAGAATTAAGAGACTTTGATGGGAAATGAGAAGGGAGAAGATTACAAGAAATGAAAAATGGGATTCGATTGAGTATCTTAGTAGGGAAAAAAAAGAAAAAAAAAAAAGAAAAAATTTGAGAAGGGGAGAGGGGGGAGGGGATTCTGAGGAGTTGCGTGGGAAAGAGAACAGAGCATATTTTCGAGATAGGATGGAGTTGGTTTCAAGAGAAGGTATAAGAAAGAAAAACAGAGAACGAAAAAAAAAAAAAAAAACAGAAAAGAGAAATGATGAAGTAGAAGGGAGTTGGGGGAATTTCTATTGGGTTTGGGTGATGACACCAAGAATTAGAAGAGGCATATCAGTGCTTGAGGAAAGTTTTATAGGTATGGTTAGCAAGCCTCTCATTTTCTACTGTTCATATTTTCTTCTCTGTTGATCTATGGATATTATTTGATGCTTTGATATGGATTCTGGATGCCCCATTTCATTTTGTTGATCATTAGTTAGCTATGGACTTGTTACTGTGTTACTCATCTCTTCTTTTTAAGCTAAATTTGGGATTAAATATGAAAGTAGACTCATCTTTGTTTTTGGTGCTTGAAAATCATGACTATGTTCTTTTGTTAAGCTCACTTAAATCTTTCCACCTACACTTTAAGCAAATGGACAATCCGTGAAATGGTACTTGGCTTGAAGGGTTTGTTTGTTTTGTTAATTGTATCCTCGTTCCTCTCTCTGTTTCTGGGAGATATGTTTAGGTTTGAGGTGAAGGAGGAAACCCAAAACTTCTTGGGCACCAAGAGGTGATACCTAGCCTCTGTTATGTTGCTAGCAAAAGTCTAGATGAAGTTTCAAAACATGAAGCAATGGGCAACGAATGGTGGAAACTGGAAACTGCCTAATTGCTGAGTCATACCGGGCTGTGAGCCATGTCATCCCAATTGTTGCCAAGGCACTTCAACTCACTCCTAGCATGAAATTCAGGTGCCCTCCAGCAGTAGTTGTTGCCCGAACAGTACTAACACGGACTATTGCTTGCAAAATGCGTGTTATTGGTGTATTAAGCATGGCGACAAGGGTTCCTTTAGGAATACAGGGGGAACACACACAGAAAAAAAATGAAAAACATGCTTTAAGACGTAGTACACTATGCATCGTCAAATGATGTTATGAGATAACATTCAAATATTCATTCTGTTGGTCTTTTAATGCTCGTCAAAGTCTTTGTTTATTATATATTCATTATGTTGGCTTGTTAATGCTTGTTAAAGTCTTTGTTTATTATATATTCATGTTGTTGGTCCTTTAATGTTTGTCAAGGTCTTTGTTTATTATATATTCATTATGTTGATTTCCAACCACACATGGTATTGTCCTTAGTTTGCTAAAACCTAATTTTAAAATATGACCTTCAAATAGCCTTCTAAAAGCAAGTTATTTATTTATTTATTTATTTATTTTTATATTATGATTTTCAAATTTTTTTTAACTATCCAAAACTTAGATCGTTTTCACCACTCTTCAATTCTCAAGTTTCTGAAAATTTCAAAAATCCCGAATTCATTTTTTTTAAAAAAAAAAAATCCTGTTCCAAGTTTCTGAAAATTCCAAAAATCCCGGATTCATTTTTTTTAAAAAAAAAATCCCGTTCCAAGTTTCCTAAAATTCCAAAAATCCCATATTCATTTTTTAAAAAATTCCCGTCCAAGTTTCCGAAAATTCCGAAAATCCCAGATTCATTTTAAAAATTCATGTTCCAAGTTTCCGAAAATACCAAAAATCCTGGATTCATTTTTAAAAAAAATTTCGTTCCAAGTTTTCAAAATTTCCAAAAATCCCCAATTCATTTTTTTAAAATTCATGTTCCAAGTTTCAGAAAATTCCAAAAATCCCGAATTCATTTTTTTTTTAATTCTCGTTCCAAGTTTCCGAAAATTCGAAAAATCTCGAATTCATTCTTTAAAAATTCCCGTTCCAAGTTTCCAAAAATTCCAAAAATCTCGGATTCATTTTTAAAAAAATTCTCGTTCTAAGTTTCTGAAAATTCCAAAAATCTCGGATTCATTTTTAAAAAAAAATTCCCGTTCCAAGTTTCCGAAAATTCCCAAAAATTCCGGATTTATTTTTTAAAAATTCCCTTACCAAAGTTTTCGAAAATTCCGGATTCATTTTTTAAAATTCCCGTACACCCAAGTTTCCGAAAATTCCAAAAATTTCAGGTTCATTTTTTTAAAAAAAAATCTCGTACGAAGTTTCTAAAAATTTCAAAAATCTCGGATTAATTTTTTTAAAAAAAAAAATTCTTGTACCCAAGTTTCTAAAAATTCCAAAAATCCCGGATTCATTAATTTTTTTACAAATTTCCGGACCCAAGTTTCCGAAAATTCCAAAAATTCCGGATTCATTTTTAAAAAAATAAAAAATTCCCGTACCAAAGTTTCCGAAAATTCCGAAAAAATCCGGATTCATTTTTTTTAAAAAAATTCTCATACCCAAGTTTCCAAAATTTCAAACAGTTCCAAATAGCGTTTTAAAATCCTTGTTTTTTTTAATCTATTTAATCTTTAAGTTTTAGTCCTTCAAAAAGTTTCTAAAGTTGCGAAAAGTCCAGATTCAATTTTTTAGTGTCATTTCCAAAAATTTCATTAGGGGATGAAGTTCAAGCGAGAAAGATGTTAGTCCTCAGTTGAAAACCAGTGGAATGGGAGTAGCTAAATTTTAGCTACGTAGTACAGAGTCATGGTTGTGCTTGATGGCCATTGGGTAGCACCTAGAGATTATATATATATGATTTGGTCATGGTTGAAAATTTTAGTAAATTTGGAATTTGTATATATTGTGTGCTTATGCTTATTGACTAACCCTTTCTCGTAGCGCACGTCTAGGGACCTCAGGTACGCAACTTTGTTCTAGTCATTAATTTCCTGTGTGTGCCGAATACCAACTAGAATTGCAAGTCTTGTCATTCATGTAGCTCGAGGGGGAAGTTGACTGATCTTCGACCCATATGCTCCAATGTACCCAATTCACTAGTAGAGATCGGATTCCGGCCTTAGAGGGGTGCTACCTCGTATGAGATACCTTCCTGATAGGTAACCTGATCCTCGGACCTAGAAATCTAGTTTCGCGGACCACTTTTTCCTAACTGGAGTCATTGAGGGGTTTTTATTCTTACTTAATTTTCCCCATGACAAAAATAAAATAAAAAGTAAGTGGCAACTCCAAATGAAAATCGTCCCTCGTAGGGATGGATTTTCTAAAACTCGAAAACCATATTTTCTCCACATTGACGTTATCGTTTTAATTAGCGAGTTGCGTCGGTCAGTGGATCGGGGGAGGGTCCACACTATTGTACTACATGAACTTTCAACCTTAAAAGGATAGTGAGCATGTACCAAAATTAATAAGAGGCTTTGACCTATGGATGAGACCCTAAAGTGGTCATATCCATATGGATTGGGTCATTGTTGATGAAGGCTGGTGGCAAAAAGTATTTTCAATATAGGCATCATGATATCTCATGGGATTGAGACAGTGTGTCTCCTTGGGTAACCCAAAGGACATGTGATCATGAAATCTATGGTCAATGTAATTTCTTCAGTGGAATTTGATATATGCTCCTTGGAGTTAGAGTATGTCAATTGATCACATAACAAGTGGGATTAGTGACTCAAGGATTTGAAAGGTAATCTTGATAGGTGATAACACTACCTTGTTAGATTACAGACATCATTTCATGGGGATTTTGCATGCAATGGATCATGGACCCGAGCACTTAGTGTCTTGTTATTTACATAGGATATCGGAGTTCAATTGATTTTTTGTAGTGAGATGTTGAATCAACTTCAAAATTGGATTATAAGGAAGCCAATACTCCTATGGGTCCCAGTAGTCCCCACTATGTGCTCATATATCTTGTTGGCATGGATTATGAGGGTCGGATTAGCTCTAGGATCACTTTTATGCATAAGTGTGTTTTGGTAATTATGCAAGGTTGCACAGGGTAAGTGAACAAGGTCTTTTGATCGGGCTAATTGATTAATTAGCAGGCCCTATTGGGTTAATTAATCAATTAGGACTCATTTTGGGCTAAATTAAGTGAACTAAGCTCATATGGGCTCAAGTCACTTAAGCTCAATTAAAATCTCTATAAATACCCCCAAGGGTTAGGGTTTCCATAAATTTTATCTTCCACAATCCAGAGAGAAAGAGAGTTACAGTCTCCACCCTCTTTTCCTCCCCATTGGAAGTGTGCCAAGAACAAGGTTGAGTCATCAGGCGAAAGATCGTGGGTTTACGAGACTTCCAACAACTCCAAGGCCATTTTCAATACTTGGAATTTAAGATTTGGAAACATCCAAACCTAAAGGTTAGTACTTTAACCTTAAAAGATCAATTTTTAAAAAAATTGGTATTGCTTTTGTTGCTTAAATCTACGATGCTAACAATAATGACGTGTTGATTTTTGTTGTTTGGATTAATTTACATAGGTAAATTTTAATATTTGCTTCATTGCATGTTAGTAAGCTTTGTTATTTATTTTGTAGTTCAATCTGCATCTATTCCAAATTTTGATTCATCTCGTATGCCTTCTCTAAATGGTGATAATTAACTATGTTGATTAGAAGGAGAAAATCCTTCTTATATTGGGTTGCATGGACCTTGATTTAACACTTCGTGTGAATGAGCCATCAGTTCCTACAGAATCAAGTACCCAAACTAAGAAAACATCATATGAACGTTGGGAAAGTTTGATGTTTATCAAGTTTAGTATTAGCCTTAACTCTAAGTGCAATGAAGGCTACCTTATAGTGAGATTACTCTTTCTAGACTAGACCTGGCTAACTTTAGGATTAGTGTAACTTGACCTTTTCCATTCCTAGACCTAGAGCATGACCCTCTACCTTTTTTGTTATTAAGGATTTGATTTTTAAGGGAATTATAGTAATTTACTAACATATTTACATGAGCCTAAAACTTAGCAAATAGCTAGCTATAATACGTACTCTAGTCATGCCAATTTTATGACAAAGGGTGCAAAATATAAAGGTCCAAGAGTCTCTTAACTAGAGGGCTTTTAAACAAATTTAGTAGAAGTTGCCTTACCACTACTAAGAATAATGAATTGACTAATGTAACCCAAGCCTCTCTTGTATAGATGAATTTTCCTTTAGAAAGAAACTCGTCTAACTTTCTAAGATTAGCGTGAAATATCTCATTTCGAGATACTAAGTCTTTCCTAAGAGTCTCAAGCTTAAAAGATAAAGTTTTATTTAGATTATTCAAATTATGATGTTAAGCTCGCAAAAACTTAATCTTCTCAAATTAACATTCTTCATTTTTTTTTTATGTTAACAAACTTTTTTTTTTAACTCATTTTCTGATTAGCATTTTCACAAGTCAATTTGAGGCTTTCATCATACAAAGTAGAGTAAGTAGTCTGGTTATTATCAAAGTCACCATTATCATCACAAGAAGAATCACCAGTTTCATTCTCGACTACCCTAGGGTATGACATTTCCATAGAGGTTATGAAAGCTACAATGTTTGAGCCATCTTGGCTCTCACTTGAGTCATTTGACTCTTTACCTTCTAATTAGGTACAACAAAGTGTCTTTTATTCTCACAAATAAAGCATTCAACTTAGCTATTTTTAATTATTTTTTATTTTCTTTATTCCTTATGAACATTTGTTTCCCTTCTTAGAGTCATCCTACACAATTTCTTTGAAGCATAACAACTTCTTCAAAAAAAAAAATAGAAAATGTAATTGCCTCAACATTGATTTGCACATGTTCATTTTCATCACCATATTCCTTTTTAGAAGCTCTTAAGGCTCTGCCTTAGACATCTTAGAGAAAACAAGAGACGTCCCAAAATTTAAAGAGATCTAATTAATTCACTCAAAAAAAAAAGAAAAAAAAAACAATCAACGTTATTATTCTTGTATATCACAAGAACCTTAAGGTCCAAATTTTTATAGGAGGAATCTCAAGATTTTCTAACTACCTTAGAGTTAAAGACCTTTCCATCTAGGTTGTACTTGAATTAACTATGTCATTAATTTTAACATGAAAATTAAAGACAATCTAATTCTCCTATATCCTTATTCTTTCAAACCTAGAAGTTAACATTTATATTTTGGACATCTCCATAGTAAAAGTGCCTTTGTATGTGACAACTAAAATATCTTAAGCCTCTTTATTGTATTTACACTTTGTTATCCTAAGAAATTTAAGTGGTTTTAGATTAATTATATTCGAAACAAAATTATCAAGCTAACTATTACATTAAGAGTAAGTATTTTAATTTAACCTTAAACTAAGTTAATTAGACAATAATCGATATAATGACATGATGGAATACTAAAATAATGATTGTTTAAAGTAAAAAAGTTACTACAATTATTTTCACTACTATAATTACATATCTAATCATCAAGTTTTCAAATTAAGAATTTTTATATATTGAATTATTGGATTGATGCACCATCCATGTAATTTAATTTCTTTGGTTTAATAATAAAACTTGAAAGAAATTTTATGTCTAGTCTTGAAATAATGAAATTACAATTAATAGTTTATTATTTATTTTTAGTATGTTCCTTTAGATTAATTATTTATTAAAAGCAATCAATCCTATAAATAAAATTGTTAAGACATTGAGTCTTGTTTATATGCTAATAATTTTGTTTCTTTTAATGTTTGGTCATAGAAGTTTTTTTAGATAGTGACTTACTCTCTATTGAAGATTAAAAGTTGTTGTATGTCCAACCAAAAAGTCACAAGTATATCTAAAGAAGTTTGGCTTGTGGCAAATTAGGCTATATTGAGGTATTAAGAGGATCGGTTTTGTTTTAAACTTAAAATGATTTAAATTGACTTTTGAATTGGAGCGCTCAAGACCACTCAAGCACCCGATGCACTCAAGAAGTGGGTGAGTTGCCTCGAGCGGTCATGCAAATTCTGCTGAGATTTTTTACACAAATATGGTTTAGAACTCTTCAAAAATCGAAACTCTTGAGGGTTAGAGATTTTTGGAAATTGGAAAGAGATCTCAATTTATTTTGAGAAGTTCTTATTGAGGAAAAGAAGCTTAAAGTGTCACACCATTCTTGATCTCTCATTCAAGGATTTGATATTTGAATCTTGAGTTGAAGACCTTCGTCCATTCGACAAGGCTGAAGTGATCCACTAAAGCAATTGAAGGTTGTTGCATCGCGGATGTGAATCAAGTTGTTGGTACCGGAGAGTTATTCTTTAGGGTAAAACTACCAAGTAAATCTATGTAACTTAATTTCGTATAGTGTATTTAAATTAGTAGGTCTTAGACCTCGTGGTTTTTTATCACCACAATTAGTGTGGGGGTTTTCCATGTAAAAAAATAATGTGCCTCACTATTTATATCTTTTATATTTGATATTATGTTTGAATTGCTTATAATTGATAAAATTATTTTTCCCTAACATCTCGTAGGGCAAAAGAATTGGGTATAACATATAAATCTTTATTGAAAAATTTTAAAACACCTATTCACCCCCTCTGTGGATGTTCCCTATTGGACTTTCGGTTTTTCAAAAATCAATCGCATGAATGAATACATAGATATAATGTTGAAAAACCACCCAGCAAACTACTAGTGTAAAAAAGCCATAGGTCATCTCTTGATCGCTAAATAATATACTAATTATGAGAAAATGGTATAAATGTTACCTTATTAAATGCACCTACTCCCTATGGGCTTATCCTATCAACACCTACACTCTTTTCCCATGTCCCCAAAAGAGCATTAGGGAATGAGATCTTTGACCTTTTTTGTATATGAAAGATACTCAAGAAAGATTTTGAAAGTTTGAGAGTTGAAGGATCAATCTTTTAAGAATAGTTATGATTTCTTAGGGTTCATAAAAGTCCACTTTAAAAAACAAAATCGTTATTTATGTTTATAAAACCATTTTTAGAATTATGGATAGTTTCCTAATTCTAAAAAAATTTAAAGATCTTTTTTAGAATCAAATACAAATTCAGAGATAAACACAAATTTAAAACTTATAAAAAAAAAAACATTCCAAAAATGCTTTTTAGAATCAAACACAAATTTAGAGATCAACATAACTTAAAACTTATCAAACACAATTTTTGGAATTAAAAACATAGTAGAAATCAAATTAGGAAATAGAAAGTATTCATCTTCTAATTTTTGTATTGGTCATTTTAAAAGTTTTACATAATTACTTTTAATTTTACAACTCTAAACAACCCGAATCCAAATTTGATAAAGTTTGAAATTGTATTGAAATGGATAAGACCTAAGGAAATAAGTTGTATTTAATTAGTAAGAAAGAAACAAAATAAGCAATTAAATAAAATATACTAACAAACTCCCATTTGACAATTTTGTGACAAAATACAAAGATTCAATGAGGTCCTCTATAACTCTCATAAAACCTCTCTAAACCTAATTCTAATCCTAATTTAAACCCCTTCTTACACAATGATGTCAATTTACTGTAATTTGCGTATACTAAAACAATAAACTTGTGAAAAGTATAGTGCGGCGAAAATAAAAAAATATTATAATCAATGAACTTAATGAACCATTTACTTCCCCTTTTTGTTACAAAAATGACAAATATAATAAATTTAAGAATAATAAAACAATCATAGAAGAATAAACTACTAAATATCCAAATTCAATCCACAAAAGAGAAAACAAAGTTTTGAAAGATAATCCAAATAATAACAAAATATTTTCTCTCTCTAACACATCAAGAAAATTATAAATTTATGAAGCTCTAAATCTTATTGACTCATATTCCTAAAATATATTCTATCTTTACAAGTAAATTCAAATTAAACCCTAAATTCCAAAAAAGAATCAAGATTGAACACTTTTGACACTTCCTAAAAAACCTAAATACTCTTAGAATTATAATCTACAAAAAAATTAATTAGAAATGAAGTAATCTAATGGAGCATGAAAAACTATTCATTAGACTATGAAGAAAACCATAATAATTTAATTTCTAGAATTCAAAATATTTTCAAGATTAAATAGAATAAAAAAAATGAGTAAAAGAATGAGAAAATTCAATTCCAAGAAATAAAATCATTAACGACTAGAGATTCTTATTCCATCTCTATTCATTATTTCTACTAATTAATTTAAGGTTCAAAAGTAGATACATTCAATTTGAAACTCATTCAACTATATTTTTATTTAACACGACTTAATTTATTTCACATGGGTATTCATACATATCATGTGACTTTATAATTCCCCAAAAAAATTAAATTTCTCAATTTTTTTTTTTTTTTGGTGGGACAATTTTAGAATAATTGAACATTCTATTTTTGGGATTTTATTTTTTTTTCACTTTTGCAAGTGACGACTTTCACTCTTGGATTAAAGACATTGAATTTTGAATTTGTCCAAGGTAGCCTTATTCACTTTAGGAATTTTCAAAATTTTATTTTATGTACATTGGAATGATGCAAACATGTTGAACACCTTCCGGTCCATAGATTAATAAGAAGAAATAACTTAATTTGATTTTCTTCGAAAAATAGGAAGAAACAAAATCCACATCACTTTAAAATTTTCGAAAACACTAAATCTATATTATGAAGTATTATAAAAAAAATATTTATTTATCAAGATCACCCTATAAATCAATTAAAATGTTCATAATAATAACAAGGAATAATAAATTCATGTCCATCTTCTTTAAATTTAATAAAACTCTAGAAATTTTAAAAAAAAAAATGATAATGAAAATAGAATATTGATTTTCCAGGGTCATAAATCTAAAATTTAAAAACCTTAAAAACATTTCTCCCTCTAAACACAAGGCCCTAAAATCTAGAGAAAATACAACCTTGATCCATAATACAAAACATACTCTAAATAGTAACTAACATCCCTTAAATATGATATCTTAGACTTAAGAAAGATAAACTCCCCCAAAATTCTACACCTAAATCATTAATACAAGTTAACAAAGAAGTCATAAATAAAAAGAAAAGAAATTAAAAAGAAAAAAAAATCGAAGACTCCTACAAAGACATAGCATTAGAGATTAAGAATGAAACACTAAGATTAGACTCAAGGTTATGGACCAAAATATGATAACTAGATGAGAAAACTCCTAAAGATTTCCTAGGTGATGAACTCCGAAGAGAATCTAAAAAAGAATGCTTAGAACTCACTAGGCTTGTACCTTGAAGTGCAATTAGGTCTCCTTTTCTAACCCAAAGTTGCCTAGTTTTAGGAACAGTGCCAAAATAAATTAACTCTTCCTTTCTTAAGCCTAGTATAAGACTTATTACCTTTCTTGATATTCATAATTTGATTTTTAAGGTAATTTGACTTATTCACTAGCCTATTCACATGAGATTGATACTTTTCAAAGAGACTATCAAAGTACCTGTTAGCCACATACCCAGATTTATAACAAGTAGTGCACTAAGGGGTTTAGATGATTCCCTAAAAGAAAACCTTTCTCTATATTTTAAAGAAGTAGATTTCCGCTTGTGGGAATTTTTGACTTGCTTAAGTAACCTAAACCTCTCTTATCCCTACAAGTTTTCCTTTTCTCAATCATTTCATTCAAAATTTAGAACAAGGTTGAAACACTTCATTTTGACTCCTTAAAGTTCTTTTTAAGTTGATCTAGCTTTAAACTAATGAAATGATTTTTAATCACCACATTATGGTGTTTAGATTCAAGAAACTTAGGTGCTTGACAATTGTTTTTTATAATAGTTTTCTATTCCCTGAAAAAAATAATAATAAATAAATAATACACCTGGCAACCAAAAAATCGTTTTCTATTTTTTATTATTAAAATAAAAACCAAGGTGTTTTTATATAACTTTTTTAGTTATTTTGAGTTGTTTTCACCTGTTTTTTACAAGCTGTTTTAAAAAATAACTACACAAACATGGAAAATGATTAAAAATAAAGCACTAGACATAAAAATTATTTTTAAAATATATTTAAAATACTAAAAATAGGTTAAAAATATTTCAAGTTCTCAAACAAACTTTTGTTCTATAAAACATTAGAGAATAGTTTTTCAAAACCGTTTTTTGAAACTATTTTCGAAAATAGTTACCAAACAAAGCCTTAATTTTTTCAATTAGATTTTTTTTTAACTATAAGTTCCTTGATCTTACAATCCATGTCAATTTTTGAAGATTCATACAAATTTAATTTTTTTTCATTCAAATCATTTTTCTCATATTCTAGGCATTCAATAAAAATGTTCTTTTTATTCAAGGTTTTCTTTAATTTCACATCCTCAATCTTTAACTCATAATTATCATGATACAAGGCATTATATGCCTCTTGAAGAATGTCAAACTCCCCTTATTCTTCCTATCTTGATTTGATGGGACTTTCAATTTTAGAAAATGAGGGAAGAAAGGTAGTAAAGGCAATAAAATTATTGTTATTTTCACTTTCAGTTGAGCATGTGGGATTATGGTCATCAAACTTAGAATCAATCTAAGTCACTTGCATAGTTTTTTTTTTTTTTCTTTTCTTTTGAGTATAAGGCAATCTAAAGCAAAGTGTCCTTCCCCTCCACAATTGAAACACTCAACTTGTGATGATTTTAATAAACCTTTTTCTTTATTTTTCTTGGAGAAATTTTTCTTCCATTTTCTTAAGTCATCTTTAGAGTTTGCTTTCTTTTGCGTTTTCATAAAAATTTTGAATTTTTTTAGCAAACTTTGAAATTTTAAATTGATTGAGAACTTACTTGCTCTCATCTTCAAACTCCACTTGTTCTTTTGAAGAGACTTTTGAGGCTATCCCTTTAGGTCCTTTAGCGGAAGGTAGAGTATCTCATAGGTTTGAAGAGATCCTACAAGTTCATCTATTCTCATTAAGTCCATATATTTACTTCTTTCTATTGTGGTTGCTTTAGGTCTAAATCTATGATGAATATATCTCAATATTTTTTTTACCACTTAGAGTTACAGGTTCTTTCTCCTAGATTAAAACAAAAATTAATATTATCATTGAGTTCAGTATAGAACTCAGAGCATGCCTCATAATCTTTTATCTTTAGGCTTTCAAACTTTACAGTTAACATTTGCAATTTTGATAACTTCCCAATTGAAGTGCCATATTGTATTATTGTAAGAATGTCCCAAGCCTCTTTATGTATTTACATGTGGCAAACTTGTTAAACTCATTAGGACTAACCCCATTGAAAATACATATAGTAAAGAGTTTTGGCATTTGCCTCACTCCCTTCATTGTCCAATCTATTCCAATCTTGTTTAGGTTTTAATTCATTACTTGGACTACCATTCTTGTCAACTAAGACCAAGGGCAACCATCCATATTCCACCATATTCTAAATTTTTTTACTTTACATTTTAAGAAAACATTCTATTCGGACTTTCCAAAGGAGGTACTTACTCCCATCAAAGAATGGTAGATGATTTATAGAAGTCCCAACTCTCTATGGTTCCATTTATCAAGACTAGTAGGAATCAACAAAAATTTTGAAAATGATTTTTTCTTGTTGTAATACAACTGAAAAGAAATTTTATGTCTAGTCTTGATATAATGAAACTACCTAGAGGGAGGGAGGAGTGAATAGGTAGTCTCTAAATTAATCTCCAAATTAATATTTTATTATCATTTTTCAATTTATCCCTTTAGATTAATCATTTATTAAGAGCAATCAATATCATCCAAATATAAATAAAATCAATCACATGACTAAATAGAGGGGTATAATGTGGAAAAATCGCATAACAACCTACTAGGTGTAAAAAACTATAGGTAGTCTTTTGACTGCTAAATAATCCACTACTTATAAGAAAATGGTACATGGTTTTGCTTGATTAGATACACCTACTTCCTAAAGCCTTATACCGTTAGCATCCACACTCCTTTTCCATGTCCTTAATACAACACTCCCCTACACTCCTTAATAGACCCCTTTAAGCCCTTATCCAAGTTTCACAATAAGATATTTGATCTTTGTCAAGAAATATCTAGTTTGAGAGTTGGAGGATTAAGCCTTTAAGAATGACTATTCTCTCTTGAGGTTCTTAAAAATCTACTTTTTTAAAAATAAAAAATAAAACAAAATATCTCTATTTATATTTATAAAGCCCTTTTCAGAATTATGTAGAATTTATTAATTCTAAAATATCCCAAAGATCCTTTTTAGAATCAAATATCAATTTAGAGATAAACACAATGATAAAATTTACTAAAAATGTATTTTAAACATTCTTTTTAGAATCAAATACAAATTTAGAGATAAAATATAATTTTAAAATTTATCAAACACAATTTTTGGAATTAAGAACATAATAGAAATCAATTTAGGAAATAGAAAGTATTTTCTTCCTAATTTCTTATATTTGTCATACTACGAACTTTACCAACGATATGTACTCACCTTAAATTTTAAGGCTCCGAATAACTCAAATCCAAATTTGATGAAATTCGAAATTGTATTGAAACATATAAGACTTAAGGAAATAAATTACATCTAATTAGTAAGAAATAAACAAAATTGTCAACTAAATAAATATGCTAACAAGTTTATATAAACTTTTTAATATATTAACGAAGTTTATATTTTTTATATTAAATAATTATAAAATAAGAGAATTTATACATTAATAAACTTTCATTGGTTCAGCAAACTTTTGCCAATTAAGAAATTTATATAAATTTTAGTTAAATATTTTTTTTTTATAAAAATGAGGACATTGAATAATATCAAATTAGTGAGCATCTAGCACATAAAAAGGGAAAATTAACAAATCATAATTTTTAATTTATTTTTATTTTATTATATAAATATTAATAATCACTCATCAAATTAAAAAATTTTAAAAAGATTTAAAAAAAATCTTAGTTATTATTCCTAATAAATAAAATCTGAATATTTTGATTCAAAATTATTTTTAATTCATATGCTAATCAAATCTCATTTGTGTCCAAATGTTACTTACTCCCTTTCACATGATAGTGATTCACCCCATTCCCTTTTTCTTTCCTATTTTTTCTTGTCAAGCATTCTTTAATAAACTTGTAAATATTTTAATGAAATTATTAATTATGAATCCAATTCACTTTTTTCTTTTCTTTTTTCCTATTATAATTCTTTTTCCTCTATTATTCTTCCTAAAGGTTTAGCATATGCAAAATTGCATAATTATTGAGTCAAATTAAATTTGTCATGAATATTGAATACCCATATTTCCTATAATTTACCTAAAAAGGTCAAAAATAAGAAAAGTAACATAAAGTTTGTGATGATAAGTCCAAATAAGCAATCATTCAATGATAATTTGAGGTCAATATACACTTGTAGAATTTGGGGTCAAGGGTATGCCTGTTGTATAGAATTACACTTGAGCCCTTGCTTTTATATAATGGACCAAATTTCAAACTCAACTAGATATGTATCCATAGAGGGAAAATGCTTGCCAGTTATTATTAGACTATAGTAATTTAAAGAAATTTTTGTAATTTTTTTAATATTTAAAAAAATTTATCTTTCAAGTATAAAAGGATTGAAAATACTTCATAAAATCACTGTCAAACATATTTTTAACCTAATCTGTAAAATTCTTTTATCATAAGTTCAATAACATTACTCATAAACATTTATAAAATTAAGGCCATCTTTATACATATAAATAATATCTAGGATTTTTAGCGTAGGTTTTTATTTTACTTTTTAATTTTTCTTTGGCACTGACGATGTAATGTTTAAAAAATAATTTTCATATTATAAAATTTTATCAATTGTGAAATAAGTTCTTGGATAAGTCAAGAAGTAATGTTTTCTTAATTCTTGTTGTAAGTCATAATTTTTTTAATAAAATTTTCTAACAACTATACAAACTTTGTAATGATTAGCTTATCTTATATTGTTTTCCACTATACAGCAAGAGAGGAGTATTATGGGAAAAAGTGGAGGTTTGTAGAGATGTGGGACCTCTTTCATTTCTATTTCACCTAATGGGCCTATAATCCCAATGTTATTAAAGATACTTCAACTAAGTTGACATTTCTATTTCAAATTGGAGATAAGAAGGGATGTTTAATCAGAAATTGTGGAGATGACACATATCTATATCCGTAAATGAATTGTACCCTTTTATTTCAATCTCCTTGCATAATGGAAGGGTTTAATCATATATTAAATCAAACTCTTGTATATCATGATGGGCCTTTTAAGGATGACATTTAGGTGTTGGTCATATCCCTAATGAAAAGAGTTTAGGATAAAGATAAGTAAGTTCATGACGGATTTAAAAAAAATTTAAAAACTCAAGACGGGTTCAGGATGAGTTTAAATATGATTTTGTTTTGTCCTGTTGTAATTATATATAAGTTTAAATAAAAAATTATTTTAATTGATTTTTTTTTAACTTTTTAAACATAAATAAAACATTGTTTTTCATAAAAATAAATAATAGATTTTGATAATATTTCTTTATTTATAAATTATATTTATTTTTAATAAAATTAAAAGAATTAAAAAAAAAAAAAAAAAAAAAGGAAAAAGTTGAAAACTTTTAAATGAGGTAAGTCGGGTGAATATGGGAATTTCCTATATTACTCCATCCCATTAATTTTTTTTGTTTGTGGACGAGGATGAGAGTAGATAGAAAGTTGGGATGAAGTGACCCCCCTCAAATTGTCATCCCTACTCGTCTTTATTATGTACTTTATTATGGTTCGAACGTTGTTTTCCTCATTTAATGAAAAAAATTGCAGAAACATTTGTTTAATATTTTAAAAAAAAAAAAGGAAAAAAAAAAAAAAAGAAGAAGAGCTTTCCACCATTCAAATAGATCCCTAGTGTCATATTGAAACGACAGTTTGGCATGTCATATATGATTCAAACAGTGATAAATATCAATATCACCTGTCAGCCATCTACTAAAACCTCTTCATATTTGGGTCCCATAACAAAATTACTTTATGCAAATTGTTTGCACTCACCATTCTTAAAAAACTCATTCATACCCTTTATATTTAAATATTAATGTATCTATACCCTTCTCTGCTTGCTGCATCTCACATTTGTTTCCCCCTCTTCAAAATTCAATAATCCCTTCACTAAATTACTCATAACTATGGCTTACATTTGTAGTCTACATTTTGACCCCAAATATTCTTACTAAAATAATTTAAAATTTGTATTTGGATTTTTCTATTTATGAAAACAAACCTCATCAAAAAAATGTAAAGTGAAATTGTTTAATAATCCCTGAGTTAAAATGCTACATTTTGAACGGACATAAAGGTTATGTTTGGTTCCTGAAAATGTGAAGAAAAGAAAATAGAGAGAAAAATTAGAAAGAATGAAAAAGTAAAGAGAAATAAAAAATAGATTTTACGATAATAAATTATTTATATATATATTTTTAAACTCATTTAACTTATTTTTCTCGTTTATATAGAGATTGAATAATTTTAAAATGTATAAATTTTGAACTAATTTTAGAGTACGTTTGATAGTGTTTTTATTTTGAAGTATTTTTAAGAGAATCATCTAAGACTATGTTTGGTTCTTGTATAATACTAAGGAAAGAAAAAAAATGTTAAAAAAAAACTGTTTTCTCATGTTTGGTTTTACTATATAAAATATAAAAGAAAATCAAATATAATTAAAATTAATTTAAAATGTATATATATTTAAATTATTTAATCTTGCTATAATATAAAAAAAAAAAGTAAAATGAGTTTGAAGAAACGTATAAAAATAATTTATTAAATTTAAACCTTTTTTTTCTTTACTTTTTCTTTTTTTTATATATATTTTTTCTCTCTATTTTTTTTCTTTAGTATTTTCCCTCAAATTTTTTGAGAACCAAACCTAATCTAAGTATTTCTAAAAAAAAATATTACAAGTGATTTTTCATACTTTTAAAAGTGTTTCTTAAAATTTGTCAAACACTTAACTTTTTTTCAAAAACGCATTTTAGGTTAAAAACGTTTTTTAAAATTACCATCAAATGAGTTGTTAATTATATATATATATATATATGTTTTCCATGATGAAACCAAACATGAAAAAAAAATGATTTTTCTCAAAATTTTGTTTTTCTTTTGAGAGCCAAATATAAGCAAAATAATATTGGCAAATTGCATGAAATCCGCTTATTAATATGTTTAATCAAAATCAAATCCAACCCAAGATGCTGGTGAAATTTTTTGATATATGTCATGAGCAACTCAAGTTGCAATAAATTATTAAAACAAAAGGATAAAATAAAGTCTTGAAACCCAATGAAAAATTTTAATACATGTCACGAGTAACACAAGTTGCCATAAATTACTAAACAAAATGATTAAAATAAAGTCTTCGAGCATATAAAAAAAAAAGTTTTAAAAATGTACTATGTCATGGAAGAAGATATTAAAACTAAAGAAAATTTAAATTATAAAATATGTCATTAATTATTAATTAATATAAATGATAATCCTCAAACTCAAGTTGAACATCAAAGTTAGTGGATGGATTGATAAACCAACTTAGTAACTTAATTTAAATCATTAAATAAATTAAGTATATTTGATAAAATAATTTAATGATATAACTTAATTTTAAGTAATAAGTAAAAATAATTAACTTATTTTTAAATTCATATATTCATTTTATCTTTTTATTATCATTTGCTCTAATTACCTTAATAATATTATTTGCTACCACAATATTCACTGTTGCTCAACCTTCGATTCCCTATTTATAATTTTATGATGATAAATATATCAATTTGATTATTTATAATAAATTATTATACATTTTAAGTTAATATTATTAAACAAATTTAATACTTAAAGTAAAAATTAAGTAATAAGTTTTAAGGTGTTGTTTTTTTTATTAAATAAAAAAATAAAAATATTTGACTTTTTTTATCCAGTTAAAAATAATTTATTCATATCAATCAATATAATTAAATTGATTTTATTAATAATAAGTTCATTTTAATTATATTAGTTGATATTAATATCTTATTTTTTAATTGAATAGAAAAAGTTAAATATTTTGATTTTTTCTATTCAATAAAAAAAATCAATATTTAACTTTAAGTCAACTTAAATTATTAAGTAATAAATATTAAATATTCTATTAATTTAATATACTTTAAAAATAAGTTGTATTTCTATATTTTTATATTTTAAATAATATAATAAAATAAATAAATAACAATGTACTAATTTGAATTTAGGTGGCATCCTTCCGAGTCCATGGTTCTTTGAGCTAGGGCCGACCATGAACTGTTAAAACCTTTATTCTCGCCAATCCGCGGCAGGGAGTTAGGCAGGTTGGACCCTAAGAGCAAAAGTGTGAAAACATTCCCATTTCTAAAGGCAAAGTGTACCAAAGAAAAAAAAAAAATTGAAAAATATTGCTATTGGTATATCGGGCAAAATACGAGAGGTGGTCCCTCCAAATCCATTAACCGACATGTGGCGGTGACTCCAGTAGAAAGGTCGTTGAGGCAACCGGAGTAGCCGGTTCCTGAAGGGCGGCGAGATCTTTCCGAAAATCCAGTAGTCCAACGCGTATCTTTTTGCCTATAAAAACCTGAAACGCAGCGTTTCATTGGGGAAAAAAAAAATAGGGAGACGTGATGGCGGTTTCAGAAGAAGAAGGCGTGACCCTCGAAGTTCTGAGGAAGAAAATGGCGGACTTCGCTCGAGAAAGGGACTGGGAGAAGTTCCACAGCCCCAGAAATCTTCTTCTGGCTCTGGTACTCAACTTCTGCTCTCTTTGAAACCCTTAAATTTTATGTATTTTTTTCTGGGCTTAAATCACACATAACCTTTTCTGGGTTTTGTACACGGATCCTCAGAGATCCGACTCTTTGATTTCTATAATCTGAATTGGGTTGTTGGGTGTGGATAAACAAAAGAAAGTGGTGTGGAAAGTGGGTCACTCTCTTTTTCTTGTTTTTTTTCTTTTACTTTCTCTCATTCTTTCCGTGGACCTGAACAGAAGTGAAAATGAAATAGGCAAGGAAAGGGGTGTTTTTGCATAATGTTTCATATCATTTTTTTTTTTCCAGTACTGGGTTGTCTGATGGAAGGGCCGTAGCCTAAAACAAAAAAAAAAGGAAAGAAAGAAAAAAGAAAAATCTAACTTTATTTCTTTAATAGGATAATAATGGAGGTTGGTTGTGTTTGGACCATGGTTTGGTTTTGCTATTTTGGTGTTTCAGGTTGGAGAAGTAGGGGAGTTGTCTGAGATATTTCAGTGGAAAGGAGAGGTCCCCAAAGGCCTGCCGGATTGGAAAGAAGAAGAGAAGCTTCATTTGGGTGAAGAGCTCTCAGATGTGTTGCTGTACCTTGTGAGGCTGTCTGACATATGTGGTGTTGATCTGGGAAAAGCTGCCCTGAGGAAGCTGGAGCTCAATGCCAAGAAATACCCAGTCAAGCTCTGCAAGGGCTCTTCCAAAAAGCACACCCAAATCAACTCAAAATCAAACTCAGTCACCGACAAGAATGGTAGTATTCGAAAGAACAGCAACAGTAGTGGCAGCAGCGAGTGCTAAAGCAGCTCTGATTGGGCTTGATCTTCTCTGCTTTTCTGTTCCCATGACTTCATGATCGGCGCTTGCCTCCTAGGTTTCCAAAGCTTTTTTTGTTTCTTTTCTTCGTTTTTCCTGTTATCGTGTTCATCATGAATCTCACATCTTGTCTTCTTACAGAAGGGTCTCTTAGGTTGTCAACTATTCTTCACTGTTATGTACAGTTTTTGTGGCCCTTCTCCTTATCTTGATGTGCATGAGCACCAACTGGGGTGGTGTGCCTTGGCAAAACTTATTATCAGAAATTTGGCTGATGTTGGAAAGAATACATATGCCTAGTCGGTGGTTATTTCAGTGAGATTTTGGATTTTGGATTTTGGTGGCAATGCTTTGGTGTCGGTGTTTTCCTCAAAGAGCCGCCGCTTTTGGACTTTTCTGGGAAAATTGGAAAATTTTCTTGGCCTTTTCTGTTCACACGTCCTGATAATCATACTCCTGCTAATGGGTTTCACATTCTGCCCCCTTCCCTTCTCCTCTCTCTCTCTAAATTCCCAATCTCTTTAATCATATGTGTCTTTCTCTTCAGAATCTCAAATGATATTCAGGATTAATCTTGATTTTTGATTTTGAAATATCAGTTGGAAAAACTTCAAGATTTGATTTTGATTCGGAGGTCAACGTCAACGCGAGAAACTTGGTTAGCATCCTCTTTATAATAGTGGAAAAATCAATAAAAAATAAAAAGAAAAGGCAAAAAGTTCCAAAATTTCAGGGATGTATTAAGGCTCCTAATTTGACAGAATTGTGAAAATAGTCAGAATGCTTTGGGTTGGTTTTAAAATAAAATGTAATAGCTTAAAAAATTGAAAGTGATTTTTAAAAATATAAGATGAATAGTAAAATATATTTTATTTTTATATAAAAATTTTTATTTTCTATTTTTTAAAAAACTAAAAGGACATTATGAGTGGTGGATATATATGTGAATGGGAAAATTGTTCTTTAAAAGTGTTTTTGAAATCTAAAATATTTTTAATTTGATTTTAATATTTTTAAGTATGTTTTAAAAATAATTTTTATATATAGTGTTTTATTTTTAATTTTTTAAACAATTCTCTTTAAACTAAAAGATTTTTTTTTTTGAAAACATCCTATTTTTTTGTTCTTATATATAGAAAGTAAAAAATAATTTTTAATTGTTAAATATATTTTTTGTATTTTTTATTTTAGAAAACAAAAAACTAAAAACAGTCCCAAACACCTTCATATTTTTTATTTTCCATTTTTTAAGTTTTCATATAGAAAAAAAAATATAGATTTTTCTCATGAGTTAGTAATTTTTTTTAATATTTTATTTTTAAATCATTTTTTTAAAATTTTAATTTTTTTTTTATGTAATTCTGATTTTATATTTTATTCAAAATTATTATTGTTTTTCATTTTAAGTAAATAAATTTTACTATTATTAGAATGGAAAACAAATATTATATCCAAACAAACATTTAGAAAAAAAAAAAAAGAAGAAGAAAGAAAGAAAGAAAGAAAGATGCGGATGATTGAAAAGTGGCAAGATGAATGGTAAAAATATAAAGAAAATCAACACTTAAAAGTTAGGATGAATAGTAAAGAAAGACAGCTTAAAAAGGAAAAAAGATTGCGAATGATTGAAAAGTGATATGGATGAATACTAAAAAGAAATGTAGAGACTTTCATATATATATTTTTACAGGAATTAAAATTTTAGATGATAAATTTTTTTCATATCTTAATTTTTTTAAAAAAATTATTATTATTTAAAAAAAATGAAATTTAAAAAGAAAAAATGGTTATGGTTGAAAAATGGCATGGAGTGAATGAGATTGGATGAATGGGTGTTCATACGGTAGAAAAACCCATGTAACAAATCGACAAATCATGGGCTCTGGTACATCTTCCACTATATATAAACATTAAGAGATTAAACAAATAATGATGTAGGAAGCATCGATTCCTGAGGGGTGTACGAGGCCAGCGCAAATAGGGGGATCTTGTCATTATCAGCCTTGAAACTCATGAGATGGTTGACTGGTCTCTAGGTGGATTGCTCACTAAGTCTTTTGATTTCATTTCCACCCCGCTCCCATTCTTCTTGACATCAATTCTTGTACGTCACCTCTGACCTCATCTTCTTCTTTGTATTTTTTGGACACTAATTTAGGTATTCAAACTCATTTTCTTGATCTTAGGTTTGCTTGAGCAATGGATGTTGGTTCAAGATTTTCTTGATGTTATTCTTTTATGATGATTAAATAAATAAGGATTTAAGATTTTAACATTTTAATTGCAAGTTTGAGGGTAAGAACATCATAATGTATATAATTAAGGAGATAAAAAATGAATTAATTAATCTGTGCAATCATGAAAGTACATTTTTAAAATCATTCATATATTATCTATAATTAAAAGCCTTCAAAGACTTTTTGTTGATATTTTTTTTATAAGGAAGCGAAAGAAAGATTTTGAAGATATTAAAATAACTCAAGGAAGCACACCCAAGGTCAAGAACCTTTTAAGGAGAACTTGGTAAGGTGTATTTAAAAGGTTCATTTTTCAAAGTCCAAACCATCAAGTCGATCACATCCTCTACTCTAAAATTTGTATGTAAAAAATTCTTAAAAATACATTATGTATAGGCACCTCATGGAACATGTATTTCATTGAATGAATTATATGGTCAACCACATGGTAGTTGTCACACTTATGAATTTTCTCCTTGATGTTTTTGTGTTGTGTGACACTTAGAAGCTCTTTAAGGTAGCATGTGTTCACTCACATGAGATTGTAACTAAGAAAGTAACATAAACAAAGAAAAAAGAAAAAAGAAAAAATGGAACAAGGCAACACAAGGTTATAAGGTAACTCTTCCCCAACTTGTATTACTTCTATACAAAGTTTACAATAACACTTGGTTTTTTTTTCTCAAATAAGACTCCCACACTCTCACTTGATGAGTTTATACTTTGAATGGCTAGTGAGCATACTATTTATAGGCTTCATTAGCCAACAACTTACCACATATATATGAACAACCTATTTGAATTTAAATTCAAACACTTTTTAAATTTAAACTCAAATTTTAATTACAAATGTCTTCACACATCTCCATACTTCAATCGTTTGTCATATGTCCCATGACTGATTCAAAGCCCCTCTATTGTTGCTGTCTGTTAGTAACATTCAATGCTTGCCTCATGATCAATGCCCACTTGTCTCCAAGCTCAATGGCTCATGCCACAATCTTAAGGAACTACTTGCTTGCACACACTCTTGCTACATAGGCTTTTGGGGAGATTGGCTTGGCATTTGCCAAGTGTTTTCCTATCTCAACCAACATATTATCTCATCACATTTCAAGCCTTTTTTAGCAACCCTTTGCTTAGGTTGGCCCTAATGCTAAGGAGTCCTTTGTGTTATGCATAATGTCAACCCATGCTTATTGTTAACCTATGAACATCAACCTACTTGAGTGTTTAGCTTGTTACTTGCATGTCTAGGTAGCCCATGTGCATGTCAAGCCTTTTCTTAGCCCACATGCTTGCAACCTACCTCAATGTTAAGCTTTCCTTTAGCACATGATCCACATTGCTATGTTAGCCTATATATGTCCAAACCCAATTGATCCTTCCAACTCGAGGTAACCATTCTCATTTGTGCGTCATAATCATATCTTATGCCATTACACCCATGGATTACACCACATCCTATGACACTGTACTCATGTGTATGAGCTATCAAGGCTCATCTATGTACTGTGCTTGTGTCTAAGACCCCTTATATTGTATATGCTCTTAGTATGGCCTAGTTTGAGCCACCATTATCACTCTTGAGTCACGCTCCTCTCTTCTCCCTTAAAGTGCATTTTAAGTTATTTCCAAAGTGTTTGGAGGAGACACCATAGGTGTTTGAGTAAACATAATGATTTTTCTAAGAAAAAATAAAAAAAATCCAAAAAATCAAATTTTCATTTTGAAATCCCATCTCAAGGCCTCATCTTTTAAGGAAAAACACCAACAACTTGAAATCCTATACTTGAATTTTGGTCATATTGAGTTGCACCACAGGCTACCTATGTGTACTAGCCCATTATATGTATTACCCTGTGTGCTAACAATTTATGTTGCACCTCAAGCCACCATCAAGCCTCCACATGATCCATAAGCTTCAGTTATCATTTTTTCTTACTCAATAGGCACTTATGGGTGCAAAGTGCCACTTTATGAGGGTTTGGTGCTATATTGTAAGAGTCAAGGTGCTAACAACAATCTAAATGATTTATTACCTTCTAAAAGCTATCTATAACTACATTTAATACCAATGGTTAATCATCTGGATGACCAAATGCGGGTTATTTATGCCTAATGACTAGTTTCTCACCAAAAGTTGCATTATGACCCTTGCAATGTACTTATAGCATATCAACATAATGCCTATAACATTATTACTTTATGTCTAAGCCATTTTTTAGCATGTACATTGCATTGATCCCCAACTTACTCTCATTTGATTGCACTCAAGTTCAAACTCTTTCATTCGTATACCAACTCTTCAAAGAGGATGTTCTTCACAAGGATTAAAAAAAATAAAAAAACTACCAAAATATTGATGGTTCGATTTTACCAAAATATTAGTAATATTAGATAGAAAATCAAACAAAAAAATATCAATAGTGTTGTAAAATAAGGATAAATGGAACACAAATAAAGTAGTAGAGATAAAATATATTTTACTTTAACAATATATATAATGGGAAGAAGGAATCAGAGAAGAGAGTTGAAAAAGTTGAAAGAATGAAAGACAGAGAGAATGAGAGAAATAAATTTTTTTCTTGCTTAGGGGATACATATTACAGGGGATGGAAAACCCTTTTATAGGCTTTCCAAATGGCTTCCATTAATATTTCCATTAATGGATATTAATGGAACTCATAAATAACATTAATGGTTTCCATTAATGAGTATTAATGGAAATCATAAATAATATTTAATTAACATTTATTATAATTAATGTGATGACATTCATTACTTTAGTTATAACACTCCCCCTTGGATGTCCACCACATTAGAAGAATATGCCTCATTAAAACTTAGCGAAGGAAAAATAGTACAATATTATTTTTATTCTTTGAGTTGCTTTTGGTATATTAGGATTGCCTCGTTAAAAACCTTGCCAGTAAAACCTAGTATAACAAAACCTGGACGAATGGAAAAATAGTACAATACACTAACACCATTTTACAAGCATACCCCCCCTCATGTTGATATCTTTGAGTTGACGCATTCCAATCTTCTGTATTAACTTCTTGAATGTTGAGGTTGGCAGTGACTTTGTGAGTAAATCTGCTAGATTATCAATTGATTATATTTGTTGCACATCAATTTCACCACTCTTCTGGAGTGCATGTGTATAAAAGAATTTTGGTGAAATGTGTTTATTTCTATCTCCTTTAATATAACCCCATGTTATCTGTGCAATGCATTCAATATTATCTTCAAATAATATTGTCGGGTCACCTTTCATAGAGGAGAGTCCACATGATTCTCGAATATGTTGGATCATAGATCTTAGCCATATATATTCACGACTTGTTTCATGAATTGCCAATATTTTTGAATGATTTGATGATGTGGCCACCTTGTGTGTTTGAGAGATCTCCATGAAATAGTAATACTATTGAAATTAAACGCATACCCTGTTTGTGACCTACCTTTATGTGGATCTAAAAGATATCTTGCATCTGCATATCCAAGCAATTGATGCTTTGATTCCCTTGAGTAAAATAGACCCATATAAGTAGGTCCACGAAGATAATGCAATATATGTTTGATACCATTCTAATGTCTTCGAGTTGGAGCGGAACTGTATCTTGCTAATAAATTGACAAAAAAAGCAATGTCTGGGCGTGTACAATTGGCAAGATACATAAGTGCACCAATAGCACTAACATTTGGTACTTCAGCACCAAGTAATTCTTCACTTTTTTCGCAAGGATGAAATGAGTCATTTTTCACATCAAGTGATCGGATCATCATTGGAGAACTTAAAGAATATGCTTTATGATTCATGTAGTAAAACTTCATTTGGAAAATACTCGATTTGCAAGCTGAGACAAAATTTTGTTTTTCCAAGATCTTTCATCTCAAATTCCTTTTTCAAGTAATTTGTTGTTTTTGTGAGCTCTTCAAGAGTTCCAACAAGATTTAAGTCATCAACATACACTGCAATAATTGCAAATCCGATTTTTGATTTCTTAATGAAAATGCATCGGCATATATGGTTATTCACATACCCTTCTTTTAGCAAGTATTCGCTAAGGCGATTGTACCACATGCGTCCAGATTACTTTAATCCATACAAGGATCATTGTAACTTGATTAACTACATGCTACGAGGCTTTGTACAATTTGTTTCAGGCAATTTATATCCTTCAGGGATTTTCATGTATATATCATTATCCATGGATCCGTATAAATATGTTGTAATAACATCCATGTGACGCATATCCAATCCTTATGAGACTACCAAACTAATTAAGAAACGAAATGTGATTGCATCCATGACACAAGTGTATGTTTCCTCGTAGTCAATACCAGGTCTCTACGAGAAACCTTGTGCTACTAATTGTGCTCTATATCTTATGATCTCATTATTCTCATTGCACTTTCGTACAAATACCCATTTGTACCCAACAGGCTTTACATCTTCAGGTGTTTGGACTATAGGTCTAAAAACTTCTTGTTTTATTAACGAGTCTAACTTTGCCTATATAGTTTCTTTCCATTTTGGCCAATCATTTATATGTCGGCATTTTTCTACATTTTATGGTTCGAGATCTTCATCATTTCTTATGATATCGGAGGCCACTTAGAAAGCGAAAATATTGTTAATAACAATATTATTTTGTTTCCATTTTTCTCCCGTGTGTACATAAATTACTGAGATCTCACAATTTTAGGTACTTGTGCCTCTTTAGGGGCTTCTCGTTCAATATATGTCTCTTCAGGGGCTTCTCGTTCAATATGTGCCTCTTTAGGGGCTTTTTGCACTATTTGTGCCTTTTCTAAGGCTATAGATTTATTAATTTTAAATTGATCAGTCATTTTGATGGCCTCTTTTAGAGTTCCAAGTTTTTCTTGGGTTTTTCTCTTCCGGGAAGTTACATTCTTTGAGCCGACAGGTCTACCATGCTTCAGGCGTATCTTATATTCATTTGTTAGTTGTCCTACAGGGACATCAATCCGTGCTGGAGTATTTGCAGTCAGGATATATGACTTTGTCACTTTCTTTGTATCAATTAATGCATCTGGTAATTGATTTGCAAGATTTTGCAAATAAATGATCCTTTGAGCTTCTAGTTCACATTGATTTGTACGAGGATCACGATGGGTCATAGTAAATGTCTTCCAACTAATTTCTTTCCGTTCTTTAAGAATCGATTTTTCTTCCCTTAATGACAGGAAAACACTCTCATTAAAATGACAATACGCAAAGCAGGTTGTAAAAACATCGTTTGTCAAAGGTTCAAGATATCTTATGATAGATGGAGAATCAAAACCTACATAAATCCCAAGTCTTTGTTAGGGACCCATTTTAATGCATCGTGTAGGTGTAATTGGTACATATACTACACAACCAAAGATTTGTAAGTAAGAGATATTTGGTTGTTTTCCAAGTACAAGTTGTGAAGGGGAGTATTCATGGTAAGTTGTAGGTCGAATATGCACTAAAGTTGTAGCATGCATAATAGCATGTCCCTAGGTAGAAGTAGGTAATTTGGTTTTCATTAGTAATGGTTAAACTATTAATTGGAGACGTTTGATGAAGGATTCTACTAAACCATTTTGGGTATGAGTATGAGCAACAAGATGCTCGATATTTATCCCTACTAACATGCAATAGTCAATGAATGTTTGAGAAGTAAATTCGTCAGCATTATCAAGACATATTGTCTTAATTGGATAATCTGGAAATTGTGCTTGTAATATGATTATTTGTGTAAGGAGTCTAGCAAAGGTAACGTTACGTGTAGAAAGAAGGCAAACATTGTGACCACCTAATAGAAGCATCTATTAAGATCATAAAATAACGGAATGGTCCACATGGTGGACAGATAGACCCACATATATCCCCATGTATTTTTTTCTAAAAAAACTAGTGACTAAGATATGACTTTAGTAAAAGATGGTTTGACTATCAATTTACCTTGTGAGCAACACATGAGTATTTATTGGGCAAAAAAATCTTTTGGTTCTTTAGTGGATGCCCATGTGAATATTTGATTATTCGACGCATCATTGAAGACCTTGAGTGACCTAGCCTGTCATGTCAAAGGACAAAAAACTTTTGGGTCGTTGAACTTCTGGTTCATGACAACATATGATTCAATAGGCTTTATAGTTGTATGATACAACCTAGAGGAGAAGGCCAAGAGTTTTTCCATTATAAGCTTCTGGCCAGATATAATGGAAGTAATGTAAAGATATTCTACATTATCTTTATTCATAGTTTCAATATGATATCCAATTTTTGCAGATATCTTTAAAACTAAGCAAATTTCTTTTAGATTTGCTAGAATATAAAGCGTCATTTATATGGAATTTAATTCCATTTGGTAACGTTATGTTTGTTTTTCCAAAGCCTTCAACTAAGTTTGTAGTACCAGATATGGTACTTAAATTAGCTTTTATTAATGACAATTCAAAGAAATATCTTTTATCTCAAAGAATTGTGCGTGTGGTTGCACAATCTACGAGACATACATCATCCTCATTCATCTTGAGACCAAATAACACATGGATTTCAGATATAACTAAAAAAAAAAAGCATAATGTAAATAAAATAAAAAATCAAATGTAAATATAAGACATAATAATATATTATTTGATATATAAAGTAACATCAATCAATGTTAATTTTCTCATCATTTATTAAATGGTCTGTGTTTTCACTGGGACTCCAAAGAAATCAATGTCATAGTAGGTTAGGTCTAATCCATCACCATCGATAAAGTTCATCTTTATCTCTTTCCTTTTGCTATTATTAATGATTGGTAAAGGTCGACCAAATGTTTGGGCGTACGACAGGTGCGCAACCAATGCTCCTTCATACCACATCTATAACAATTATTCTCATGGTTCTTAGGAGGTTTATCTTGTAAACACTTCCCATTTTCTTGTTTTGCCTCAGTATTATTCCACTTCTGATGGTGCAATAAGACTTTTATTTTATGAGAATTTGATGAATTATTACTATAAGAACTATGGTATCGGGGATTTCTTCCACGACCATGACCATGTCCTCGTCCTCATCCACGTCTACAAGTTTGGAACGATATTGCATTCATTTCAAGGAATGGTTCAGATCTAATTAGACGAGACTAGTGATTTCTCATTAAAAGCTCACTATTTTGTTCAACAAAAAGAAGACATGATATTAATTCCGAGTATTTTTTAAATCTACGTTCTCAATATTGTTGTTACAGGAGCACATTTGAGGCATGAAACGTAGTAAAATTTTTCTCTAATATGTCTTCTTCTGTGATTTTTTTCTCCACACAGCTTTAATTGAGAGCTGATTTTGAAAAGTGCAGAGTTATATTCACTAACAATTTTAAAATCCTCCAACCTTAGGTGCATCCAATTATATCGAGCTTTTGGGAGAATCACAATTTTCTGGTGGTCATATATTTCCTTTAAATTACTCCATAGAGTAAAACGGTCTTTTCCCGTAAGATATTCATTTTTTAAACCTTCATGGAAGTGATGGCGAAGGACAATCAGTGTTTTTGCTCAATCCTATAGGAATGCTTGATTTCCTTCTTTGATCGTAACCCCAAGATTCATTGCATTAAGATGTATTTCAGCATCAAGGATCCAAGATAGATAGTTTTTTTTTTTTTTTTTTCTGAAATGTCAAGTGCCACAAATTCGAGTTTTGTGACATTCGACATTGTCAAATAACTTCATATATATGACACAACAATATTATTGGAATCAATTATAATAAATTGATAGCATTGGTATAACTTTGATTATAAACAAAATCAAATAATATTTTTATAACTTTTAACAATATATAACAAAACAAACCAACAATAATATGAATATGTAAAATTTTATTTTATATAAATAACTTCAAGTTTAAGATACAGGAATTACCTTCAAAGCAATTTGTGCTGATAACGTGTTGTAAAATAAGGATAAATAGAACACAAATAAAGTAGTAGAGATAAAATATATCTTACTTTAACAATATATATAATGGGAAGAAGGAATCAAAGACGAGAGTTGAGAAAGTTGAAAGAATGAAAGATAGAGAGAATGAGATAAAGAAATTTCTTTCTTGATTAGAGGATACATATTATAGGGGATGGGAAGCCCTTTGATAGGCTTTCCAAATGGCTTCCATTAATATTCTCATTAATGAATATTAATGGAAATCGTAAATAACATTAATGGTTTCCATTAATGAGTATTAATGGAAATCATAAATAATATTTAATTAACATTTATTATAATTAATGCGATGACATTCATTACTTCAATTATAACAAATAGGATAACAATTGATCAAAATTTACAAAAATATTGGGAAAGACTCCAAGAAATAATAAAATAATTAATAATACACATATTAAAGTTATTTTATTGAAGAAAACAACATATTAATGATAAGATGTGTGACATTTGATAATAATATGTAGAACTTAAAAATATTTAATACTAAAATTATGATTCATCTAATTTGGATGTATTCAAGAATATAAAAGAAATGATAATAGTAGTATTAGATCAATGCTTAATTAAGAAGTGAAGGTTATCTTTAGAAAGTGAAAAAAATATGAGAAATAACAAGAGGGTATATGAAAGACACTTCTAGCCTTTAGTAATTAAACCAATTGACAAGATAGGGCTCAAACATATATTGATAAGAAGCTAGAGGTCTAAAAAACAAGCTTTGATCAGCTTAAAATTAGCCCAATTGACTAGGCATAGTTTGGGTTCACTTGGTTGAATCAATTTGGATTAATTAGCTTAGTTCTCATTGTTTTTCATGTCATTTTTATGTAATTATCTTACTTTGATGTGGTTTAACCCTATTGGATAATTCTAATGTGCAAATTTGATTACAATCAAAACTAGAAAAATCCCACTTTCCAAAGTTTTAGGGTTCCTAACGCTAGATTGATCAGGAAACTTTATGTAAGTTTTGTAGGCATTCATTATTAATCCTTGGGTGTTTAGGAGTGTTTAAATTTATTTTTGTCTTAGTTTTAGATAAAATAGTATTTATATATTTTACATGTCTAGAAGTATTTTAGTAATTTCAATTATGGTAATGTTTTCATTTTTATACTATGTAATTTTTTTTTACTTGAAAAATGTTTTGAGTTAAGAATTCAATAGTCACTACAAAAAGATGGTTTTTATCACAACTATTTACTTATGCAAAAAAATCAATGACTACATTTTTTTTTCTTTGTGGTAGCTAAAATAAAACCATGGCCATAGTTGTTTTGGTGCAAAAAATAAATAAATAAATAAATAAAGAAGAAAAATGGAGGAAAGAGTTCATACCAAATGTTTTTGTCATAATTCTAAAAAACCTATGCCTAAAGGACACCAAGATTTGACAACAATAACTAAAAAAACCATGACTATGTTTTATTATGAGAACTTTTCATGATAGTTTTGTGCATAATCATGACTAGAAAGGCATTGAAGAGGTCATGCTCATGATGTTTTGAAAACCATCATAATAAAGCTATTTTGGAAGCTTAGGTAATTGATCATGATTATCATAAAAATTATGACTAAAAGAAAATCTTATGATTTTTAGTCCCAATTTTTTTAACAAAAAACAAAAGGAAAAAAAATATGACTACATGACCTTATGGTCACTTTTTTTTTTTTTTTTAATCAAAATCATGATTAAAAGAAAATCATGTAACTTTTGGTCACTTTTTTTTTTCTTTTTTGAAAAATTGTGATTACATAAATTTATAATCATGATTATTATCGAAATTGAGACTAGAAGAAAATCCTGTAGCATCTAGTCAGTTTTAGAATAGAGGGTTTTAGTCACAATTATCATGAAAACCATCATGAGTAGGAGAAAATCTCATAGCTTTTTGGTTTTAGTTTGTTTGAAAACCCTAGTTTGCTCATGGTGTTTTGAAAACCATCACAATAAAGCTATTTTGGAAGCTTAGGTTGTTGGTCATCATAAGAATTATGACTCAAAGAAAATATTATGACTTTTGTTCACATGTTTTTTTTTTTGAAGAAAAAAGAAAAAAAAATAATTACTTGAGCTTATGATCATTATTTTAAAAAAAAAATCATAATTAAAGAAAATCATATAACTTTTAGTCATAAGTTTCATTCTTTTTTTTTTCTTTTTTCTTTTGGAAAATTGTGATTGCATAAATTTATTATAAGGATTAATTTAAAATTTGAGACTAGAAGAAACTCCTATAGTTTCCAGTCATAGTTTTAAAATAGAGGTTTCTAGTCACAATTATCATGAAAATCATGAGTAGAAGAAAATCGTATGACTTTTGGTTATAGCTTGTCTGAAAACCCTAGCTTAATTGTTCATTATGTGTTGAAAACCATCACAATAAACTTGTTTTGGAAGCCTAGATTGTTTATCATGATTATATGAGCTTATGATCACTATATGAGCTTATGATCAAAAGGAAGTTCTGAAATTTCAACCAAGGAAAAAAAAAAAAAACCATTAAGCAATATCTCCTTAAAGAAAGAGTGTGCAAAATATGAATAGCATAAGTATAATCCAAATCAAATCTATTTACCCTATTTGTATCAAATGAGATTCAACACTTTCTATTGTGCGAATTTCGCACAACACCCCCCCTTGTGCCATTTTGATTCGCGTTAAACTCCAGTCGGGTCATTTAATAAAAAACATTTATAAAACCTATGACCTCATACTAGCGTAGCAAAGCTACTATAGCATAGTGGCTCTAGGGTCGAACTCTGGGATGAGTTTTCATTCTACCAGTGATATACTCAAGATTAGAAATTGAATTTAATGATTTCCTTTATCAAAAACTTAAAGTTTAAAAGAAAATAAAATTTGTTTTGAAAGTGTTTGAAACTAAACTAGCATAAACTAAGTAAAAATGGAAGAAAGAAAGTTTCCCGGAGCTAGAGGTTGCTAGGATCAAGTTCAGAATGCAAAGTGGAAAATTCCGGATTTTTCTCCTCGCATTGGGGATTTAACCTATAGTTATTTCCCGAACCGATATAGGTTTAACAATGAAGATTTAATCCATAAAAAGTCAATAGAAATGGTAGTCAAGGTCCATTAATGGCTTTAGACACTATGGGTCTTCACCTTGAGTCACTTTCCAATGGCTCGTACATGATAACTAATGGACTGATATGGATCTACCAATAAGCATCCACAGAGACCTGAAGCTTACCATGTATTGGCCATTCAAAGTGATTCTAAGGGATTTAAAGCAAAACTTTGGATTTAGAAGCCATTTATGAACTCCAACTACCTGTATTTAATGCACGGGAGTTTTCCACCTTTGCATCTGGACTTTTCACCTAGCTTCCTTCACTCCAAGAAACCAAAAGTTTAGCCTCTCATCTTCCGGGAAAACATCCTCAGAGGTTGTTTGGCTTCCAAGAAAAAGAAAATAGTAAAGAGAAAAGGGAAACGAGAGAGCTCTGTATTTCACTAAGTGTAAAATGTAACATATATGTTAGTTGTTTCCAAGAGGTGATTTCCACCCCTTATATAGTCTTTACAAAAGCAAAAGCTAGTAATTGGTTAGTTACAAGGATAAGAAAGGAAATTACATCAAAAAATACATAGGAAAAGATCTAAAGTGGAGTCGGCAAAAACATAGGAAAATTCGCACCACGCATGGGCTGTGCGAATTTGGAAGGTGTTGTGCGAATTTCGCACAAGCTGAAGGTGTTGTGCGAATTTCGCACAAGCCTGGAGCAGTTGTCTTCCGAAGGCCATATCTTCCTCATTTCACCTCCAAATCGTACACAGTTTGAAGCGTTAGATTCTTGACTTCCTGAGCTTTGAAATGGTATATATCATGTAGAAAATGGACTTCGGGAAGTGCTCCAAAAGTGTGAAGGAAGACTGCAGCTACTGTCCTCTGTTTTCTTCACTTTGCTTGTTTTTCCTCTTTGCTTCTCTCCTTTACTTGGCTTGTCTTAATGATCCAAAAAGCTGTCAAAACACTAAAACTAGCCACAAATATGATTAGAAGTCATTGCTAGGTCCTTAACATGCCAATTGGGATAAAGATAGAGAACTACTACACAAAAGTGCTTAAAACATAATGAATTAAAGGTGTAAAATAGCACTTTTTGGGTAGTAATCACTCCCCCCAACTAACACATTGCTAGTCCCTGAGCAATGAAGGAGAGAAAAAGAAAGAAAAATAAATAGATAATATAATAATTTACAAAATCATGCTAATCACTCCAAAAAATAATCAAGTGGCATGATTGGATCAAACTCTCACATGGCAAGTCAAGGATATAAAACTCAATCATCAACAAGAGTCATCAAATAACTTACCTATCACAACAAGCAAAGAGTGGGCATTATGCAAATTTGAGTATTAAAATAATTTCCACTCCCAAAGGGTCAACTCTTAATCTTCCACAAAAATTTAAGTGTTAAGATGCTTAGTTTCCAGTTATAGTATGTCAAACTATATTCTCCCCCCAACTAAGGTTTTTCTCTAACTTTAGCAACACTAACTCATATATAGAAGGCTAAGAACGCACCTCTTTTTTTTTTTTTTTTTTTTTTTTTTTTTTTAAGATGCATATACTCCACCTATCCACCCATGTAACGAGCAGTGAGGTCGGTGACTCCCAACCAGTAAAGGCTTAGGGCACCGGGTTTTAAAGATTTTCACCATATACCCCTCGGACCTTGCTCGGGTTTCAAAGCAAGTGAAGCAAAAAAAAAAATTTTCATAAGACACATTGGCCTTTTATAAGGTGTCCCAACACTAATAGAATGAGGTCAATGGCACCAAGTCGAAAATTTCCTAAGTTTAGGGGGTGAGAAAGTTTTCCATCTTATAACTGAAATCTAATGTGTTCAGTGTGTGAAAAGATTAGAGTGGAAGACTTAAGATTGAAATCAAAAGGAGCTTCAACAATTTATCAACTTTAATAAGCATAATACAAACTCTGAGACTATGGCAATAAGATAAGAATTTAATTTCTCCCATTTGCTTTTGAGAATTTATCTTTGAGAAAACAAGGAGAGTTTGCAAAAAAATTTGTTAGCAAAATAACTTAACCAAAAATTCAACAAATTACTTCCTCAACTCTCCCCCCAACTAGGATGAACATTGACCCCAATGTTCCAAAAGCAAGTGATAATAAAAGGGAGGAAGTGATACCTCCTGATAGTAAGGGACTCTGAATAGACAGAAGAAACCACATGTTGCATAAGAAAAGAAAAATCATAAGAGTGATGATTAGAGGAAATAAAAAGGAATAGCTAAAATACACAAAAAGGAAGATGTCTATATAAACTGAGAGAGTACAATATACAAGAGAAACATGGAATACATCCAATCCCAGTATAAAAGTGGTCCAAAATATATAAGACATCCAAAAACATAGAATATAGATACAAAAAAGGAAAGGAGTGATCGTATGATCAAGTAGTAGGCTCCTCTGGTGGATAGGAGGGGTCCTCTGCTGAAACTGAGGAAGGCACCGCTACAGGTGGAGCTGGTGGCAAAAGACCGAGGTGCTGCTGAATCTCACGGAGAATGAGAGTCTGTTGGTCCTGCCGAAGCTGGAAATGGTCCATCCGCTCCATAATGGCCGTCTGAGTAGTGGTCAGAGTCTGGAAAGAAGCGAGCAAGGCACGGTACTCTGTACCAGGGATAGTGATGGGCGGCTCTGAGGTAGGAGGAACAGCAGGTGGGGCATCAGATGATGCTGCCTCTGGTATAGGCTCCGAGGGAGCTGAAGTGGACGGAGCAGGAGGGACTTCCCTTGGCTCGGGAAGTTCTGGGGAATGCTGATGGAGCCATACCTAATTCCATTGGTCAAGAGAGAAGCTCTCTCGACAATGGCGGCGGGGCTCAGAATGAGGGTCTGCAGGAAAACCCATATGCGCCAAAACATGGCATAGCAGCTGAGGGAAAAGTAAATGAATGGTGGCCGCCCTCGCAAGACACCGCGTATGCACCTTCTCCTCAAAATGGAGGAGAGCGGCCATAATCAAATGATGGGGGCCAAAGTAGTAGCCCTCAGAGATACGGAATAATGCCTCTAGAATGGCTTCTCGCCTCTGCACTCTATGCTGAAGAGGAAAAAGATTGGCGCGAAGCACCACATCAACTAGGAGCATTCCTGGGGGAAGCTCCCTCCTCAAAATGGTCCTCTGGGAATATGTCCCTCGAGATAGGATACGAACCATGTCCCACTCAGAAAGTGGGGCCCAGCGTCTAAATGCAGTGGAATCTGCTGGTGCATAAGGGATATGGAAAACATCGGCAATCTGTCTAGCCCCCAAAATACCCTGGCGTCCATCAATGGTAAAAAGGATCGAGGCTGGTATTGGGACGCCACGAGTAGTCATAGATTGGTAAAAGTCTAAAGCTACTCGAGGATAAAAGAACTGGGGCGGAGTCATAAAGGGTACAAGATGGTACCTCTCAAGTAGGCTGTATGAATCCCGCAACTCAGGCTATTGTCGCAAAATAGAGTGATCAAAATATGCCTCGACATGAAATGCTCTGGATCAGCAATCGGAGTTGCCCTCAATGGGCGAGCTGGCTCTAGGGCGCCTGGTGGAAGAAGGCTGAGACTGTGAATCCCGAGGTGCTCTGGAGGACTCTCCTGGCTCTAAAGTCTTGGCTTTCTTTGTAGGAGGACTCCTAGGTGGAATTTGAGTAGGGGCCACAGGCATGGCAGATGCTCTCCTCGTATGGTATCTGCTCTGAGGGGCAGAATCAGGTAAATGTGGAGGCGCATCTAGTGAGGCCCGCACAGGGGCAGCTCTCTGATTGCTCTGGGGAGCTGAGGTATATCCTCCTCGGGTTTTAGGCATGAGGAAGCGATGAAATGAGGCTCAGAGGCTTGGGATTGGGGAGGCTAGGGATGGAGAAATTGAAAAATTCGCACAAGGGGGGTGTTGTGCGAAAATTTCACACAAGGGAGGGTGTTGTGAGGAATTCGCACAAGACACTATTCACCCACCCTTTGCAAAATTGAGGCTCGTTCAAATGGTGAAAATTTTTGGCTTTTAAGGGTGGGAAATGCTGGCTAAGGTAGGAAAAGGATTTTTCATGGTGGCTAGGCTTGGAAATTGGAGCTTTTCAAGAGGAGAATTTGGAATTTGGAAGCTCCTCTACTCGGTGGTAATGGGTTTCTTATGAAGAAACCGTGGCTTGAATCCTTAGCTTGAAGCTGTGGTTTGGTATAAGCAAGGTTGGGATTGGTTGAGGGATGGATTTAAAGTGTTGAGTGAAGAATTTAAGGGTTTTTGATGGTGGAAGGAGGAGATAGAGCTGAAAATTGAAGGAGTGGACTGTGGTGAATAGTGAAGGCCGCGGCTATGGAGTGGAGCTATGGAGATGGGCTGCCATGGTGGTGCTGAGGATGAGGGATGATGAAGGAGAGGGGCTTAAGGATGGGAATGGGTGATCGAAAGAGAGGTGTTGAGAGAAATGAAGAAGAAGCTTAGCATTTGAAGAGGAGAACATGGCTTTTAAAGAGGAAGTGCGAAAATTTCGCATTCCTGTGGTTCTCCAAGACAGAGAGCATGATTTTGAAATTTTGTCACAAAAACGAATCCGCACAAGGTTCGCACAAGGTTCGCATTCCTGTGAAATTCGCACTGAGATTTTGGGAAGGGACCGAGAGCATGCATTTTTTGAAAATTGGCACAAAAGCAAATTTGCACAAGGGATGTGTTGTGCAAAAATTTCGCACAACAGGAAGTGTTGTGCGAAAATTGCTAAGTCTTGGTTTTTCTCCCCTGTTTTCCCTTGTTTTCACCATGACTTCATTCTTCAAGCTTTCCTACCTGCATGTTAACACAAAAAACCAATTCAAACCTCATTAGAACGACATTAAAGTCAAAAATAAAAATCAAAACATGCAAAAACACAAGAGAAACTAGATTAAACTAAAATTAATGCAAAAGGGAACAAAAAGAGGATGAACTTTTTAGTCTTTGAAGAGACTAAGTTCAACCATGAACCAAGTGTTTTCATGTTGGAGGTGGCTCAAGGAGGATGAATTCCTCCTTGTCTCGGGAAAATGATTCCATATAGGGCTTGAGACGATGCCCATTCACTTTGAAAGTTCGAGTGCTATTGAAGTTGAGTAGTTCCACTACTCCATTTGGTTGCACATCGTGAATTATGAAAGGACCCGTCCACCTTGATTTCAATTTTCTCGGAAAAAGATGAAGCTTAGAGTCATAAAGCAAGACTCTTTGCCCCAAAACAGCCCCCATAGCAAGATCATCAAAAAACCTAAGTTAAATCAAACCAAAATAAAATTAAAGCAAGAAATCAAAATCAAAACAAATTTAAAAATAAAACAAAAAGATATGGACTAGCTAGTCTTTAGAAAGACTAAGTCCATCAAAAAAAATTTTGATCCGGATTCATCTTGCCCGGATCCCATATGAAGTTTGCATTTAAATCAACAAGAAGTGGCTTCAAAACAAGCTTTGGAGGGTCCTCCCTAGCTGCTCCTTGTGAGTCCTCCTTATTGAACAGTGGTAAGATCTCTTCCCTTCTCCTCCAAGGAGGCATGATGGCTAACACATCAGAGGGTTCAGGTAACCCTTCATCAAGCACTCCAAGGTTTTCATTCAAGTTCTCTTCTAAATTCTTGTCACAATGTTCTTTAGCCAAAGTGTTGATCAAGCACACCTCCTCTGATCCTTCCTCCTCTTCAGGGTGAAGATGCCTCTCGTATAGGTGGAATACATTTAGTTCCAGGGTCATGTTTCCAAATGTGAGTTGCATCACCCCATTCCTACAATTGATGATGGCATTGGAGGTAGCTAGGAAAGGTCTCCCAAGGATGATTGGCACGTAATTTGCCTCCTTAACAGTGGGATCAGTATCAAGCACAACAAAATCCACAAGATAGTAGAATTTGTCCACTTGAACTAGAACATCCTCTATTACCCCCCTTGGGATTTTGACTGACCTATCAGCTAAGGAGAGAGTGATGGTTGTGGGCTTCAATCCTCCAAGTCCCAGTTGCTTGTACACAGAGTATGGGAGCAAATTCACACTTGCCCCCAAGTGTAGTAAAGCTTTCTCCACATGTGTCCCTCCAATGTTGACTGAAATGGTGGGGCATCCCGGATCTTTATACTTAACTGGAGACTTACTCTGAATAATAGCACTTACTTGCTCAACGAGGAATGCATTCTTTGTCACATGTAACCCTCTCTTGACCGTGCACAAGTCCTTTAAAAACTTTGCATATGTGGGGACTTGCTTGATCATATCAAGTAAGGGTATATTCACCTTCACTTGTCTCAAGACTTCAAGAATTTTTGATGAATTCTTGATTTCCTTCTTTCCATGTAAATCTTGAGGAAAAGGGGGAGGCATATGTTTCTTCATCATATCCTCTTTAATCACTATCCTTGGCTCTTCTTCAATGCTTGATTTGGATGCACTTTTCTTCCCACTCTTCTCTTCTTGGTTATTGCTCTCTTTAACCAAGGTTTTCTTTGACATGAGTTCTTCATCTTGCCTCACCTTAGGCAAGGGTTGATCAACCTCCTTTCCACTCCTCAAAGTGATCACAGCTTTGACCTCCCTCAACTTTGAAGACTCCCCCTCTTGGGTTTCAACTTCATGAACACCCTTTGGATTTTGGCTTGGTTGAGAGGGAAACTTTCCTTTCTCATTCACTGTGTTGAGGTTAGTAAGCCTAGAGACGGAGTATTGAATATTATCTATCTTCTGATATAGATCATTTTGCATCCCCTCCATTCTCTTAATTTGAGAACTCTCAACATTTTCAATCTTTTGGTGCAAATGGGAGTTGATTGCCTTTTGTTCACCCACAAAGTCATTCATGACTTTACTTAGGTTTGCAATGGCTTGCTCCACTGAAGAGGTTTGTTAAGGTGCTTGGGTTTGGGCTTGTGGTTGGTATGGTGGTGGTCTGGGTTTCCAAGAAAAATTTGGATGGTTTCTCCAACTTGAATTATAGGTGTTTCCATAAGGTGCATTGTTGTTAGGCCTAAATTGCCCCACAACATTGGCTTGATCACCTAACATCTCCCTCACAGCTGGCATGGTTGGGCACTCATCTACCACATGATCACATGATTGGCAAATGGTGCATGGCATGACATAGGCTTGTGTGTCGGAAATGGCTTAGACTTCATGCATCTTTTTCAACTCAAGTTCTTCCAACCTCCTTGCTATTGTTGCTACCTTAGCTTTCATGTCCATGTCTTCACTTAACAAGTACATACCACCCTTTGGATTTACAGGAGCTTTCATCCTTCCCATTTCCCTTGAGTTGGGCTCATCCCATCCTCTTGTTACTTCAGATACATAACTTAAAAAGTCCATGGCTTCTTCTGGATTCTTACTCATAAAATCTCCCCCACACATGGTTTCAAGAATTTGCTTCATGGAGGAAGACATCTCATCATAAAAATAGCTCACCAAGAGCCATGTATCAAAGCCATGATGAGGACAAGCATTGATGGCCTCCATATACCTTTCCCAACATTCATGGAACTTCTCATTTTCTTTTGCAGAAAAGTTTGAGATTTGTCTCTTCAACCCATTGGTCCTATGGGTGGGGAAAAATTTCTTCAAAAATTCGGCCTGAAGATCAACCCAATTCCTTATGCTCCTTGGCCTTAAAGAATTAAGCCATATTTTTGCCTTGTCCTTCAAAGTAAAAGGGAATAGCTTGAGTCTCATCAAGTCTATTGAAGCTCCTCCCTCTCTAAAAGTATTGCACACCTCCTCAAACTCCTTGATGTGGGCATATGGATTCTCACTTTCCATTCCATGGAAATTTGGTAGGAGGGGCACAATATGGGGCCTTATAATCAGCTGCTCAAGAGGAGGTACGATGCATGAGGGTGCACTCATCCTTGGTGGGTGCATTCTATCCCTCATGGATAGATATGCATTTGGATTATCCCCTTGACCGTGTTGAGAATTCTGATCCTCTTGTGGAGGGTCCATGATGTTTACACAGATATACAACTCTGTGTCTTGAGGATTCTCAATCCTTACTAATCTTCCCTCTTGGTCCCGAATCCAATAGGGCATGCACAAGTTACAACTTACCTGAAAACAAAACAAAGACAACAAAAACAAAAGAAAACTAGAAAAAAGTTAAGGTTAGAAAGAAAACAAAAGGAAATCTACAATTAAAAGAAAGGAAATGAAGTTAGTGAAAAAGGAATTCACCAAACTTGTGATGAAAATCACAAGTAACCTCTAAAAGGTTGTATCACTATATTGTGGCACCATCCCCGGCAACGGCGCCATTTTCATTCGCGTTAAACTCCAGTCGGGTCATTTAATCAAAAACATTTATAAAACCTATGACCTCATACTAGCGTAGCAAAGCTACTATAGCATAGTGGCTCTAGGGTCGAACTCTGGGATGAGTTTTCATTCTACCAGTGATATACTCAAGATTAGAAATTGAATTTAATGATTTCCTTTATCAAAAACTTAAAGTTTAAAAGAAAATAAAATTTGTTTTGAAAGTGTTTGAAACTAAACTAGCATAAACTAAGTAAAAATGGAAGAAAGAAAGTTTCCTGGAGCTAGAGGTTGCTAGGATCAAGTTCAGAATGCAAAGTGGAAAATTCCGGATTTTTCTCCTCGCATTGGGGATTTAACCTATAGTTATTTCCCGAACCGGTATAGATTTAACAATGAAGATTTACTCCATAAAAAGTCAATAGAAATGGTAGTCAAGGTCCATTAATGGCTTTAGACACTATGGGTTTTCACCTTGAGTCACTTTCCAATGGCTCGTACATGATAACTAATGGACTGATATGGATCTACCAATAAGCATCCACAGAGACCTGAAGCTTACCATGTATTGGCCATTCAAAATGATTCTAAGGGATTTAAAGCAAAACTTTGGATTTAGAAGCCATTTATGAACTCCAACTACCTATATTTAATGCACGGGAGTTTTCCACCTTTGCATCTAGACTTTTCACCTAGCTTCCTTCACTCCAAGAAACCAAAAGTTTAGCCTCTCATCCTCCGGGAAAACATCCTCAGAGGTTGTTTGGCTTCCAAGAAAAAGAAAATAGTAAAGAGAAAAGGGAAACGAGAGAGCTCTGTATTTCACTAAGTGTAAAATGTAACATATATGTTAATTGTTTCCAAGAGGTGATTTCCACCCCTTATATAGTCTTTACAAAAGCAAAAGCTTGTGATTGGTTAGTTACAAGGATAAGAAAGGAAATTACATCAAAAAATACATAGGAAAAGATCTAAAGTGGAGTGGGAAAAAACAGAGGAAAATTCGCACCACGCATGGGCTGTGCGAATTTGAAAGGTGTTGTGCGAATTTCGCACAAGCTGAAGGTGTTGTGCGAATTTCGCATAAGCCTGGAGCAGTTGTCTTCCAAAGGCCATATCTTCCTCATTTCACCTCCAAATCGTACACGGTTTAAAGCGTTAGATTCTTGACTTCCTGAGCTTTGAAATGGTATATAGCATGTAGAAAATGGACTTCGGGAAGTGCTCCAAAAGTGCAAAGGAAGACTGCAGCTGCTGTCCTCTATTTTCTTCACTTTGTTTGTTTTTCCTCTTTGCTTCTCTCCTTTACTTGGCTTGTCTTAATGATCCAAAAAGTGATTACTACCCAAAAAGTGCTATTTTACACCTTTAATTCATTATATTTTAAGCACTTTTGTGTAGTAGTTCTCCATCTTCATCCCAATTGGCATGTTAAGGACCTAGCAATGACTTCTAATAATATTTGTGGCTAGTTTTAGTGTTTTGACAGCTTTTTGGATCATTAAGACAAGCCAAGTAAATGAGAGAAGCAAAGAGGAAAAACAAGCAAAGTGAAGAAAATAGAGGACAGTAGCTGCAGTCTTCCTTTGCACTTTTGGAGCACTTCCCGAAGTCCATTTTCTATATGTTATATACCATTTCAAAGCTCAGGAAGTCAAGAATCCAACGCTTCAAACCGTGTATGATTTGGAGGTGAAATGAGGAAGATATGGCCTTCGGAAGACAACTGCTCCAGGCTTGTGCGAAATTCGCACAACACCTTGAAATTCGCACAACACCTTCAGCTTGTGCGAAGCTTGTGCGAAATTCGCACAACACCTTCCAAATTCGCACAGCCCATGCGTGGTGCGAATTTTCCTCTGTTTTTGCCGACTCCACTTTAGATCTTTTCCTATGTATTTTTTGATGTAATTTCCTTTCTTATCCTCATAACTAACCAATCACAAGTTTTTGCTTTTGTAAAGATTATATAAGGGGTGGAAATCACCTCTTGGAAACAACTAACATATATGTTACATTTTACACTTAGTGAAATACAGAGCTCTCTCGTTTCCCTTTTCTCTTTACTATTTTCTTTTTCTTGGAAGCCAAACAACCTCTAAGGATGTTTTCCCGGAGGATGAGAGGCTAAACTTTTGGTTTCTTGGAGTGAAGGAAGCTAGGTGAAAAGTCTAGATGCAAAGGTGGAAAACTTCCGTGCATTAAATACAGGTAGTTGGAGTTCATAAATGGCTTCTAAATCCAAAGTTTTGTTTTAAATCCCTTAGAATCACTTTGAATGGCCAATACATGGTAAGCTTCAGGTCTCTGTGGATGCTTATTGCTAGATCCATATCAATCCATTAGTTATCATGTACGAGCCATTGGAAAGTGACTCAAAGTGAAGACCCATAGTGTTTAAAGCCATTAATGGACCTTGACTACCATTTTTATTGACTTTTTATGGATTAAATCTTCATTGTTAAACCTATACCAGTTCGGGAAATAACTATAGGTTAAATCCCCAATGTGAGGAGAAAAATCCGGAATTTTCCACTTTGCATTCTGAACTTGATCCTAGCAACCTCTAGCTCCGGGAGACTTTCTTTCTTCCATTTTTACTTAGTTTATGCTAGTTTAGTTTCAAACACTTTCAAAACAAATTTTATTTTTTTTTAAACTTTAAGTTTTTGATAAAGGAAATCATTAAATTCAATTTCTAATCTTGAGTATATCACTGGTAGAATGAAAACCCATCCCAGAGTTCGACCCTAGAGCCACTATGCTATAGTAGCTTTGCTACGCTAGTATGAGGTCATAGGTTTTATAAATGTTTTTTATTAAATGACCCGACTGGAGTTTAACGCGAATCACTTTCCCTTTCTCAAACAAATTTCAATTTGACTAATCGAAACCATAGCTCAACAAATTAAAGTTTAATTTTTTCCTTCATTTAAAGATATTATTTGTTTGATCGTATTTAGTTGAGATGTTACTCTATTATAACAAAGTATTCTATTCCAACCTCAACAATAATGACCTTCATTTTTGTATTTTAATTTAATTAGTTAATAAATTATTTGTGTTAATTTTTCGTTAAGTAATTATTTAATTAATCTTCTATGCCTACTTGGTTAGTGTATGTTTGAACACATTTCCTAATTTTTGTTTTTAAAAATAGAAAGTTTTACACAAAATATAGGAATTTTTAAGCACATACCTTGTATACTTAAAAACAATTTTTAAAATTTAAAGGGGTAATAAATATTTACTTCCATAAGTTTTTATATTTTGAAAAGAGTTTTTAAGCACAAGGTAAATTCCTTCTTTTTGAAAAAGAGTCCTCATATTTTATATCAAAGTTTCTATTTTTAAAAATAAAAATTAGGAAGTTTATCCAAATGCCAAATAAATTATTCTAAACACTTTATTGCAATATGTGCTAAATATTCTTAGGCATTTGCATGCTCACTTACTCACTTAAAACCATAAGGTAAAATAGTCATAATTACAAGGGATTCTAAGCATAGATGAGTTGAACTTTTCGTTGGTATTTTCATTTAGCTTAAAAAGGATTAAAGATACATTTTCAACATTAACATCCTTCATTAACTAATGTCTAAATGATTTTACTCTTTGGAGAACTCTTGATTTAGAGAGAGGAAGGGGGAAATAATTGGGGTAAGGAAAGAGGTGGAGAGAAACAAAGGTAAGAAAAAGGAATAAAAATAGTGAACTTTAGAGCTTGGATGTGCCTTACTATCAATAAAATTTATGTAATTAAATGTAACATTTTTTAAGCATTTAATTTACTTTGCGAACTTAGAATGTTGTTTGATAATAAAATTAGAAATTAATTAATAATTTTATTTTATTTTTGCCAAAAATAATTCTTTTAAAAATTAATCATTAGAATGAGATTTAGTTGAGAGAGAAAGATAATTAGAGAAAGTGAACTTTAGAGTTTTTTTGCTTCATATTTATTATGACATTTTGAATGTTGTTTAATGTATTTAATTACTTTGTGAAGTTAGTTGATCGTTTGATAGTAGAATTAATTAATCAATAATTTTTTTATTAGTTTCACCTAAAATTTTTTAGTTTGTAAATTATAAGTAAAATGAGATTTAGTCGTTGAGTTTTATTTTATTGGTAGAAGTAATTCTAGGATTAAACGTATGTTCTAAAAAAAATTGAAGTATGCAAAAGAAATCTCCCTTTGTATCCAAAATAAATCATATATTCAAAACCATACATTTTTTAGGTTTTATGTAAGTATTTTTCTCTATCTTTGGTGTTGATGGAAGAATCATCTAATTAGGCTAGAAAGTTTTATGCACCTGTTGATTTTCTTTTCTATCTATAGTTGGACTTTAATTATTTCTTAAAATTTCGTCTTAATGATCTATTTTTGTGGTTAAGAACTTCTGCTAACAATTTCATCTATTACGTATCTTTCTTTTATCATATGTTTTTCATCAAATATTATATTAATTTCTTATTGGTTGTTGGATTCTAAGGTCTGTAACCTTAATACATTTTTCAAACCTAAGAAATATACATTTTCTCAATTTCAAGTCAAGTTTTGATTTTTCTTTACTCTGCAAATAGATGTAAGTAAGATGACCAAATATTTTGAGAATGAAAAAATAAATTGGTTTACTCGATCATTCTTTTCCTAAAATCTTGAATTAATTGTAGAACATGGAGACTAATTAATTATATAATAGGCTATGTTGATAGCCTTTATATACCTAAAAATTCTCTCATAATTGACGTTCAATCTCATAAAATTTAGTGCATTCCAACAATGTTTTCTCCCTTCCTTGAGATAATCCATTTTGTGGAGTTTTTTTACATGTGAAATACATTGCAATCGATTTTCAACTTCCTTTTTCTATTGCTTAAATCTACCAAATACCTTTAGTTTATGCTTCATAAATAAACAATAATTTTATGCAATAGTCATCGATGAAGCAAACAAAATAATATGCACTATCAATGGAAGGAACTAAAATAAGATGTGAAACATCATATAAGCATAATTAAGAATACATAAGCTCATATAGGATGCGAACTTAAAACTAGCTTTACATTGCTTTTCTGAGTACAAAAAATTCATAGAAGTCTAGTTTTATGACTTCACACCTTTTAATAGATTCCTCTTATGTAATTCAACCATGCTCTATTGACTTTGTTAACCCAAAGGTTCTCCTAATCGGGTTTTGATGATAACAAACCATGGTTAAGTGACTAATTGGTTTGAATGGTAAAGAATCTCAAGTATAAATTCGGAAATTCATCAAAGGACCAAATGAATACAAGATCGAGACTTTTGGAAGTATTTTGATCATAGGAAACAAATGTAAGATGAATGCATGCGTGCACTTAGGTTTTTCATACCGTTTCATGCATCTTTGCAATGTGCTAAGGCTGTTTTTACTTTGCAATGTGCTATGGATAGAAATGAATATAATAGAATATGTCAATGCAAATCAACTAAAGAAATTTGGAGATTACTTGAGATAACTCATGAAAGAACAAATCAAGTGAAAGAGTCAAAATTAATTTACTTGTTCATAACTATGAATTGTTTTCAATGAAAGAAAATGAGACTATTGTTGAGATGATTACTAGGTTTACTGACATTGTCAATGGTCTTGAAGCTTTGGGAAAAACCTACAAGAAATCTGAGAAGGTGATGAAGATATTGAAGTCACTCCCATCAAAGTGGCATACTAAGGTCACCGCAATTCAAGAAGCAAAAGGCTTGACTAAGCTACCTATGGAAGAACTCATAGGGTCATTGATGACATATGAGATTAACTTGGCAAAGAAGCTACAAGAGGGTGAAGACAAAACGAAGAAGAACATAGCTCTCAAAGCTACAACCAAGGAAGAAGAAGATGTTGAAGAAGAAAAACCAAGTGAGGAAGATGATGATTTAGCCCTCATCATAAGAAAGCTTAACAAATACATGAGGAGTGAAAGGTTTAGAGGAAGAAATTTTACCTCTAGAAGAGACCTTTCTAAAAAAGAATCCTCATCTCATCGTGACAAGGAGAAATGGGAAGAGAAAAGAGATTTGGTGTGTTTCAAATGCAAAAGATTGGGACACATCAAATATGATTGTCCTCTCTACAAAAGTGAAGCCAAGAGAAGAATGAAAAAGGCAATGATGGCCACTTGGAGTGAAAGTGAAGAATCCTCCGAAGAAGAAAATGAGAAAAAAAGTGGCAAACATGTGCTTCATGGCAATAGATGATCTTAATGAGGTAAACTCTAGCTTTAGTGATGAAGACATGCATGCTGTTTTTGAAGAATTATAAGAGGATTTTGAAAAACTTAGTTTGAAAAATAATTCTCTTAAAAAGAAAATTCAAAAACTTGAAAAAGAACTTGAAGAAGTGAAAGAAAAATTTTCAATTGTTGAAATATCTAAAACTCATCTTGAAAAAAAATTGAGATTTTGATAAGTGAAAATGAGATTTTGAAAAATAAAAATGAATGGTTGACCTCATCTTTTTCAATTTTTTCTTGTGGACAAAAATAGTTTGAAATGATCTTAGCTAGCCAAAAATTGACAAACAAGGGCTAGGATTCAAATCCTCAAAAAATCAAAAGTATTTTAAAAACTATTTTGTAAAAGAATCCTCAAGTGCAAGTCCTTCTACTACTTGCAACTTTTGTGGAAGAGGAGGACACATTAGTAGCACGTCCCTTAAGAAATGGTTATCAAAAGAATTCAAATGTTAAAGTTAAAAAGGTTTGGATTGAGAAATCCAAGGTCACTAACCCTCAAGGACCCAAAAAGATATGAGTACCTAAATCAACTTGAATTTTATTTTGTAGGGTTCAAAGAAGGATAAGTGGTTCTTGGATAGTGGATGCTTAAGACACATGACCAGGGATGAATCCAAGTTTGCTTTCCTTACAAAGAGAAAGTTAGGATACGTTAACTTTGGAGACAATGCAAAAGGAAGGATCATTGGTCAATGCAACATTGGTAATGACACATCCTCTCTTATTGAAAGTGTTTTATTTGTGGATGGTTTAAAACATAATCTTTTAAGCATTAGTCAACTTTGTGACAAAGGTTTTAAAGTGATTTTTGAAGCATCTCATTGCATCATCAAAGATATTCAAAATGATAAAACCATCTTCATGGGCCATAAATGTGATAATGTTTATGCTATAAATATTTCAAAATACGATGGTCATGATAGATGTTTTTCAAGCATGCATGATCAAAGTTGATTGTGGCATAGGAGGTTAGGACATGCTAACATGGACCTCATTTCCCAACTCAACAAAGATGAACTTGTTAGAGGCCTTCCCAAAATAAATTTTCAAAAAGACAGTTTGTGAAGCTTGTCAAATGGGAAAGCAAATCAAAAACTCTTTTAAAAACAAAAATTTCATTTCAACAACTAGGCCTCTTGAGTTGTTGCATATGGATTTATTTGGTCACTCTAAGACACCAAGCCTTGGAGAAAAATCTTATGCATATGTTATTGTGGATGACTTCTCTAGATACACTTGGGTCTTATTTTTAAGTCAAAAGAATGAAGCCTTTTATGAGTTTACAAAATTTTGCAACAAGGTTCAAAATGAAAAAGGTTTTACAATTACTTGTATAAGAAGTGATCAAGGGAGAGAATTTGAAAATATTGATTTTGAAGACTATTGCAATGAGCATGACATTAACCACAATTTTTCAACTCTTAGAACTCCTCAACAAAATGGGGTAGTTGAAAGAAAAAATAGAACTCTTCAAGAAATGGCTAGAACTATGCTAAATGAAAACAATTTACCAAAATATTTTTGGGCCGAAGCGGTTAACACTTCTTGTTATGTTTTAAATAGAATATTATTGAGGCCTATTCTTAAGAAAACTTCCTATGAGCTTTGGAAAAACAAGAAACCCAACATTAGTTATTTCAAAGTCTTTGGGTGCAAATGTTTCATATTAAACATCAAAGACAATCTTGGAAAATTTGATGCAAAATCGGATGTTGGAATTTTTCTTGGTTACTCAACTTCAAGTAAAGCCTTTAGAGTTTTTAACAAAAGAACCATGGTTGTAGAGGAGTCCATCCATGTTATTTTTTATGAATCTAACAATTCTCTTCAAGTAAGAGAGAGTTTTGATGATGATTTAGGCTTGGAGATCTCCATGGGAAAATTACAAATTGAGGATAGAAGGCAATAAGAAGAAATTGGAGAGGATCCCAAGAAAGAAGAATCACCATTGGCACTACCCTCTCGTCAACAAGTGCAAGGTGAATCAAGCCAAGACCTTCCTAAAGATTGGAAGTTTGTCATCAACCACCCACAAGATCAAATTATAGGTAATCCATCTAGTGGGGTAAAAACTAGATCATCTCTTAGAAATATTTGCAATAATCTTGTTTTTATCTCTCAAATTGAACCTAAAAATATAAATGATGCTCTAGTTGATGAAAATTGGATGATTGCTATGCAAGAAGAGTTAAATCAATTTGAAAGAAGTGAAGTATGGAATTAGTGTCAAGACCTTCAAATCAAAGTGTTATTGGAACTAGATGGGTCTTTAGAAATAACATGGATGAAAATGACATAATTGTTAGAAATAAAGCAAGATTCGTAGCCCAAGGTTTTAATCAAGAAGAAGAGATAGATTATGAAGAACCTTTGCTCTCGTAGCTAGATTGGAAGCCATTAGGATGCTACTTGTCTTTGCATGTTTTAAAGACTTTGTTTTATATCAAATGGATGTGAAAAGTGTCTTCTTAAATGGATTTATAAATGAAGAAGTATATGTTGAACAACCACCCAGTTTTCAAAGTTTTAACTTTCCTAATCATGTTTATAAACTTAAAAAGACACTTTATGGTTTGAAACAAGCACCTAGAGCATGGTATGAAAGATTGAGTAAATTTATTTTGAAAAAGGGCTTTAAAATGGGAAAAATTGACACAACTCTTTTCATAAAGACCAAAGAAAATGACATATTCTTAGTGCAAATATATGTTGATGATATCATTTTTGGAGCTACTAATGTCTCTCTTTGTGAAGAATTTTCTAAATGCATGCATAGCGAGTTCGAAATGAGCATGATGGGAGAACTCAACTTCTTCCTTGGACTTCAAATCAAGCAACTAAAGGAATGAACCTTCATCAATCAAGCAAAGTATATAAGAGATCTTCTCAAAAGGTTCAACATGGAAGAAGCCAAAACAATGAAGACTCCAATGAGCTCATCCATCAAGCTTGATAAGGATGAGAAAGGTAAATCCATTGACTTAACTATGTATTGAGGCATGATATGTTCTTTGCTATATTTGACCACTAGTAGACCCGACATCATGTATAGTGTATGCTTGTGTGCTAGATTTCAATCTTGTCCTAAAAAATCTCACTTAAGTGCCGTAAAATGAATTCTTAGATATTTGAAAGAGACAATGGACATAGGCCTATGGTATCCTAAGGGTGATAACTTTGAATTAATTGGATTCTCGGATGCCGACTTTGCCGGTTGTAAAGTTGAAAGGAAAAGCACTAGTGGCACTTGTCATTTCCTAGGACACTCACTTGTTTCATGGCATAGTAAGAAACAAAATTCGATAGCTTTGTCAACGGCGGAAGCTGAATACATAGCAGTCAATTTGTGTTGTGCACAAATTCTTTGGATAAAATAAACACTTAGTGATTTTAATTTGTCTTTTGAGCATGTTCCTATTAAATGTGATAACACTAGTGCCATAAACATTTCAAAAAATCTTGTGCAACTCTCTAGGACTAAGCATATAGAGATTAGACACCATTTTCTTAGAGACCATGCACAAAAGGGTGACATTACACTTGAATTTGTAAGCACAAAAGATCAACTTGCCGATATATTTACAAAACCTCTAAGTGAAGAACGATTTGTTGATATTAGAAGGCAACTAGGGGTGATTTCTTTATAGTCAAATGATTGCTTGATGAATTCTTGTTGAATATACCTTATGATTGCATGAATTTCATATCATATGCATCATATAGAAATACACTTAGGAAAATGGTCAAATTTTGACCAAAAATCAAAATTCTCTTGGCATTAGACATAAAAAAATTGGGGATTTCAATTGAAAATGGTAGGGGGAGGATCACGAGACAAGAAAATGCACAAAAATCGAAGCATTGACCACGTTGACCGTTGATTAGGCGATCGATCGGATAGGGAACCAGTCGACCAGTTCGTCGGGGTGTCGTTTTAAATAACCCTCCCGCGCCTCATTTTTGCACTTGTTTCCTCTAGTTCTTCAAGGGTTGTGCCGTTTCAGCTGCCCAGAAGTGATTTTTGACGCCATTGCAACATTTTGAGAGGTTCGGATTGATTTTTGGAGGCTAGGGCTTTGGATTTGGGACCTAGGGCTTCGGATTTGGGACTAGTTCTCCTCTGTCTGCGCGCCTCAGCCAACTTAAGCTCCATTTCCATGAGCTTAGGGCTTTTGTCTGGGTTCGTTTTCTCTTGGTTGTGTTTTTTTCTTTCTCTACTAGCCTCGTCTCCTTATCTTTTGTTATTTTGATGGCTCCTAGGAGGGAGATGACAACCTTTAGGGCTCAGAGCAAGCACCCCGTTGAGTCATCTCAGCCTGATCAGATGGAGGCTTGTTGAAAGGCGAGGTATGACATGACCTTCTTCAATTCAATAGAGGACTATCAGAGATACAAGCAGAAGTTCGCTCAGAGGAAAGTAGTTTCAGGGAGAAGTATCAATTTCTCCCAACTTCAGTGTTTCGGGTTTGAAAGACTTTTCGGACGGATGGGATGGCTGCCAGTAGTGATGATTTTCGAGCTGATTTTTCCGACTCTGGTGCGTGCATTCTATTCACGAGTGACCTATGGACTTGGTGGACCGATCACTTCCACTATTAGAGGTGTTGAGATCAGGCTGAGCGTGAAGAGAATTTGCCGCATTTTCGACATCCCTTCAGTTGGACTCAGGGTGTATGAGTCCAAGGCTTAGCCCACTGTGCCGGGTTTCGAGCCTAGAGAGGCTATTCAGAGGATGTGCGATCTTGTAGACGCCCAGGGGATGGGCAAACCATCGGAACATAACATGACCGTGATCAGCCGAGTCCTTCATCACATGATCTGCTCCATCCTATTGTCACGAGACGGACACCGAGATAAGGTCTCTTATCTTGACGCATTCCTCATAGACTCGATTCTGACGGGGAGACGGATTCACGTGGGGTATCTGATGATGATGCACATGATATCATGCTGCGAGAGCACGACCCGAGTACTCCCCTACGATCGCTTCCTTACTAGAGTATTCAAGGATGTCGGGGTTGATTTGAGTAGAGAGACAGACTTTGAGGCCTCTAGCATTTATGACACTTATGATGAGCAGTCCTTGGGACAGATGAAGTTTGAAAAGGCCCCCGATGGCTCTTGGATTAGGAAAGCTGAGCGACCACCAACACAGGCTCGGAGACAGGGACAGATGCATCTCGGAGTAAAGAAAGATGCCGAGATCTGAGAGATGGAGGATATGTTAGACCTTCAGATAGACTTTGAGTAGAGAGAGCTCGAGTTTGATATTCCTCTTCCACCCCAGTCAGAGGTTATTCAATTTGAGGCCACATTCTCTAAGCCTATGAGGTCTGAGGTGACTTACACAGCGGGACCATCCTTTCAGCCATCATTCACTGAGCTTCCTCACACAGAGATACCATCTCAGACACCTCATGCTCCTGATCATGCACCTTGGATGGATTTATCTGCTTAAATCAGTTCACTTTGCACTCGTATGGAGGAGCTCGCAATAGTCAGTGATACTCAATTCTATTCTATGGAGGATCGCATGGATCAATATCAAACTGGCTTCACCTCTCTGTTTGAGCATTTGCAACAGAGATTTGAGCGTATATAGGAGCGTATGGATCAGTAGTAGGCTATATTTGAGCATCTCAAGCAAAGTATTGAGCACATCGAGAGTCGCCAGGAAAGTCAGCATGAGGAGATAATGGCTTACCTGCACTCCGTGTTTCCACTTCCTCAGCCTTGATTTCATCGAGACCCCCTTCGTTTCTTTTTTATGTTTCTAAAGGAGGAGAGATATTTAGGATCTAGGCAACCTATACATGCATATCATTATCATTTCATCTGTTTGGATTAGCTTTTTTTCGTGTACATTTGAATTTACTATATATGATATGATATTTTCATGATTTACATTGTTTCCTATTGAAAATTCGCATGTCTTGATTATCTAGGTTTTAAATTCATAAATTTCGGATTGTTTGATCCATGATTGGTTTGAGGGGGAGATTTCTTTTTTTCCTAGATAACCGAGGTTTGTCATCATCAAAAAGGGGGAGAATGTTAGCCCAAGGATTCTCCTAATCGGGTTTTGATGATAACAAACCATGGTTAAGTGACTAATTGGTTTGAATGGTAAAGAATCCTAGGTATAAATTCAAAAATTCATCAAATGACCAAATGGATACAAGATCGAGACTTTTGGAAGTATTTTGATCATAGGAAACGAATATAAGATGAATGCATGGGTGCACTTAGGTTTTTCATATTGTTTCATGCATCTTTGAAAACTTGGTTTATCCTTTAAATTTTTTATTTCATTAAAACCCGAGTTTTATCAAATGTACCTTAGGCAAAACATTTTAAAATTGACATATTAATTCACCTAAAGACCTTGCCTAAGTGTTAGAAAAGAAAGGAATTGAAAAATATAGGTTTTCAGGGCCAAAAGGCTGAACCGGTCGAGGCTCTGGCCAACCGGCTCAACCGGTTGCCCTTGTCCGGTCGAGGTTCGGTCGAGGAGTGCCAAAAACACTCTCTCTCATCCAGTAGCTTCCTCTTCCCAGTTGAGGTTCACCCCTTCCCAGTCGAGGTCCGATCGACCTTCGGTCGAGGCAACGGTAACCTGCCAAAGCATTAAATGTTCCAACGGCTAGTGAACCGATCGACCCCTAGCTCAACCAGTCGAGGTTGCCTTTTGCTGTTTTTGGCTCCCAAGCTTAGAAACCTGTAAATTGAGAGATCCACTTCATTTATGAGATAGAGAACACTTGCAATCAATTTTCTACCTACCTGTTCTTGGCCTAAAAGCTCACATTTATTTCTTAGTGCATTAAATCATCACTTGCATATCCTTTAGTGCACCCTTGTGAGTCATCCTAGCTTTGTTTTGTATTTGAGCTAGGTTGAGGGATTCATTCTTGTAAAAACTGAGTGTTAAAGCCTTCAAAAGGTTTGAATCTTGAAAAGATTGTATAAGAGGCCATTGGAGCCAGAATCCAAGTGTAAGAAAATTGGAAGCTTGGTTGAAGCTTCAAGTTAGTGGAACTCTCACTCGGTTAGGAGATTGAGGAGAGTGGACATAGGCAAGGAAGTGTCGAACCACTATATAACCCGAGTTTGAATTCTCTAACTCTATCTTCTTCTTTTTTTATTATTATATTGTGCTTGAACTTGTTGTGTTGAAAAAGTTTTTAAAAAACCCAATTCAACCCCCCCCCCCCCCTTTTGGGTGTTTTTCTTAATTAAGTATAGCTATTAATTTCTCAGACTTGAATATTGAAAATGCATGTATCATAGTTTTGTTTGAGAATTTATTTATTTATTTTTATTTTCTTGTCATGAGTGTATTACTCACCAAATTATATAAATTTTCAATATTTTCAACTTTTATGATGACTAGTTTTCCTTAACTACCTTTAACGTTCGATGGTTGATTATATAGCTGCATCACAATGCTTCTAATGTTAGAATGGAACTTAAATTTTTCTTCAATTTAGGAAAGTGTTTAACACTTGTATGAGAATTCTCACAACTTCATCCAATATTTTGAATTTTATTGTTCTTATCCCAATAACCTTGCATGTTGTATCATTACTCCTTAAAATGCTCCCACAATTACATTATTCATTTATGTCTATTATCTATGAAGGTAGATATGGTAGGAGTAGGTAGAATTGATAATCCAAGCATTTTCAAAAAGATTTTTACCTATTTAACAAATTTGGATATAATTTATTAGTTTCATATTTTCAATTTTAACAATAATGCTCTTTTTTTTATTTTTTTTATTTCTTCTTTCTTCATACTATTTTTTTCACAATTCTACGGTTTTTTTTAATATGTTCCTTTTTATGGTAGTAGTGATATTCCTTGTCTTGAGATGGGGTATGACTATGTTCTACAATTAATTTATTTGATAGTCAATCTTTCTTATGACCTCTTCCTCTTTTCTCTTTTGACTTTGCCCTTAGATAATCTTGTTACTATTATTCATAAGAAGTTTTGTTTTTTCCATATAACAATAACACTTTGGTAGTTTAATCAAACTCCAAAGTCTCTTTTCCATACAAGAGGATTCTTATGAGATTATCATAGTGATGCAAACAACGAAACCACTTTGTGTCTTTATCTTCTTCAAATGTGGCCTTGAATCACAACACTTGTAAAGTCAATCTCTTGAAACTATTGAAGTGTTGTTGTAGATTTATTTATTTATTTATTTATGCTATATACGGACAATACAATTTTTTTATTTATATATAACTTATGTTGAAAGTTCTTTGCCATGTACAATTGCTCCAAATTATACTAGATGTCTTTGACTTCTTACTTCATCAATTAAGTTTAAATTATAGATTGCCTTATCGGGGAGATTTGGACAGATCACACTAATAGCCTTTTTATTCATTTCTTCAAACATATCATCTATCATATACTCTAACTTCTTTAACTTGTCTTGTAACATATTGTGAATTCCTTGTTAAATGAGTAGATCATTTGTATTCATGGTTGACATAAAGATTTGATAAAATAATGTTTAAAACTTTAGTTATTTTAAAAATGGAATAAAAATATTTTATACAAGTTAATTTGGTAAGTTAAAGTTTCTTAAGTTGTAATTCTTAATCTTTAATATTTTTAACCATTAGGTTGGGAGTTATAAACTTTAATGAGAATTATCCTTTATAGTTGTAAAAGTATCTTCTCATGTCTGATGGGAACCTCAGATTACTCCGTTCCCATGGCTTGGATCTCATAGGGTGCATGCATTTATCCTTAGGCATTTTTAAATCTATCACAGTGGAATAAAATGGCAATAAAAACCATTATTAACTATAGATCTAAAGATATAGTATTCATACTCGTATTTGGATGTTCCTAGATCAATTCCTCACAGTAAAGAACTTGTTTGAATAGTCTGGAGGTCTCATACGCCTAAGTCCTTCCGCTTGATGACTCAAATCATGATCTTGACACTCCAAAGTGTGGGCTTTGCAAAGGTAGAACCTTGGTGCGCTCTCTCTCTCTCTAAACGTGGAAGACAACTAACTAAAGTCATAAGGAAATTAACCTTAATTCCATAAAAGAGTATGTATAGGGTCCCCCTACTAGGCTTAACTGATTTGAGCCCATTAAGGGTTGGGTAACTTAATCTAACCCAAAATGGGTCCTAATTGATTAATTAACCACATAGAGTCATCTAATCAATCAATTAGCCCAATCCAAAGACCTTGTTCACTATCCCCTATGCAACCTTGTATAATTATCAAAATGCCCTTATGTATAAGAGTGAACCTAGAGTCAATCCAACCCTCATAAATAGTGTCATCATGGTATATAAGCTCAAAATATGGACTATTAAGACCCATAGGAGTATTGGCTCCTTCAAAATCCAATTCTTAAGTTGATTCAACATTCCACTAAAAAGAATCAACAATACTCTAATACCCCATGTAAATAATAACGAGATGAATCTTGGGTCTGTGACCTATTATCCACAGCATACAGACTCCTCATAAATTGGTATCTATAATCTAACAAGGTAGTATTGTCACCTATTAAGATTACCTCGCAAATCACTGAGTTGTAGATTCCACTTATTATGTGATCAATTGACATATTCTAACTCTAATGAGCAAATGTCAAATTTCACTAAAGAAATTATTGCAACCATATATTTTATGATCACATGTCCTTTGGATCACCTAATGGGACACTATCTCAATCCATGAGATATCATGATGTCTCTATTGAAAATACATGTTGTCATCAACCTCCATCAATAGTAACCCAATCCATAGGGATATATAACCACTTTAAGATCTCACCCATAGGTCAAAATCTCCTATTGATTTAGGCACAAGCTCAATATCCTCTCAAGGTTGAGAGTCCATGCAATATAGTAGCTTGGTGAATCATGATAATTGATAGTCTTACGTCATGATTCACCATAAGTCCTATCTAGTGTGTATTCACATACTCTAGTGCACTCACCATGGGAAATTCATTCCAATGGCCAAGACAAGTCATCCCTTTAATTAGAAGGTGGTGCACTATAGTCCTTATTGGATTGCCCAAATTCATGAACCGATTGTAGACAACTTATCTACTTACAAAGAACTCATGACTCATATCTTATGTGCAACTTCTAATGTACCCAAGTTATATACAATATAAGAGACGTGCTGAATGCTCAAATCAATATCAATACACTAAATGGATAGCAAGAGGACAGTAAAGTCTAAGTTTGTTACATCATGTCTTGCTTTTAGAAACTCAATCTCAATAATGTTTACTTTGAAAAAAAAAATAGTCTTCCTTACTTTTTGGAGTGATTGAGAAAAATTTTGTTAGGCTTGAATTGTCCGAATCTTGGCCTAAGCCCAACCCAAATTGAGATCGGGTTGAGAAAACTTATCATAAGCTTAACCCGAGTAATGAAAATGTTTGCTTAAGTCTGCCCAAATATTGGATTGGGTTTAGGTTGGGTTGGATCAACCTTGGTCCAAGTTGCACCCCTAAGCTTCTTTATAAATATTGAGTTATTTGGACAGGTGACTCAAAATGAAGGTGAAATTGGAAAACTAACCCCACTTACTAATTGTTTTGAGGCATGACATTGTTTGAACATTTCTACCCTTATTTATTTCCCTCCAAAAAGATATTAGATCCCTACAAAAGCTCAACACTATTTCTCCGACCAATAGTCCCAATGAGCTAAGAGAAGAGTTAAAGTAAAATATATGAAAAATATTAATTTGGATTAAATTGTTTTTATTTTAACAATTTCAAGTGAAATTGTTTTTATCTCAAATGTTTATTTGGATTAAATTTTATTTAATACAAATTTAAAAAATATTAATTTCATGTTCAAGAATTAAGTTTGGTTTATAAAAAACTTAACTAGGGTTAAGTTCTCAATTACAATGGTAACCTGAATTATACAATGGTTAAGTTTCATTTACAAATAATTTAACTAGGGTTAATGTTTCGATTTCATCCACAAAGAATTTGATTACAATAACCTAAGCTCTATTGTTGTTAAGTTTTGTTTTGAAAAAAGTTAATTGGAGTTAAGTTTTCGTTTTGTCTACAAAAAAGAAAAACTTGATTTTCATATTAGACTTAAATGTTAGGACTTAAATATTGGAGGGCAAGAATCCATGATCTTATTTCACACTTTAGATGTTTAAATGAAAATAAATAAATAAATAAAAGGCCTAACAAATAAATAAATAAAATAAAAAACAAAAATCCTAATAAAAGACAACAATAAAAAAACCCTAACCTAAATCCCACCACAAAAAAACTCAACCACAACTCCCCTGCAAAAAAACCTCAACCAAAATCCCAATGGAAAATATATGGAAAAAAGGCCTAACAAAAAAAAATCAATAATACAATTGTAAAAAACATCAAACAAAAAATAACCATGAAAGGCCGAAACAAAAACAAAAAAAAAAAAAAAACAAAACAAAACAAAACAAAAAAAACCCCAACAAAAAGAAACTATAAAAAATCTCAACAAAAAAACAACTCCAAAAATCACCATAAAGAAAACCTAACCAAACATATAAAAAAATGATAAAGGATCTTGAAGAAGACTACAAAAATTACATAAAGCCTTAACAAAAAACAACTCCAAAAATCCCAAAAAACAACTCCAAAAATCACCATAAAGAAAACCTAACCAAACATATAAAAAAATGATAAAGGATCTTGAAGAAGACTACAAAAATTACATAAAGCCTTAACAAAAAACAACTCCAAAAATCCCAACAAAAAACCATTGCAAAAATAGTCATAAAAAAAACCTAACCAAACACAAAAAAAAAATGATAAGGGATCTTGAAGAAGACTTCAAAAAATACATAAAATCTTAACAAAAAACTTTTTAACTCCAAAAATCCCAACAAAAAACTATTGCAAAAACAATTGTAAAAAACCCTAAAAAACAATACGAAAGATCTTGAAGAAAAAGAAAGATGAGAGAGTCAGAGTTGATGTTTATCCATTCATCCTTATTATGGGTTTAAACTTCACCGGAAAATTCAATAGGAGAGAGCATGAAGACAACCTAAAAAATTTATTGGAAGAATGAGAAGGATATGAATCGGAAATGATAGAAAAATGTCATTGGGGGAAAATAAAAAAGGGTAATATTGTCCAAAATGAGCCATTTTAAAAAATAAAAAATAAATGTCATCTTTCTAATTTCAGCCGTATTTGAAGTTTTTTTAACTAAATATCCCTTTATTAAATGGAGTTATAGGTTAACATAATTATGTAATTATGATTACCATACAAATGTGATTGTAATTTGGCTCATACTCAACACAAAAAAGATCTTACTTGCAATTTGAGTCATTTTCAAATCATACTAATAGATAATGAAATAAATGCAGCCCTAAGATTTAGGGAATCTACTTTAATGCCATTGCAGGCTAGGAATCTTTGATGTCATGCTCGTGTCATATCACATCGACCAAGGGGATCAGGAGCCCAACTGCCATTTCACATATTGAGCAAGTTCGGGAGAGGCTGACATGCTCCATGCATGGGAGTGTATCACACTGTATCATAAAAAATTGGAACCTTCATTATTTACTTCATTTCCCATATATTTGGGATGTATTCCATATTAATATATACTTTTTCTTTTCTTTTTTTCTTTTTTAATCTAAGAGAAATTCAGAAAGTATAAATTTATATAGAGTAGCTATAATACTAAATTCTTTGTAGTTTTGTCAAGTTTGTACACATCTTTTTAAAGGAAGTGGATAAAGGTTTCTTAATTTGGGTATGCTTGCAAGCCCCTTGTCAGCTTTAATATTTCGTGGTCTTTGAAGCTGAAGCATCCCAACTTTTGGGGTTAAAAGATTTAGGGAATCTGCTTTACTCCCCTTGCACGCTAGGGATGTCATCATCCTTGATCCTCCTATGCACCAACAGTCCAATGGAAGTTTCACACTTGTAGAAGCAGGCATGTTAAAATTAATTTCTTTTTTACTAGCTATTATATTAAAAAAAAAATAATAACAAAAATAGAGATTAATTCTAAAATTTTAATATTATTTTTTAAAAATTGTCGCTTACTCAAATTTTAAAATATTTACAAAGTGTTTCTAATAATAAGACATCGCTACTTTATTTTTATAAAAATTCTTATATTCCATATAAGAGTTTATATTTTTTAAAATAAAAAATAAAATATAATTACTATCGGACAATTTAGTATTGATTTGGTTTATGTTATCAGTCAAGTAGTTTTTGTTTTAGAAGTAACTGCCGTTGGATAGAAAAATGTTAGAGCTTTTATTTTATTTTATTTTTTTTAAATTAAAAAAAATTATATTTTATATAAAAATATACTTTTTTTATTTTTTAAATAAATTAATAAGAAGTGTTAACAAATCACCTTTTAGTTATTTAAGACTATTTATTAACTGTTTTTTAAAACAATTTTATGTTATGTTTGACTATTAGAAAATGAAAATCTATTTCTAAAAAATATTTTTCAATTATATTCATTTATTTTTTAAAAATTATTTTTAAGAAATAATTATATAAATATAAAAAATAATTAAAAATAAAAATATCCATATAAAAATTATTTTAAAAATATAAAAAAATATATTAAAAATATTTCATGATTTCAAACACACCTTTATTTTATAAATCATTACAGGAAATACCCTTATATTCTATATTGGTTTGGTATGGTTGCCTCCCATCTTTGAAGAGAGAGAGAGAGAGAGAATACCCTTGTAGAATATAAGATACCCTTATATTCTATATTGGTTTGGTACAGTTGCCTCCCATCTTTGAAGAGAGAGAGAGAGAGAGAGAGAGAGAGCCTCCGTAGTCCATATTTTGCTAAATTATTGAGGTTGCCGTAGTTCAACTATCCTAGCCCTTAGGGTTAAAGATTTGCAGAATCCACTTTGACCAATTGCACACTATGCATGTTGTGCGGTGCATGCATAAGAACTTACAATTATGTAGAAAATAAAATGTTACTATGCATGTTGTGCGGTGCATGCATCAGAACTTACAATTATTTAGAAAATAAAATGTTATCACATCAATTTACTATCATATTTGACTGCTGATATGATATGGAATATTCCTATCCCACCCCATTTGGGTTGTGAAAAATAATGCAAATATATGAATATATGAATAAATGACGTTATTTATAAAATATATGTAAATAAGCTATTATTTTATTTAATATTTCGTTATTAAATAAAACCCATATTATTTCTTAATTAGAATATATTTTTATAGAATGAATATTATATCAAATATTTTTTAAATTTATATGTAATTGTTAGGTATAATTCACAGTTAAAATCTTATTTTATTTTTGTATCTTTCCTTGATATATTTGCATAGAAGAATAAGAAATTTAACTTGTAAATGGTAAAAACCCAATTAAAAGAAAAAAAATAATTACTATCGGTCAATTTAGTATTGATTTGGTTTATATTATTGTCAAGTAGCTCTTGTTTTTAGAAGTAACTGCTGTTGGATAGAAAATTGTTAAAGCTTTTATTTTTGAAAATTAAAAAAAATTATATTTTATATAAAAATGTACTTTTTTTATGTTTTAAATAAATTAATAAGAAGTGCTAACAAATCACCTTTTAGTTATTTAACATATATTCAGTAACTGTTTTTTAAAATAATTTTATGTTATGTTTGATGATTAAAAAATAAAAATCTATTTGTAAAAAATATTTTTCAATTATATTAATTTATTTTTTTAAAATTATTTTTAAGAAATAATTATATAAATATAAAAAATAATTAAAAATAAAAATATCACATATAAAAATTATTTTTAAAATATAAAAAAAACATATTAAAAATATTTCATGATTTCAATCAAACCTTTATTTTATAAATCATTACAGAAGATACCCTTATATTCTATATTGGTTTGGTATAGTTGCCTCCCATCTTTGAAGAGAGAGAGAGAGAGAATACCCTTATATTCTATAAGATACCCTTATATTCTATATTGGTAAGAGAGAGAGAGAGAGAGAGAGAGAGAGAGAGAGAGCCTCCATAGTCCAACTATCCTAGCCCTTAGGGTTAAAGATTTGCAGAATCCACTTTGACCAATTGCACACTATGCATGTGGTGCGATGCATGCATAAGAACTTACAAGTATGTAGAAAATAAAATGTTATCACATCAATTTATTATCATATCTGACTGCTGGTATGATATGGAATATTCCTATCCCACCCCATTTAAGTAATGAAAAATAATGCATTCATATATGAATGAATGACGTTATTTATAAAATATATGTAAATAAGCTATTATTTTATTTAATATTTCATTATTAAATAAAACCCATATTATTTCTTAATTAGAATATATTTTTATAGAATGAATATTATATCAAATATTTTTAAAATTTATATGTAATTGTTAGGTATAATTCATAGTTAAAATCTTATTTTATTTTTGTATCTTTCCTTGATATATTTGCATGGAAGAATAAGAAATTTAACTTGTAAATGGTAAAAACCTGATTAAAAGAAAAAAAAAGGAAATATTTATAATATTTTTAATATTTAAATAAAAAGAATTTATATATTAAAAATGATAAAAATACTTATTAAAATCATTATCAAACGAATTCTAAAAATACATCTTTTAATATTTTATTTAAAATATTTTTAATAAAAATATTTTTAAGAAAATCATCTCTCAAATATTAAAAAATACTATAAGTGATTTTTCATTTACACGGTAAATGATTTTTTAGTTTTTTTAAAACTGTTTTTAAAATTTTGATAAATATCTAATATTTCAAAAAATATATATTTTTCATGGTTTAAAAACACCTTTTAGAATAACTCACCGACAAACTCTAAAATTTTTTCCTAAGTTAAATTTTATCGGTTCATAATATTCCTGGCTAAGACCAATGAAATGATAGCTTTGAGCCTCTCTTAACTTTTTCTTGATCCTATTGTATGCCGTAGGCCAGCCTGAGAATACGGTATGACTGTAGATGAAACTCAGCCACAAATTTGTAGGTCTCCTTTCTGACATGGTCACGACTCATGACAGGCCTTTTGAAAGACGAAGACTTTGGAAAGCCGGTGTGTAGACTGAATACTCAAAAGACCTTGCTGGTGATGGATGGGAGTGAAAAAACTCTTTGGGAACCACCAAAATTTTGCTTTACCATAGTTTGATGAACAGAGGGAATCTCTCATGAGTGACCCACTTGTCGACACTGATACCAACATTTAGTAGGTCCACTAAAGCCCACAGTTTACTTTCTTGCAAGGGCGTATTGACCACTGCCATCATGAACCTGCTAGTGCATTGCCAGCCATCATTTTTATCTTATTATTTATTCTCAGTGTCAGGTGGGCTTCCTCTTAATTGATGGCCTGTGACTATGGGTTCCACCATCTTTAAGACTGTTTTTTCTTGTTTAATTTGCATCGACTATATGATAAATGGGTTTATTGCCTATGGGTTCCACCATCCTAAAGATTGTCCTTTTTCTTGTTTAATTTGTATCAACTATATGTTAAATGGGTTTATTGCCTATGGGTTCCACCATCATAAAGATTGTTTTTGTTTTTCAACCCTTATTTTTATTTTTATTAATAAAATGAGAGTGGGAAGTATAATATCTATAAATTTGATTAAAAGAAGAATTACAATAATATTTGAAATCAAATTTTATAATGTCTTTAAAAAAATTCAACCACTAAATAATTAACTCTATATTATAAATACATGTTTTAGACTTTTAGCTAAATAATATGTTGTTTTTTAATCCTTGTTAAATTCCTATTAACTATATATTAAATAGATATACCGGAATCCCATTTTTGTATACCATGAATATTGTAAAGAAATTAATTGAATACCTGGGTGTGAACAAAAAAAAAATTAAATTATTTGGATAATTTATTATATAACAAAAAATAATTTTTTAAAAATTAATAATTATCCAAGAATTATTTTAAGTGATTCTTTAAATTTTTAAAAATTTATCATATCATTTTTATATAAAAAAAAACATTTTCAGTCTTAGAAAGTGCTTTTAAATTCTTTCAAAATATGTTTTAAATAGACTCTGAAGGGATAAATTCTAATAAATTGAAAGAATTTATGGTGATAATTTGTAAAAATTCTAATACAAAATCAAATGTATACTCTTTTAAATTTTGATACACATCTAATAATGTTTTCATTATTTTGCCTTTTTTTAAAGAGTAATGTTACATATTTCGTCTAACTTGTCAAGTGTTTTATTATTTACTATTGGTTACTGATAATAATTAAATATAAAAAAAATTAAAATAAAAAAACATAAATAATCTTTTCCATCCAATCAAACATCGGTAGCACAAGAATAGTAAATGAGCTATTCCTAGAATCATTTTTCATTTGTATAGCATAATTTCGAATTTGGATAAAAGATTTTTGTATTCTCTAATTCAAAAAAAAAAAAATGCATAATAATATTTAAAGATTCAAAAAACAAAATGTAAATTTACAATAAGAAAACATATCTTTAAAAAATTTTAAAACTTTATTAAAAATCGAAAGTATATTCGGATATATAAGTAGTATCATAACTCTAAATTTATCATAATTTACTATATAAAATATGAACAATAATAAATGATGTAAAATAAGGTTTTTAGGTTACCTTATGAGGTATTCAAGAATCCTAATTGGTTGTTTTACTAACTAATCTTTTCATCTCAAATCATAAATAAAACTATAAATATGAAAATCATTTTTTTTCACAATATAAAAGTTTTAGGGCCTGTTTGTTTGTTGTTTTTGAAAACTATTAAAAAAAATTGTGTTTGTGAATTGAATTCTGAAAAACGGTTTTTGTTCTAAAAAAAAAAAAAACATGTTCGAAAGTATTTTTTTTTTTATTAATAAAATGGTTTTTGAAAACACAGAAAACACAAAAAACAAAAACATACCTCCTTTTTCAAACAAGTTTTTTGTTTTCAAGAACAAAAAATAGTTCTTAAAAATAGGAACCAAACAAACCTTTAACCTTCGTTTTTATGGAGAAAGCAAAAAAAAAAAAAAAAGAGAAAAGATTTTATTTTTTTTAGAAAAAGAATTGTATTCTTTCTTTGTTTTTAGAAAGAAAAGAAAACATAGTCCTCTGTTTTTAGTTTTATAAGGAGAGGCTATTCTCGAGAGAAACTTTTTTTATTATTTATTATTTTTAGTGGCAGTTTTTGGTAATTTAAAAACTCTTAAAAATTACTCTCCTTATTTCTCTCATTTATTAAGTCACACTAACCCAACTCTAATAATTAAAATATATGTTCAATTTTCAAAACAAAATAAATAAAAATAAAAATAAAATTTCAAGCTAGTTAAACATAATAACCAAATATAGTTATTTTGGGTTCTTGCTTTAGAAAAATAACAAAGTTGGGAAACACTAACTAGTTGAAAACAAACATGAATCATAGAAAATGAATAACGTAATAAATAAATAATAGATTTTTAGGTTATGCTTTATGCAAATGGTCAATAGAATGAAAATAGAATCATCTAACCTATGGAAAAGATCACAAATTTAATAATTAAACTGAATATCGGAAAGATTAAGGTTTCAAGAGAAACAAGACTATGTACAATAGAGCGGAGGCAGGAATGTGCTTTAAGAGGAACACAAATAGAAAAATTATTTTAGGGGGTAAAAAAAAAACTATGGTATATAATGCAAAGAAAGCATACTTTAAAGGTTCAAAACTAGGGATGGTAATGAGAGGCAAGTTTTTTCAGGTACCCATCCCGCCCCGCCCCTAATAGGACGCGTTCAATTTTAATAAATGGGTTTAGGACGAGTTTAGGAATTTTTTTAAAACCCGGGGCAGGTTCGGGTATTGGCCCGCCCCACCCTGATTATATATAAAATTAATTTTTAAATTAATTTAATTTAAAATTTAAAAATAATTTAATTTAATGTTTATTTTACTATTTTTAATGTATAGATAATAAAAAAATATTTTTTATAAAATAGACTATAAAAATATAATAATTTAATTATTTATAAAGTATAAATATTTTAATGTAATTAAAAATTTTAATACTAATTTCTTTTTTAAAAGAATTTAAATTCAATAAAAAGTTAACCAAACGGGACGAGATAGGGCAGGTATGAGAATTTATCATACATGTCCCGCCCGTTTAATTTTTTAAATAGAACGTGGATGAGAATTATTTTGAATAAATAGGGTGGAATTAGGATGTGGGCGACCCTTCCCAACCTGCGCGGTTGCCATCCTTTTTCAAAACCCCTATCATGATTTTATTTTTTTAGAAAAGGTAATTGCCTCTCTTAGGCCTTTGCTAGGTCCGACAATGCTCATGTGAAAAAAATGAGTTTCAGTGATCATAGAAGTCAAAATGTAAAGATGATGTCCCGCCAAAATTAAATCCATGCATTTTTTTAATAAAAAGGTATGAATTACTTTTGACTAGTTTATTAACTTTTGACTCATGTACCTAATTTAAAACCATTACAAAAATCGACGTATCCAAAAGTCATTAGTGGATCTAAAAAACAATAGTAAAATCATAAAAAACACTAAATACTCATAATAAATAAATAAATAAAATAGTGTACAAAATATTTGAAACAAAAGTTTAATTTCATTTATAATGATTTTGATGGCAGAGTTTGTAATTGAGTCGAAAAGTCTAGAATACAAAATGTACATAGTAAAAGAAAGAAATATAAAGGGCGAGGAGAAAATGAGGAGAAACAACAAGATATAATTTACAAAAAAATTCTATGTCTTAAGTCTTTATTTTTAATAATTGAAGAGACAAACTTTAAAGTGTTTTCATTTTGTGGATTTTGAATACTATTATCTTGAAATATAAATGATATGTATTATCTTGAATAAGTTTTAATGAGGTTATTATATTAAATTTCGATAAATAAAAAGGACCTTTTGCTAGCAGAAATCTCATTAATAGATTGCGTGAAGGACCTTTTGAATAGATAAATTTATCTATTGATCAATAGGTAGATGGTGAGAAGAAATCTCAATAATAGATTGCGTGAAGGACCTTTTGCTTTATAGAGAAACAATACATTATCATCCAACAATCTAATAGAACAATTTTCAAGGAGATTTTCACTAGAAATTGACTCCATGTGGAAGTTTGTATTTTTAGCATTTCATTAAACGAACTCTCAATTTCAAGTAGGGATCCGTCATTTAATTTGAGGTATCTTAAGAAACTAAAATTACTTTACTTTCATAGGTTGTATTATGTATGAGTAATTTATTATTTTACTAAATCTCAAGAACACTCTTGCACCTAAATGATTTTTTTTTTCCATTTTAAAATAAGGTGCACAATAGTTAAATTACTAAATAATGTAAAAAACTTTAGGAATTTAGGTTATAGGATGAGTGTAACAATCAACTTTAAGAATTTGAACACATTTTAAATTTTAACGTTGCATTTTTAACTGAAATTGAAATATTTAGTAATCGAATTATATATATATATATATATATATATATATATATATATATATATATATATATATATATATATATATTTATCATAAAGTTGTAAAATACTACTTGCAATTTTCTTAGATGCTAAGCCATTAGAATTTTCTTTTCCTAAAAGATCTAGTCAAATATCTTAAATTATATACATTACTTAGAATATTTTCCCTTGTGTTATGCAATTTAAATTGTTCCTGGACCCTTTTATGTTTTAAAAAATGAACCTACAAAATTATTTTTTATCATGGGTAGTAATAGAAATATGAATTTATTTAAGATTGCAGTTAAAATGAACCAAAGATCCTAACATATCAAAGCATGATTTGGTAATGTATGACATCCATACCATTTTTATTTTTTTATTTTTTTGACGTCAATTGTTAACTTGCCATTTTCTCTTTCTTTTTTCCTTTTCCTTTTTTCCTTAAATGACAAAGTTGTTATCTTCTTTGTGATTTTGTATTTCGTTCTTGGTTATCAATTTTTTAATGACCCTACAAAGTTAACAAGTTTACATTTGAATTCTTTTTTAATGTAGCCTCACATGGGGAGAAAATTCATGGTATGAGCGAAGTTGGAAATAGGTATGAATTTTACATATTTAATTTCAATGGTAATTCAAAATAATTTTGACTTACAGTTTAACTAATAATACAAACATATTATTCTATTGAACTTAATAAACTAATGTCTAATTGTAGTAAAAATTTATTGAATTATTCATTTCAATGTTATTTATAATTAAATTGGAAATTATACCAGTCAATTGTTTGTAAAACTTGCAATTTTTTTTTCTAAAAAATTATTTTAATTTGTGTATTAATAGTAAAAATAGATTAATCCCATGCACAACAAAAATCAATTAGATAATGAATATAAGATTTATGTTAACAAACTACCTAAAAATCCTTAGGTCTAAAAACCAATGGATGGTCTATGACCATAAATAATTCATTAAATATGGGAAGAAGATACATAGGTTTACCTAAGTAGATGTCGCTACTCAGTAGGATTTTATATCATTAACACCTACTCTCTTCTTTTAGATCACCAACATAACACTCCCTCATAATTCATTAATAGACTACCTCAAAAATGGTATTGATTCTTTAGTGAATCAAATTCTTAAACTTCTACTTTGCAAGAAGGTATTTAAAGAATGTTGTTGAAAGATTAAGAAACTTAGTATTTATACTAAAAACGTAGTGTTAAGATTTGAAGAGCAATTATTACCTCCAAAAACTATGAAATGCAAAATGAAAATAACATAAAATTAACCTACATTTGAATGTCCTATAGGGAATGTTTGAATATTGAGGACACTAGGAACACTCCATGTTTGAATGTTCATCTCCCAAAAAATTGTTCCAATTATACTTTCAATTGACTTATATAATACTAAACTAGTCTTGGTCATGACATAGTCAAACTTTGGTTCCCTTAGGTTTGAGACTCTAACCAACAATAAGAGATAAATGCAATAAAAAGAAAAAAGAAAGCAAAAACAATTGAAAAAAAAGTTCATTAAGTTTAAATATCTTTTATCTTTGTAAAACTATCTTTATGTTTTGTTATTGTGAATAAACTTCAACATACAAATATACGAGTGTAAATTAACCTACAAATATACCTTCACGCAATCTCTATAAGATAAATTTCAATAGATCTTATCATAAACAACTCTCGACGAGTTAATAGATTAAACCTTAATAAGCTAGCAGAAATTTGCTTTGACAGATCATAGCTTGAACAAGACTTGATGAGCTAATTGATTACATCTTGATGAAAATTTATGTACTTATTAACATATCTTATTTGATAGTGTCTTAATGAGAAAAATCTTAAAAGAAAACTTGATCATTTGCTTATTTCAATCTACACTGTTTTTGTCTGTTTTGAAAAAAGACTTGCAATCATTATAGGCATCCAAGGTGATAAAAAATTTTAAAGTAAAAAATATTATACGAGACATCTATATATAATGATAGTAATAATAAGATTATGATGTAAATACTAAAGTCTTGAATAAAGTATTTTGAAGTAAAAAGATTTTGATTTTGGTTTTTAATTTGAAGATAAAATCTTTAAAATCTTATGCATGTGGGATCTTTTTAATCAAGCTTGTGTTTGAGTTTAATAGATCCCATGTCCACCAAAATGAATTAATGAAATTCTTGATTTTTGTTTAAGGATTTTAGAAATTAAGAAGTTGAATTAGAAAAGGTTTTGGACACGAAGAGTTACTTTTCTGAATTCAATTGGAAATCTTCTGGAGGGAATGACTAAACCATAAGGACAAGTCTTTTCTAACAAATTTTGCAAGCTAGTTTTAAAAACAAAAAAAACAAAAACAAAAAAACAAATAGTAGTTTATTTTGGGTTTATACTTTAGAAAGAAAACAAAATTGGGAAATGCAACAAAAGTTGAATAATTGATCAAAATGATTAATCTAATATAAATGATTTATCTAATAAATAAAATAATAATTTTTTAGGCGATATGCTTTATGGAAATGGTCATTAGAGTGAAAATAAAGTAGAAGCACCTAACCTATGGAAAATATAAAAAATTTAGTAATTAAACTAAAAATATAAATATAAAGATTAAAGTTTCAAGGAAACAAGAGAACCAGAAGTCATGTGAAAAATGTTTTTGCAATCATAGAAGTATCAGAATATAAAGATGATGTCCCACCAAAATTAAATCCATGTGTTATACTAAGAAGATATGAATAGCTTTTGACTGATTTAGGTAAGGGGGTTATCATTTAAATTTGACTCATCTACCTAATCTAAAATCATTGCAACATTTGACTTATCCAACTTAATTGTTGTAGCTTCACAATATTTGAAGACTATGATAACATATTGACAAACCAACTAATATTTGGCTTCTTTTTTAAAGAGTTTTGTCATATACCTTATCTTACTTATCAACATTTTTTTATTTTTTATTTTTAATGATTTATTGGTGGCAAGTGATAATTAAATATAAACTAGTTACAATAAATGAATAAAAAAACTCGATCGATTAATTCAACTCAAATTAGTTTGATTTTGAATTACTATGTACATCAGTTCAATTTGATAATTTTGCAAATTTTGAATTTTTTTTTTTTTGGGTCTTACAATGGATAAAAACCTAATCAAATTAATATTTTAAGACTTTCATCTTTTGTAATTTATAATTGTTCAATGTTTGATAATTTTTTTATATTTAATTTAATAAATATATTTTATAGACTCTATTTAAAATAATTCATTGTTATTAGATTATAGTCAAACTAATTATAAATTTTAAATATATTTTGAATTATAAATTCAAATTAGATTTAAATACCTTTAAAAAATAAATTGCACTTAATGTCTTAATTATCTTGTATCTAATTAATAATCTAAATTGAACTAAACCAATATTAAACAAATTTAATTTGGTTCAATTTTTCAATCACTAAAAAAATTGGCTTGATTTTTAATTCAAGTATAAATCAATTATGTCGCTTTAATTCATTTTTCCTTAAAAACTAACTAAACTATATATTTTTAATCTCTAATTAAATTAAAAATAAAATATTAATCTTGTAAAGGTTTATGCTTTCCAAGGAAAATAAAATTGTGAAAGGCAAAAAATATTGAAGACCAAATTATTCATGTTAGAAAAGAATAGTAAGTTTTTATACACCATATAAGATTGGAGATTAATAATGTAGTAGAAACAAACTTAAATAAAGTATTATTTAATAATTAAAAAGTAGAAATATTGAATTTGATGAAAAGCAAGATTGATGTGAAAATATGATTTAAAGTCATGGAAGTATCAAAGGGTGTCTCCCTATAATTAGTGAAATCACATGATTTGTTGTTTTTGGACAAAAAGTTATAAGTAGCTTTTTGACTAATTTATGTAAGATTATAACTTAACTTTTGACTAATATTCTACGAATTCATTTAGGCCAGTCAAAATGTTTTAATGAGGTTAAATTAGGTAGAATATTAGTCAAAAGTTAAGTTATAACCTTTTACATAAATTAGTCAAAAAGCTACTTATAATATATATATATATATATATGACATTGAATGAGATATGTTATATTAATGGTGATGCACACATTATATGTAATGTTAATTTATTTGGAATTTTTCATTCTAAAATAATCCATAAAATTAAAAGAAATTTTCTATGCCCAAATGGAAACCCTTGTTAGGTGGTAGGTGAATAAAAGTATATGCATCAAAACAATAAAATATGTTTGTTTAAACTATTGTTTAAGTATGTTAGACCAATGTTTCTTAAGACTAATTGTAATGAGAGGAAAAGTGTGTTTCCATATATACACATACACATGAAAAAAAACACAAAATAGAAATCTAAGTTTATAAAATTCAAATTTAACATATATATATATATATATATATATAAGTTTTTGAGTTATAGAACTTTTGATTTATGATAACATATGATTTAATGGGTTTGATAATTGTTTGATATAACTCACATAAGAAGGAAGTTTTTCCAATATATGTTTTTTTTTTCCAGAAATAGCTAAAGTAATAAAAAGGAATTCATTGTTACCATTATTCATTGTTTCAATATGATATCCATTATGATAGATATCCTTAAAATTAAGAAGATTTATGTTGGATTTAAAAGAATAAAGAGCATCATTGATATAGATTTTAGTTCCACCAAGTAAAATAATAGTTGCTTCTTTGAAGCTTTGAATCCAGTCAGTAAGACCTAATATGGTATTAACATTAGACTTATAGTTAATGTTAAGTTAAAAATATATATATCAGAAAGGATTGTGTATGTTGTGGCACAATTTGGAAGATATGCATCTACATTGAATGTCGTATAATTTATTAAGGCATGGAGGAATCTGTATATCTTCAAATGTAAATAAAGAAAAGAATTTAGATATGAACCGATCATATGTAAAAATAAAACATGAAATAAATTGTAAAAAATGTATATTATATATAATGTGTTAAAAAAAGATGATAACATAGTAAAACTATTTTCAAATAATTAAATAAGAACATAACATTTAATTATAATAAACATTTCTATCACTAATTAGATGGTCAATTTTTCCACTAGGGCTCTCAAAGAAGTCTAAAACATCTAAATAACTAGGTTAAGTCTACTATGCCATTGTCATTGATGAAATTCATTTTAATCTCCTTTCCTTTTAGCTTTTAGCGAGGCTTGATAAAGGTCAACCAAATGCTTTAAAGTATAATAAGTACATGACCAGTGTCTTTTCATACCACATCTATAATATTGATTCTCACGAGTATGTTTACTTTGTGGTTCTACTCCCTTTTCAGGTTGTACCTTTGAAGTATTCCACGTCTCGTAGTTTGAATTGTTCTTTCTACTATGAGAATGACTATAACCACCGTTTACCACCACTATGGTACTAGGAATTGTGTCTACCATGACTATGATCGATACCACATCCTCTACCTCAACCTTGTCCATATCCTACTCCTCGTTTATGTCTTAGAGTTTGGTATGATTGAAAACTTATTATATTTCAATATTTAAAACTTAAAACACATTATATTTATAAAATAGTTTTTTTTTTTTTTTTTAAAAAGGACTGTCTATGCTAAAAAGTCTTACTTGGAATTATGATTATATATAAAATTTCTTGAAAGTAAACAACTTTAAACCAATTAATTTTTTTTAAAGTTTTGTTAATAAAATTAACACTCGGATAAATTACCTAATTAATAGGCGATTTTTCTAATGGTCCTATTTTTCTGTATCCTAGTCCCATATCCTTGTATTTTGGCCTCATTTCTTTATACTTATACTCACTGCTTGATTTTGTATAAAATTTATTTAATATGGAATAAAGTAGTTTGTTGTAGTCTCTAATTATTTTGATGATGATGAAATAAATAACAAAATAAAATATTTTATTAAGAAAACAAATTATTGACAACAGTTTCTTTCCATCTTATCTTAAAGAAAAAAAATTGGAAATTATTTATTTCACGTCTGATGATTTGAAGATTAAAGTTTATTTATTAATATTATAGGAAAATTACAATTATGTTCATCATGTTGAAGAAATGAAGTAACAAGGAAATTGTGGAATATAGAGGTAAGTTCTACTCCCCAAAATTCTAAAAATGCTCACAAAGTCAAGAAATCACTTTCAATGGAGAAATCACAACACCATTACTCGGTCCTTTTAGTTTGTATATTTTTAATTATGTTGTTTTATAATGTTTGTTCTAGTAGATATGGACAATTCAAAAAACGAGTCGTTCTAGTAGGATTTGCAATATGAATACTTTTACGCTTTGCTCTTAATTTTCATTTCTTTGTACCTTGATTCTATGCATTTGTATATTGATCTCATTGCTTACTCAATAACCGCCGTAATCTTAAAAAATGCCCTTGTTCCATTTTCGACTACTTAAGTAGGTCGAAAATAAGTTCACCATGAATGAGTTCTTTGTATCACTCAATAGAGCACTTCCATATGATGGCAATGGATTCGATGTTATTGGAAAATCAATAAGTTGAAACTTTAACTTACCACCACCACCCAATCCTTGGTTCTTCATCTATTCATCCCAAGGTTCTTCAAAACGTGAGGTAAAAGCTCCATTTGATCTTAACAATACCTTTTTTAAAAAAAAAAAAAAAAAAAAATGGGCTTCTTTATAGATTGGGCTTGGTTGGTTGTTTTGATGTGGGCTTGAGAATATTCAGTGCTTAAGATTGTTTTAGACTTGGTTTTGGGCTTGATTCATTTCAGTTGGCTTTGGGCCTAGTTTAGTTTATATCATTTAAATTGCGCTTTAGTATTCTTGGTTGGTTATAGACTTTGGCCCTTGATTTATTATTTTGGGCTTGGCATTGTTTCTGGATTCCTATTTTGGGCTTGGGCCCTGGACCACTGCAATGAGCTTGCCTCAAAATTGGTGGGTTGATGTTTGAGAATGGGTCACCCTATTGAGTCTCCTATAAATTATAAGAGTCCTAGAGCTGAGTAATTGGAATCCTTCACCTTAGTCATCACCAAAAGCACGAGTGAAGTAAACAACTAGATAAAATATCAATAAATTTAAAATTAATAAATAGTAAATTAGATTTTTTTTCATACCTTAAAGGAGAGTGTTAGTTTTTTTAATTTTTTGTTCGAAGAATTTGGTTTTTAAATTTTAAATTATTTACTTTTTATATATTTTTTATAATTTTTTATAATTTATTATAAATTTTATCTGAATAAAAAAAAACTAAAATATTTAATTTGTTCTAAATAAAAAATAACATATTTATTTTTTTATTTTTAATACTTAATAAAAATAAAATATTATAAAAAAAAACTTTTAGTCTATCGACTTGTACAAAATTAAAATCAAAGAAATCTAAATTTTGCCCTATAAATGGATACATTTTTTTTCTTTATTACTAATAATATTATGAAGTAAATACTTTTTGAATTTTTTTATTTCACTATTTTATTTTATAATACCATCTTCGTAAATAATTTTTTTTATCAATATATAAAATTGGATTTTAATTTAAAATTTATTTTTAAATTATAAACTTATTTTAACATTATTTAAAAATGGGGACACAATGTTTGATTATTTCCAGAAATTTATTTTAATTCCTATTGTTTTCAAAGATTTCATTAATTTAAATTCTAATAACAAATTTTAAAAATAAAAAAGTTAAATAAATTGAAAATGTAAATAAATAAATAAAATATAAAGAAAATGGAGAAATGCTACTCATTTGTTGAAGGGCTGTTGGCGGCGTAGTTGTCGGGTTGTCGGTGGTGTCCTCATTAGTTGAGGACGTCGGCACTGGCGATGGAGCCTAGAGAAGAACTGAGAAGCAAAGGGTTTTGCTAGGGGAACAAATGAAAGCCTTTATAGTGACCCAAAATAGCGTCGTTTCGATGCTAGATGCATCAAAACGATGTCACTTTGATGAGGAAAAAAAAAAAAAAAGTTTTTCAATCGATTCCGGAAAAACTGATCCAGGCCAAATGGCTAGGGTTGAACCTTGGCTACCATTGGCCAAAGACCTCATTTGTTAATATATATTTAATTTAAATATGTTAAAGTTCATTGTTAAAAAATAATAATAATTCTAATTATTTTATTTTAATTTTTATTTAATTAATTAATAAAAATATAAAAACCAACATTATAATTTTCTTAATAAATCTTTTTTTATATCATTTATATGATAATTAAATATAAAAAATATAAATATTAAAAAATCACATATGCATCATCATTCATTTTACATTATTGGATGCATTTGAATTAAATAAATATAGTTTAAATATTAAATATATCATCATTTATCTCATTAATCATATTTTAAAAAATTACTATCATTATTTTAATATTAAATTTATTTTAAAATACACATGTTATTGTTCAATGTCAAAAACTTTATCATACAAATATTGTTTTCTCTAAACAAATTAAATATGTCTACATTTATTATTAAACATACTATGTGCATACTTAAAAAAATCATATTTCTCGTTATCTCATGTGATATTATTCTCAAATATTACAGATTATATAATATATATATATATATATATATATATATTTTTTAATAAAATAACTTCAATAGATGTATTATCATTTATATGAGTTTTTATTAATATTTTTATGAATTTTGATTGATTTATATCCTACTCATATTTTTTTTTTTTCTGAACTTATGTATGATATTTCCATAAACTCTAGCCACCAATATTTTTGTAGTTTTTGATATTTTAATCTTTGATCATAGGGGTGTATATAACTTTTATCTTGGCTCAATTTATTATAATTATGTTTGGTTCTAGGAAAATTTGAAAGAAAATACGAGATTAAATAAAGATTTAAAGATTAAATAATTTATATCTTACTTTAAACTTATTTAACTTATTTTAACTTTTCTACATAAAGATTAAATAATTTAAAAATATATATTTATAATTCATTTTAATTATGTTTGATTTTCTTTTATATTTTTTTATTGTAAAACCAAATATAAAAAAAAATCATTTTTCTTAACACTTTTTTTTTTCTTAATACTTTAATGAGAACCAAACATGATCTATATATATTTTTAAATAGAAAATTATGAACCAAACTAATGTAGTTTAGGTTTTTCTATTTAGAAAACTGAAACTATTAAAACGTGTGAGCAACCAAAAAATAATCTTTCCAGCATAAGAACAATTTCACCACACAAAAAAGATAAAAAATAAATAAAGGGGATGGTAAATAATTATATAAAATTTACCACACATAGCTTTCCATTATTTTGGATATATATATATATATATAGAGGAATAATTACAGAAACCTAATTCTAATAAATAAAAAAAACTAAACACCTAATAAAATTAGGATTCCAAATCCTAAAAAGAATCAAACTCAAATTAATAATTCCAATATACTAAGGAAACATAGTCTTGGTTTAATTAGGATTCTTACATTACCTTTCTTAACCAAGATCTTTAAATTTCCTCATATCCATCATCTTCTTCAACTAGAGCAAAGTTTCTATCTTGATTGGCTTTGTAAAAATGTCTACAACTTGATTTTCAAAAGAACAAAACTTTAACATAATTTCTTTGTCTTTCACCAAATCATGAATGTAGTGAAATTTCAAGTAAATATGTTAGCTTCTTCCATGAAAAACCGGATTCTTGGTCAACATGATTATTGATTTATTATCACAAAAAATCTTTATGGGAACTTCTTGAGTTTGCTTTAAGTCAGAAAGAATTCGGTGCAACTATACCACTTGTGCCACTAGTAACTGCAATATACTCTGCTTCTACTATTGATAAAGCAATTACCTGTTGTTTCTGAGATAACCAAGAAAAAACTCTTGAGCCAAGATAAAATGCATAGCCCAAAGTACATTTTTTTTTTTCAACATCACTTGCTTAATCACTATTTGTGTATCCAACAAGCTCAATTTGGTTGCCATATGTATAAAAAATACCACCACTTTGCGTACCTTTAATGTATCATAGGATACGCTTTGCTGCTTGCAAGTAAGACTAACATGGAGATTCCATGAATCTAGTTACAAGTCCAACTCCAAATACAATATCTTGTCTTGTAGAAGTCAAATACCGTAAACTTCCAACCATTCTCCTAAGATTAGTAGGATCAACTAACTCACTAGAGTTATCTTTTCCTAATTTCAATCTTTCTTCAACTATAGTTAGAATAGAATTGCATGATTTCATCTTGATTTTTTTAAGAATATTACTTAGATATTTCTTCTGAAAAATAAAGATACCGTTATCTACTTGAATTACTTCAATCCCAAGAAAATAGGACATTAATCTCAAAATTGGCATCTCAAATTGACTAATCATTAGATTTTGTAGTCATCTCCAAATTATTACTAGCGATAATTAAATCATTTATATAAGAACACATAGTAAGAATGCCAACTTAGAAATTAGATTTGACATATAAAGTGTGTTTATAAGGACCTCTTTGAAATCCATTCATCATGAAATAAGTATCAATACGTGCTATTGGTGCCTATTTCAATCCATATAAGGCTCTTTTTTTTTTATATATATATATTTTATCTTATAACATTTTCTTCTACCCTTTTTATCACATATCTTGAAGTTGTTCAACATAAACCTTTTGTTCTAGTTTGTCATTCAAGAAAACCGATTTACATCCATTTGAAGATTTTTCCAATTGTTTTGTGCAGTAAGATAATCATACGAATAGTGTCAAGTCTAACGACATGTGCAAATACCTCAAAATAATTAATACATGGTTTTTGCTTGTAACCTTCTACCCCCAATCTTGCCTTGAAGTGATTGACTTCTCCATTTGTCTTGTACTTGGTTTTATACACCAATTGACTTCTTAGAATTAGGAAGATTAGTAAGTTTCCATGTCTTATTTTTCTCAATTGCATGAATTTCTTTATCCATAGCTTTGAGCTAACAATCATCTTGAGTAGCTTCCTCATAACTTAATGGATCGCAATATGCAAATAAAACAAAATTCATTAATTATTCATTTGTTGGGTCATTGTCATCACCAAACGCATAATTTTGCAAGTGTGTAGGTAAAACATGTTGACATTGTGGAGGCCTTGATGACTCTATAAGACATAGAGTCATAATTGGTGCACAAGTAGACTACATACTTTGATATTCACTTTGCTCTTTAAGATGAATTTAAATGCTTGATGGTCTTTTTTCATTAGAGGACCAATCCCATGTTGTTTGCTCATTAAAAACCACACCACAACTGAGAATAACCTTCTTGGTTTGTGGATTATATAATTTATAGTCTTTTGTTATTTGGATATAACCAATAAAAATTCACTTTTCACCTTTGCCATCAAGTTTTTTTCATAATTCATCAAGAACATAAGCATATGTTGTAGCTAAACACCCTTAGATAACCAATGTTGGGCTTTCTATGACTCTAAGATTCTTGTGGAGTCTTTCCATAAACACTTTTAGTGAGACACCTACATATTCAATAAATAAATTACACAAGAGACTGCTTCAACCCAAAATATTTTAGGTAATTGTTTTAAGTGTAACATGCACCTCACCATATCCATAATTGTTCTATATTTTCTCTCTATAATTCCATTTTGTTGCAGAGTGTACCTTACAGTCAATTGATGTTCAATGCCATATTTTTTCAAAAAATCATCACAGGCAATACATTCAATATCTCTAACTGTTCTCAAAATTTTAATGGTATGCCCACTTTGTTTTCACATGCATCTCTTTTTTGCTTTAAAAAATAAATCCAAGCCTTTCAACTAAAATCATCGATAAATGTTATAAAATACCTGTAATCTCCATTTGAGAGAATTTTCACTTAACATAGATCTAAATGAATCAACTCGACAGGCTTCCTACCTCTCCATGATTTTCCTGAAGGAAAAGTAACTCTATGTTTCTTTCCCAAAACACATGTTTCACAAACTTCATTTGGTGAATCAATAAAAGGTAACCTAAAAACCATCTTCTTAGTAACAGGTAATTTTATACTTCCAAAATTTAAATGTCCAAAATGTGAGTGTCATAACCAATTTTTATCATTAATTACAGAATGAAAGCAAGGTAAATTTTCACAATTAATATTTAACGGAAATAAATTATTATTCATTATATTTACCTTTGCTATTTGTCCTTTATGATCCTCATAGATGGTACAAATGCCCTTAGATCCTCATATCATACCCTTTTTTTGAAAGTTGTCCGATACAATGGATTTTGATAAAGACTTGGAACATATACATATTAGAGATAAAATTATGGGATCCATCCTTCAATTTAATGAAAATCTTACATCTACCTTTAATTGGTATCGTTGTGTCATTCCCAAATTTTATCTCTGAATTAAAAGTTTCATCCAACTAAGGAAACATCTCTTACCTACCACACATGAATACTATAACCTTTGTCCAAAAGCCATATACTTTTGTTCTCATCCTTTCCAACGTTACAGGCTAATAACAAGGTTTATGAATTTTCACCTTTACATTTTATAACATTGGCCTGAAAATTTCTCTCATTATGTCTCCTAGCCCTACATTCTAACTTGTAATGATCATATATTTTAAGGTTATAACTTTGGATATGAGATTTATTTTTTTTGAGTTGAAATATTACCTCTTCCTTCTTTTGCACTTGATCTGGAATTCCCTTATCCCCGTTTTGCAAATTCCGACCTTTTTTACTTTATTTAGAATTATTTTGAGGCTTCTTTTTCTTTTCTAAGACTTACTTGGCTTTGTAGTGCTTCTTCCACCTCAATCTGGGACCTTTCATCTATGGATTGTTGATGGGCTTGCAAGGAAATTAACCTATCAATTCATCCAACGTTATTGTACTAAAATATTTTGATTCTTTAATTGTTGTTACCTTATAATCGAATTGCATGGTTAAGGCTTGAAGAATTTTTTTCAAAACTTGAAGTTTGAAACATTTTCACCATTAGATATCATCTGATTGATAAGAGCCAATGTCCACAAAAAGTAGTTGAAGACTCTTTCTATTTTCTCCATTTGAAGAAGCTTGAACTGTCTTCTCAAAGTCTATAATTGTACCCTTTGCACATTCTTTACCCTTTTGTAGGTGTTCATAAAGATGCCCCATGCACCTTTTCAACATAAGAACAATTAATTCTCCGCACAACAAAGGATAAAAAAAATAATAAAGGGGATGATAAATAATTATATAAAATTTAGCACACATAACTTTCCATTATTTTGGAATATATATATTAAAAATTATAGAAACCTAATTTTAATAAATAAATAAAAAAACTCCTAATAAAATTAGGATTCCAAATCCTAAAAGGAATCAAACTCAAATTAATAATACTAATATACTAAGAAAATATAGTTTTACTTTAATTAGGATTCCTACAAAACATCTTTAAAAATTGATAAGTTCAATCTAATTTGATCGATTTTGTTGAATCAATAAGATTATATTTACTTCCTGAAAAATTTGAAGAAAAATCTAAAGAAAAGAAAATAGAAAAAAAAGCTAGAAGACAAACAATAATAAATTTAAGATCAATAAATTAATATTATATACTGCTTGAAACTTATTTTTATTTTTTGATTAAATAATTTAAAAATGGCCAATTTTAAAAACAAATTATAATTATGTTTGATTATTTTTTTATCTTATGTTTCGTAGTGAATGGTTTTCCTTAGGATATTTTTTTCTTTCCTTACTACTTTGGGACATCGAGACGTGTCTTAAGTTTTTTGCAGACCAGAAAGGAAGCATGCAGGGGTAAGTCAACTTTGACACATCCATAACTCACGATTTTTGCCCCCAACACTTGCAAATGTACAACAAATGAGTTGCAGTGATTGATTTAAAATCGTTTGCAGGGATCCACCACAAGAAGACATCATTACCAAGTGAAAATAAAAAAGGTAAAAAACACCACCAGCCAGCTTACATAGTACCTTTGCATGTTCTATATGTCGGTACTTGGTGTAGATATTTTCAATTTTGGGTTTGTCCTTCTACCAACTTGTTCCAAATATTCAGATTTTATTTCTATAAGTTTTCACCCTCCTATCTTCTCCATCATCCATCCGTTCCTCCCATACATGAAACTCATCTAATAATAGAATCCTTGTTTATCCTAAGACATTTATTTCAAAATTCATTATTTTATATTCGTAGCTCTTATTGCTTTGTTCTAGAAAAGTAGGAAAAGAAAAATTGAGGAAAGGAGTGGAATTCCCTTGAGTCCATCAAAGGATTAAAAAATTTCATTGTGTCTTGTACTTAATATTTTTTATTTTTTAAACCAATAACTTATTCGTGTCATTTAGCACGAATTCTGAGGTTATGTTTGATTCTGGGAAAGAAAAAATTTATTTTTTTTATGATTGACTGTATTGTGAAAAATTCCAAAGAAAATCAAATATATTTAAAATTATTTAGAATCTTGTGCATTTTCAAATTATTTAATTTTTGTATTGATGAATTAGAATAAATAAATTGGATTTGGAGTAGCAAATAAAAATAATTTATAGACCTTATTCTGTTTTTTATTTTTCTTCATTATTTTTATTTTTACTTTTCTATTTATTTTCTTTCTTTTGCATTTTCCTTTAAATTTTCCTAGAATCAAATATAACATAGGCAGATTTACCTAAAGGACTGTTAGTAATAGATGCTGGGACTTTAAATTATGAGAATATATAAGGCTTGTTTGGGTATCTTTTCAAAAACAATTATCCAATTTTTCTTTTTCTTAAAATAGTTATAAAAGATAATCTTCATATATTTAAATTTTTCTCAAATAGAAGTTTGTTTCAAAACTTGAAATATTTTAATCGTTTTCTATATTTTCAAATATTTTTTTAAAATTAACTTTTACATATAGTATTTTATTTTAAAATGTTTTTAATATTTTAAATTATAAAAAAAACCTCCTTCAAAATATCACTAAAATAATTTTCCAAAAACTGTGTCAAAATATTACTAAACTTGTTTTTTAGTCTAAAAAATAATTTTTTATTTAAAAAAAAAAACTGTTTTTAAATACTGTTCCAAATAGGCTTGTATTCTCTGTTTTTCTTTTTCTTTTTTCCTTTAAATTTTAGGATACGACAAATTTACTTTTTATTTTATACTGTCTTTCGGTTATATGAAGGGACACAAAAATTTCTTACTCGCAGAAGAGGCCATTGTTGCACCCGACATCTACTTTTTAATAATTGAGTGCTTAAATGCTTCCAGTTTTTTGTCCATATCAACCCCGGCTCCTTCACCTGTACGTTTGACCTCTTGCGTGAAGTTTTGAACAATTATCTCACCAATAAACTGTTTTAATTCTCTCTTTGTTAGGAGCCATCTGATCAACCAAAGTCAGCTGTGATTTTTCTTTAGACCTCATAATACCTTTAGAATGGAAGAATTATTGGGCATAGATTTTTCTGTTTCTAGCAGTTGGCTTGACTATAAACTTCACCACAAAATTGATAAAATCTCATTTCACACCAATATTAAAAGAGCTAATGGCCACATGCATTTTTTGTCAAATCTTGCTCTTAATTGTCTAGATATTGTCAGCTTCAAACCTAAACCTTACGACTTTAAAACACATGTATACATTTAAGAGGAACTCATATAATTTCAAGAATGTTTTTCCATATGGGACAACATAATCACCCATCATACAAATATAAAATCTTTATTGTATCCCATAAGATTATAAGGCTAAACAAACCCCCACACTGGGGTTGAGAATCAGTTTTGATAGCATTTATAACAATTTGCTCTCAATCATATAAATATTGTCCATTTTGAATCCAATTAATCTTCATGACTTTAAAATACGTTTATAAGGTTAAAAAGAGATCATGTTTATATAGTCTCAAATTTTTTTTCTCTTATTCGATGTAGGGCATCACATGTTTCTCATTTTCTATCCTCTATATCATCATATTTTTATCACTTGCAAGTGTTTATGATGTAGAGCATTTTTTAGTAGTATTGATAGATCGAGTTAAAAAATTTCATTATTGAAGTTAGTAACTTTGAAAGAATGCTAAGAACAACAATATGCATGAAGTTGACTACTTATTACTTTTTATTAACATTGATTTACTTGGATTTGGTATATACTTATTAGCTTGGTGGTTAAGTTATTGTTAATAAGTTCAACCTTTTGTGTGAGGACTAGTGGCCATGCAAGAAGAGCTCATAGCCCTTTACTCAAATAACACTTGGCATCTCATTAACATTGATATTATTGATTCCAAATGGGTCTATCACATGATTACAAGGAAGATGGCTCAAGAGAGCGCTACAATGCTTGATCCAAGGGGTTTCACTCAAGATCTTGGGCTAGACTATGATGAAACTTTTAGCCTTGTGGTCAAACCTACGTCCATTTGCATTATTCTCTCAAGTCATTGTCTCCCATTGGACTATCAAGCAATTTGATGTCAAAAATTCATTTTTATATATATGGTTTCCTTAAAGAACTTGTGTATAGAAACAACCTTAGATTTTATCAATCCATATTTTCCCATCATGTTTGTTTATTAAATAAACACTTTTATGGTTTAAAACAAGTACGTGATGCTTTGGTTTGAATGTTTATCTCAATGGTTTTTTCTCAGACTTAGTTTTTCTTGCAACAAAGCTCATTCGTTTTTATTCATTTAAAAGAACAACCTAATTCTATTCTTCATTTATGTTGATGATGTTCCTATAATAGGATGCAACACCACTCTTATTATTCACAAACTCAGCCATAAATTTAATTGCTCTCAAAGATCTTAGAGTCCTACACTAATTCATTGGAATTGAAGTCAAGCATTTCACTAGCACCATCTTCCTCTCCCAAGCAATATACACCAAAGACGTTCTCTATGCATACATACTTGAGTCACATCTCATCTATCGATTCCAATTGCAATTAAACCATCAAGCCAACCGGATGATCATATTCGAATCTACAAAATTGAATTTCAAAGCATAGTTGGCGCCCTTTAATACCTCACCTTTACTTGCCCTAATATTACTCATGCTATAGCTAAATTACTCATGCTATAACTAAATTTTACTAACATTTTCCTCAACACTTCTATTCCAACCTTAGAATGCTGTCAAACACATCCTTCGATGTCTCATAGTTACTCTCAACTATGTCACTCAAATTTTGTCTCAAAGTTCTCTAACATTAAATGGTTTTTGTGATGTAGATTGGGTCAGATATCTCACTAGCCAAGTACTATAGATAGTTGTATCTTCCTTGGTTCCAATTATGTCTCTTGGTCTTCCAAGAAGCAAACTACTACTACTCGACGTAGCACGAAGCAAAATATCACGCATTTGCTTCTACTGTCATTGAATTAACATGGATTAGTTATCTCTTGCATGACCTTGTACTTCACATCACCCAAACGTACACCTCACTGTTCTATGATAATCGTACTGTATTTCACATGACAAAAAATCCTGTTTTTGATGCTTGCACCAAGCATATTGAACTTAGTTACCATTTGGTTTGGGAAAAAGTTACTTTTGGCAATCTTGTTACCAAGTATATTCCTTCTTCATTATATATTGCAGATATTTTAACTAAATCACTTTCAAAGAAATCTTTCAAGGAGTTTGAGGTCCAGTTGGGTGTTCATCATCTTCCTCTCCCCAGCTTGAGAGGGCTTGATAAAGTCTTTGTTTCACTTACCAAAAATAATAAATTTGATATTGATGAAGATCGTGGTAGAAAACAAAACAAAAAGAGGAAGTCAACAAAATATTACATTTTGATTCCAAACGGTCCAGAGATCCCACATTTCATGGCAAAAAAACTTATAACAAATATGACAATTTGTCCTACATAACTAAAGGCTTTACCTATTAATTTCTAAACAAATAAAACAAAATTTTTGGAGTTGATTGATTTGTTACTGTTGTATTCATCTTATTTTTTGTGTTGAACTCTTGTATGTTAATACATGACTGAGTGCCTTGCTCAAACGTGAAGACAAAGTAAATAGAATTTTATTTCATCATTTTCTTAAACTCCTTCTCCATCTCCTGTATTTTTCATTTTTCTTTCTTTTTTTTTTTTTAAAAAAAATCTTCGGTTTTATCATATCATTTATTAGAGTTTTTTCCCAATATTTTTATGGGTTTCGATTCATTTTCACCCTGTATATATTTTTTTTTCATTTGATATTAATTTTGAATATATTTGTAAAATCTAACCATCAATATTTTCGCATTTTCCAATATTTTGATCTTGTTTATGAGTAATCACTCATTTAAAATTTTAGTCTTTATCCATCTTCCTACTATTGATAATTTCTGTTTCATGAGAAAGAGAGTTAGCCTTATTTGCCTCTCCATGCGAAGAATCGTGTTAGCTTAATTATCTTACCATGCAGAGCCTCAACCATGTAAGAAAAAAAGATGTTAATTAGCTTAATGTACATTACTGATTCATTGTCTGTAAACTGAAGTTTTTGGATCAAATAGTAGTTTTAATGTATGTCTCTCCGTCTCATAGCCATTATGTGTTTATAGGTTGGGAGTCATACATCCTTCATTTTTCTGAGCAACCAATCAATTTCTAATCCAAGTTGGTACAAAGAAACAGCCTTGCCCAATATAACTTTCCAAGAAAGGGCCCAACACTCAATCTGATTAATTATATAAATGTGTACAACCCTGCATGGGTCCGATGGACCCTTGGGAAGCTTCAAGTTGCACTCTTTAGTCTTCATCTCATTGAATTATTAAACATGTCGTTTGGTGAGTAGTGGCCTGGCCCAAAAAGTTAAGACTCCCAAGAAGAACATGGGTACTTCAATAGCTTTATCAATTACCCACCAAGAGAAAGAAAACCTCTCTACTTATTTATAGACCAGAGAAGGAAAGGCATTTGCATGTTCATGCTGGTGTCCATCAAGACCTGCAGGAGAAGAGAGAGAGTACAGCTATACTTGCTCCCCGTAATGGAGCAATGGAAGCTGTACCCTCTCTCTTCCCCCGTTTATCTTTGATGATATGCTTCATATTCTGTACCTTTCTTCTCTCTTTGCGCAGATCAAGCTCAAAGTCTTGAGGAAGTGCATGTCTGAAGCAGAACTGAGATTGTAGTTGTGGATTTTATTACTGTATCGAGTAATACTTATCCGTGTATTTTCATTGTCTTTTTTGATCTGCTAATACTGCCTGAATCATATATATCAAAATGATCTGTGGGTGTTTGATCTATTTAACTTTTGGAAGTCTATTAACTTTTCTTAGACAGGGTCATACTCATTTGTAATAGCTCTTTGGTTTTGAAGTATGTTTTCTTCTCTCTCTGAGGTAGGTAGAAAATTCACACCTGGAAGCATGAACGCAGTAAAAGCAGCCATTTCAAGGAGGTAAAAATAGGGTTCAAGGCTCACTTTCTTGCTGCTGGACTCTTCCACATATTAGCCTGTAAGTGACTGTGGGATCATCAATTCATCAATCCAAGAAGCAACAAGCTGGGTTCTAATAGTTCTAACAGCCGGTGATCAAAATCTTTCAATTAATGTAGAGTGACATGGTAAACAGATCCTTGCAGTTATCTGTGTAGTGTAGACTTACTCAGAGCATCCATATCCATGTACAGTGGTGGTTGTTAATGGATATGTGCTAGAGAAAAAGGACTTATACTGTCTTTAATTTATTTACTTATTTTTTATCTTTCTTAACTTGTAAATGCACTGTACTGTAGTTAGTTGATCTTCTTGTATTTTCAGGCAAAGTTTGCTGAGTCCTGAAATTTCATGTAGTTAATGAAATCCATTGCCCACAAGTCCTACAGTTGGAAAAAGTGATTAAATCACTTGCTTTTTTCAGTCTCCATATTAGAATGATTTTCTGAGCTTCATGTTTGATCTTCTGACTTTAATATCTTTTGTGAAAACCCTCGTATCTGCTCCAACCACAGAGTGGACACTAGATCGATACCAAAGTGATGTTAATCCAAATCCAAGTAATATTCCAGCCCATGCTTTTAGTTTAAAACAGCAATAAAAGTTGAAAAATAGGAACTAAAGTATCCTTAAAGGCCAGCACTGAAATAAAATGATCTTGGAAACATGATATATTTGCAGTTTGGATTTGGATCCAATGGAGATCTAGTTAATCTTCTGGCTTAATGTGGAGCCATAGAACTCAAACCCATCATTATTTATGAACAGATTGTTAGGGATTACTCAGAGATTGATATATGCTTCTATGATGATGTTGGGTTGATTTGCAGGACTAGAATGTACTAAATGGGCTTATTCAATTTATTTAAATGTTACTAATTAATAATCTACTGGATTAGCTTAATCTACCAATTTCAAGTGTTCAGTCAAATCAGAATATTTAACAATGAAATTGACTGGTTGCAGAACATTTCATACAGAAAACACATGTCTGTAGCAGAACTAGACAGTTATGGATTTCTTTGCAGGCTAGGATAATGCCGTTCTAGATTGTCCTTATCTGCTACTAGCTATTGATGGTGATCTCTATGTTATGGGTATATATTTCTTTTCTTTCTAAGATTTTTCCCTTTTTTCTTTTTCTTTTTTTTTTTTTAAAAAAAAAAGATTTAAACCTTGATAAACACTTCCCTTGATAAGTTGAAAATCCATGATTTAGAGGCTGAAACACTCTAAAGCAGCCATTATAATGAAAGGCCTTTCATGGATGTTGTATGTTAGGATTTGGGTTTCATCCTTTGGCTGATAAGACTCTTCAGAGTTAGCACTCTCCCCTGAAATCTTCAGAGGGCATGGCACACTATATCCGCTGGTGGTGGGTCAAAGTGTTTTATATTTAAAAGACGCTTTGCTGCAAGAAGGAAAAACAACAGCACTGAATATGGTCCTACTACTTTTGTCTTTCTGAATTTGTAGAAGTATCATGTATTTGTTGCAGTGATGGAGCACATCACACAAACAATAACATAAAAAGGATATTTAAGGAGAGAAAATTGAGTGAAATACTTTGTATCTTCAATCATTCTTATTCAACTATTTTATAACCTCATATTTATAGATGCTTATACCTAATAAAATAAAAACTCATAATAACAAAAAATATGAAAACTTTTAAGACTCAATTACTTAAATATAAAACCTAAATATACCACTCAAATCAAAAAACATATTGCAACTAACTTTTAGAAACCAGATCAAATCTAATTTTTAAAATTTACTTTCTAATATGTACCCTTCAACTTGATTTGTGACTCCAAATAGTATCATTAGCCTTTATACTCTTTATAATGAAGAAGTTTAATAAAAATATTAGCAATTTAATCATGAGACTTTTTAAATTTCAATTACACTTTAATTTAATTTCATGATGCAAATTTTAGTAAAATGACATCTTCCTGGCCACCCTTCTAAAGAAAGGGAAACTCACCTTTCTCTTATATCAATATTCATGAAGGGACAAATTGGGTGGAAGATTGTTGGGTCTACGAGATCCACAATGCCTACAAACTATCTTTATTGGATTGAATTCAATCTAAGAATATTTAAATCCCAAGTATGTGTTTTCCTTCTCTAGATTTCTAACATATCATGGTTTTCATTGTCATATATGTCCACTATGGCAAATCTAGAAAGCTTAGGAATAGTATACATGTACCCTACATGATCTAGGGTTAAGAAACAAATAGGGGTACAACTTGGATGGGTTGGCCTGACGCAACCTAAACCCAACCCAATGTTTGGGCAAGCTTGTGCAAGCATTTTCAATACTTAGGTTGAGTTTGGGTTAAGTTTTGCAACTTGAACTCAATTTGGGTTGGGCTTGGATCAAAATTCGAACAATATGAGCTTAACTCAAACTCGATTTAATGTTTTTATAATATTTATAATCTTTATTATCTTGTGTAACCATACACCCTATTAAATTCACCTTCAAAAACTCGTCCCAATGACTAAGACTATTCATCCCCTTCAATTAGGAGCTAATTCATTACAACCTTAAATTGATTGTCTAAGTCTATGAACTAGTTGTTCATAAATCATTTAGTTGTAAGGAATTTATGACTATGATTTTCAAGCAACTCCTAATGCATCTAAGTTATGTATAATGCAAGAGATGTAAGGCCTAAATGCTCAATAGTATAAAACATAAATGGGGTAGAGAAAGGAGAACCGAAATCATAATATAAATATTAATAAATTTCATTTATTGTTACATCATATCATACTTTTAAGGCTTCTATCCCAATAAGATTAAAGTAGAGATTTTATATAACATGAAAAAAATAAAATAAAATCCTATGCTCTTTAAACCGAGGTTACAACCTATCTAAGAAAAGGAAAAAAAATTACATTAGAAATAAAAATCTTATTCTCCTTATGGAGTTCAAAACCCAATCTAAAGAAACAAAAAAAATCCATATATTAATTATTACATTCATATATAAAATAAAAAATAAAAATAAAACCATACATTCATCCATTTTTGCTACATGATGAATACAAACACCCTACAAAACAGAGTTCGAATGCCTAAGATTGGATTTAGCATGTTTTTTGTAACTTGGCTTTGATACCAATTATTAGGATACCCTTAAATCATAGGTACATGTTCTTTATCAACCTAGTGACACTAGATCTAATCACAATGGAAGACAAAAGTGAAAAATAAAGATCTAAGTAGAAATTTCACCTTTTGTTTAGTTGTTCCTAGATCAAGTTCCACTTATAGAAGATGATCTCGACCACCTAGCAATCTTCCACTTGATCAATCCTTTTTTGAGCTTTGACACTTATATAGAGTAGCTACATAACCTTTTTAGGGTGGGGGGAGTGGGGGGTAAGGGTGTGAGAAAGAGAGAGAGAGAGAAAGAGAAAGAGAAAGAAAAAGACATGGAGGCTCTTTGGAAGACATTGGCTTAGAATTTAATCCTAAGTCCCTAAAGGGCTTTATATAGACTTCCTTATGGGCTTGAGCCACATGAGTCATTTTGGGTTTGGGTCACTTAATTTAACTCATTGGGTCCTAATTAATTAATTAGGTAAAATAGTCTATAATTAATTAATTAGCCCAATCTAGAAAAACCAAACTTGATTAATCATAAATTCCTATGCAACCTGATGCTTTTACCATAATGTCTTTATGTACATAAATGATTAATTCTTCATAAAACCTCAAAACTTTGTGCCAAAATAGAATATGAGTTGGAGTGAGAACTATTGGGACCCATAGGAAAATAGTGACTCATTTATAATGCAATTCTAAAGTTGATTCAATAATTCACTAAAACAAGTCAATTTCACTTCAATATATAATGAAATTATATCAAAATAAAAATGATTAAAACCAATTTAATCAATTTCTCAGGTTTGTAACTTGCCATTGCATGCAATCTTCCTATAATCTTGTGTTTGTAATCTAATAAGGTAGATAATATCAACCTCTTAAGATTACCTCTACAATCCCTATGATTTATATCTTCTTATTTTATGATCAACTGACATACTTTTAGTTCACGAATGACATATGCCAAATTCCACTTAAAGAATTATTGCATGGATCACCTAAGGTGTCATCATGTCTCAATCTCATGAGATATCATGATGCTTATCTTAAGAATATTTGTTATAACTTGTCTTAATTAATAGTGATCCAATCCATAAGTAGTATATAACTACCTTGGGTTCTCACCCATAAGTTAAACTAACTAAAGACTTCAATATTAGATCAATATTATCTCAAAGTGGGGATCTCATGCAACATTATAACTTGGTGAATCATGACTATTCAATAGCCAATGTTATGATTCATTGTAGGTCTAGTCTAATATATAACCATAGACACTAGTTCACTCACAATGGGAAACTCATCTCGATGACCAAGTCAAGTTATCCTTCCAATTTTGAGGTAGTGCACTATAGTCTTTGATTGATTGCCTAATTTCATGAACCATTTATGAAAAACTTATCATCTTTCAAGGAAACCATAACTAGAATCTTCTATGCAACTAGGGATCAGCATTGTTCTAGATATGTCATCATATTGTGACTCAAACCATTCTTCATTGACCAATGATTTTGCAAGACCCTTGTGCTTAATGATTTTTTTGGCTTCTTGAGTCCAAAGATAATAACTCTTTGGTGCTAAAAAGAGTGCTACCTCACACATGATAAACAATGTAGGCAAACTTTATCATATTAAATCATATGATGAGAATGATGTTATTTATGTTGTAGATGGAAATAGTCTACCTATTTCTCATATTGGAGATGTTTGTCTTCTTGAAAATGAAGGAAAATCGGATTTAAAAGCTAGGTTAGTAGTTCATAATTTGAAGAAAAATTTGTTACCTATTGAAAAATTTACTACATATAATTTATGTAACTTTGAATTCACCTCATCTAACTTTTTTTGCTGAGGATAAAAATGAAAGGATGATAGCAAGGGAGCATAAGAAAAGACAATTTTATGCTTTGGATGGAAACTATCAAGAGATATTTAGTGTAATAAAGAAAGGTATTTCTTCATCAATTTAGCATCAACGAATTAAACATCCAAATTCCAAGATTCTTTCCTTATTAAAGAAAAAGTTATTAATATAACCTATTAGATAACAAAACCTTTTTTTGTATTAGTTGTCAAATGGAGAAGAGTTGTAAATTGCATTTTCATTATTCAAATAAACTTTCTAAATTTCTTATTGATAAGATATAATCTTTGGGGTCTAGCTCATGTAACTACAATTTATGTTATATTTGTTGATGATTATTCATGATTTACATGGCTTTATCCTTCAAAACAGAAATTTGAATTTTTTGTCTTTTTCTATAAGTTTCAAAAATTGGTAGAAAATTAGTTTGACTGAAGAATTAAAGTATTTCAATGTGATGGTATAGGAGAAATTAGCTCTAATATTTTTCTTGAGCGTCTTCAGAATAGTAGAATAAAATTATATGTTTCATGTCCTAGAACTCTTGAACAAAAGAGAATAGTCGAGCAAAAACACCGGCATATTGTTGAAACAAGATCAACTATGCTTTTTTGCACCAACTTGCCATTATCTCTTTGGGCTGAAGTCTTTCTTATATTTGTTATCTTATAAACATATTGTCCTCCTCAACTCTTAATAATGTTAGCCCTTACTTTAAGCTTTGTAAAAGGCATCCTAACTATAGTGGCTTACGAGTGCTAGGATGTCAATGCTTTCCATCACTATATTATCAAAGTGATTCAAAGTTTACCAAGAAGACTTATCCATGTACCTTTCTCGGATATAGCATGATTCATAAGGGTTATAGATGCTTGAAACCTCAAATAAGGCAAGTTTATATTTCTAAACTGTTTGTTTATGAAGGCACCTTTCCTTACAAGTCCTTACATGTGGTCTATAATTCTATAAATTTGGAAATGTATGACTTTCTTTCTTTGAAAGAATAGTTTAGTTCAACTAACTAATAAGGAAACTACCTCCCCAATTGATTCAAAAAATCCAAGAAGTTTGACAAAGTTCGAGGAAGAAAGTTATAATATTTTCCCTTATTATTGTAACATTGGTTTTGTTGCAAATTATATTTCAAATATTATAGGAAATAATGAAGAAAATCAACCTAGCTTGAATGGTACAACTAACTTAACTTCTCCTATAAATTCTACTTCTATTCTCATGGCTCCATCTACTATAACTTTAGATAATTCAATTCCAACTATAGATGAATGTCTTGCACGTGCTTTTTCTTTCATTTAAGCTTAACTTGAACACAATGTCACGTCACAAGTTTTTCCAACTAAGTTAGTGCCATAAATTTGACCCATTCAAGCCAGAAAGTCACTTTCTTATCTCAGTGACTATATATGTTGCTCTTGCTACTTCATCACCAACCTCTTCTTGTGTGCATGATCTCATTCCATCTAAATTATAGACCTTGAAAACTACTCTCAAGGATTTACGTTGTACTAATTCCATGAAAATGAACGTCAAACCCTTCATGATAATAACACATGAGAGCTTATTCCTCAACCATCTAGAATCAATGTTGTTGTCTCCAAATGAGTATATTATGTTAGGACATTGAGTCTTGTCTATATGTTGGTAATTTTGTTCTAATTAATGTTTGATTATAGAAGTCTTTTTAGATAGTGACTTGTTTTCCATTGAATATCAAAGGTTGTTGTTTGTCCAATTGGGAAATCACAGGTACATTTAAAAAGGTTTGGCTGATTGCATATTAGGCTCTTTTGAGGTATAAAAGGTTCAATATCGTTTTTTAGCTTAAAAAGTTTTTAAAATGTTTTTTAAAAAATAGGGACCGCTCAAGCGGTTAATCTTGCTCAAGCAATTAGAGCACTCAAGCAGTCATGTCAGTCCTACCGAGTTTAGAAATGTATTTTGAATGAATTTCAATCAAACTCAAATTTGAAAACTTGAAATACCGAAATCCTTATGGTTTTTGCCTATAAATACCTTTCTTGTAACCCTTTAAGGGTTAGAGTTTTGGGCTTCGAAATTCAGGTTTAAAAATCATAGAGATTTTAGAGTTTGTTGGAGACCTTCTATTCTTTAGAGGTACTCTTTGAAAGGAAAGCCTAATTTGCTACACCATTCTCATTCTTTCATTCAATGATTTGATTCTTTAAATTGTTGGTTGAAGACCATAATCCCTTCGAAGAGACCGAAAGATCTACTTGGGAGCAATATGTAGTTGTTGCGTCGTGGACGTAGATCTAGTTGTAAGTATTGGAGAGTAAGTCTTTAGGGTAAAACAGTCAGGTAAATCTGTGTGACTTGATTTCGAATAGTGGATTTAGATTAATAGGTCTTAAACCTCGTGGTTTTTTATCTTCACAGGTTTGTGGGGGTTTTCCATGTAAAAAATCATGTGTCTCATTGTATGTCTCTTTATATCTAATATAAGGTTTGAATTGCTTAGAATGGGTTAATTTGTTTTAACCAAATATCTTGCAGAGCTATTATAAAAGGTTTATATTTATTCCTACATATTTTCTGGTTGAAGATATTAAATATATTGGATTGATTGATTAACTGATTGTTGAGTTTGCTGAATTGGTTATCTTATGGTAGTTATACATATAACTAATTATTGATTTGTGGGAATTTTTGTTGAGTTTGTTAGGTTGGTCATTCTGGTAGTGATTATTATTATCCCTAACATAGTTCAACATATACAATTAATCTTTGGCTATCAACAATAAAAATCAGATTTTTAATTAGGGTAAAATTTTATTTGAATATCCAGGTTATCCTTATAATATCTTGGGATAAGAAAAGTGATTATAATTTACAAATATTGTTTTAAATTTTTGAAATCACTCATTCACCCCCACTCTCCCTTTGGGTGTTCTCTTTTGGGCTTTCAGTTATTATTAGTCATATTCAAAGCAATACTCATTTTTTTATATTATATTAAATATAAAGAAGATGATTCTATTGATCATGTTAAGTCTAATTTGGTTGTAAAAGGTTTCACACAAATATCAAGAGTGGATTACGACAAAACTGTCAATCCTATGGTTCAACCAACTAACATTCATCTTGTCATAGTTATATCTTTCTCTTTTAATTGGAGGATGTGCTAGTTGGACATAAAGAACATGTTCTTGCATGGGCACTTAAAGGAGATGGTCTACATGGAGCAATTTTTGGGATTTATTGATTTTTTTTCCTAATTATGTGTGTTTATTAAAGAAATCATTATGTGCATGGTTTAAAACAAGTGTCTCATGATTGGTTCGATTGCCTCTCACAATTTTTGCTCCAACTTAATTTCTATTGTAGCAAAGTAGACTCATCTTTATTTATTTATCGCACTCATGACATTACTATAGTTCTTCTCATTTATGTGGCTGATGTTCTTATTACAGGAAACAATAACCAATTTATTATAAGTCTTCTTGAGAAATTCAATCATGAATTTGCAATTAAAGATCTTGACTCATTACATTATTTTCTTGGTGTGGAGTTTAAATATTTTGATGAAAAAGTTTTTCTGTCTCAACATAAATGTAAACATGACCTACTTTCCAGAACTAAGATACTTGACAGTAATCCCACTACCACACCTCAAGTTCTTGCACACAAGCCTTCTCATTCAAACAAAGTCTTAATTGATGCTATTACTTTTCAAAATATTGTTGAAGCCCTCCAATACTTAGATTTCATAGGGAAAATATTATTTACGCAGTTAATTGGGTATGTCAATCTTTTAATAACCCTATTGTGACTCACTTGAAGGTTGTAAATCATATCTTAAGATACCTTAAAAGAATCCAACACTTTGGTTTACATTATTTTTCCACCTGTCTAATATCTATTTATGGGTTTAGTGTTGTCAATTGGGCAATTTGTCCCACTACAAGAAGGAGCACCATGGGTTATTATGCCTTTATTGGAGCAAATTATATCTCTGCTCACTTGAGCACCAAGGCAGAGTATTGCTCTTTAGCCTTCTTTATAGTTGAGTTAACTTGGATTACTTATCTTCTATGAGATAATGGTGTGCCCTTCTTTAAACCACCAAAATTATTTTGTGACAATATTAGAGCTCTTAAAATATCTGTTAATCCAATGTTTCATGCATGTTTGTTCTAAATATATTGAGTTTGAATATCATTTTGTATGAAAGAAAATAGTTATATAAGCACTCTTATTACTTATTATGTTTCCACATATTCTGATTATTACTCAAAAAGTGCTATTTTGTAACTTGTAATTAACTCTTTTAAACACTCTTGAGTAGTAATTATTACCTTTTAGCTCAATTGGCATGTTAAGGGCCTTTGCAATCATTTCTAATCAAATTGTGTTAAGTTTTGGTGTTTTTGATAGCTTTTAGCTACACCAAAGCAATCCAAGAATGAGGGAGAGCTGTATATAGTTCATGGCAAAGCTTTTGGAAGCTCAAATTCATGAAGAACCAAGCTTTGGAGCTCCATAGCCCTTTGCCAAAGTCGTTCAAAGTATGCAAGGAAAGAACAACGGAGAGAAGAAAAACAGAGTGAAGAAAACAGAGGACAGCAGCTACAGTCTTCTTTTGCACTTTTGGAGCACTTTCCGAAGTCCATTTTCTACATTCTATATGCCATTTCAAAGCTCAGGAAGTCAAGAATCCAACGCTTCAAACCGTGTACGATTTGGAGCTGAAATGAGGAAGATATGGCCTTCGCAAGACAACTGCATCCAGTTGAAGGACAAATTCGCATCTTGCGAATTTGGAACTCCAACGTGCGAAATTAAAGCCCAACTTGCGAAAGTGATTTTGCAACTTGTGAACTTGGAGCTCAACGTGCGAAAGTGGATTCTAAGTTGCGAAATCAACTTGCGAAATTTTCGCAAGTCACCATGCAACGTGCAAAACTAGGATATTTGTGCACCGACTCTTTTAGATCTTTTCTTCAGATATTTTTGTATAAATTTTCATTCTTCTCCTTATAATCCACCAACCATAAGATTTCTTAGCTAGGAAGGTTGGAAAAACTTCTCTATATATATTCCCTTGCATCCATTGTAATAGATATCGATCAATATATAGATATTTAAATATATAGACTATACAGAGCCTTGCTCTGTTTTTCTCTCTTCTCCTGTTCTTCCCCATTTCTATTTTCTTAGTAGTCAAACAGCCTCTGAGGGCTTTTCCTCTGAGGGCTTTTCCTCAGAGGATGATTGGATAAAACTTTTAGTTTCTCAAAGTATGGATGTTATGTGATGACTTGGATGCAATCCCATGGAAATTTCTCGCACCTGGAAGGTAAGATAGTCATTTTTCATTAATCCGTTAGAACCAATTTCAATGGCCATTGAAAGGTGAGTTTATCACCTAGAATGACTTTGAGTTGCCAATATTTGGTAAGCTTTTGGCTTTAGACCATTAGTTATCTCTTACGAGCCATTCAAAGGAAGTCTAAGGTGAATAACCATTGATGAAATTCACTACCATTTGTTTTGCCATTTTAAAGGATTAAAACTTGATTTGCTAAATCCATACCGGTTCGGGAAGCAAGTATCACCATAGTTGCAACCCCAACGCGAGGAGCCTATCCTGAGATTTCCAATTTGCATAAGAGCCAGAGCATAGCTATCCTATCTTTGAGAAACTTGTTTTTACATCCTTTCATTTTAGTCTTTAATGTTAGCTTAGATTAGTTTAAATCTTTCTAAAACATTTACATCTTCTTTTAAAGCTAACATCCATAAGAAAATCACCTATTTTCCTAATTTGAATATCATTTGTGAAGTGAAAACCCATCCCAGTGAACGATCCTAGAGCCACTATGCTATAATAGTTTTGTCTCTGCTACCCTAGTACATGGTGTAATAGGTTATAAATTTTGTTGATTACTCCCTCATTCAAGGAGCACCAGCTGGACATGAATCAGTTGAGACACCAATTAGGCATGAATCATATTCTCAATTTGTTGATATTTTTATCAAATTTTTATCAAAGGATGTCTTCACTATGTTTGGGGATAAGCTAGGCACCCACGTTCACTCTCACTCTAGCTTGAGAGAACATATCTCCATATTAGCCTGTCCTTTTGATAGAAGGATCATAAACAACATTAATTAGGTATGAAATAGTTGTCAAATCTTTCTTTTTATTTGCATCTTAGATGTGATTTAATAGGCCATATGAAATTGAAATTTAGTGAAAAGAAAAGTTTGTAATATTCAGAGCCTGATCAACATAATAAATATGACTATCCATTGCATGAAGTGATGATTTGAATGTTCTATTGTCAATTATCCGTAATTTTGAATCAATTTTGTCGTTGTTTGTTGTCTTGAGTGTCTCTTGAGTCTCAATTATCAGTAATAATTCCGTGATTTTATTATTCTTCTAAATAAAGTTAATAATACATATATTCCCTTTGCATCTAATAAACAATGATAAAAAATAAAAAATAAAAAGACAGTAAAATTTATATTTGTAATGAATATCTCCCATCAATCCATAAATTTTAATTTTGACGCCTTGCCTCTCCTGCCAAGAGGCCACGTTGATAGCCACGTTACACCAGCAATAAGACACGTAAAGAAACTGATGCCACGTGTAGGAATGCATGGAAAGCCATTTGCCAGGCATAAGCCTCGCATTTGAAGCCCAGTCTCACCCTTAAATGGTCCTGTGCACCCTTTTTTCGGGTAAAGATTGAAGAAAGCAAAGCGAAGGAGGAAAAAAGAAAGCCATGTCGACTCATCCTGAAGTTCCCGGCGAGCCCACTCATACCACCACCGCCCTTCTCGAGACAGCCACATCTGCCATCCAAGGATTCGGCCCTATCAACAAAATTCACCAACACCTCTGCGCGTAGCCCCCCTTATTCTTCATCTTTTTTGTAGATTCTTCTGAATCAATGATAATTTTTTTTAAGATAATCTTAATTATTAATTCTGGGTCTGCAGGTTCCATTTCTATGGCCATGACATGACGCGGCAAGTGGAAGCGCATCACTTCTGCGCGCACCAGAACGAGGAGATGCGGCAGTGCCTGATATATGATGGTCCGGAGGCAGACGCTAAGCTTATTGGGTTGGAATACATCATATCCGAGAATCTTTTCATGACGCTACCCGATATGGAGAAGCCGCTGTGGCACTCTCACGAGTTTGAGGTGAAGAGCGGCGTGCTTTTCATGCCCAGGATGCCGGCACTGGTGGAGAGGCAGGACCTGGAGAAGGTGTGCAAGACGTATGGGAAGACAATTCACTTCTGGCAGGTTGACAGAGGTGATAATCTCCCTCTTGGTCTCCCTCAGATCATGATGGCGCTCTCTAGGGATGGCCAGCTTGATGAAAAATTGGCACGTGGTAAGTGCCTAGTATCTAGTGTTTATTATTATCTTGGGATAATGCTATCAGCTGCAACATTGCAGTTACCCCTAGGGATTCATTTTTTGTGATCTCAACGAGTGTCATTCGTTTGATAATTAATGGCAGATTGTGAGAAGCGCTTTGGAGTGATATTTGATAAGGAGAGGGAGAACAGAGCGTACATGAAAGGCCCAGAGCACGGCATACATCCATTGGCAAATGGTGCAGGGACGGGGCTCCAGACGAAGCTGAGAGAGGTTGATTGCAAGCCCACAGAGTCTGTTCCTAGGGTTTTTGTGTGAGTAATATACCAGTGGGTCAGAGACAGTACATAAAATAGTAAATTGGGGTTTATAGGTGATGCTCTCTCCTTACGCTTAAGTGGCAGATAAAGTAGTATGTAGTGGTAGATATATAGTACACAAGTGAGTAGAGAAAGTACATAAAAGTGTATGAGGGCCTATGTGATGTTCTGTGTTCGTCTATTGCTGTATCACTTTCCTGTGTACATGGGGTCTTTCAACCTGTAATAGATAAGACTTGCTTTAAATTCATACCACCACTCAAAAAGTACGTGGCTCAGAAAAATGACTGGGTTCTCGTTATGGGCGACAGACTGAATGGAAAGAATGTCTCCGGCAACGAGATTTTCATTAATATCTACTGTCGGAGTACCCCAAGCAGTACTCCAATTTTTTTTGGAGGTATAACCACCAGTTCAACCAGATTTTTTTTTGGAGGAGGATTAAAGCGTACAGGATTCAGTAACGAAAGTGCCTGGACGAACGAAATGTTGTCAGCAATAGAGAATTTTCTGTAGGTTTTTATCTGGCCCTAGCTCTCGTAGGGAAGTTACGTTGGGTTTGAGCTTGAATCGGTTGGTCATGATGGCTTCATTGATGGGCCTCCGCTGTCGGTCCGGCGGGATGGGTTACTGAATATTTGAATATGTAGATGCTTCCACTGGAGTGGACGATGGGATGTTTTCGGATTATGAAAATTAGGCATTTGCCATTCCTACTAGGCATAAGTTCTGCAGCATTAAAGGCAAAAATGAGGTATCATAAAGCGTTTTTGTGAGAATTGAACTGAAATTTGGAGTAATTGATATTTGTTTGGGACTTTTAGGTTATGTTTGGCTCGAAGTGGTACAAGAAAAAAAAATTAAAGAAAATAATTTTCTTTTTATGTTTGATTGTATCTTGGACAATATCAAAGAAAATTAAATGTAATTAAAATTAATTAAATATTTATATCTAGAAAGACTAAAAATTTATATCAAGAAATAGTTAAAATGAATTAAATGGATTTAAAATAATATATAAAAAGATTTTTTAATATTTTTTTAATTATTTTTCTTTGTATTTTTCCCTTCAATTTACAATTAGGGTATCGATGTTTTAATTGTAAGAACCGAACTCCAATTTTGATTTGACAACTTCGTGATACGAGTATATATATATATTCCTAATTTTTTGAAGTGGATTTCCTTTTTTCTATGGAAGTTTTTTTTATGTAAATTTATATATTCTTATTATTTTTTTCATATAAATTTATATATTTTTATTATGTCTAAGTTTTCTTTTTCTTTTATTTTTTTTTCTTCTTCTATTACCTATTCTTCTTATTACGTAAGAGTACCAATAATACATATAAAATTTTTCAGTTCAATGGGGTCAATTGTGACTGTTTCAATGGGATTAAGATATTAAAGATTAAAATCAATTACCAATGGTGCTATCTAAAGTAATTTTATTTCCAACTCTATTGCTTTTAAATTATTATCATAAAGCGGGTACTTTTAGAAAATAAAAATTCTTTATTTAAAATTAAATTTATTTTTACACCAACATTAAGTTGAATTTTATGCACTGATCAATCACCATTTTAGTCTCTAAGTATAGTTTTAATCTAAAAGTAATAATGGTAGTAATTAAAAGTATAACGGTGAATAATAATCCATTTATCATTCATCATCATTTCTATCTTTATATCAAATATATTCCTAGTGACCTTGTTTTTACCTAAAAGTTATAACTAAAAGTACTATTATAAATAGTAGGATGTATTAGCTTATTAGGTTTTTTATGTCATTATTATGATTTTTACAATGATTATTAAATAATAGGTAAAAAAACATATAATGTGGTTTTTAAAAACATTATTTATTAAAATAAAAACAATTTTACTAGTTTAAATTTTTAATTAAACAAAAATGTACTTTTTTTTACGTTTTTAATAAAAAAAATTAGTTTTTCTTTTTTTTTTAAAAAAATATCAAATTATTATGATGGGAATTATATTTAAAATTTTAATGCAAACATTTTTAAAATTTTAATTTATATACCTTCAAATATTGCTTTGAAAATTAAATACTCTTGAAGAATTATCATTACTAATTTTTTGTTGAATGAAATTAAAGGTAAGTTAATATTATTTTTTTTTAAGAAAACAAAAAATTCAGTCAACTTATGGATGGTGTTTTTTTTTTTAAATTTAGGTTTATTATTCTATAAAAAAAATTTAAAATAAAAATATAAAAAATGAGACTCATAATATAAAAATTATAAATATAAAAATATTATAAATGCTAAACAGAATAAAATATTATATATATATATATATATATAGTATTTATTTATTTATTAGATTATTAATTATTATAGGTGAGCATATATTTTATATTAAAAAATAATTTATTTTAATGCATTAATTACAATGATGTTAAAATAAAACTTTAATAAAAAAATGAATAAATGAATTGTATTTCTAAAAAATAAAGTTTGCTTTTCTAATTCAATAGATTTTCAAAAATAGGGAAAAAAGGAGAAGAAGAATTATTTTACAAAATTAATTAAAATCAAAGTATTAAAAAAGAACAAAATTTAATTTATTTAATTGTAATATAAAACTTAATTTAATTTGATGAGAATGGCGGGGATTGGGGAGGGAAAATGCAAAGAAAAAAAAAAGGAAGAAAAGGATGGGGAGGTCCACCAATTGAGCCGTTCAAGTGAGGAAAAAAAAAAGTCAAAAAGAAAAAGGGATAATTATCTTTTGGATCTAGTTAGACCCAAAAATTAAGTTTTGATCCATATAAGTATACTATTTAAGCCCAAGACCTAAAGAAAGTTTGAAAATTGAAAAGAATGATATGAAATTTTTTATCTTTTCAAAAATGATTTTTATTGACTATGAAAAAATAATAATAATAAATATTATTTTTATTTTTATTTTTATTGTAAACCTCAATAAAATTTAATTTAATTTAATGATTTGGAAAAAAATACATCATTTTCCAAAAAAAATAAAAATAAATTATTATTATTATTATTATTATTTAAAAATCAAACATCTTGGAAAACATATATTTTTAAAATTGTGTATATAAAAAATAATTAAAAATATCTCAAAATTAATTTTTTTAAATGATATATTTTTAGAATATATTTTTAAAAAAAATTAGTTTTCTAAAAATTAGGTTTTTTTCTGGCCCTAGCTCTCGTAGGGAAGTTGCGTTGGGTTTGAGCTTGAATCAGTTGGTCATGATGGCTTCATTGATGGGCCGCCGCTGTCGGTCCGGCGGGATGGGTTACTGAATATTTGAATATGTAGATGCTTCCACTGGACAATGGGATGTTTTCGGATTATGAAAATCAGGCCTTTGCCATTCCTACTAGGCATAAGTTCTGCAGCATTAAAGGCAAAAATGAGGTATCATAAAGCGTTTTTGTGAGAATTGAACTGAAATTTGGAGTAATTGACATTTGTTTGGGACTTTTAGGCTATGTTTTGTTCCCGGAAAATTTGAGGGAAAATGCGAGGGAAAGAAAATATAAAGGAAAAGTAGAAGAAAAGAAAAAGTGAAGGAAAATAAAAAATAGATTAAAAGTTGATAAATTAATTTTTTTGTTACTTCAAACTCATTTTATTTATTTTAACTCATCAATATAAAGATTAAATAATTTAAAAATACATAAGTTTTTAATTAGTTTTAATTATATTTTATTTTCTTTGATATTTTTCACAGGACAATCAAACATGAGAAAATCATTTTTCTTAACATTTTTTTTCTTTCCTTTGTACTTTCCGGAAACCAAACATAGCCTTAGGTTATGTTTGCCTCGAAGTGGTACAAGAACAAGAAAAAAAAATTAAGAAAAATAATTTTCTTTTTATGTTTGATTGTGTCTTGGACAATATCAAATAAATTAAATATAATTAAAATTAATTAAATATTTATATCTAAAAAGATTAAAAATTTATATCAAGAAATAGTTAAAATAAATTAAATGGATTTAAAATAATATATAAAAAGATTTTTTATTTTTTATTTTTATTTATTTTTCTTTATATTTTTCCCTTCAATTTACAGTTAGGATACCAATATTTTAATTGTAAGAACCGAACTCCAATTTTGATTTGACAACTTCGTGATACGAGTATATATATATTCCTAAATTTTTGAAGTGGATTTCCTTTTTTCTACGGAAGTTTTTTTTATGTAATATTCTTATTATTTTTTTCACATAAATTTATATATTTTTATTATGTCCAAGTTTTTCTTTTTTCCTTTTTTTTTTTTTTTTCTTCTTCTTCTATTACCTATTCTTCTTATTACGTAAGAGTACCAATAATACATATAAAATTTTTCAGGTATAGGGGGGGGGGGACGTCAATTGTGGCTGTTTCAATGGGGTCAATTGTGACTGTTTCAATGGGATTAAAATATTAAAGATTAAATTCAATTACCAATGGTGCTATCTAAAGTAATTTTATTTCCAACTCTATTGCTTTTAAATTATTATCATAAAGCGGGTACTTTTAGAAAATAAAAATTCTTTTATTTAAAATTAAATTTATTTTTACACCAACAGTAAATAGAATTTTATGCACCGACATTTTAGTATTTACATCAAACATATTAGTCTTTACATCAAACATGTTATTGAAGATGGTAGTATAGTTTTTACCTAAAAGTAATAATGGTAGTAATTAAAAGTATATCGGTAAATAGTAATCTATCACTCATTCATCACCATTTCAATCTCTATATCAAATATGTTACTGGTGACAACCTTGTTTTTACCTAAAAGTAATAACTAAAATTACCATTATAAATAGTAGAATGTATTAGCTTATTAAGTTTTTTATTGTCATTATTATGATTTTGATAACAATTATTAAATAATAGGTAAAAAAACATATAATGTGCTTTTTAAAAACATTATTTATTAAAATAAAAACAATTTTACCGGTTTAAGTTTTTAATTAAACAAAAATGTACTTTTTTTATATATTTAATAAAAAAAATTAGTTTTTTTTTAAATATCAATTTATTATGATGAGAATTATATTTAAAATTTTAATTTTATATACCTTCAAATACTGTGCTTAAAATTAAATACTCTTAAAAAATTATCATTACTAATTTTTTGTTGAATGAAATTAAAGGTAAGTTTTTTTTTTTTTAAGAAAACAAAAAATTCAGTTTCAACTTATGGATGGTGTTTTTTTCTTTTAAATTTAGGTTTAATATTCTATAAAAAAAAATTAAAAATATTAATATAAAAAATGAGACTCATAATATAAAAATTATAAATATAAAAATATTATAAATGCTAAAAAGAATAAAATATTATCTATATATATAGCATTTATTTATTTATTTATTTATTTATTAGATTATTAATTATTATAGGTGAGCATATTTTTATATTAAAAATTAATTTATTTTAATGCATTAATTACAATGATGTTAAAATAAAAATTTAATACAAAAATGAATAAATGAATTGTATTTTTAAAAAATAAAGTTTGCTTTTCTTATTCAATAGATTTTCAAAAATAGGGAAAAAAGGAGAAGAAGAATTATTTTACAAAATTAATTAAAATCAAAGTATTAAAAAAGAACAAAATTTAATTTATTTAATCGTAATATAAAACATAATTTGATTTGGTGAGAATGTGAGAATGCGGCAGCAGGGATTGGGGAGGGAAAATGCAAAGAAAAAAAATAAAAAAAAGGAAGAAAAAGGTGGGGAGGTCCACCAATTGAGCCGTTCAAGTGAGGAAAAAAAGTCAAAAAGAAAAAGGGACAATTATGTTTTAGACTTAGTTGGGCTCAAAAATTAAACTTTGATCCATATAAGTTCACCATTTAAGTCCAAGATCTAGACAAAGTGTAAAAATTGAGAAGAATGATATGAATTTTTTATCTTTCCAAAAATGATCTTTATTGACTATGAAAAAAAAGAGTAGAAAAATATTAATTTTAATTTTAATTTTTTTTGTAAACCTCAATAAAATTTAATTTAATTTAGTGATTTGGAAAAAAATACACCATTTTTCAAAAAAAATAAAAGTAAATTATTATTATTATGATTATTTAAAAATCAAACATCTTGGAAAATGTATATTTTTAAAATTGTGTATATAAAAAATAACTAAAAATATGTCAAAATTATTTTTTTTAAATGATATATTTTTAGAATATATTTGTTTAAAAAATTAGTTTTCTAAAAATAATAAATTTTCAAAATAATTATTAAAAAAATTAAGATAAAAAAGTTTGTCAAATATTGTGATAGAAAATACTCAAAATAGTTTTGAAGGGTTGTGGACCCCGCATTTCGGCTCATGCGTTTCCCACTCGATGGCGAGCTCGATTTTTATTTTGAGAAATAGATTTTATTTGATTAAGGAAAATGACTTGGAGTCGCCACTTATTTTTGTTTTATTTTTAAAGGGTAAACAAAATAAGAAAGAAAAACCCTAAGTGTGACTCCTTATTTTGGAAAAGGTGGTCTGTGAAAAACCGGATCGGGCTCAGGGGTCAGGTTACTTATCGGGAAGGTACAGTATGAACCGTAGCACCCCTCTAAGTCCCTGAAATCGGGTCTCTACTAATAGAATGAAGCTGACGCGGCAATCAATGAGAAAGTCAATGGATACTCACCTTAATCATGCACGATGTAGGAAGCAAAGCATGTGTAAAGAATGAACAAAATATGAGTGGATGCGTACCTAGTCCTCCAGTCACGAATGCGCTATCATGAGACAAGATTAGCGAATGACGAATAGATAAAATTATGCGCATGTCAAGGAATAGAATAAATCAAACAAGCATGGTAAATAAATCAATTAATCAATCAGTCAGTCATAAAATCACATATGTGGGGGCCCCACCAAAAACCCGATTGATCTTGCCTGAATTAATCTCGCGAATCCCATTATTTCGGAATTATGAAGATTCATCATTCTTGCTTGTGTAAACATCAAAAGAAATAGAACATTATTTAAAAAAACAGAGTGGGATTAAAGCTATTCGAGAGAAAACTGGATTTTTGAGATTTATTTGGAAATTAGAGTCTCGAAAATTATTTGAAGATTCGAGTCTTGAAAAAATAAATTTAAGAATTGGAATTTTGGATATTAAATTTGAAAGAAATTAGAATTTTGGAAATCGGAAATTAAGTTCAGAAATTGGAATTTTGAAGAATTGTTTAAAATGGAATTTCAAAATAAATAACTAAAATAATAACAATTAAATAGATTAATGTGAATTTTGGAATTAGAAATTAAATCGGGAATGGAAATTTTAATGAATTGTTTTAAAATGAAATTTTAGAATAAATAAATAAAATAACAATAATTAAATAGATTAATGTGAATGTTGGAATTTTGGAATTAGCGAAAGTGGAAATTTTAATGAATTGTTTAAAATGGATTTTTAGAATAAACAAATAAAATAATAATAATAAATTAATGTGAATATTGGAATTTTCAGAAATAGAAATTTAATTCGGAAATCGAAAGTTTTAAGTGAACTGTTTAAAATGGAATTTTAGAATAAATAAATAAAATAAATTAATTAAATAGATTAATGTGAATATTGGAATTTTTGGAATTAAAAATTAAAATCGAAAGTGGAAATTTTAATGAATTGTTTAAAATGGAATTTTAGGATAAATAAATAAAATAATATAATTAAATAGATTAATGTGAATATTGGAATTTTTGGAATTAAAAATTAAAATCGAAAGTGGAAATTTTAATGAATTGTTTAAAATGGAATTTTAGGATAAATAAATAAAATAATAATAATAAACTAAATTAATGTGAATATTGGAATTTTTGGATTTAGAAATTAAAATCGAAAGAGGAAATTTTAATGAATTGTTTAAAATGGAATTTTAGGATAAATAAATAAAATAATAATAATAAATTAAATTAATGTGAATATTGGAATTTTTGGAATTAGAAATTAAAATCGGAAATGGAAATTTTAACGAATTGTTTAAAATGGAATTTTAGGATAAATAAATAAAATAATAATAATAAATTAAATTAATGTGAATATTGGAATTTTTGGAATTAGAAATTAAAATCGGAAATGGAAATTTTAACGAATTGTTTAAAATGGAATTTTAGAATAAATAAATAAAATAAAATAATTAAATAGATTAATGTGAATATTGGAATTTTTGGAATTAGAAATTAAAATCGGAAATGGAAACTTTAACGAATTGTTTAATAATAATAATTAAATAAATTAATGTGAATATTGAAATTTTCGGGATTAGGGATTTAATTCGGAAATCAGAAGTTTTAAAGAATTTGATTTAAAATGGAGTTTTAAAATAAATAAATAAAATGCTGATGATTAAATAAATTAGTGGGAATATTGGGAATTTACGAAAATTGAAAATTAAATTTAGAAACAAGAACTTTGAAAGATTATTTAAAGGTGAAGTTTTAAAATAAGTAAATGATTGGAATAATAGTAATACCTAATGCTCTGTTTGGTTCCCGGAAAATGCGAGAGAAAGAAAATTGAGAGGAAAAATGGAAGAAAAGAAAAAGGTAAGGAAAGGAATATAATTTTTTTCACTTGTTTGGTTATCCATGGAAAATTCAAGGGAAAAAAAAAAAAGAATTCATTTTCTTTTGTTTGGTTAACCACAAATAAAAAAGTAAGGAAAAATGGAAGGAAAATAAAATCAACAATTTGTCTTAAATGGTTATAATTTGTTGAATAATAATAAATTAATCCAATAAAAAAACTGTTGAAAAACGTGAATATTTCGACATAAAACATTACTCATAAAAAGTCTTTGCTATTATTTTTTTTTATTAATAATTATAAAATTTATGCATAAACTTTTCTTCATGTAATACAAATAAAGTATACGAGTAATAACTATTTTTTATTTTCAAGGAAATATTTATAGCTAATAAAAAGCTCTTAAAAAATTCAAAAGGATTTTCAGAATCAAAATTTAGAAATAAAATATGTTCATATAATGTAAAAATAAAAAACTACTATATAAAATATAAAATTCAAAATTAAGAGCTGAGGCCCATTTTACATCTGCTAAATCATTTTCCCGCTCCTAAATCTAGCAACAAATTATTCACACTTTTCTTACAAATTAACATGATATGAAGCTACGTTAAATAATAAGGAAAGGACAAAGCAATACAAATAAAATGATTTTTTTCACGTTGGTTAATCATAAAAATATGAAAGAAAAAGTAAATAAAAATAATATATTAATTTTATTTTTTCTTTGCAATTTTCGTGAAATTTTTCAAAAACCAATGATAGGGTAAATAATCAATATCAGCACTCAGTGGATGGTTGTGGTGTATACCAATTGTGTTTGAAGAAGAAAAACCTCAGAAATGTTCTAAAAAGTATCATTTTCCATTGTCTTTTATTGAATGGCCAGTCGAGGTATAGAAAATTGCAATTAAACCAGTACTGAGTCAAACAGGAATGTAGTTAAACCTGGTTCAAAGATTCCATGATATCTAGGTTATATATATAAAATCTTTGCAAGATTACCACAGTTTTGAAAATTGTTTGACCAATTCGGCCTTACCTCTACCTGAAACAGAATTCCATACAAAAAGACATCACAATTCTGAATAAGCTTCAGGTTTCCTTCAAATATGATCCAACAAACGAGGGATTTCTCAAGGACATCACGGCAACAACAACAACAACAACAAAAGGAAAAAGAAGAAAAAAAAAGAAAAAAGAAAAAAAGAAAATATAGAGAAGGCCCTAAAAGAACAGGAACAGGTGATATGAAGCTTCCTACCCCATGTCACTTTGACATCTCATTCCATGATGTAAAGGAGAAACTCAAAGGAGAACAAAAAACTACTTCAAAAGCAAAGCATGATTCTGGGTCTCTTCCCCAGAAAAAGGCTATAATGCTTATTCAAAATGACTGTACGAAGAAGGAAACAATTATCAGCATTCCTGACAATACAATGCATATTGATCATATTCAACAATTCAGTTATATAACAGTTTAATTAAAAGGCATTCTCTATCCAAATACCGAAAGATTCCTGAATATTCCAAATACTAAGAAGCAAAAACTTTATCTGAAACGCAAAGAAACCACATGGATGCTGAGCTGGAAAAGTAAAATGAATCAGAATCTCAACCAACTGCTTCTAAACCACCCCCGGAAAAGGTTCTCAGTTCTCAAACCAAAACCAAAACGCGTATCAAAACTAAGGTAAAAGTAGCTGTAGATTTGAAAATATAGATGAATAAAAAAAGTCTTCATAAGTCTAAAAATATAATAGATCAATTTCTAATAGTCAACTATCATCCATGAGTTTTGATATCAAAACTTCACGTATAGCCCCAAAACAAAAGTAAAACTAAAAATAAAAATAATCTCTATCTCAAATTAGGCATCAAAAAAAGTAGGTCCAAATTTAACTGACAACCAAAGCTTACGCCTATCAATTGGACAAGCAAGGAAGGCTCGAGCTGCACTCACATCACCCGTAAGAGCTTGATATGCTTTCATATGAGATACATCACTCATGCCTCCAACCTTAGCAATCTCTTCAAACAATTGCTCTTTTGTATAGTTTTGAAGGTTGCTTCTATCAAGAGCCGCAACAACTGCATCCATTCCAACTCTAATTGATCTTAATTCTTCACTTACAATGTCAGCATATTTTGCTTTTCGCTTTTTTGTTTCTTTGTTTGACTTTGGTGCAGAAACAGATGCATCTGCAGATGAGAAAGATGTCTCAGTTGTTGCTTCATTTTCAACATAAGCAAATGTTTCATCTCTGATCCCATGTTGTGATGATCCCAATGGAATTGTGTCATCCAAATTTTGTTCCTGGGCCCAACGAAGTTGTCTTTCTTTTGCACCTACAACAAGACTTCCTGTTGCTCGATCTTTTCCAAGAAGAATGGACAACTTATCATAATTTCTAATAGGTTTGTGTTTGAGCTGAGATGCTCCTGGGTGTGCCTTTTAACATCAGAAAAAACAAATATTAACAAAACTCGAGTTCAATTGTAATAATGTCTATTAGAATTTTATAACTCTACATTACATGCAAAAAATTTATTTCTAATAACTCAAAAATAATAATTAACTCACCTTAGTGTAAGTAGTCCATACTTCCGTGGTAGCTTCGATCATTGGAGTTGATTCATTGAAACCAAATCCACTACCATTTTGTAAAACTTCTTGAGCAGCATAAAAGTTTTTTTTTAAAGTTTTCATTCTATTTTTTATGTGCTCAGAGTTACAACTCAATTCAAAATTTTCCCCAATTTCTCGCACAACCATTGCATAAGCTGTCTTGGTGAAGACTCCTCCTATCTTTTGCCCTTTATGCATTTGCTCCATTAATCGATCAACCAAAAAGTTGTCCATTTCATCAATCCAAGTCAAGTTTCTTTTTTCACTTACACTTTTGTGTACTTCAAAGCCTGCACTATGTTCCATCTGAAATAATAATACATATATATATGTTTAAAATGAAAAGTCAAGAGGAGGAGATATAATAATAACTTCTTTGTAACTCATTCAAAGTGTGATTTTAACTAGAGAGTTATAGTTCTAAATACAATCATCGTACTTAATATGAAACACAAAAAACTATACAAGAAAAGAACCATAAAATAAAAGGACTCATCAACGGTTTCTATTGTAATCTTTCCACATATCCATGGCTATTTTCTCCCTTAAGATTTCTCCTTCCTTGCATTTTTCAGCTAAACTCAAGACCATTGATTCAAATTCCGCTTCTTCGCTAAAAAGCTCTCTATCGACCTCTGCTATTAATCTTTCATCTGGATCAACACCCATGAGATAGTTATGGAGGATACAACATGCTAGTATAATATCAGATTGTGTGTCAACAGGGTAATGTGGCTCTGTCCCACTAGCTATTATTGGAAATCTTTTCTTCAAAACACCAAATGCTCTTTCAATTGCATTTCTCAAGGACGAGTGTCGAAGGTTGAAAACCTCTCGAGCATTTTCTGGTTGATGAACACTATACTCTTTTAAATGGTAACGAGTGCTTCTATATGGGGTAAGAAATCCAGTTTTTAGCTGAAAACCCGCATCAGCCAAATAATATTTACCTAAGAAGCATAGACAAAGGATCTTTGTTATTAGTAATAGTCACTTGAGCTAATAAATTATGTTATTATCTAATTACCAATAATTACCTTGTGGAACAATCAATTTATCAAAATCTCTCACTAATGCATTATCTAGGATTCTCGAGTCTGACGCAGATCCTTCCCAACCAGGTAAAACATATGTGAACTTCAAGTCAAAGGAACATGCTGCTAAAACATTTTGTGTTGGATAGTACTTTCGCCCTCGATACCTTTGCACAACATCATTTGACACTTTTACACGAAAATGTGACCCATCAATCGCCCCTATGCAATCCTATAAAAAAACAAAATTATTAGTTTATTTTGAAATATAAATAATATTCTAATGATGTTTGTTAGATAAGTAAGTTTACCTTAAAGTAGGGCCAAAATTTGGTATTGTCCTTGATTTCTTGAGGGCACTTTAATCCATCAGGCTGCTTTAAGAAGACATCATCTAAATATATTATAGCTCTAAGAACTTGATGAAAGTGGCGACTAATAGTTTCACTAGAACGCTTGAAATAAAATTTCATAGTTCTATTCCTTAAATTATGACCAACAATGTGAAGGAATTTGGCAACTTGTTTTTCTACATTACTATGTGCGTTATTTCTAAGACGACTTGTTCCCCGAAGAATGTTTACTAGTCTTGCGAATGCATCCTTTCCCATACGTAGTTGATTATAACAATCTTCATTATCCATTAGTGTAAGTCTTTCCATCAAAGCATGTCGTTCATAATCTCCTTCATTAGAGATTGATCTCTCCAAATAGTTTGAGCGATGATAAACTGAAACAAGAATTGCCGCATATGTAGCATACATAGCTACACAAGTTGCAGCCCATCTTCTAAGTCTTTGCCATTCTTCATTATAAGTCTACATGATAGCAAAGTAAGAGGAATGATTTAGTAAAGTCATTAGGTAAAGTAAGAGGAATTGAAGTATTATGATTTCTAGCTATGAAAATTTTGAGGAAAATATTGCATGAAAATTAAGGGATGTTTCTGCCCACTAGTTATTTTCTTGATGTTAATTGCAACATGGCTCTGCTATATAATGTTGGAACAAGGAGACAAAACTACCTGGTTCTATGAATCAAGACACTGAATTAATTGGACCTTTTTACTTAATGTTGAACAGTTTTTAAAAATTGTACTTAATGGGCTAGGCTTAGAGTGAATACGTGTGTGGCTTTGTGAGCTACATTTAATCCATCAAGAATGTAGAAGTTGCTGCCAAAGACTAGAGAAGAAGTTGCTGTAAAGAAAATTTCCTCAAGGAGATTGAGGACAGAGGTTCAACATCCTCAAGGAGATTGCTGCAGGCCTCCTATATTTACATGAAGAATGGGATTTTAGCATGTTGTTAGGGCTTTTAGCATGGGTAGGCTTGATACATATGGATTATTATCTAAGAATTTAAGCTATTAGATTAAAGAAGCATGTTTTTTTATAAAATGAAGCTTTTATATACATGGGAGGAAGAAGAGATTATATTCTTGATAACCAAAACAGAGTGTGACTGTATTACAATTCCTCGAAAGAGTCACCAACAAGTGCAGATTGAGTTTTCAGGTTTTTGGAAAGAGTGAACTTATATTTCCCAAGTGCATGTTTAAATGAAGTCTTTTCAGAATATCAAACAGTTCATACTCCTTTTCATTATTTCAGTAGTATGTGTTCATGTTATTTCCCAACTTCTTCATGGTCAACCTGAATAAGATTAGTGCAATTGTGCAATCCCTTATATTAGCAGTTAAAATTTACAAATGACTGAACATCTATGATAAACCTATCCTACCTATTTGGAACTTTATGATACTAACATATGCACACATTTTTTTATACGTACAAATAGCCACCAGAAAAAAATATTTATGTTGAGGTGCCATCATGAATAGGACGTAAGGTTCACATGAGTTCAAACCAAACTGACAGAAGGTCCTTTATGTTGGCTCTTGCTTATATTAGTTCTTGTAAAATCGTCTTGGATGTCATCATGAATTTTTGCCATTTTATCTAGCTAGCTAGATGCTGCTGCATTGGAACTTCCTTCCAGAAGTAAAGAAATTAACATAGAAAATACATAAGTTCTTTCTTCATTGTAGTTCCTGTTCTCCTACTTCTGCCTGTTGTCTAATTGGTTTTCGGGTTGTCTAAACAATTCATTGTAGCCCTCACACCCTAAACCAGTGGCTTAAGATTCCAGACTTGGTTATTTAAGATTGATTTCATAGGATGCAATAATTTCCTAACAATTTAGATATAAAAAAGAATTAAGCAAAATGGGTAAATGCCATTTTTATGCTTAGTACAATCAAATACATATGTAAAGTTAGCAATATCAAGTAAATAGAATAGGTAAGATAAATTAACACAATTCATAAAGATCAAGACATCAATGAGAAGGAAAAAAATCACAAGCTATAGTCTCCTTGAATCTTTCGCAACTAAAAATTAATGGAGCATAATGAATTTATTTATTTATTTTTCAATCAAGTGAAAGGTCCCAGAACCTCCACCAGAGAACATGCAGTTGGGTTGTGTACGTCTACTCCCTTACGACTTCATGAGCTAATTAATATGAGCAGGTGGCAGTGTATAATCCAAGTCCAGCAATTTCTAAGGTCCCACAATAGATGAGAAGTTCATGAGAATTAGTCCAACCCTATCCTTACGCCTTTTGAATTCCCAATTCAACCTCGTGTTTCCCGGAAAATCATATATTACTGACAATAAATAAGTAATAAACATTTTCAATCTTATCGGAAGGCTAATAACAACAACACATGATACCCAAAATTACAAATTATCATTTCTTCATATTAACATTCAAAGTTGCAATTAACAATAAAGAGAATCAAAACCCTAATAATATTCAAAATCCCCATTCTGAAACCTGAAATCATTGGTCCATAAAGCCCTAAGAAATAACTCAAATTGAATTCAAACCCTCATTTGAAGGGGAAAAAAAAAATAAAAAGCAAATATCAATCCAAACATACTCGAAATTCCCATTGGAAACCTTAAACCCTAATTTCTAGTCAGTTGTATGGAAAATGCTGAATGAGGGAAAGAGATCATAAAATTAAACCAACATCAAACACAGAGATGATGTGAGGTTAAGAGAAAAGAGTTCAATTCATACCTGACTTGAAGACATGGATCCGTCATCCATGGGAACTTGATTTGAAGAACGCACTTCATCAATGGGAACTCGGGTGTCTGAAATTGGTAGGTTTTCAGAGGCACTCGAAGGTGGTCGGAGTGATAGTGGTGGTCGTTGAAAGGGTCGACGACGTTGAGAAGCCATAGCCACTGACGAAGAGGAAGTTAGAGATGAAGCTTCGGTGAACAAGAGCCGACAAAATTTTCCTCTTCTTTTCCCTGCTCTTTTTCTCTTATATTTTCCACGTTATTTTTTAAGGAAAATAGTGAGGAAAATATTACAATATTTTCTTTAATATTTTCCTTCATATTTTTTTTCCATTGTATTTTCCATGTCATCCAAACTAAAAAAAATCATTTTCCCTTGTATTTTTTTTCCTTTCCTTAGCATTTTCCGGGAACCAAACAGAGCCTAAAAAAACAAATTCAGAGATCGGGATGTCGAAGAATTGTTTGAGAACAGTGTGTAAAAAAAAAACTAAATTTTGAAGGAAATTGTTTTTTTGTATGGAATTTTTAAATACATGGAAAGAAAATAAACAAATAAGTAACTACTCTTAAAAGGATGACACGCGCCCTGAGAGAAAGTAGTCATGCATAGCTGAGCCAAACACATGCTTTATGTACATCATTAAATGCAAATCATGCTGGTGGGACCCATTCCAAAATTCATTTCTCCATAAAGTTCTCTGCCAACATCTTTTCAGACACCAACATTGTTTCATCAAACTTCCCAACCACTACTGGCATAATAAAAAAAAGCCCCATCTGCAGTCACCACCGGCACCTAGAAACGGAAAAATGCAAACCTGGACACATAATCTGGCTCGTCCACCTCCAAAGACTCGACACAAACGTCCATTTCCAACATTACTCCATCATCATCATGAAATGGAGCCATAAACAGGGGAAAAAGAGAAATAGCAACAGGAAAATGAACATGAAACCTTTTACGAACGTGTTGAACTCACTTCATTATTTGTTCCATGAGTCCAACAATCGGTGGATTAAGGTGAAAAATGTTTACCAGAGCAGAGCATAGAATATCTCAAACTATTTCAGATATCAAAGTAATAATCCCTCAAGCAAGCAATCCAGCCAACAATGTAGAGATTACAGAAAGTGAGACATGAGAGAGATCTAAAATGGAGGGATATGGGAAAATTATAATGGACATACCTGAAGATGTCCTTCTGTGGTAAGCTCCCGTTCAACTTCAAAAATACAATGCTTCAGAATATCCTCCAAACCAGCCCAGAAACTCCCTGAAAGCTTGCTCCCCCTCTGCGATACTCCCAGCTTCCTCAGATATCTCTCTCCTGTCTTGACCTTCTCTCCCCCGAAATATCTCCCAGCAGCCCCTCCAAAAAGCAACCTCTGTTTCCCCCCAAAATATCTTCCCCGGCAGAACATCCCAAAAAGCCTGCACCAAAAAGCACCCCCCTCCGTAGCAGCCTAAACTCCAGAAAAATCCCCTCCAGAAAAATCCCCCAAAAGCTCTCTGCTATCTCTCCTCTCTGTTCTCCTTTTTCTCAGCCGTCGCCTCCCCTGTTTCTGCTTTGGATGTCCCGCTTGAAGAAAAGCCCCCCCTCTGCGATACTCCCAGTTTCCTCAGATATCTCTCTCCTGTCTTGACCTTCTCTCCCCCGAAATATCTCCCAGCAGCCCCTCCAAAAAGCAACCTCTGTTTTCCCCCAAAATATCTTCCCCGGCAGAACATCCCAAAAAGCCTGCACCAAAAAGCACCCCCCTCCGTAGCAGCCTAAACTCTAGAAAAATCCCCTCCAGAAAAATCCCCCAAAAGCTCTCTGCTATCTCTCCTCTCTGTTCTCCTTTTTCTCAACCGTCGCCTCCCCTGTTTCTGCTCTGGATGTCCCGCTTGAAGAAAAGCCCCCCCTCTGCGATACTCCTAGCTTCCTCAGATATCTCTCTCCTGTCTTGACCTTCTCTCCCCCGAAATATCTCCCGGCAGCCCCTCCAAAAAGCAACCTCTGTTTCCCCCCAAAATATCTTCCCCGGTAGAACATCCCAAAAAGCCTGCACCAAAAAGCACCCCCCTCCGTAGCAGCCTAAACTCCAGAAAAATCCCCTCCAGAAAAATCCCCCAAAAGCTCTCTGCTATCTCTCCTCTCTGTTCTCCTTTTTCTCAGCCGTCGCCTCCCTTGTTTCTGCTCTGGATGTCCCGCTTGAAGAAAAGCCCCCCCTCTGCGATACTCCCAACTTCCTCAGATATCTCTCTCATGTCCCCTTCCTTTCTTTCTTTCTCTGTTTTTAGTCTTCTCTCGCAAGCCAACCATCCTCTGCTACACATCCCATCTGCCGCCCCCCAGAGCAGCCCACTCGAAAGCGGTCAGAGAAGCAGCAAAAAAAAAAAAAAAAAATCATCATCCCCAGAAAGCCCAGCTCCTCGGGTGGGGGGGTCTACAAGGGTATATTGGTCTCTTCACATTTTATATTCTTCTCATCAATTATACGACTTTTGTGGACCAAATATTAATTTTTGGGTCCAGTTGGGTCCAAAACACAATTGTCTCAAAGAAAAAAAGGTGAAGGAGCCCACTTTTAGCTTATTAGAGGGCAATTTTGGAAATACATATGAAATTACTATTCTAGTACATGAAATAGGGATTAATTTCCCCAAAATATACTTCTAACAAAAGTGGCTTTTTTGAGTTCTAAAATTATCTATATTTTAAGGATAAGACATCTTCATATAATTCCCCCTTAAATTAAGAAGGTATTTGGTAAAATTTAATACTTATTACTTAATAATTTAAGTTGATTTTAAGTTAAATCATACTTAAATTAATAACTTAAAACTTATTACTTAATTTCTTTTAAGTATTAAGGTTGTTTAATAAAATTAATTTAAAACACATTTTAAATCACTCATCACATTAATATATTTATGCTCATAAATTATAACTAAGATAAAGGAGATTGAATAACAGTGGAAGTCGTAGAGTAACAAAGGAAATCCTGAAAGTAATTCAGGCAAATAAGAGTAAAAAAGATAAAATGAACTCAAAATTTTAAAGTCACTTGGTAAAGTGAACTTAAAATTTATTATAAATTATCAAATTGACTTATTTTATTCTTCTTTATTTTAATTAATTAATATACATATATTCACTAATCTTGAGTCATAAATTTATTAACTAAACATTTATATTTAAAGTATCATAGATACACAAGATAATAAAAAAAATATATATTTACTACATATAAAAAATAAGTTGTGAATACAGAGTTATAGTTGTAAATTATACTAAACATATGTAAATAAGATAAAACAAATTTGATATTAAGAATAAATTAATTATTTTGATTGAATACTTAAAGTTATATTTTACTTTAAATTGTACTATTAAATTATTTTATCAAATAAGCTTAATCTATTTAATAACTTAAATTAAATCATTAAATTAATTTAGGAAACACCCTCAAAGTTAATTTAAACCTTTTGTTCTCCTCTTAGCCTTATAAAACACCAAGCAAGTTTGTATGCATGTGAAAATCCATCTTATTGCTTAATGGAAGTCAACCATATATATGCCCACATTTAATCATGCATGTGACACAAGACTCATCATATAGTGATTCAGGATATACGTACTTCTTTATGAGACATTTCATAGTGCCTTTATAACTAGTTCAAAGGGAATTTCATCATCTCATGTGGTGCGTCGGTGCTCAATGGATTATTATGATTACGTTTTTCCTTTGAAGTATTGAAATCATCAATAAATTTTAGAGATAACCCATGTGGGTGGATAGATTTGTAATCATTGGGTTAGTTGCTTACACTTGATTGGTTACTTTTTTGTGCTTAATAATTTGAAATTTAACTAAAGTTTGATGTCATAATGCTACCATCATTAAGGTTTGCCTCATGATGATTGATGCAAGAATATTTAGTTGTTAGTATATGGTGAAAAGGATGAAGGATTGGAAATATTCATGGACTTTTCAAATATAAAATTTTAATATTTAACATTTTTTTTAATATTCTATGCCATGTTATTTCTTTTTCTTTTCTTTTTTTTTTGGAAAATTTCGAATGATTAGATGACTAATAGTCATTAAAATTATGTTTGGTTCTCTAAAAGTAAAAATATATATATATATATATATATATATATATATATATATATATATATATATATATATTAAGAAAAATAATTTTCTTATATTTGATTATATTTTCAAAAAATATATAAGAAAATCAAATATATTCAAAACTAGTAAAAGACTTATGTATTTTTTAAATTATTTAATCTTTATATCGATGAATTAAAATAAGTGAATGAGTTTAAAGTAATAAATAAAAATGATTTATTGATTTTAAAAATATTTTTTATTTTTCTTTATTTATTTATTTTTTATACTTTTCCTCCCTATTTTTCTTTCCAATGCATTTTCCTACAACTTTTTCAACAACCAAACATACCCTAAATGTCATAGTTGTTTTAATATAATATTTTGTGGGATAATATTGGAAATTTAAATTATTGCACAAAGTCAATAGCGTCATTAGAATGTATCATTTGTCCACGTTGAGGGCCAAGATTAAAGTGTACCCTGTTCCCACTAGCAAAGTGAGTGCTGTTTGGCTGTCCAACTGCAACAATGTTGGAGCAATGTCTCCATTTGATTGAAGTCAATATAATTGTATGGATAATAACGTTATATTTGGTTTTTAAAATAAATATTAACCGGATGTTATAACTTAAAAAGTAACTTAATAATTTACTTCAAGTAGTTAAGTAAATAAGAATATTTGATAAAATAACTTAATTATATGACTTAAAATTAAAAACAACTTTAAAGAATAAGTAAACCAATTAACTTATTTTTATACCCATATTTTTATTTTACTATTCTACTTTCATTGACTCTACTTATCTTCATGATATTTTTTACTACTCCGCCACCTTTATGGTCACTCAACTTTTTTTGTCATAATTATAATTTATAAAGATAAATATATCAATTTGATGATTTAAAATATGTTTTAAGTTAATTTTATCAAACAACCTTAATACTTAAAAAAAAAACTAAACAATAAATTTTGAGTTAATAAATTAAACATAATTTAACTTAAAGTCATTAATTAATAAGTATTAAGTTTACCAAACACCCTAAGTTACAAAAACTAAATGTTAAAGAAAAATGAGGCTATTATATTTGCTTTACAATGACATATATATATAATAATTAAAATTGGTTAAAGATTTATGCCTTTTAAATTATTTAATATTTATGCAAATGAGAAAAAATGTAAAATAAGTTTAAAAAAGAATGTAAAAATAATTTATTAATTTTATTTTATATTTAGTTTCTTCTTCTATTTTCTTTCTTTCTATTTAGCAAACTTAATTTGAAATATAATGGTTATAAATGGAGTTCAAGTTATTTGAAATTATCATTTATTAAATATATTTATTTTGGAGATTTTTTAATTATTAAACATCTTATAATTTCTAAATATGAAAAATAAAATTTTTAATAATTTCTTAAAAAATTGGCTTACTTTTTTTAAAAATATTTTAAGCAATTTTCATATTTGGTTTTAAATTTTTAATTATTTAACTAGGAGCCTTTTTTTTTTTCTTTTTTTTTTTTGTAAAGGAGGCTTTTACTTGTTTATAGTTAATCTTTGACATTTGAAACAAGATATTTACATACCAACTTCTAATTCATTAATTTTTTAAGATATTTGCAAAATATCAGTAGGAATAGGTTTGAAATTAAGTGTATGGCATTGAATTTGAATCATCAGAGTCAGCAGCCATTTGAATTATCTCTCCTAAAACTTTTATCATTTTGTTGACTTTCAAAAGTGCTTAATGTCAAAACAAGAATAAGTTTTGTCTGGAAAAATCTTATGTTAAAAGCCAAATGATATTAAATAAAATTTAGATAATATAGAATTTATATCTTTAAAATCAATATGCTAATCATTAAGGTTATGATTGTTTCCTAAGAAAGCATGAAACAAAAAAACCATTAAGAAAAATTGTTTTCCCATATTTGATTTTGTAATAAAAAAAATACGAAAAAAAATCGGTACATGAAAGAAAATAAGTGAAATAAATTTTAAAAAACATATAAAAATAATTTATTGATTTTTGATCTATATTTTATTTTCTATTGTGTTTTCGTTTTTTTCTTTTTTCATTTCTATTTTTTATTTCACATTTTCCTTTGGAACCAAAAGTTATATAAAGGAAATAATGTTGATTAAAATGACTAGATATTGTCCATGTTTACAAAATTTTCATGTATTTGAAAATTATACATGTAATCATATTTTGAAATTCATATATTTTAATTTTTTATCCAAAAAATTTGATTTGAATTTTTTTTTTCTGTTTTTAAAAGATGAAGGTGATTGTTTCCAATTTATGTTTTCAATACCCTTTTAACCAAATACTTGTATTGACATGATTTTTAATTAAAAAAATCCTTATTAAAAAAACAATTTAGTCATTGTTTGGAAACCATTTTTGAAAATAGTTTTTATTATTTTATGGAACAGATGTTTGTGTTCAGAATCTAAAATGTTTTTAATATGTTTTTTTATGATTTTAAAATAATTTTTATATACAATGTTTTTCATTTTTTTATCATTATATAATTATTTTTAAAACAATTCCCATAAAAATAAGTGAAAAAAACAATTAAAAACAATTAGAAACCTTTTTAAGAATAATTTTCTATTCTTCATAACTAAAAACATAGAAAACACGTTTAAGAACCAAAAATTATTTTTCATTTTTTATTCTTAAGAACATAAAACATGGTGTTTTTAGAAAACATTTTTAGTTGTTTTTTATTGTTTTCTAATGACTATTTTAAGAAATAATTATATAAACATGTAAAATGATTAAAAATAAAATATTAGATATAAAAATCATTTTAAAAAATATTAAAAATAGATTAAAAATATTTTAGGTTTTAAATAAATTTTTGTTCTATAAAAATTAGAGAATAGTTTTTAAAAAGTATTTTTTAGAATTGTTTTTTAAAATAGTTAGCAAAAAGGTAGAAACAAAGGGTCTATTTGGTTGCTATTTTTGAAAATTGTTTTGAAAAATAATTTTTGAGAATAGTTTTTAAGAACAGTTTTTTGTGTTTTTAGAAAAAAAAAAATTGTGTTTGGGAACTGAATTCTATAAAACAGTTTTTGTTCTCAAAAACAAAAAGAACATGTTTGATTAGGTTAATAAAAAAGTTTTTTAGAATAGGTAAAACCAAAAACATATTTGAAAGTTATATTTTTTTTTAATTAATAAATTGTTTTCTTCCATTAATTTAATATTATAAATATATAAATAATTTTCATATGCACAACTCATTTAAGTTAAAAAAATATTTAATTTTGGAATTTTTATACTAGTTATAATTTTCTTAAATAAATGATGATTTTATAATTATGTGTAAGTATATTAATTTCAATAATTTAAAGAAGAAGAAATGGCTTGCGGGTGCGGGTTTGGTAGTTAGGTGGAGCTCACTGTTATGGAAACATAAAAAACAGTTAAAAAAACACAAAAAAATAATTTATTATTTGAACAATATAAATAATAAAAATATATTTTTATTGTTCTAAAAAAAATGGTTTTTGAGAACACGAAAAACACAAAAACAAAAATATACCCCCTTCCCCAAACAAATTTTTTGTGTTTTTTATGTTCAAGAACAGAAAACGGTTCTGAAAAGGAACCAAAAACAATATATTAAAAACATATTTTGTGTTTTTAGGAAAAAGACCCTTTTAGATTTTCAAACATATTTTTTCTGTTTTAAAAAAGGTTAGAAAAGAGGCCAAAAGGCCACCCACTTTTAGATTACCCTTAGGTTATTTTAAGCAACTTTCTTATTGTCACTATCTTTCGTATTTGACCAGCAACCATTCTCCTTGGTATTCTTAGTGAATGGGGCAAGAAGATTATTACAAGAGAGAACCAATCCTTTGAAAAATCAGTGTCAAATGGATTAATTTGGATTCTGTTTTTGGTAGTGGGGAAGCTGCAGGCGAAGGTGGGAATTAGGTATGCAGTAGGTGACGGACGTTGACCGTGAAGCGGCGGCTTTCACGCGTCAACACACGCCTTCCTCTGGACTCTTCCTGCTTCCCTCTTCCCTTTCTCCCATTTCAATTTGGACCCAGTCCTCCTAAAGAATTTCCACAATTTAATTAATGTAACTCTTTCCAGAAACACCACTACCTCTGGTATTTCAAAGAGCAGTCCTCTAGAAGTTCCTCACAGAAATTGGGAAAAACCAAAAGATTTTTTTTTCTTTTTTTCACATTTTGATAATGTTTTTTTTGGTTGCGTCATACTTTTGTATTCCTTTTATGGGTTCCAAGCCTGTGTTTGGTCAAACCTTTGTTGCTCAGCTGCAAATGTGATTTATTGTCAGAGTGTACGTGGCATGAACTTCGGCTGCCTCCCTTTCCTACAATGTATATTCATAAGACCGTAAACCCTAGCTAAAACTCGCTTACTCTTTCAACAATCACGTGGTTTTAGGAGGTTGGAGCTATGGCTGGAGTTTTTGAAGAGGTTGAGAAGCCTATTGGGATCAGGGCTATGGAGAGTCTAGGGTTAGGGTTTGATCTGACAAATGATTTCAGATTGAAGTTTGCAAAGGGGCTACCAGGTGAGAGGTTGGTGGTGCTGGACGAGAGGAACAAGGGGGACATTGTGATTCCTGGCGGGCTTACCATTCCGGGAGTATCCGAGGATATTCGGTGCGATAAAGGGGATAGAATTCGATTCAAATCCGATGTTCTTGAGTTCAATCAGGTGAAGATTTTCAAATCCTTTTTTTTTTTTTTTAAATTCATTTGTATTTTTGATTTTGGATGAATTCTATATTACTAGCTGAGAAATTGGAGATTTGTGATTGGGAATATATGTATAGACTTAGAAGCAATTCGATATTGATTTAATTCAACCACAACTATTGAGTGTATCGATTTTAAGATCCTTAGTTAACAAATCACTTGGAAGTGAGCTACAATCGAGTTATGGAGCAAGAGACTGCCTCAAGTGATTTTCCTGTAGTCTTAGCTGTGTAGAATTTCCAGACTCTCAATGGAGAGTTTCTGAATTGAATTTGGGAAAAACCCTAAATAAAATTGCCTAACTAAATTACAAAATCCAATATGATATTGAGCATAATTTGAATCAAATATCTAATCAACTTCAGTGAATGTCTTCATAATATAGAAAATAGTGAGATCACATTATTTTATATCAGTAATGAGATTATTGCAGTGCAAAAAAGGGGCTAGCCCTAGTATGCAGAGGAAGTATTAACAGGGCAAACCGACTCATGGGCACCTAGAATGGGGTTAGAGTTGAATTACTTATGTGGGAACAATATGTGGCCAAGGCTCAAGTACAGGATGTATAATTCATTTGGAATCCCATTTCTTAATGGAGTCTGAGTGAAAATTTTCTGTTGCTCTCTTCTTTTTATTAGTAGGAATCATAGTTGTGCTCCATTTTCTAAGATCAAATTGGTGTTGTGGCTGCAAGAGCAATGCTTGTATACCATTTGTGGCATCCTGGTGAGAAAAATGGTTTTTCAAGATTAATTCCAATGTGTTAAATCAGGGAGTGACTGCTTTATGGTAATTGTTCTATTGCTGAAAGACATGGGATCTTGGTGGATTTTATGATACTCCTTCAAGTTCATGTGAAGCTTCATCCTTGAATTGAGCATCTCCCATGATTTGATTTTACCATGATCCTTGATGCTTTGAACTGGCATTTCAAATTTCCACCTAGAAATATCTTGTAAAAATCAGGCAAGAGGAAAGGAGAACGTAAATTTTGTACTGAGATCTGTTCATCATTGGGTCTTGGATCACAGTATTAACTGTGTTGACCTGGAATGATCAAACTACTGCCTTGGAGAAGAGTGTTGGTATTGCAAGGTGTAAAATTCTATTTGTAGTCATGACAAAATGAATTCTGCTACAGAGGGGTTCATTGTTGATAGTTTCTGTACATGGCAGAAGTTCCATGTATTTCGCCACTCCTGTCTTTTGACTTATCAAATAGGCTTAAGATTTTCCCTTTTGTCTTTTTTTCCCCCTAAAGGAGGTTTGACCTTATCAAGGTAGCATAAACGGATATTCAAATTTCTTAAAGTTGCCATTTTGATGAACTGATTGAGGGATTTTCATATCTTGTGGTACCACCTAATCCATTCTTGTGATTTGGGTGCTAGAAGATGTTGCTTGTGGGGTTAGAGAATGGATGACAGTGTTGCCATCAGTTGTTGCTACTGAACAAGTTTGTCTTAATTTGCATAGTAAAAATAAGTTGATATAGGTTGATGTTATAGTCAAGATGTCAATGCTGTTTTTCTAGGCAAATAGAAATTATGTATTAATGAGCACTTACCAAAAAAGGGGATGCAATCCCTGTACACTGGGATTCTAAGATTTGTCAACAAAATGTCATATAGGAGGAAAATCTATGAATAGCATTTTAGAAAAATGATGTTTTTATCCAATAGATTCCACCTTATACTAGTGAACGAGGATTAATGGAATAATTCCTTGATTTTTATTTTAGATCAATCAATTTCCCCATCCTCACTTGGGTTCAGAGTAAATTTAATATTAGATTTTTATATTTGAATATTTATGATTAGATATATGTCCATCATTATGCCTTTTATTTTTCAGTTCATGCAAAGCTATTCTGAACTTTATGCCTGTTTTGTAATTCATTTGTTTATATGTTCAATCACATATCTTTTTCTTTTTTGCTTGCAGATGTCAGAGTTGCTTAATCAGAAATCGTCAATACAAGGAAAAATTCCTTCAGGCTATCTCAACAGTATCTTTGATTTGAGTGGAGCATGGTTGAATGATGCTGCAGACACTAAATGTCTTGCTTTTGATGGTTACTTCATTTCCCTTTACTATTTGCATCTGACAGCATCTCCACTAGTACTCCAGGAAAAAGTAAAGAAGTCTGTTCCTTCTCACTGGAATCCAGCATTATTATCCAGGTAGCTCTCTAAATTTTCATTCTTTGCAAATATTTTGATACTGACAAAGGCTCATTATATATAACCAAATGCAAAAGTACAAGCAAAGCAACTGGAAGTAATTGAATGGAAAAGCATATAATTGAGAGTATTTAACATTGTCATAACTTGTATTATTGTAGATTGTCTTATCCTAATAATAAAGAAATAAAAAAAGAAGAAGAGAAGAAACCTGGATCAAAATGGCGAGTCTATTCCAAACAGAATTATTTTTGAGTTCTACAGCCTAGAAGTAATTTGATGTTGTTAGAGATCATGATATGCACTGTTGGACAGATGTAAAACACAAACTTTTAGCCATCAAAATTAAAAAGAGAAGTGTAATTGGACGTGGAATAAAAATAAAGAAAATGAAATAAAAGAGAATGATAGAATAGCTGATACAACTTTGGAGGGGAAGGCCATTTCAGGAAACATTGTTTTTAGGCTTTGAACCTAAAGTATATATTGGAGATTATAATAAATGCTTTACAAAAAGAGGGGTTGTAAACTAAATAGGCAGGAAGTATGCTGAAAGTGCCGAAAAGCACAAGAGAAACAAAGCTAAAAGGACAATCTGACATGAACTGAACCTCAATGAACTCTGGAAAAGAGATATTAGCTTCTCTTAGGTTCTCTAGGCTACTCAAACAAACAACTTGACATGAGCTGAATCCAAACCGACCTAACATCATTTCTTCATTATAATTATTTGAAATCATTAACCAAGAATCAATCATCTTACTCCCAAGTTTCTTAGCCTACCCTTTCAAATGTTACATGATGGAAAATTTTAAGGTTGTGAAATTTCTTGTAACTGCCAGATCTCTCAACTAAACATTTCCTCGGTGTTCATGCATATACTTGTGGTAGATGATGCTCACTCAAGCTTAAGCTTGTCTAAGCTTGAGGACCTGTCACACTGGATTGGTGCAAAAGCAAACGTCTTAGCTTTTAAATTGTCTAGATTTAATCAATCACTTTTTATGTGCCCATGCTTGCTTAAAACTACTTGATAATCAATCGTATCACAAAGAGTATTCATTATGCATAAATATAGTAATTTCTGGTCGGTATGAAGGTGTACTTGCATACATTATTCATTCTATTTTATTTCATTTGAAGGCACAAATTCATCTCTAGAAGGGCCATTTCACAAAATGGAGATATCACCACTAAAGATAGTTAAAGTCTGAAATGAAATAATCTCACAAAGATGAAAATAGATTTAGATTCTATGAAAAACAAAATGCTTCAAGAAAGGTCTTTGCCTTCTTCCCTTTTTCCCATTTGCAAGTTTGTGTCATCCTTCTATTATGATAATGCATAAGATGACGTGAAGTGGGTGTGTTGCCAATCCTTATTCTAGGTAAGTTATTTTCTCCAGGGAAAAGTTCTCTGTCTTGCTGGTGCACTGCAGAATTTCCTTTTCAGTATATTATTTGTGTTCTTCTCTAAACAGTAGGATAGTTCTGGAAGGATTCTTCAAGCTTGCTTTTTTTTTTTTTTTTTTTTTTGTTCTGGTGTTCGCTTTTAGAACCAGCAATGGTCTTTAATAATTCTAAACTGGACATTTGATTTCTACCATGTTTTAGCTGCTTGGTTTCATAGACTTGCCGAGCTGTCCTATTTTGTTTATTGATCCTGATCTTATAGCAGTCTATGATCAAGTTTGATTTGAGTTAATTATGATTTCTGGTGCTAATCAAATTTGTCAGGCAGGTTCATCCGGACATATGGGACACATGTGATCGTAGGAATGGCTATTGGAGGTCAAGATTTAGTTTGTGTTAGACAGAGATATACCTCAACTATTCCTCCTGCTGAACTCAGAGGCCATTTAGAGGATCTTGGAGATTATTTATTCTCAGATGGAAAGAGTCCTCAACTACAGAGGACAACAAGAGATGGAAAACAAAAAGTACTTTAGCTTTGTTTTCTGCTTTTGTTTGCTTGTAAGCTCAATACTTGCAGAAAATTGATAAATGTGGTTCATTTATATAGGTTCCAGACGTCTTTAGTCGTATCTTGCAGTCAAACACCATGCAGCTGACAAGTATTACAGAAACATCAAGCAAGGATGTAAGTCAAACAGTTGCCATACCTCTTTTGCACTCACAAGGACTGGATGTGAATTTATGAACTGACTTTGAAACAGGGCCTGACCATTATTTGGTCAAAAAGAGGAGGTGATGTGTTTTTGCAAAGTCACTCCAAGTGGCTCCAGACCGTGTCAGCTAAACCAGAGGCCATCCTTTTCAAGTTTGTGCCCATCACTTCTCTACTTACTGGGATTCCAGGCAGTGGATATCTTAGCCATGCGATCAATTTGTATCTACGTTGTAAGTGCTCAAATGCCAAATTCATGGAAGAGATAGCAGGAATTTATTTATTTATTTATTTTTATTATTTAACATTTATTGATCTGAAGCCATTGCATAGATTTCACCATCACATAACCACTACTTTGGAGTGTTATGGATTGCAAAAATATTTCAAAAGTAAATGAAACATCATTGGATTGTAGAAATGAATAGAATGCCTCTAGTGCTTTGAAGAGAGAAGAGAGTCTAGCTTTAGTAACCCTACTTTATTGGATTGCTAAATTTATAGAAGATAGAGAAGGGTTTTTATGTCCCTCTTAACAGGAATTGCTTAGAACTGAAAATAGAGCTTCCATCTGAAAATAATGAAATGTGAAGAATTCATTTCAATCTTTTATCTTGGTGAATCTAAGTGCCTTCTTCATGAATAAATTGCTGGGTATTTTCTTGTAATAATTTTTTTTTTTGCATTCATTCCATCTATTTATATATGGATGTATATGTATCTATGTGTGTATTTATATTCAGTTATGACAAAAATCAGTGCTGCTTAGTTGTTATTGTTGTTGTTTTTAGTATTAATTGTACAAGTAGTAGTATTCAGCCCACAAGCACAAATCCTTGGCACAGAATATAATTCTGAAGTACACCATAGGTGCAAATATAGTAAATCAGGAAGGTTGTGAACATCTCAGGTATTTGCAAGGATTTTTGTGCCATCTGATCCCCAACTCTTGTTCACACCTGGGACTATTTCATTGCACAGATGGCAGTCACATACAATGCTCATGATTTCTTTCACTTATAAAACTTATTTTATAAGTGAAACAATAGTTTGGGGTTGCAATTCCTAATAAGAAAAATTGAAGTTGTCTTAGGGATTTGAACTTTGAAGAAGAAGAGTCTTATATTCTTTTTTCTTCCTGATAAGAATAATTGAGGTTATGTCTTAGGGATTTGAACTTTGAAGAAAGAAGTTTTGTATCTCACTAACCCTTCTTTGTTCTTTAGACCAACAATAGTGGGAGATTGATATAGTTGATAGCAGAGCACATATTTTTGTCCCTCTCAACAGAAATGACTTGATTGGAGATAGTTCAATCTCATCTTACTGTATTTGGTAGAATCCATTCCAATCTGTCCTCTTTAAGACTCCTAGTGCCTTTTTCCAGATTGAAGGTGCCAGAATATGCACACATATATCATTATCAGCATGCCAAATTTTTCTTTCAAATTTTAAATTCCAGCTTTTACATCAAGTCAATCTGTAACTGCTTTCTACTTGAATGATTTTATGATCAGATAAGACTGACAACTAAATATTTAACTTATTTGATTAAACGTTTCTGTGTGATCAGACAAGCCTACTCTAGAGGATTTACAGTACTTCTTGGAATTTCAAGTTCCTAGTCAATGGGCGCCTATGTTTAATGAACTACCTCTTGGGCATCAGAGAAAAAGGGCCTCTTGCCCTTCATTGCAGTTCAGTTTCATGGGTCCTAAGGTTCATGTCAACTCCACCCAGGTAATCTTTCTCTGTCTCTCCCACCCCCCCCACCCAGAGGACACAAAAGGCAAAATTGAGGGTGTAAAATTCTCCAATCTGACCTCTTTAACTGTGTTACATTCTGGAGCTTTTAGCTCAAGGTTTGGTTTTGGGACTTGCATGGGGTCCCCCACCAATTGGCTTGGTATAAACATGCCAATTATCATACAGAAAAATGGAGAGCTGATAGTATGCATGTGAGGGCTCCTTCCATGAAGCTTTGCTATTTCTCTCAATTGTTATCATGACAGACATTAAAAAATGAGTGCTTTTGTCAGATCCAATTAATTGTGTACTAATGATAGTGCTATTTAGAGTGTCTGATTCATCTATTCCCCAGGTTTCAAGTGGTAAAAAACCAGTGATGGGCCTGCGCCTGTATTTGGAAGGGAAAAAATGCAACCGGTTGGCCATGCATATACAGCACCTCTCAAGCCTTCCAAATTGTATGGAATTTTTATTGGCCAACAGCTCCATGTGCAGGCCATGTCAGTGGCGAGGTTCTGATGATTATGAGTCCATTAACCAATTCTTAGAACCAGTCAAATGGAAGTCATACTCTCATGTCTGCACATCAGCAGTCAAGTATGATCCCAATTGGCTGAAGGGAGGTTCAACTGGGGTTTTTGTTGTAACTGGTGTTCAGCTTTTGAGCAAAGGCAAGTGGCCAAAGACCATACTTCATCTCCGTCTGCTCTTTACACATATACCCTACTGCACCATTAGGAAGAAAGAATGGGGGATGGCACCAGAAGCTTCTCGGAAGTCAACTTTCCTTGCATCTCTCAAGACAACATTCACCTTCACTCAACAGGCAACTGGTCCACCAAAGCAGCTTCCGACTGCACTGAACTCTGGTGTATACCCAGATGGCCCACCTATGCCCATCCGCTCCACAAAGCTTCTTAAGTATGTGGATACAGCTGAGGTAGTGCGCGGTCCACATGATGCTCCCGGACATTGGTTGGTAATCGCTGCTCAGCTAGTCACAGATAATGGTAAAATTGGTTTGCTTGTAAAGTATGCATTGTTGGATTATTCACAAGAGTCATAGTTCTCATTTGCACATAGGTAATGGATGTGGCTATGTCTCTTTTGTTCATTTATATTTGTTTAAGGGTTGATGATAACATTTATAAGTAAACTTCCGTAGCTTTGTACAGACAATTGCATAAGGAATGGGGTTGGGTTTATATTTCTTCCTTACAACATTTTGCTTGGTTTGTTTCAAATGTATTTTCTATAGTATGCAAGTGAATTATGGACCAAAAATATTCTAAGGGAAGCAAAGAATTAACAATTTCTACTTAGGAGGTCAGGTTTGAAAGTTGAATCTCCTTTTGTATCATTTTTCTGGAGAATTTGGTCAACTGGCAACCAAACTTTTATCTGATTGTCTGGAATTTGTAATCTGCAGATATGACTTCAAATAAAGAAGTGGATGCCCATCCCACACCTAACATATCTCCTGTTATATTGTGTGGTTGAAACGAAGTGTTCATTACTCTCATGCATCGAAGTCAGTATGCTATTTGCAATGAGGGTTTCATGCCCCTCTGCTATTCTTCTTTTCCTTCCTCGTGGGGATGGCATGCCTATATAATAGAACATGGTTTATAGAATCATATGGTTTTGAAAACGCCTTTAAGCTAGGGTTTTTCTATGACTCGGACAGAAAAGGGGTGACCAATGAAAAAATGGTCATGATAAAAATGGTTTTATTTTTATTTATTTTTACTTTATTTAATAGCTCGAATATTACACATATATGAAGGGTTGAAGCTGAGAGGTCGGTATGATATCCATTTATGTATTCATTGAATTTTCATAATATGATTACCCTTTTGAAATCATGACTTCAGCTTTAGCTTCTGCTGCCGACTGAGTCATGTGTCCAGACCAGGACTGGATACCCTGAGAAATCTATTTAGAAATGCAAGGCTTTTAAAAGGCTGACTATATAAAACTTTGTTTGGTCGTCAAGAGCTCAAGCTGAGGCAGGTTTAGGTATAGGCTTTGCCTGGCCTGGCTTGGCCAAAGTTCCAGTTAAACCAGGACCCGGATTGATTGACCCAAAATCTAATCAATTTGGTGACAAAAAGTGACGACACCCAACTAATCCTCAAAAGCAATTTGGACCCACTATTCTTCACAGTTAGAGGAGTCATCCGGAGATTATGAAGACCTTCAAATAAAGTTCTTAGCTGAAACAACTTTGGTGAAAGGATATTGAATAAGATGGTCCCCTTTCTCTCTCTCTCTCTTTTTTTTCTTTATTTATTTTTTCTCTTTTCAAGAAGATCTCACCATAAACAATGAAGATAAGATGGTCTCTCATACACCTTCCTCTTTCCCCTTTATCCTTTTCCTTTTTCTTTCTCCCCCTTCCAGAACACATGTGATCATCACATGATAAAAGAGTCTTGGACCACCAAAAACTTGACTCATCTTGGCTACAAAAAACGTTACAGATAAGAAGTTAAAGCTAGATCCATTGGATTTTAAAAATCTTATCACATGGGCTCCAATCCCTTATCATCTTCATTCCCCCTCAACAAAGAAAAAAAATCTAGATGCGCCCTCTCTTTCAACCAGGATTAGGCCCAACAAGGACTTCCATTTCTGCAGAAGATTTATATTTTCTGTCCCAAAGGAACAAAGTATCTAAAATTTGCCTGTTTCAGTTGAAACATTTTTTCTATGTCCATATTTCAACAGTAAGATGTTAAAAGAAATTAAGAACATGTACAATAACTTTAAATTAAATTAAAAAATGGGTCACATTTTTCCAGTTGGAGAAGACCACAGGATACAGCAAATCCAGAGGAAGAAAATCTCACTAAATTGATCACTTGAAGTAGTACAAAAGCCAATGATGAAGCACAAGAAGAAGGTAAAAAAGATGAACCTCAAGAGGCTGATGGCCAGTTTTTTTGAATGTCAAAGGTGTAACTGAAATCCAAATAGCATTTTCTATCATCATCTATAAACTGTCCAAACAAAAAGATAGAAAAGAAAATCAAGAAGATGGGGTCAATAAAGAGATCATCTTTTGTAAAAAGAAATGGAGAAAAGTAAGGTTGATTATGCTACATATGGTTGAATTTACCTTGCTTCTTGCAGAATATGAACCCCTTGCGAACATGCCTGAAGGAGTAGTTTCTTCTTCCAACTCATAAGTATATGGCTCTTGTTGTGGACTGAAAGTTCCCAGCATTATTCTTGTATTGTCCACTGCCATGTATTTCATCAATGGCAGATAAGTATGAGCACTGTTTAATCGGTTATATCATTGGAGGCTTGTTTCATTTAATTACCTTTAATACCAGTCTTCCAGACAGTGTGTATATATTTAAGGCCGGAGACGATGTTGTTAGAGACGACAAAGGAGAACTTGAGGTGGTATCGGCTTCCTTCCTTGAGGGTGAAGAGACGGTCCTTGGAATTGGCAGCTAATGGAATTGCAAACACCAGATCAGGGCGGTCCTTACACAGGATTGAGAGGCTTTGTATTCGAACCTCAGGCTCATTACTCTCTGTTTCGATTTCAAAATCAGATTGTAAGTTTCAGAGAATTCAAACCAGGAAGAACTGGGGAAGAGACTAACCTCATTCAGCAACAAGTTAAGAATTTTTTTAAGTTCTTGGAAAACTCAGAGAGAAAGAAGTACCTCCAACAGCAGAGAAATCAACAGTGCCAAGAAGCTGCTCCTTCCATCTTCTCAAACTTTCGTCATCCTTTGAAAGCAACAGAAAGACAAAATCATCAAGCGGAGTACATTTCAATATAAACATGGAAACTGAGAGAGAATAAACCTTATCTTTCTCAAGCTGCTCCTTAAGAGAGACCTGAGGACCAAGTTCCAATTCTTTATTCTCCAACTCTTTCTCAGATTTGGGCTTGCCATCCTCTTCCGCCTCATCATCCTCATCATCTTCACGACCCTCATCGTCAGGCTTCTCTGAGTCATCACATTCACGGGTTGGTTCGCCATCCTTGTTCTCCTCTTTCTCCATTACAGGATTGAAAGTGAAATCTTTGGAAATAGCTCCCACAAGGGCTGACATTTTTTTTGGGACAAAGAAACTTCCTGAAAAAACAAAGGATGTGGGCAGAAGAACAAGTCTTCGTTGACCTTGGTATTCTTAGCCTCAATTTTCTCCAAGTTTAGAGCGTGTGTTTGATAAATGTGGAGGTGGAATTGGAGGTTGGGAGTTTTGGAGGAAAGGCAGTTGGAATAAAGAAAGCTGTGGAGAAACAACCGGTGATCGATCATGTGGCAGGTGGGATAAAGGCAGCCAAAGAAGTGACACTTTCTCCAATTTTGCTGTGCTGCCCCTTGTGCCTCTTTATAATTTACAAATTGGACCCCTATGTACCCTCTAATTTCCTGTGATGGGCAATATTCAGAATGAGGTGGCCTCCTCGAATGCCCACTTAATTTCATCTCTGTGCTAGTATACTTGATAGAATGATATCCCATAAAGATTGTAGGAAGAGGCTATGGACTTTTGTAACAAATAAAAAGCTACTTTTCTCTCTTAGAGAGTACCCATTCAAAGAAAAAAAAGTTGTCTCTAGACCCTCAAATTTGGGCATGTTATACCAATGTTGAGGCTCGAGTTTGTAAATAATTGGAAGAGATAAAAAAAGACAAGGAAAAAAGCAGAATTCTAGGCATTTTGCAGCCTATGGTCTCCTTCAATTTATAGAGGGTTTGAACTTCTTAGGATATATATGGATCTCTAAATGATGGATAGGTAATGATAAGGTTTTACATGGGCACCATCTTTATGAACTCAAGTTTTGCATGGACTGGTGTCAAAATTCTTCATCTACATAAGGACTTTACTGGATAGGATTGAGTTAACTCTGACCGATATTTTTTTGTGCCTCTAGGTATTCCCTTCTCGAGTAGCTTTCTCAATTGGACTTCTGAAATTTGTGAAATTTTAGCTTTAAGAGAGCATGCATGAACGAGGTATCATGTTTTTTCAGGATCTGAGTGACATTTTGTTTTCTTGAGATTGTGGAAGGTAACTTGGTAAAGAAGGGATAAAGGAAGACTTAGGTTGAGTTTGATCAGTTCTTGTATTGAATGAGTATTCTTGATGAAAATGGTGTGAAGTAAGTAAAAGAAGGAAAATGGATCAGGCTTACTCAATATGTTCAATTAGATTGAGTTTGAGCAGTTATAAAAAACAATATATCAATGTTGAATCGTCATTGAGTATTGATTGATAACAAACCCTTTAGAAGGAAGGCTTATAATAGGACATTTAATCTTCATTAGAAAAAAATGATCGATTGCTTTAGCTAAAATTAAAGTGAAACATAAAAAACTATCAATCGTCCTTAGGATGATTAATCATCATCAAGTTCTTATAGGTGTGGCGGAAATAAAATGTAAGGGATGATTAATCATCCCTATCCAAAAGAAAATCAATCATCTTTGGGATATCGGTATTGAGACACAAAATGATTAATCATTTTACCTAGAAGGATTAAGCATTATCATAGTTTTATTACTTAAAAACAACTATTGGAAGAGAAAATGCTAAGGATATTGATTCTCATTGTCCTTACTTAGAATTGAAGATGGTCAATCATCTTCTCTAGCTATGAGAAGTAATGTTTTTAATATAAATTAGAACAATTATTCATTTTAGCTTAAAATAATTGATTGTCCTATATTGCTGGGAAGTAGTTCCATCGTAGCCGCATGCCCCTATCCTAGAAACCAAAGATTTTATCGCCATATTGAAAATGAGACACATTTTTGCCTTACAACTCCACTACATAAGGATAAATTAATCATTAATACAAGTGGCATGAATAGATGCAATTGCTACATTAATTTGACACAAATAGTAGACACCTAACATATGCTTAAAATGTTGATCAATTTTATCATAACCTTATGGATGTAAATAAATAATTTGTTATCAAATTAATATAAATGTAGAAGTTCTTGTACAAATGGCTAAATGGAATATCAATAAGGGCACTAATTAGTTATATGTAAAGGATGCAAGGCAGTTGCTTAAGTTAAACAACTTGCTATGCTATGGGACAACCCATATAAGATAGGAATATCTTAGTTTTTGAGGTTGACATCAACCTTCCTTGTGATGTACTCTCAATAAATTGCTACATAATTTTGTTGGAGATACAAAAACACAACTATCGAGAGTTATAGTTAGTGCCTAGATGATTTCTATTTAAAAGTTGAAGTTTTATTTTGTATCTATGCATTTATCTATCTATCTATATCATTTGACTTCCTGATATCCTATTATAACATTACTTGTGCTAGGTGATGGATTGGAAAAAAGGTTTCCGCTTTCATTTATTTATTCTAGAATTTGTGAGTGACGTGTATTAATATCTAAGGAACATAGACCTTATGCTATGATAGTTGAGAGGAATTACATAGATGTTCCCCTGCCTTGTCTAATATTCTTATGTTTAATGAGAACTAATGAAAATATTGTATTTAAGAAATTTTGAGATGAGTCCTAGGTATATCGAAATGAGTTAACAAAGATGTTCTGTAAGATTATAGATTATGATATTATATTTTGAGTATTGTATAGGGAATATTATCCTAAGATATTCTAGTTGAGATTGATCTTGATTTGTAGCATGACCACTACTATAAAAGGTGCTTTAAGGAACAATAAGTTGAAATGACACCATGAAAGGATGCAAATGTGAAATTGATGGGGGGGTACAACCCTTGGCCTTGGGTAAGAGCCCTTGAAAAAGGTGAAATTGGTGATGTGCACTAGATTAGGTGTAATTGTGAAATTAATGAGGGGCAACGATCCTTAGGTGAGAATTCTAAAAAAAGAAAGGTAAACTATCCTAAAATGAAATACCTAGAACATACGTACCTTATGTTATAAAAGGGGGACATAAACATATGTCTCAAAGTAAGAGTCCTTAAATGCATTTGACAATTGTGGAATTGTGGAATTGAAAATATGATATGTTGATCCCAAATGTGGTATTGCTTACATGGTAGAAAGTAAGATGAAAATTCAGCATCCAGAAAGAAAGTGTATTGTTGTTAAAGAGAATTGATAATGATTACAAAGTTAGATCAGATTGGTACGTCTTTATAAATGTCCATGTAATAATAAGTTGATGTGTTCTGGGTGTTTGGTGGAGGATATATATGTTGTTTATGCTACTACTTATTCTGTAGAACAGAATGCATGGTATCCAGCTGGGCTGTTAGCTCATCCTTTGATCAATTGTTCAGATTTAGCTGCAGGTGCTCAGTTGTGCTGAAAACTTAATTGCTACATGACTGAAAAGCTTGAAGACCTTTAGTTGGGCATGTGTCTGATATATTAATCATTTCCATGCTATATTGAAGGTTCACCTTATTGTACTTTAGAAGGATGAAATGCTGTGAAGTGAGAATGTACCTACGCTTTACAATGTAGCCTACCATTCCTAGTTCATTGTGTATGAAGTACTTAGATGAATAAATAATTGATCTTTAGTTGTAATCAAAGTTTGCAAATATTATACATCTTGTAATAAATGTCTAATGATAATTTTGAAAGTGTTAAGTATGAAGGGAAAATAACATTAGACTCCCATCATTCTAAGTAGAATTAGGATGATCTCTTCATTTAGGAAATGATTAATCATTTTTCATAATTATTTAGAAGAATTCGAATGTGTTAATCATTCTTGGACTACCCCAAAGCAATTGCCAACTTATCGATGTGCATTATCAATAGAATCACTTTCTCTATGAGGATATAAAGTCCATTTTACAGTGAATTTATGAAGTGTCTTTAATTTTTCTAATATTTAAAAAATAAAAATTTTCAAATATTAGAAAAATTAGAAACACTTTCAGAATTACCATCAAACTTACCGCTCTTAGAATGTGTTTGATATTATTTTTACTTGAAGTGTTTTTAATGAAGTGTTTTTTCTAAAAGTGGTTTTAAAAGAATCACTTATCAAATGTTTCTCTAGAAAACATACTACAAGTGATTTTTTAGATTTTTAAAAATATTTCTTAAATTTTATCGAATACTTAATTTTTTTCAAGAATATTTTTTAGGCTAAAAGTAGTTTCTACAATCATGGTTAAACGGACTTTTAATCATCTTCATCATCAATTTTACCTATTGATGCTCTATTCAAACCTTTTTCCCTAATCTTTTCCAAAACTTTTATTAATTAAAAGACTTGCGGATGCTTGATCGTCTTCTAAAGTTCTAATGTTGTACTCTATTTCTACTCTATTTCTTCCACTGTGTGCTCTGGCTGGAATTTCAAAGAAATCATGGAAGAAATAGCTACCATTGAAGAAGAAAATGGTTGAAATCAAAACACAAATCTTGTTTCATGATTTTTCCCATCACCAAAATGAACCTATTTTCTTTAAGACAAATTTATAGCAAGATCCATCTATGCGAAGGCTAAGAAATGGATGTACAAGGTCATAACCAGTAAAGTAAACCATGGAACCTTCATAGTTAAAAACCATTTTCTCCCCACACTTCAAAATTTTGAGATTAGTCATACCAAAAGATGAGTTTCAAAAACCAAACCATGGTTACAAACTTGGGGAAAGTGACAATGCATATCTCCGCTTATAAAGAATTAGCCTTAGATATTTATAGAATTTTTGTTCTTTAAACATTTCTCAAAGGAACGTTTGAACATCCAAGGGTGCAGGGCATTTGAACATCCACTGTTCATGGTTCTTTCTCACCTTGTATTGTTTGCGGTTCAAACATTCTACTATTCACTTTTCTCTTTTTGTTCATACTTTCATAATTTTATACTATCATTACTTTGACCCAATCCTAAACACATAATTACCTTACCCAATATACCTTGGATGCTTGGGAAGCTTGAATATTCAATCAAAACCATTATGACCAAAGAAAGTAAGTTGTGTTAGACCGACCTATAATTGGAATAAAATTACCAACCCGGTTATTCTAAACTACGAACATTTACATTTGTACATCCTATCCTAAGACGAATCGTTTTTTTTACTTAGTACAAAACCCTGTTGAATCAAGATATGCTCAGCCATGCATGAGCAATCTAAATGGAGGTTGAATATTATAAAGTCCCTCACAAACACTAATAATTATGGCAAAGGTTAGGTGGATCTGAGCCTAACCACCAAGCATCAATAATTTTCATCTGAATTTTTCAATGGAACCTACTATGCCAATGTAACAATTAATGTTCGTGATTATTATCTCAACGTCTTGCCTGTGCCTGCATGCCATGTCTTTGATGTCATAATATTTTTATTTTTATTCTAATTTTTGGTGAAAAATGTAGAAATTAAACAATGAGCAAGATGAAAGAGTACTAAGGCCTTAAAAGCTTGTTTACTTTTAAAGGTATGTTTGAAGTGTTGGAATAGAAAATAAAAATAAAAATTTATTCCATTTTTATTTATGGCTGTGTTTGTGGATTACTTGCTAGAAATAAGAATAGGAATAAAACCAAACCCACTCTTACCAAAAATTTAATTCCCCTCTTTAAGATAATATTTTGATTCTCCATTTTTTTTTCTATTCATTTTTCTGTGTACAAAACACAATATTGAGATTTGTAAATAGGTTCATTAGAGAAAAATGGTTAATTTCATTCTACATCCTGAGATTTTGACTAAATACATTCAACTCTATAAATTTGAAATTTCATTATACATTTTTCTTATTTTAAGTGAGAAGAGAGATGAATGAAAATAAAAAATGAAAAGAATAGATGAAGTATTTGATGAAATTTCAAATCTGTAAGAACTAGATGCATTCAGTCGAAACCTTCGGGGAGGTGAATAAAATTAACCCTTAGAAAAATTAATACGAGAGATTTATAAAAAAAATTGTTAAAAATTAATAGTATCAAGTCCTACATGAGTAGGATAGTTGGTTCCCATTAAAATTTCTGAACTCATCTCAATTGTCACCAATATAGATCATTATCATTTAAGTTTCTATATGAATCACTTCAAAATGTTGACAAATGGCATGACCTTCTCATTAGTACTAGGATCAAAAAACCATATTCTAGTATTCTTTTCACATAAGTTAGAAAATGGTCAAAAGTACCAAAAAGGGAAAATAATAGAAATGAAGAAGCATCTCCGTTGATCTTCTGTAATATCCTTTAAAGAGTCACGGTAGGGAACTTGCAAGATCCACGACCTATTCAAGAAACCACCAATAGAAAAATCAATAGTAGTTCTAGGAACAATGATAAGTTGCACAATAGGGGAGGTTTAAATCCCATTACCTTGGTGAGGTTTAAATCAACATCTTTCATACATTCACTATAAACTTAAGGAGGTAGCCGACACCTTAGACTTTTGGTTTTGATTGCTTTTTTGTTCAAAATCTAAACATGTCTTCTAATATGTTCATGGGTATTTTAATTGCTATCAGTGAGGATATAAGATTAGCCTACAACTATTCATGAACTTCTCATGAGCCATTCCTAATTGCTTAGAAAGGAGTGATCCAAATGTTTCTTATGTTCTGTGTTCTTTAAACACCAAAAGTGATCAACAAATGGAGATAACACACAAGATATGGAGCTTTTGTATGAGGGAGAACAGCATTGCCTCTTCAATGCTGAGTGTTACTGGTATATGAAAGTACCTCAATGTTGGGTGATTGACGCAATTCACACATAAAAAATTGAAACACTTACTTGGATCCTCAGTTGTTTGAACAGCCAGTCCATTGAAGTAGCAATTGGCTCCCAGGCTCCGAAACTTAGCCCAGTATGAGCTAAAAGCATAGCTTGCGTGCGAAAGTAAGGAAAACGGTTCATAACACTCCTTCCCTGGCATAAGAGCATCGCAGGTCCCGTTGCCCTGACTACATGCATATATTAGAGCTGACACCAGCTGCTCAGGATTCACTTCACTGGCAACCACACACCATATCTTTCCTTGGTAAGGCTTGTTATTTTGTGGCATTGGTAGCTGATCATCGTTCGACTCCAGCTCGCCAGTTAGGTCGACACCATACACCGGTTTTCCATTGCAGTCCAATAAACCCCAGTGCCTCTCAGTCCCTGGACCCCTCTTTTGGTTCTCATTGTACAATGCGAATATAAAGGTTGGTATGGTCATACCTGGTCGCGCTGGTGTCCCAACCGCTGGTTTAGCTGTCATCTTCTTGATGAGATTTTGGTTGTTAATGCAGCATTGTAGACATTTGCACCAGGTTGGTCGACATCACCAGCATTAGGCCAGCCTGTTTCTGAAATCAAAAGCCGGATATTTGGATAACCAAGTTTTTCCATGGCGAAGATCACTGAATCAAGCATTTCGTCTAGGAGATTAGTGTAGGTGAGGTTGCTAATGGGGTCGGTGTAATTAAGATTTCCATCTCTAAACAGTGCATAGTCTAGGCTTATGTTGGAGGGGTTTGCAGACCATGCCAAGTATGGATACACATCGAGGAAGAAGAATGAATTGGTTCCACTCAAAAATTCTAGCAATGGTACCATCACAGTGTCCAGAATGTCAGACCGAAACATTCCACTTGATGGTGGAAAGCTTGATTCCATTACGTCCATTGCCACAGAAGTACCAACTTTGATGTTTGGGATGTTGTTAGCTTGAAGGGATTTCTTGATGCGGCGCATGGCTGGTACAAGATTAGACCAAGTTTCACGATCACGGTCTGAGTAATAACTGAGGACTTCGTTCCCAACAACTATGAACCTAATCATGGTTTGGGGATAGTAAGAAAGAACATTATCGCGCACCCACTGGTCCGCTAAGGTTTGGTTTGAAGAGATGTTTGAGATTTCTTGGTTTGGAACCATGATGGAAACCTGAATTTTGGTTCCTGATAGAAGATTCAAGATTTCAGGGTTGGCGTCGTAGAGCTTAACCCGACCAGCCTTCATTGATTTGATGAGCTCGATGGATTGTGATGGGGATGGCAAGTTGTCACCCAGCTGCCCATAATTGACACCAATCTTGCTTGGAATCTCTGCATCTGCACATCGAAGAAAAAGGGTTAAAGTGAAAATTAACCAGGAAAAGGATACCAAAAACCATGTCTTATTTGCAGGAACTCACGCGTGAATGCAAGGAAAGAGAAGAAAGAAAGAGCAAGAAGACACATCTCTGTCACTTCATCTCCAGAGCTGTGTTTCTCCATGAAGGAACCTTCCCAAGAAATCGAGTTTTCTGAGTGCAGGAGGGTCAAATATATAGAAATAAGGAATGAAGAGCTCGTGAAGTTGTTCAACAACCTGCATGCTAGACCAGAAAGAAAATTTCGAGCTCAATGATCTTTGTGAGGGTCTAAAAGAAAGTAGATTGCTTTGTTAAGTACTGTTTCAAAGAAAAGAAGGAAGCAGACGGATATGCATGGATGAAGAAGTAATAATTTACGAAGGAAAGAAGAAGAATTTAAGGCAAGTAAAACCCAGGAGCATGGAGCGTGGGCTTCCTGGGCTTCATTTTTTTTTTTTTCTCATCTTTCTTTCAAGGAAGATAGTTTAAAGGGTGACAATTAAAGAGCTAAGCAATATTTGAAGCTGTGTGATAGGACCTAGTTAAGTGGTTGTTGCTAGCAATTCTTTGAAGTGTCTATGTTAAGTTGTGGGTTTTTGTTTTCAAATTTGGTTCGTTATAATCAAATTAAAAAATTTAGGATTTGAGGACTAGACTGGGGCTCAGAATACAAACACCAAATAAAGAAATTATTTTTTTTATAAATATAACTTATTAAAGAATTATTTATAATAAAGTATTTTATGCTAGCATTTAAAAAATTACTTCTTTGTGAAATTTATGTTGGCGTGGAGAAGTGGTCCTTGAGTATGAGAACTTGTCTCTTCATGAAACAAGATTCTTAAAACATTTACTAAACCCGTCACTCCAAAGACATGAGTTATACATGAAAAATTGGAAACAATAGATGTTGTTGAAAGGTGTATCAAATTCTATATATATATATATATATATATATATATATATATATGATGGAAAGAGATATGAGGAAGAGTGAGAAACAACCGGTAGAATAAGAGGGCTTACAATTCAAGGTGTAGGTACGAAAGGAAATATGAGATGTTTTAGGAATATATATATATGTTTATATGTCATTGTAATTAGATTCCTTATAGAATGGTGAAAACCATTAAAAATTTCTAATAAATAAAAAAGTTATGATATAGAGACATGATTATAAAAACTATGGAAAAAGATATGAGGAAGAGTGAGAAACAACTAGTAGAATAAGGGAGCTTACAATTCAAGGTGTAGGTACAAAAAGAAATATGAGATGTTTTAGGATTTAATAATTGTATCTATTTTTTGTTTTATATTATATTTTTTATAATATAGTGAAATTATTCTTTTTCATCTATTGATGTAAGCATGATTGATCAACTCATAAAAATCTCATGTACCTTTGCATGGATTGTTTGACTTTGTTGTTTTTACATTATAATGTATTTTTACGTTAGAGCTTCTATAAGTACAACATATATTTAAACTTTGTTTCTTGAAGATGACGAGTTTCTCTTAAAAAAAGTCCTTGCACTCCTAAAGAAATGAGTTGCTCTTTAATAAAAATAAATAATAAAAACAAAACTTATCATTTCACTATAGGAAAAATGGCTTATAACAGTAAGTAGTGACGCCCCACTAAAGGTTGTAAATGGTGTGACTCCAACATTTGGTTGCACACCAAATTCCACTAAGTGTGGCCATATATAGGAGATGCAACTATAAGATATAGTTGCAGGTGTGAGTATCGTCATGAGTATATGTTAAAGCATTAATAGTGGCAGTAGGAAGAAGGTTGCAGCAAATGGTTCTTCTTGTTGCATCCTGTTTTTTAACCCTACTAAAGAGTGTAATATTTTATGTATTTGCAATTATGAGTTGATTGCAACTATAGGCTATTATTTGTTTTTGCCCTTTTTTTTTATCATTTTTCATTTTATTTTTTTTAGAATTATCACATACAAAACTAACAATTTTTTTTTCTTTTTTAATTTCAAAATCCTATATCAATCTCTTCAATAATAATACTTAACAACATTCAAATTTTGAATTTTCATAAACTAACTTTGATGGATAGTTGTCAAGATATTACAAATCATGATTTAAACTATTAAAATAATAATAGAGTGGAGTAATATTTAGAAATTTGGATATATACAAAAAATAAATTTAAAAAAACATATGCTTTCTATATTCTTAGATATTCCTTAATTACAATTGCTAGATTCATGCACATAAAGCATGCCAATTTATCAATAGTTTATCTGTCTTGAGGTGTAACATGATGAATATCAACAAATTCGTTAGAGATGGAAAACAAAATTTAGAGTAGATTTGTTCAATATACCTCAACTACAGTAACCCACCAGTTTGTTTATCTCCATTGCCAACCAGAAACTCCAAGGTTTGTATATATATTATCTTTCTTTTCTCGTTTTCTTCTTTTTCCCTTCTTCAATATTAGTTTTTTTTTCCTTCTTAAAACTATATATTTATATATACACACACACATATAGAGAATAGTAGGGGCCATAGCATCAATTAAAAAGAATAAAGAAAATTTGAAGAAAAGAAGAAGAAGAAGAAGAAGAAGAAGAAGAAGAAAAAATATAAGAAGAAGAAGAAAAAAATGTGCTCATAGTGAGAACGTATATAACCCCTATTCTAGTTTGGTTTGGTATAGAATGAACTTATAATCATATAATCGACTTGATCATTAAATTATAGATTATAAGTTCATAACCCTAGCCCTTTCTCATTTTAAGTAAAACAAATCTAATAATTCTTTGATTCCAATTAGTAAGACAAATCTTAAAGAAATAGATCTTAGAAGCTAAGAAATGATATCTTGAGCAATTACAATGATCGGGTTCATGAAATATCGGAAGCAGAAGAAGAAATAAAGAAGAAGAATAACCAATCATATATTGAACTCATAGGTGTTTGATTCATATGAGATTAGTTAATAGGTAATTTTAATTTGTTTGTTCTCTATAAAGGAGGAAGACACAACCAGTCATATACCAAACTCATGCGTGTTTGATTCACAAGAGGTACGTTAATGGTTATTTTTAGTTAGTTAGTTTGTTCTTTTCAGGGGGGAAGGCTTCAAAGTAATACCTCCTTAATAATTCAAGATAACGTAACTAGTCAGTTATTATAAATATTATGCAATAGATCAAGCATGTCAAGGCAATTTGTAAGCAATATCAATATTGATGTATGAATTCTAAGACATTGCCCATATTCATGGGCCAATCCATAATGTAAAATGAGCATGCCAGGGACTAAATCAATGTGAAATATGTTGTGAATTAACTTCAAACTGTCCCATACACAAGGACAAAATGAAATGAATTTCATGGGCTAACATTATAAAAAAAAAAAAAAGAATAGGTCTACATTGATATACAAATAATTTTAACCCATTAGTATGTTGTAGAAGAGAAGACAAGTTGTGCAACATTCTATTATGTTTGGTTGATTTGCATAAATTTATATTCCACTCGGGCTTTGCTTTGTACATTGGTGTCGTTATAGGAATCTATTCCTCTTTTATGCTTTCACAATGCATCAAGCAAAATCTCCAATTAGCCTGTTTTGCTTTCTTGATGTTATTTTATCCCACATAATTGCTTTACCTTGGGTATAGGTTTCTTTATGTGTGTAGGTTATAGGATTGGAAGATAAGTACTACAAGATGGTGAAAAAATTCCCTTAACTTATTTTTAATTAAGTGTTATGTAAACTCCTTTATAAGAGTTCAGGCGGGTTTATGTAACAATGTTTTGTCATTAAATTTCCAAATAGGGAGATTGTTAGGATATCGAGTCTTGTTATATGTTGGCAATTTTTTTCCTTTTAATGTTTGGCCATAAAAGTCCTTTTAGATAGTGACTTACTCCACATTGAAGATCAAAGATTATTGTTCGTCCAACTGGGAAGTTACAAATAGATCTAAAAAGGTTTGACTTATGGTGAGTTAGGCTCCTATGAGGTATAAAAAGGAATGGTACATTTAAATTAACAAAAAGTGAATTTTTGTAAAAATGCAATGAAATAGGGGATGCTCGAGCCGACAACAGTGCTCAAGCGCTAGGACCACTCAAGCGCTTAGCATCGCTCAAGCACCTAATGTGCTTAAATGGTGGTTAAGTGTACACGAGCGCTCATGAATTTCCTGTTGAGAATTGGAGAATATTTTTGAGAATTTCACGTAAATTGGATTTGTAAACCTATTCATACCAAACCTCTTCAAGTTATTTGCCTATAAATGCCTCATATAACTCTCTTAGGGTTAGAGATTGGAGATATTTCAAAAGAGTCTCCTAGAGAGAAAACCTAATGAGCCACATCATTCCCAATCTCTAATTCAAAGGATTCAAGCTTTGAATCTTTGATTGAAGACCTTCATACCTTCAAAAAGGTTGAAATGTATTCATTGAGCAATCAGAGGTTGCTGCGTCACAGACGTAGATCAAGTTGTAGGTATTGGAGAGTAAGTCTTTAGGGTAAAGTGGTCAGGTAAATCAATATAACTTAATCTCATATAGTGGATTTAGATTAACTGTCTTATACCTCGTGGTTTTTATCTCCATAGTTGGTATGAGGGTTTTCCATATAAAAATCCTTATGTCTCATTACATATATATATTGCATTGCTTATTATTGAATGAATTGATAATCTCTAATGTCTCACAAGGAAAAAGATTGTTATAATTTACAAATAATTAATTAAATTTTTAAATACACCTATTCACCCTCCATTTGGGTGTTACCCTTCTAGACTTTCGGGTTTTTTCAAATTTTCATAGTTACCTTAATTTAATTAGTAGAGACATTTATTTAGGGTTTAGAGGTGTGCTACCTTATGATACCTTTCTGCTAGGTAATCTATCTTTTAGACTTAGACTTGGTTTTCAAAGATATATTTTTCCAAACAAGGAGTAATTTGTTAGGGTTTTATTTTTTATTTTGTTTTCCTTTTAAATAAAAATAAATAGTGACTCTATTTTTCATACAAATCATTTTTTCACTAAAAGGTGAATCTCGCCATCGAGTGGCGACACATGTGAAAAATGTAGGTCTACAATTGAATATTTTCTTTATTATTGAATTTATGCAATGTCAATTTTGAGTTTTAAGATTCTTGTGCTTAGTTGTCTAATCTTTGTTCTATTCATACAATTTAACTTTCTTTCATTATCTAGTGAGTAGTCACCTAGGTTTGAGGAAAGATAGTCATAGGGCATCCCCTTCCTCAATTGGAATGGCTTCACTCGTGAGGTTTTCATAGTTTATATTCACTTGATTTTTGGATCCCTATCATCTAAATGAAGGCACCATTTTTTCATATTTGGAAATTGGAGTTTAAGGATTGCTTTAAGGTATTCCAAGTGCTTATGGATGATGGCCTTTTGACTTGGAATGACCATTATTGAGCCATTAATGCTGCAATTTAAGAAATAGAAGATTATAGGGTCTAAGTGAAATAACCAAACTTTTATATTTTTGGGAATTGGAGTTTAAGGGTTGCTTTAGGGTATTCCAAGTGCTTAATGGTGATATCCTTTTGACTTGGAATGATCACTATTGAGTCCTTAATATTGTGATTTGGCAAATAAATGAGGTTTTATGAAAAATGTATATGTACATGAATGATTTTATTGGATATTTTCTAACCAAGAGAACCTTAGGGTATCTTGGTTAAAATAATAATAGCACAAGTCATTCCTTGGCAAGAAAGAGGAACCCACAAGGTATTCCCCCTCTTCAATAGTTTGTTACAAATAATTAAGAAATTTTAACTAATTCTTTTTTATAAAGCCATTTTCCAACCACTTTCTTGCCTAAAACAAGATTTCAAGAAAGAGTATTTCACCACCATCTTTCAACCATTAAATCTTTCTACTTTACCTGCATTCCAAGATTTCTTTCTTGAGGTTCAACACCAAAATTATTGGGTTTTTAAAGCTATGGAAATTTTATATATAATTCATTTATTCTTAAGAGAAATAAATTGAAATATATGAGGAAATTATACCTGAGACATTGAAGGAAACCAAATTAATTATTGAAAGTGTTCCTTAGAAGTTTAAGAAAGATACTTGGCATGGATGTTTTTTGCATGATATTTTTGTTTGAATCATCTATCTCTCTAAAATTATTATATGTCACAAAATTTTCTTCCTATGGTTTTCACTGCCTATTTTTTGGTTGGAGATAGACCTTTGTGTTTTATTATTGATTTAATGTGTCTTATCATGCTTCTATTATGTTTGGTTGATTTGCATACATCTATATTCTTCTCGAGCTTTGCTTTGTACATTGGTGTCGCTACAGGAATCTATTCCTCATTCATGCTTTCATAATGCATTAGGCAAAATCTCCAACTATCTTGTTTTGCTTTCTTGACATTATTTTATCCCACACATTGTTTTACCTTGGGTGTAGGTTTTTTTTATGTATGTAGGTTACAGGATTGGAAGATAAGTACTACAAAATGATGAAAAACATTCTCTTAAGTTATTTTTAATTGAGCGTTAATGTGTGTTATGTAAACTACTTTATGAGATTTTGAGTGGGTTTATGTAACGATATTTTGTCATAAAATCACCAAAGGGGGAGATTGTTAGGACATTGAGTCTTGTTTATTTATTAGCAATTTTGTTCCTTTTAATGTTTGACCATAAAAGTCCTTTTAGATAGTAACTAACTATTCATTGAAGATCAATGGTTGTTGTTTTTCCAACTGAAAAGTCACAAGTACATCTAAAAAGGTTTGGTTTGTGGCAAGTTAGGCTCTTATGAGGTATAAAGAGGAACAATATCTTTTAAATCATCATCAATTGATTTTTTGTTAAAGTGCAATGACATAGGGGACACTTAAGCGAGCAACAACACTCAAGCACTAGGACTGCTTAAGCACTCAACATTGTTCAAGCGTTGAGGCGCTCAAACGATGGTTAAGTGCACTCGAGTGCTCATGGATTCCCTGCTGAAAATTAGAGAATATTTTTTTAGAATTTCACGCAAATTGGATTTGGAAACCTATTCATACCAAACCTCTTTGGGTTATTTACCTATAAATACCTCATTATAACCCTCTTAAGGATAGAAATTGGTGAGATTTCAAAAGAGTCTCCTAAAGAGGAAGCCTAACGAGCCATACCATTCCCGATCTCTCATTCAAAGGATTCAAGTTTTGAATCTTGGGTTGAAGGCCTTCATCCCTTCAGCAAAGCTAAAATTTATTCACTAGAGCAATCAGAGGTTGCTACGTTGCGAATGTGGATCAAGTTATAGATAATAGAGAGTAAGTCCTTAGGATAAAACGACCAAGTAAATCTATGTAACTTAATCTCATATAGTGGATTTAGATTATCGGTCTTGAACCTCGTGGTTTTTTATCTCCACAGTTAGTGTGGGGTTTTCCACATAAAAATCCTTGTGCCTCATCGAATATTTTTTTATTTATTATGATTGCATTGCATATTATTAATTGAATTAATAATCCCTAACTTCTCATAGGGAAAAAGTTTGTTATAATATACAAATAAATTTTAATTTTTTAAATGCACTCATTCACCCCCACCCCCCCTCTTTAGGTGTTACCTTACTAGACTATTAGGCTTTTTCATTTCTATTACTAGGTTAGTACCTTTGACTTCCATATAGATATGGACACATTGTGAACTTTGTTTACGACATATTCACATATAGAAGTGTCCAACACCCACGCTAAAACCAAAGGTAGACTAGTTGGCAGGAAGATGAAAGATATATTAGTTTATAGGATATCCAAGAGGATTTCAAGGTTACTACTTTATAGTCAGGATCATCAAAAGGTATTTGTTGTTGCAAATAACAAATTTCTAATGAAGACTATATGATAAGAATAAGACAAAGAATGATATGGACTAGAGAACACTAGACTAGAAAATCTGTGGGAGGTTTGTATCCTACAGATTTTGATGAATCAATGAGCAATGTTGATGCTCATACTTAGTAAGGAGCTATGAAGGGATAGTTAGAATCTCTATATTTTAACGTAGTCTAGGTTCCTATAGAAGCACTTGAAAGGATAAAACTCAAAAGGTGTAAGCTGATTTATAAAAGGAACAAATGAGTAGACAAAAGAGTTAAGATTTAAGTGGTTAGTTTGTAGGTAAAGGTTTTAGTCTAAAACATTGTTTCTATTATAGGAAGCCTTTTCACCAATAACCATACTCAAATCCATCAGAGTACTCATATCCATTATAGTGCATCTTAATTATGAGATATGTCAATAAGATATCAAAATAGTATTCTTGAATGGTTATCTTGATTGCTAACATCTATAGAATGCAACCATATATTTTTAGAGCAAAGGGTCATGTCTACATAAGAAAACACATGAAAGATGGTGGTGCTATAAGATCTTGTGTTATAGATGACAATCTACTCATTAAAAATGATGTAGGAATATTGTCATCAATCAAGATTTGGTTGTTTACTCGTTCTAGATGGAACTCTAGAATGAGAGCAATGTATTCTTAGGTTTAAGGTTTTTAAGGATTGTAAGGATAGGAAAATTACATTATGTTAAACCTCCTACACTAATAGGCATCTTGCTTAGTACATGATGCAAAACTCCAAAAAAGGTTTGCTACTTTTTAGGTTTGGAGTTGTTTTTCTTAAGATTGATATCATTTTACATATAAAAAAATAAATCACATTAAGACGGTACCCTATGCCTCTATAATGGGTAGCCTTATTTATGTATGAGATTTTATGTAACAGACTGGATGTTTACTTTATTGTAGATATGTGTGCAAATATTAGTCAAATCTAAGTCCAAAACACTAGATAGTTGTCAAACATATACTCTAGTATTTTTAGGGAATAAAGGATTATATGCTTGCATTCCGGAGTGTTTAGATAGTATAGAGGGATGACGTGACGATTAACAAGATACCATTTGTGGAGAACCTGGAAGATCTCTTCACCTAGACATTGATAAGGATGTTGGTCACAGGGATAACATAGTTTTCAAATGAGTATCTAGTATGCTTTGAATGCTAGTAGAAGAATATTAGGATAAAGCCTTTAAAAGCATGACATAGTATAACAAATTTGGAATTCATCATTTATTTAATGATATCTAGTTTCACTTTTATTTATCCTTTTTTCATGCATTGTACTTTATGAGCATTCTTGCCTACCTTCTCTTGCATTGCAAATGACTTGGGTGTATTGGGAGTTGCATGGAAGATTCAAGTCATGGGTTCCTTGTAAGTAGTTGATTTGTTCATAGTCGGTTCATGGACTTAGACAATCAATTGGAGGAAGCGATACACTATTTCTAATTAGAGGGAGGGTTGGACTTGGTCATCGAGATGAGTTTCCCATGGTGAGTGTACTAGTATGTTAGTTACATATTGAATAGGAACTACAATGAGTCATGACCTAAGGCTATTAGGTAGTTATGACTCCACCAAGTTGTTATGTTGTATTATCTCTCGACTTTGAGAGAATACTAAGTTTATACTAAAATTAGCAATGATTTTGACTTATGAGTGAAATCCTAAAGTGATAATATATTCCCTATAGATTGAGTCACTATTAGTGGAAGTCGGTAACAATAGTTATTCTTAATAAATATACTATGATTCATGGGATTTAGACTATGTGTCACTTTGGGTGATCCTAAAGATGTATATTCAAGTAAACTATGACCATGGTAGTTCCTTAAGTGGAACTTAACATAAGCTCTAGTAAACTAAGATATGTTAATTGACCACACTATAGGAGGATATGAAACTCAAGGATGATAGAGGTTATCTTAATAGACTAATAACTTTCACCTTGTTAGATTATAGACACCAGTTCATAGAAAAAATGTATATAATAGATAATAAGTCACAGTCTTGAGCACTTAAAGCCTATTTGGTAGTACTTTAAATCGAACTATTTTTATTGGAAATGTTTTCTTTTATAGTGCTTTTGTGAAAAAACACATTTATGAGAATCTAAAAATGTGATTCTAATGGTGTTTTTGACAATATGTCATATAAATACAAAAAATGTTTTTAATATTAATAAATTACCAAGAAGGACATACAATTTAATTAGAAAATGAAAATATTATAATAAACTGGGAACTTTTCATTACAAAAGAATACATAAACATTTATGTTAAAAGAAAATTTTGAAAAATATTTTAAAAAATGAATTAATAAATAAATATTGAAATAATCAAATGTTAATTCTCACTCTTACTATATTCTTGCCCGGGTATGAGATGTTGGGTTATAAAATATGGTTGAAAGTGTAGCTTTATAATCCTTGTGATATATGTGTGTAATTTGTAGGTTTAGACATCCACATATGTCAACTATAAACATATGTCAATTTCTTTCGTTCTATGAGGCAAGAATGTCTGTAGGCATTAATTTTCAGTAGATATTTTTTCTACATCTTACACATGATTCACTTTATAAAACTTGCGCATCTATAATGGAGAGTATCTTGGAGTAGAGTCCAACAATGTTGAATGAAAGTAACGGGAGTCGTCAAATTGTGGAGTCTCCACTTGGATGGAGAGATAAGGAGGAAAGGGAAAGTGAAAGATGAAGAGAATGTGAAAGGGAAAGAGCGGGTAAAAAAAAACACTTAGGGTTATTTCAAGAATATTTGAAAAGGAAATTGTTTTTTAAAATAAACACCTCCCAAGTGCTTCAATAAAAATTAGTTCAAATGTTTCTCTAAATTTTCAAAAGTATTTTTTAAAATATTTCCAAACACCTATTTTTCAACCTTAAAAACGTTTTTAAGTGTTTTTAGGGTTATAGACACTTTGAAGAAGTACTACCAAACGGGTTCTTAATGTCTCGTTGTAATATATATAGGGTATTGGAGTGTCATTGACTCTCTATAGTAAGATATTAAGTTAACTTCAAAATTGATTTTTGAGAAAGCAAGTACTATCTTATGGGTCCTAGTGGTCCCTATTGTAGCATATATACCTTGTTGACACGTTTTATTAAGGTTAGATCAACTCTAAATTCACTTATGTGCATAAGGGTGTTTTGGTAACTACATAGGTTGTTCAAGAATTAGTAGACAACATCTTTAGATGAGGCTAACTAATTGATTAATTGGTGCTTTGTTGGGTTAATTAATTAATTAAGACTTCTTTGGGTTAGATTAAGTAACACAAGCTCAAGATGGACTCAAGTCACTTAAGCCCTTTTGGAACCTTATAAATACCCCTTACAAGGTTAGGGTTTCATTATTCTATTCTCCTCTTCACATTCTAGAGCAAGCCTTAACCTCCACCTTAAGATATTTCCATAATCTCTATGCCAAAGCTCAAGGATGAGTCATCGAGTAAAAGATCTCTAGGTTTTCGAGGTCATTTCAACACTTAACATTTAAGGTTTAGGAACATCTAAACCTAAAGGTTAAATTTTTAATCTTAAAGATCATTTAAAAAAAAATCGGTATTGCTTCTATTGCATAGATTTAAGATGCCAATAGAAAGACCATAGTAATCCAATGTATGATCATACACCAAGTACCAACTAGTCGAACCTTTAAAGCAGCTACCAAAGCCAAATTCAAGAGGATCAAAATTCTCCACCACCCTTAACTTTAAGTGGGGATTTGCCCCAACCTAAGACATAACCCTTATTCTAATTGAGTTTGTCCCAGGACTAAAGGTCAGCTGTCATACCCTGGGTTTCAGACTTAACAATTGATAATCAAGTATAACATAAATGCTTCCAAAATTTGGGGTTAAAAAATTTAAATGCTGAGTTCCTACTTGATTTTGTGCAAAAAGAGAATATGAAAACCTGTTATAAAGAGGTTTTCATCATGTATTAAACTTTGTAACTATTAGTTAACAAAATATGATTTGTTTCACAAAAAGAACTTGTACTACATTACTTTACATATACCAAAACCCCATGGTTCACTATAGGTAGCCCATACTACAAGTGTATATGACAAATATACATTACATCATTCCTTAAAAAAGATTTAGTCTATGTATGATACAAAGGCAAAGCCTCAAAACACTTTCAATGCGAGCAAACATCATCTAATCAACAAAAAAGCAATGCTCAAGCATTATTTTGATCACAAGTCTTCTAACCTGCATCTAAAAGTGGAAGTGATAGGGTGAGTTCACAACTCAGTAGGAAAGTTTATAACCATCCTAAGCATACCCTTAAAAACCTTGAAATTGAACGTATAATAGCATGCATGATATACATTTTATAACCATTAACAACATACAATAATGTCAAACATGTATGCATGTGATTGTTGGTTTCATCTCTGTTTTTCCTCATCCATCCTTTCACAACTGATAAACTACTAACCCCCATCAATGTACACATCAAATATCAATGCTCCACAAGATACTTGATCAATATAATAATATGACTATTCTGGGACTATAACCCAAGGATAAGTCATACCTCATGTCTTTTAGGACTCATACCCAAGGACATGACCAACCTCGTGTCTTTAGGGACTAAAACCCAGGGGTAGGACCAACCCCATACACCCACATCAGAGTGTCTTCCTTAAGGGCTTTAGGGACTTTCACCTAAGGACCCACGGTCCCACATAAACAATATATCAAAGAATAGTGCATGTAACTTCACATAAACACTTCCCACATATCAAACAATTGTTTGGATATCATTTGTCATTATTTCATATCCTTCTTGCAATGCAACCGCACCATAAACCATTTCCACAAAACTGAACCATGAAGCTTCATACCAATATATGTTCCAATATAATTATAACATTTCAATACAACAAACCAAGATGCAATGACACATTAAAATACTTCATGAAATCATAGAAATGACATGAAATTTCAATAAATGTTTCAAGGAAAGAAACCAAGATACACCATGGAACAACATAAAATTCCTTACCTTACACCAACTTCCCATTTGTGATTCTTCTATGTAGGCGATCTTTACCTATTACAAGGAACTGAAATGAAACAACATAATTTAGGTTTCCTAACCATGGAAATTTATACAATTAAAACTTATGACATTTTCCTTTCTTACTAATTTTTAACAACTTACTGTTGCTAATTTTTAATTCTCATATTCTCTAATCTACATGCCCACAAGTTTTCAAATCAAATTTGAATTGAATTAAACAATCTTTACAATGAATATTAATATTCCCCAATTAATTACCAAACACTAATTGTTTTGATTTTCCTAAAGCCTAACCCATTAACAAGTCCTAAGTGTCCAAATAACCTAATTAATCACATGCTTTACTAATCTACTTTTCAATCAAACCAAACTAAACAAAGATGTATGCTGTTCTTCCTATTAATAAAATACTTAAGTTAAAACCCTTTAAACCTTAATTAATTCTTATTTATAACTAAAACATGTTTATAACTAATTACACTCAACCTTTACATAAAACTTTACCATTAATTTGTTTCAAAATATCATTAGGAACCCAAATACACCAACATTACTAAATTAATCAACTTCCTTACCCCAAATCTTCACTTTCTCTCTCTAACCCAGGATGCTGCAGAGACAAGGCTGCAGGCCCTTATAAAGGGTCCCCAAGCAGCCAAGCAAGTGGTGGCAGGCCATAAGGCTGCCACCAATCTTAACTATCCAAAATTGTTGTTTAGTCTTTTAAGTTATCCAATATTAAACCTATAGTTACCTTTTAGTCCTTTAAGTTTTCATAACTATAATCAACCCCTAAGAACTTATTAAGCATGCTGAAGTCATTAACTAATCCCACTTAACCGTAATCGAGGTTTAATTCATAAATAAACAAGATTAGCACTAAACTAGTTTTAACATCTAATTAAGCACGTTTAAAGTTAAGTACTAAGATAATCATTATTACCTATTTAATTCATTAGTACTAGGTATTACATTAGCAATTAACTCCTTGAAGAGTTTGGCAAAAACCTCATCCCTATCTCTTAAATTTTCTTCTTGCAAATGAAAGCTTGGCTTCATAAAAGGCCTAGGACCTTTTGGCTTTCTTCAAGAGATTGCTTAGGTCTTCCTTTTCATGTTATATCACTTTCAAACGAGCCTCTCACTTTGTCTAATCGACTATACCTAGCTCAACCTTTAGGTTATTTGATTTTTTCCTTTTTTTATTCCAATCAAGAATTTGCTAGAGAAAGCTCTTTGGTCAATTAAGCCACCTAAGAAGATAAGATCTTTACCTAACCCTTTAAACCTACTTAACTAAAGGTACATCTCTATGTATGACCTGTAAACTTCAAAGTTGAACTACGACAATTGAAAAAATGCAAACACTTTCTAAAAGGGTAAGACTCCGAAAAAAAAAACTATAAGGGTAATATACTTGATAGGTAAGCCTAAGTGATTTTTCTATTACCATTGTATCCAAAAGGGAGGTGATATACTCAGTCAGTAAGAATAGACAACTTACAAGCAACAAAAATAACATGTTCCAAATCATCCCCAATGGCTATTTGATAAATTGACTTACTCTTACTAGACGAAGTAAAGGTATAGGATAAAACAAGGTCTTCCCAAAGTTGGCATAAGGATGGACTAAAGCAGGAACCTTTAATATGTTTGGAATTCCTAGATTATACTACTCCATTCCTAGCCTTATATCAATTAGGGTGTATGCAAACTATTAAGAGATCTTTAAATCTACACAATGGAAGTAAAAAAACATCTAAAAACTTTTAAATATAGAGAATAACGCTTTACCTTAGATCTGAATATTCCTAGATCAAATCTTATTGGTGAAGATACATTGTATACATAGTAGATCTCACAAATCAAGATCCTTCCACTTGATAGCTCTCTTTCCAAATCATAACGTGTGAAAGGTGAAGTACTCATCTCAAATGGTTGGTGCTTAGGGCTTTCTTTTCTCTAAAGAATGGAAGATTGAATGTCTGATGTGTAGCCTTAAACCCTTAAAGGGAGGGGGAGGGGGGTTTATATAGGCTTCCTACGGGTTTAAGTTACTTAAGCTCATCTAGGGTTTAAATCACTTAATCCTGTCCAATTAGGTTCTAATTGATTAATTAGTCTTATTAAGCTTTAATTAATCAATTAACCCAATTTAGAGAGACCATTCACAAGCTTTTGTGCAACCTTGCCTTTGTACCAAAATAGCCTTATGCACACATGTGCATAACGAACACAACTAACACTAAAAAACTATGTTATCACAAAACATAAGCTCAAGCAAGGACCATTGGGACCCATAGGAAAAACTGACACATTCATAATCTAATTTTGAAGTTAACTCAACACCACACTATAGAGAGTCAACGAAACTCTAGTATCCTATGATATTACAATGATATACTAGAATTTAAGCATGTGACCTACCATCCATTATATCTAGGCTCCCCGTGAATTGGTGTTTGTAAACTAACAAGGTGAATGCTATCAATCTCTAAAAGATTACCTTTATAACCTTAAGTCTTAGATCCTTCTATTTTTTGATCAATTCATGACATACTCTATCTCAGAAAGAGCATATGTCAAATTCCAATTAAGGAACCACCACGACCATAGATTTCTTGATCATATGTCCTTAGAATAATCCAAAGGGGCAAATTGTCTCAAACCCATGAGATATCATGGTATCTACCTTAAGTATACATGTTGTCGTAAACCTTCATTAATGGTGAACCAATTCATAGAAAATATATGATCACCTTAAGGTCTCACCCATGAATCAAAGTCGATGAAGACTTTAGTAAAAGTTGAATATAATCTCAAGGTTAAGAGTTTTTACAGTATAATAGATTGGTCAAATCATGATTATTTGATATCCAATATCATAACTCACCATAAGTTTTGTCAAATGTGTAACCATACACACTGGTCACCATAGGGTCTCATCTCGATGAAATCAAATTATTAAATAATAAATCCATTATTGTTACATCATATTATACTTTTAAAGGCTTCATTCAAACATCATAAACTTAAGGATTCTCTACCACCTCTTAAGTGCTTGGTCCCAGTGAATCTGTTGGCTCATCATTTCCTCCAATAAGATCAATAGGTGAAGAATACCTCATAGGTTTACCTTTCAAGAATAACTTTGAATACCCTGAAGCTGGTTTTTCAAATATGGGTATTATCATTATTTCAACGTTCAAAGACAATAAAGTATCCAAGCTTGGCCAGTTTTTTTCAAACAAAACACCAACTGTGTTTCACGTTATGGTTGGTGACAGCCAGGAACACCTTAGAAGTTCCTTAGAAAAGTTGGATGGTATCACGTCACAAAGACCAACCGTAAACCATTCTTCATCATCATTGCCATTAATTAAATTGGTCTTTGCCATGGTCACGTATCTAAACCATCAATTCATCTAATAATATCCTCACCAAAAGATTCACAAAAGGCCCCACAACATGTGCACCACTCCATAAGTCTCCTCCAATTAGAGGCCCTCATGTCAAGCTCCTCAACGTCCGCCTTCAAATGCTCCCTCCCCCCACATGTAGAGATTTGCTTTTAAGCTTCATTCCTACCAAACCTACCCGTAAATGAAAACTCCCATCTCTTTCTTTGCCAGCTTATATCCAACTTCTTCCTCCATGTCAAATTTTTTGTTATATTTTTCATGTTCCATGGAGACTTTAATAGCTTCCACCTAAACCGATCAAACCTAATAAATAAAGTATCGGGGAAAAGGAAAAGGGGAGAAGGGAAAAAAGAGAAACTGCCCAACAACACATACTGGAAGGCAATGAATATCTTTAAGGACAATATATCATACAGATTTATGTCTTTTTTTTTTTCTTTACCAACCATCTCTGCTGTAAAGAATCCAAACAATAATGAACAAAAGTATTAGTTGGTTCATGTTTCGAGCACAGTAAAGACCATGAGAATAACATACAAAAAAGGCCACGTTAATGTCTTGAAAGGAAAAAATAAAAAAATAAATAAATACAACACTGTGGCACTCTGGTATGTCACAGTATTAAACAGCAGCTCAGGAACCTGTTGTTTTTTTTTTTTTCCTTTTGCATCCATTCCCCCCACCAGAAGAAAGAAAAAGAAGAAACCAAAAAAAAAAAAGGAAGAACTTTCCACTTCTTTTCAGAGGATACTGATCTTGCCTTTTTCATTGTCACCGGCAATCCATTGAATCAAATGTATCAGCAAATCCAGAAGGTTTTGATGGAATGCTTGACTGGGTTCGGCTGTAGGAAAGATCATTAACCATCGTGGAAGTACCTTCATCTGCTTGCCATCTTTGAAGGGCTTGAGGAAGGCTCATGTGGAGATCAATGCCATAGCTTTCATCTTCATCAGGGCGAACAGGCTTCCACTGCTCTACGAGAGGTCCCAAGATGTTAACTGCATGGCCCATCTCGGGTCTCTGATATGGTTCGCGAGCAGTGCAATGGCCAGCCAGCTCAGCCACCTTGCAGATGCTTGCTAAGGTCTCTTCATCAGGGTCTAGAGTTTGGTCAATAGCCTTTTGGAGGTTGTCCTTGTTGATTAGTACCCTGCGGAACCATGACACCAAATGAGACCTTTCATCAGGCATGGTCTCATCTAGAGCTTTTCTACCAGTGATCAGCTCCATCAATACCACTCCAAATGCATAAACATCGACCTTGGTTGTCACTCTTCCAGTAGCTGTTTTAAAACAAAGCAAATTCATCAGAGGGTCAAATTTCACCTTCACCTTCATGCTTGAAGAGTCGGAACAAAAATTGAAAAAGGAAAATAATTTACAACTCTATATGCATACCTGTTACGTACATAAGAGAAGAAAAACAACGTAAAATGGGCATGGACCCTAATATCTTAACCTGGATTTATATTTTGATGAATGAATTGGTCCTTTTATAACAATGGCCCACAACTATTTCAAGCAATTTCAGTTGGTGTCTCATTAAATCAAATGATTAAGGTTCATAAACAAAAACTGCTAGTTAACAACTGGGATCAATATTAACAATCTGATAAATTTCACAGAAAAGATCAAGAGGTTATGGAACATACAGAAAACTGGGCAGAGAAGATCCAAAAGATAAAAGAAATAAAGAAAAAGAAAAAGAAAAAGCCCAAGATCTGTTGCTCAAGAAAAGTGGGAAGAAGTAAAGAGGGACAACAAAAAAAAAAAAAAAAGGAAAGAAACAAAAGGATTGCTTTGGAATAACTTTATCCATGAGATCAAATTTCTGCAGGGTGATATATTGAGCTCTCTAAGGTGGCGAAAAGAAAAGAAAGATCAACATGGTTCCATGTGTAGAAATGAACCTTCTACCCTCTTGTTATATATAATTGCTCATTTCGGGTGATAGTGTATGTTTGGTGGCACTCAGCTAAGGTCATGGCAAGCCCCTCCCTAGCAGGCAATTGGCACTGAAGCAGTTCAGCATCAACTCATTTGGGTTCATAAAGTGTTTAACAACATTTTGGATCCTGATTCAAACCATAAAGTGAATCCACAGAACAGAGGCCAAACATCAGGATAAGGTAGATGAAAGCTAATTAGAATTTCCCAATGCATATAGCATTATTTCCATTACTAGGTCACAAAATTTTCAGTTAAATAAAAAAACCTTCATGAACACTTATTTTTTCAAATCATATAATGCTAATTCTCGCCCTGCATTCCTTGGTATTCCCCTCCCTCTTGTCAGAGCAAAGCATGACAAAGAAATTTTAGAAGAAAAAAAGCTAAGATAAATGTTGAGAAAAGAAGTGCAGTATGTAGTTGTCTTTGTTTTAATAAGAAAAGGTAAATATAATGGAATGGGAAAATCAAATGCTTAGACTTACCAGCATATTCAGGAGCAAGATATCCAAATGTTCCAGCCAACCGTGTCTCCACAGAATACTTCCCATCAGGTGCATTTTTAACCAACCCAAAATCGGCAACCTTAGCTCTCATGTCATCTCCAAGAAGTATGTTGGATGGTTTCAAATCTCTATGAATGAAACTCTGTTGTGCTAAGCTGTGAAGGTATTCCACTCCTCTTCCTACATCCAATGCAATTGTCACCCTTTGCTTCCAAGTCAAAGGTGGGTACCCATTTTCACGCCAATCAAACAAATGCTGTCCTAGTGTCCCCTGCGGCATGTATTCATATACCAAAAGCCTCTCATTACCATTGACACAGAAACCTAGCAGAGCAACCAAATGTCTGTGCCTAACTTTTGTAAGAACTGCAATCTCTGCCTGAAACTCATTCATTCCTTTGGTGCCCACTGCTGCCGATTCCATCCTTTTCACGGCAATCTTTGTCCCATCATGCAACTCGCCTTTGTAAACAACACCGAACCCTCCTCTGCCCAATATATTATCTTCACTAAAGTTGTTAGTCACCTGTCGAAGAACTTGGATTGAAATTGCAATATTTCCACCTTCAAACACTGGAATGTCACTATGATCACCACTACTCTGGCTGTGTAATTCACTTGGGACTCCACCATACCCACCCATTCCTCCCATTACCTTATTGACCACCATTTCCTTCCCATTTTCAGGATTGTCCACCCTGCCAAATTTCTTATGCTGTTTCCTAACGTAACATTTGTAAGACACAAATAACACAACCCCAATAAAAATGACAACAGCAACAACTATAGCAGCAATTACACCAGCTGAAGGGGTTGAACCATTAGGCGACCCAGCCGGAGTACCACTTGGTGAGGTAGTATCGGTACCAGAAGATGGAGAATCTCCACTTCCAGAGTCTGTACCGTTTCCAAGTAAGAGATTGCCTGTCGTAGTTACCTTCACCCCATCTCCAAATTTCGGTATGCCCCCAGTAAGATTATTATTTGACACATCAAGAACCTGAAGCTGAGTCAAACTAGTCAAGCTCTCTGGAATAGAACCCGTAAGTTTATTATCGTTCAAGTACAAATTCCGCAGAGATGTGAGGTTTGCAAAGGCTGGTGAAATTGTACCCGTAAAACCCCGTTTTGCAAAATTCACAATAGTCACATTCTTCCCCTGCGTATCACATGAAATAAACGCCCATTGGTTGCACGCATCGTTCCCTTCCCAGGAGTCAGCCAAGGTTGTAGGATACCCTAAAGCCCCAGCAACCTCAAGCAATGTAGTAACCTGACTATCACAAGGTCCAACAGACGTCCTACAAAACTTATTATTATCTAGTTCGACGTTAACACCAGTAGAAAACTCGGGTACAGGACCTTGTAATTTGTTGTTTTTCAAAGTAATGTTAACCAATTTAGGTAAACTTGTCAACGAAGAAGGCACAATACCAGTGAACTGATTGTCCCGAAGCTGCAAATCAAACAACTGGGTGCAATTTGACAGGTCCGGGATGGGCCCAGTGAAGGCATTCGCTTGCAGCCACACTTGTCTTAGATCGGGCATGGCTGCCAACACATCGATCGTGCCCGAAAGCCCACTTTGCTGATTATTCATCCACAGCTTTTGGATGCTGGTCCCAGGCAGAGAAGATGGAAGAGACCCATTGAGATTGTTGTAGGACAGCCTCAGTTCGTTGAGACTCGGCATCGAACCGAACCAATCTGGTATGGACCCTTCAATGTTAGCATTGCTAGCATAGAAGATAGCCAGACTCTTGGACTGGCTCAACCCATCTGGGATCGACCACGGCGCCAGATCGGGGTTCTCGCCGAGGCTCACAGTCTGCAAACTCGTCAGATTGGTGAAGAAATCCTTGTCGATGGAGGTGAAATTGTTGCTGTTGAGGTAGATATCTTGAAGAAACTGGAGGTTAGCGAGAGAGGGCAAGGAACCAGAGAGAGAGTTAGACTGAAACGACAAGGTCACGAGTTGAGAGAGCTGGTTGAGATCGGAAGGGAGAGTGCCGGAGAGACCCTTGGAAGCCATGTTGATGGCGGTGACGCGGCCGTTGCTATCGCCGGTATTGCCGCAGTTGATGCCTTCCCAGCTGCAGAAATCGCTGCCGGTCCAGCCGGAGGGGGTGGAGCTGAGGCCCTTGCGGAGGTTGTCCATGACGGCGGCGTCGTCGGCGAGGGCGGACGTGAGGAGAGAGAATAAGAGGCAGAGTGAAACCAGAGAAGCCATGTTTAGAGGGTGAAGCATGAGAGGGAGGGTTGGAAGAAGGCAGAGACGCTTGAAGAGGTGTGGTCTTTGTCGTTTGAGGGTTTGGGATTTTGTAAAGACGGCGAGCCACCACGGCGTTTTTCTTAGGTTGAGCTGCTCTAGCGTAACGGCCGGGTGAACATTGCCATGACAGCTCCCTAGGAGAACAACATTACCTCTTCATGCTTTATATTTAAAGGCTTATAAGTTACATCTATGCTTTTCTTTAACGAATAAATTTCCTTTTTGATAATTTCCTAAATTTTTTTATTTTCCTTTTTAAATTAAGAAAGTTAATGATACTATTTACATGCAAATTTTAATAATTAAAATAAAAATAAATTTTAGTCCTTATTTACGTATACTTTATTTTCTATTTTTAAAAATACAACCTCGAACCACCTATATAAAAAATAAAAACGTACCTCTTTTTTTTCTTAAAAAATATTTTAATTTTTTTAGTTTAAGATAATGAAAATTTTTAATACCTTAATCATTTTCTAAAAATCATTACTGTTTTAATGTAATTTTTTTTTAATAATTTTTATATTTTATATAAAAATTACTATTATTTTCTTTGGATTTTAAACTATAAAAATATAAAACTTTGATATGATATTTTTTTATATTCTAGAATTTTATTAAAAAAATAAATATGAACATAAATTTAGTTATAAAATCATATTCATTTATGCTACGAGTTTACAAGCTAAGAAGAGAAATTTCAATATATTGTCTATTTTCATTGTAGAATTTTAAGTGTAGTTATATTAAGATATGTAAAAGGGAAAAAAAAAAAGGTCAAGCTTTGATATTAAAATATTAAGGTATTATAATGGTATTTACAGAACAAATTTATAGTGGTATTGAATTGTTGAATACGTATTATGAAATTTAGTACTTGAATAAAAATAGAAATAAATATAATTAAGGTAGAAGGGGACAAATAGATGAGACTAGGTGGTAATTTTTTTTTCTTATACTTAATTTTAAATAAAAGTTAAAAATAAGTAGTAGTTAATAATATTATATATTAAGTTGTTTGTTATCGTAATATCTTATTTCTATTAAGTATTAAAAAGTAAAAAAAAATCAACGTATTATTTTTTTATTTAAAAAAAAAGTCAAATACTTTGATTTTTTTATTTAATAAAAAATTTATAATAAGTAAAAAAAAATAGAAAAATAAATAAACTTAAAGTGTGAAATAAATTGCTTTCTATAAAAAGTTAAAAAGAAAAAAATTCCCTTAAGGTGATTTTTGTTTTTTTACTGAATAAAAAAAGTCATGTATTTGTTTTTTAATTGAATAGAAAAAGTCAAATATTTAAGTGATGTTTTTTTTTTTTGGTTTTTTTGCTGAAAACAATTTGTTTTTAGAATTTAGATTGTTTGTTTTTATACTTTTTCATAACTTATTATAAACTTTTTACTAAATAGAAAAAGTTACAATATGTAGTTTTTTCTAAATAGAAAAAAATAACATATTAGTTTTTCTTTACTTTTAATACTTTAAAAATAAAATATTACAAAAATAAACAACCTAATATTTAACACTATTAACATTAATGTTTTATTTAAAATTAAGTAAAAAAACAAATACATCTTAATTTTTTCTATTTAATTAAAAGTAATTTATTAATATCAACCAAAATTAAATTTTGAATAGAAAAAGAAAAATATTTCGACTTTTTTTATTCAGCCAAAAATCAAATATCATTTTAAAATACAAATAATAAAACTTAAAAATGTATATACATCACCATCAATAGATTTTCATTCAAATAGTAAGATATCTATATTGGATTAATAACCTAATTTTTAACATCGGATGAGGAAGCTTGTATTTTCATTCTTATTCCTCAACCAAAATAAAATCTAGCAAATTCAAAATAACTGAAAAAAAATATGATTTATACAAAGGAATTCAAATCGGAGAGGAGGCCTTGGAAATGAGCACATGGCTTGATGGGGAAGGAAATTACCGCAGGGGACAAGGGGAAGGGGGAAAGTGTTTTCTGGAGTGGAGTGGGGCCCGGTCTGCAAAAGTTGCTGGGTTGAATGAGGGATGGAGGAGTAGATGCATGACAACTGGCGAAGACTGGGGCCTACCCGCACATGTTCGCAACAACAGCCGACCGAAGTGCTTACAAGTTACAAGCCACACGGCAGGCTTATTCTATTTGGAAGTTTCTCTTTCTTCGGTGGAAGCGCGTTTTCTGATTTCTCTTCCTATTTCAAGTACCATTATTTAAAGTTCCTCTTCCTTTCTTCCAAGATTTTGACAGCTCATTGGATACCGTTTGCTAAAATTTGTTTTCATTCTTATGACCACAAAATTCCCATTCTAATTCGTTGAATTTATTTTTTGAAAAAGGAAATATGTAGTAATATCATGGAAGGAGGAAAGACACAACTTTTTCCTTGTTTCGTATTCCCACTTGTTGAATATGGGAAGCACAAAAGCTATGAGTAGTATAACAATTGACATGCATATATGATAATAAATAGGTTCTCATTATTGTAATAAACATATTTTTTTTGGTACTTATCTAGAACGATATTATTAATTAAACTTATGTCACATGTACGATTTCCATGGGTTTCATTGTTTTGCATCTTAGTCAGATCCTATTATAACTTGGTTTCATTTATTTGTATTTTGATCTCATTCGTTTGTATCCTGACTTGTTATTTTATACTTTAATATCATTTGTTTGTATCTAGGTTCCATATATTCATATAGTTTTAAGTCTTAGTAGGCTAGTATTCGATATCTTAGGATTCTCCTTAATAAATATTTTGATCTAATAAAACACGACAAAATCATTTTCAAAATTTTTATCTTTAACATTTTCACATCCCGAATGCCAAAGCTAATATGAATCTATAGTAGTAGTCATTCATATTTATCATTAATATATTTAAATTATTTATATACTCACACTGTTAGTACTTGCTTAAATGATCTCGCACTTGATCTTATATTGGGACAAGATGCTTCAAAAAGAACTAGAGCCATCCACATATCATGTATAAAAAAATGCAAGATAGTGGAGTTGTGTGAATTATTATAGATAGTTCTTTAGAACACTAGTAAAAGACTTGTATATAGCTTCAGCACAAAACATTTCCAGTATTGTAAAGAACCATCAAAGTTTTAGAGAGATCCCATAGTGCCTATAAATAGATGATGACTCCATTTGATGAGGGCATCAAAACATTTAAGAGCTTCAAAAGTATTATGAAGTGCCTTTTAAGTGATAAAAGCTTAATTCTTTCAAAACTCTCTAAATGTTATGCCCTTTCATATTTTTAATTTTTGTGCCTCGTAGAATATTGAGCTTGTGTTGAAGTTAGTAGTGGCTTTGACTTACAGGTGAGATCATAAGCTGATCATATATTCCTTTCGTTTGTATCTAAGTTTCATATATTCATATTGTTTTGAGTCTTAGTAGGCACTAATTCGATATCTTAGGATTCTCCTTAATAAATATTTTGATATAATATATTAGGCATAATTTCAGGAATATTATTGTGTATATATTTGCTGTTAATATTTTCCCATATTAGAAGATTTCTTATTGTACTCTTTTAGGAGTTTACCTTATTTAGGACTCTGATGTATATAAGATAATCAAGGTGAATGAGAAAGGTAGAAGTTTTTCTCCCAATTTTCTTTGTTCTCTACATGGTATCAGAGCCATGGTTGATCCACCGAAAGAAGGGGAAAAATTGTGAAATCATTATTCTCTCAATTCGAATGACAATTCTGGTAATATAATTACTCAGGTTCAATTGAGAGGAGATAATTATGATGAATGGGCACGAGCTATGTGGACTGCACTTCATGCCAAGAAGAAATATGGATTTGTTGATGGAACGATCAAACAACCAGTTGAGAATGCACAAGAAATCGAAAATTGGTGGACGATTAATTCGATGTTGATTTCTTGCGTGAAAGATCTATGAGATGATATTAGGGAGAGATTTTCAATTGGCAATGGACCACGGGTGCAACAATTGAGATCAGATTTGGTAAATTGCAAACAGAATGGGCAAGTCATTGTCACCTATTATGGTAAGCTTAAAATGATTTGGGATGAATTGAATAACTATGACAAGATGCTGGTATGTAATTGCGCTGGATGTAAGTGTAATCTAACGATCGTCTTGGAAAAGAAGCGTGAAGAAGAGAGAGTACATCAATTCCTGATGGGTTTGGATGAAGAAGGATACGGTACTGTGAGTTCGAATATCCTTAGCACTGAACCCTTGCCAAACTTGAATTGAGTTTATGCTATGGTTGTGCAACAAGAAAGGATGAGAACTATGACTCGTACAAAAGAAGAAAGAGGGAATCTAATGAGTTTTGCGATGAAAGTAGGAGGTCAAAATTCAAGGGGGGAAGCACAAGATAGAAACGTGGTGTGCACAAATTGTAAACGAGAAGGACATGATGTAGATACTTGTTTTCAATTAATTGGGTACCTTGAATGGTGGGGTAACAGACCAAGAACAAACGTTTCTGAACGTGGAGGTGGGCGTAAATGTGGTGCTCATGGAGGACATGATAAGGGGAGGACTGCTCGGGCAAATGTAGCTACAACAAACGATGCCGATAATAAGGGAATTGTGGGCTTGAATGATGAACAATAGGCCACATTGACGGGAATGTTGAGTGCTCATAAAACTAGTACTAACGAGAGGTTGATGGGTAAGCAAAGTCAGTTACCCTGGATCATTGATTCAGGAGCTTCCAATCATATGACTAGTGTGTATACATGTATGAGAGAAGTAAGAGATATTGCTCCATGTCCGGTTGGGTTACCAGATGGAGTGGAGATCATGGCCTTGAAGGAAGGAATTGTTTGTCTTGGAGGTGAATTGAAATTGCATAATGTTCTTTTTGTGCCAAAATTAAAATGCAATTTGATTTCTGTATCTCAACTTCTAAGAGATTCAGGTTTGGTGATTCAACTAACTGATAAATTTTGTGTTATACAGGACCGAAGTAAGAGGAAGGTGATTGGAGCGGGTGAGCAACGTGAGGGGCTTTACTTTCTCAAGGGAGCAGCTTCGGTTCATGCTTTCAAGATGAATGGTGTTACTTCTTTTGAGCTTTGGCATAGACGAATGGGATATCCTTCTTCTAAGGTGTTAGGATTGATTCCTGAAGTAGTATGTAATAATAAAAATGAAAATAAGGTTTGTGATGTTTGTTTTAGAGCTAAGCAAACAAGAAAAATGTTCTCTTCTAGTGAAAATAAAGCAAAAAAATGTTTTGATTTAATTCATTGTGATTTATGAGGACCCTATAGAGTTCCAGTTTCTTGTGGAGCACTTTATTTTTTGACCATCGTGGATGATTGCTCTCGTGTTTTTTGGATATATCTGTTGAATGGGAAAAATGAAGTAGGTTCTGTTCTTAAGAAATTCATGGCAATGATTTAATGGCAATTTCAGAAAGACGTCAAAATTGTGCGAAGTGATAATGGTAGTGAATTTATGTGTCTGAAAGAATATTTTGATGAGATTGGGATTGTGCATCAAACTTCATGTGTTGGTACTCCCCAACAGAATGGAAGAGTGGAGAGAAAACATCGCCATATCCTGAATATGGCAAGAGCATTGCGATTTCAAGCACATTTGCCTCATGAATTCTGGGGCGAATGTATTTTCATGGCTGGTTATTCAATCAATAGAACTCCATCTATGCTGTTAAATGGCAAAAGTCCTTATGAAATTTTATTTGGACAGAAACCATCTTATCAGAGTGTTTGAATCTTTGAATGTTTGTGTTATAGTCACAATTTGAACTAAGACAAGGATAAGTTCGCTAGTCGAAGTCGAAAATGCATCTTTGTTGGGTATCTGTTTGACAAGAAATGATGGAGACTTTATGACTTGGAAACTGGAAAATATTTTGTTTCCCGTGATATGGTGTTCATTGAAATTGATTTTCCATTCGCCGATAAGGATGTTACTACTGATGATTTAAATGTCTACAGAACACATAATTGGAGCGTTGGTATTGAAGTAGATTGTGATGAAGGGGAGTTGACCAATGCAGATGTTAGTGTTGAAGAGGAAAATTTAGAGGATGACGTTGTGGAAGAGGATAATACTGCAGAGGAATTTCTTGGAAGGGGACAGTGAGTTAAGGTGCCATCTGTTCGTTTGAAGGACTATGTGACTCATACCATCAAATCAGGCCCCTTAGTGCACTCACCATTCTAATCAAATTCCTTAGGTACTCTTTATCCTATAGCAAATTATGTCAGTTATGATAAGTTGTCTTTGATGCATCGGTCTTTTTTGGCAAATATTACTGCAAGACATGAACCAACTATATATGCAGAAACGACAAAAGAAGAATGTTGGAGAGATGCAATGAGAAAAGAAATTCAAGCTCTTAAGGATAATAGGACTTGGACCGTGGTTGATCTACCACCTGGGAAGAAAGTAATCAGAAGCAAGTGAGTTTATAAGATTAAATACCATTCCGACAGAAGTGTAGAACGTTGCAAGGCGAGATTGGTGATCATTGGCAATAATTAGGTTGAAGGAATAGATTACCATGAGACTTTTGCTCCTATAGCCAAGATGGTTATTGTGCGCACTTTTCTTGCTGTTGCTGCTGCAAAGAACTGGAATTTACATCAGATGGATGTGCAAAATGCGTTTTTGCATGGTGACTTGGATGAAGAGCTTTACATGAAAATGCCACCTGGTTTTGCTTCCAGTTCTTCTGGGAAGGTATGTAAACTTTGAAAGTCTTTATATGGTTTACGCCAAGCTCCTCGATGTTGGTTTGCTAAATTGGCAGAATCTTTGAAAAAGTTTGGTTTTCAACAATCAAGCTCCGATTACTTTCTTTTACTTTCCGAGATGGAATTGTTCAGATGAATATTCTGGTCTACGTTGATGACCTTATTATTTCGGGCACTGATGAGGTAGTTGTCCAACGATTTAAGGATTATTTAAACCAATGCTTTCATATGAAAGACTTGGCCAAGTTAAAGTATTTTTTGGGGATTGAGGTGTCTCGGAATTTCGAGGGTTTGTTCTTATGTCAACGGAAATATGCATTGGATATAATTTTCGAAACTGGTTTGTTGGGAGCTAAACCGACCAAGACACCTCTTGAGCAGAATCATAAACTAGCACTTGCAACGGGTCCGATTTTGAAGGATCCAACTCCGTATAGGCGCTTAGTGGGTCGCCTTATTTATTTGACCATCACTCGTCCTGAGTTGTTTTATTGGGTTCATATTCTAGCTTAGTGCATGTAGCAGCCGAAGCAAGATCATTTAGCAGCAGCTCTGCATGTTGTTCGTTATTTGAAAGGCAATCTAAGACAAGACATCTTTTTAAGTGCCCACTGTGATATGAAGTTGTATGGTTATTGTGACTCTGATTGAGCTAGTTGTCCTCTAACTCGACGATCTTTGACATGATATTTCATTTTCTTAGGAAATTCTCCAATTTCTTGGAAAACCAAGAAGCAGCAAATTGTATCTTGCTCTTCTGCTGAAGTAGAGTATCGGTCTATGACTACCACTACTTGTGAACTGAAGTGGTTAAAAGGTTTGCTAAGATCTCTTAGTGTTGATCATTTTGGACTAATGACTCTCTACTGTGATAGTCAGGCAGCGTTGCACATAGCTGCTAATCCAGTATACCACGAACGCACGAAACATATTGAGGTTGATTGTCATTTTATTCGTGATGAGATCAGCTCGGGGAATATCGTGACCAAATATGTTCATACTTTAGTTCAATTTGCCGATATTTTAACAAAAGCTTTAGGCACGAATCAATTTGATGTTCTTTTACGCAAGTTAGGCATTTTGAATATTCATGCTCCAACTTGAGAGGGACTATTAGGCATAATTTCAGGAATATTATTGTGTATATATTTACTATTAATATTTTCCTATATTAGAAGATTTCTTATTGTACTCTCTTAGGAGTTTACCTTATTTAGGACTCTGATGTATATAAGATAATCAAGGTGAATGAGAAAGACAGAAGTTTTTCTCCCAATTTTCTTTGTTCTCTACATAAAATGCAACAAAATCATTTTCAAAATTTTTATCTTTAACATTTTCACATCTTGAATGCCAAAACTAATGTGAATCTATAGTAGTCATTCATATTTATCATTGTTAGGGTGAATTCACAATATTCTAACAAACACCAGGATTTTTCTATCATTTCTTTGTGAAAAATTAAATAGGTAATAACAACTAGTAGCAATAAATAAATAAACTCATGCAACGGAAAAATAAATCAAACACCAGAATTTTTACGTGGAAAACCCCCAATGCGAAGGGAAAAACCACGGGACCTAGTCCAGTTCAAACTTCCACTATCAATAATAATGGGTTACACCTGTCTTCTCTAGAATAATCTCTAGAGGCTACCAAATACATCAAGAGAACATATAACATTGGATTATATAATCTCTCTTGGCAAAAAAAAAAAAAAAAAACAAGGAAAATTGGAGAAAAAAATACCCACAAACATGTCGTTACTGTTCACAAGTAGTAACACCGTTCAGATTATAGCTACTTGAGTTTTAAAACTCTCTTCCAAATTTCAACTCGATCGGACCATAGATGAAGTAGGATAAGCTCTTTGATGAAATCTGGGTAGTGAGATGTGTTTTTCTTTTCTCTCTGTTTTTCCTTTTCCCAATCTCTTTCTGTTTTTGTTTATTTATTTATTTTTATTGTAACTGACTTGGGCCCCAAGAATATGGGCCCCACTCCCTCACATACAAGGGAGCCCAACAATCATTAATATATCTAAATTATTTATATACTTACACTGTTAGTGCTTGATTAAATGATCCCACACTTGATTTTATATGGGAGCAAGATGCTTCTAAAAGAACTAGATCCATCCACATATCATGTATAAATGCAAGATAGTGGAGTTATTTGAAGTATTATAGAGAGTTCTTTAGAATACTAGTAAAAGACTTGTATATAGCTTCAACACAAAACATTTCCAGTATTGTAAAGAACCATCAAAGTTTTAAAGAGATCCCATAGTGCCTATAAATAGATGATGACTCCATTTGATGAGGGCATCAAAACATTTAAGAGCTTCAAAAGTATTGCGAAGTGCTTTTAAATGATAAAAAGTTAATTCTTTCATAACTCTTTAAATGTTCTATCCTTTCATTTTTAATTTTTGTGCCTCGTAGCATTGCAAACTAAGTTTAGGGAAGGTTGGCTTAGCAACTTCTAGTATTTTTTGTATTGAAACCTTGGTTTCAAAACTTGAGCAAAGGTTCGAAGAGTGACCTTTAAAAGGTCCTTAAAAGCTTGGTACCTTAAGGAAATAACCTAGGAGCTATCAACATTTTGCTCGTTATATGGGCTTAGATATAGAGATCTTTCACTTATCTGGTATTACTTCTTTTTCCTAAGGCTCAAGATGAAACCCAAGGGTGGTCGTCATGACCCTTGCAAACCTAATGCCCTAAGCTAATTGGCTAGGATTCATTGGTAAAATCTCGTTACACGGGCAAGGGAAGAGCTGTAATAATCCAATTCCCACCACTTCTCTCCTCCACCCAAAAATAAAAAATAAAATAAAATAAAGAATCGATTGGTCTGATTGCCAGCCGGTCACAGTTCTGGTCCATTTTGGTCAATTAGACCGAAAATAGGTTGAATTGGGATCGGATCGGTTGAACTAGTGGCTTGATCGGTGAACTAGATGAATTAGTTGATTCATTCCGAACCGTCCGATTTGATTCAATTTATTTATTTATTTTTCAACATCAAAATGACGCCATTTTGGAGGATATAAAACCTCATTCTCCAAACCCTCCATTTCCAAACCGCATCTGCCACCCACCTCTTAGCCCGTCCCTAACGTGCCGTGATAGGCTCCCACCGTCAGGCATTGCAAGATCACCGTTGCCTGAGTCGCGTTTTTCCCGTCGTGCCGTTGCAAGCCGCCAAGCCACTAGAATCCTAGCTATAAATCCTCTCTAGTCAATTGTAACCCCCCCCCCCCCCTCCCCCCTCTCTGCTGCTGTAACCTCTCTTGCAATAGCTACAAGCCTGCAAACTGGAAAAGTGGAAATTAAGGTATGATATTATTATTTAATTATTAATTATGTAACCCCATTGTGTCTTCTCCCTTTCCTCATCGTGTTTTCTCTAATGGAATCTTGTGCATGATATTGTCATGTGGGGAATTAATTTACATACAGGTTCATGTTATAAACTTTATTATGTGTTTTTTGGAACCCATCCTGAAGCTGAACTAACAAGTTCTGGGCATTGCCAAAAGCCCAATTGCCTATAAGGTTTGGCTCAATAGCATCGAGAACACAAGCTCACGATTTCAACAGAATAGAAAACTGAAAATTTCTGGAGATCATTTGAGGTTTCTTAGAGAATTTAAGTGAAGGAGATTGTATCGGAGCTGGGTAAGAAGAGTATGCCTCGAAAACTTGGGGGTCATGGGGATTCGGTCATAGCGAGAGAAACTATTAAGATGCAGCGATGCTTAGCTCGAAAGAAAGAAAAAAATAAAAATAAAGGCATCAGGTCTTAAGATTGTTTTTAAATTCTTTTCATATAAAATTTTTGATGTGATTATTATTTATAAAAAAATCAGTCATGATGTTGTATTTGGTTAGTGCGAGGAACAATTTGCATATTGATTCATGTCATAAAAAAGTCGGGGATGATGTTGTATCTGGTAACAATTTAGATAGAATTTATTAATTTTTAATAATATATAAAATAATAAAAAATATATTTATGACGTCACCAGTTCGACCGCCGGTTTGACCAGTGAACCGTGAATTGGTAACTTTTTCGGTTCAATGATCGGTCCTATTCTGAAAACATTGTGGAAAAGAAATAGAAAGCAAGCCTAAAAGGAATCTAGGAACCTTAACGATTGACAGAGTGGGTAATTAGTTAAGTTCAAGTTTATCAATGAATTAATAATTAAATGGAACTTTAGTTTGACTGATTTTTTTTCTTAATTCTTGGCTATAGAGCTAACCAAGATTTGGTTAACGGGAGCATGATAAGTATAAAATTGTTCACTAATTATCATAGTAAACCATACAAACTCATGACATTTCATGTATAAAAGTACCTCATTTGCTATGTTTTTTATCAATAAAAAGTGTCTTGACCATTTTGTGAGTTTTGCAATAAAAGTAGGGGACAAAAAACAACTAAAATGAGAGACTTTGGAAGGGTTAATAACTTAGAAGGAAGATGGATTAATTCATCCTTGATTCCTTTTCAAAAACCACTAAGAAAATACAAGAAATGCTTGTTCGCTAGGTTGCTCACTAAGCTAATAGCCTAGCAACTAGAACACCCCCTCTTTGCAGTTGTAATTTTTTCCATGCTTTTCAAGCCTAATTACTCACTTATTTATTCCCATTCTCACCTTTCATCTCTCATTCCTTTTCAAGCAAAGTTCACTAGGACCATTTTCAATACCTTGGGGGATGAATAAAAGTTATCATATAAGCACCAACTAACATGGCATGCATAGCTCCTAACAAACATAGAAGGTCACCCCATTGTTAAATATTCAAGAATGGCAAGGTGAAGGGACATTCTATTTACACTATAAGATGACTATATTCTTATAGCTTTTTTTTCTTCTATAAATATAAAGCATGAAAAGAGTAGGACATAGAGGGACAAAGAGTAGTGAAGAAGAAGTAAAGAAGCTAAGTTAGGATTTTTTTTTTCTTGAGCAATAAGGCAAAATCATCTCATTGACTAAGATGACCACCTATATCTTTTTTGTTAAAATGCAATTGTAATGTTTTAAAGTTATTTTTCCAAATCAATGAAAAGTCATTTTCATTTTTAGTCATTGTTTGGAGTATTTGAATTTAAATTTTTAGTTGATGCATAGTTATTTTTCTTTTCATGTCCAATTCACTTCAAGTAGAAAAATGTTTCTTCACTTATGTTTCTCACACATTAACACACTCCTATAAAAAATCGACAAGTCATGATATAATCCTTCCACTACAGTGAGACACTCAAGTACTAGAATGTCAGGAATGATATGTGTCTCTACTCTTAGATCTTAAGTATCCTATGTAAATACAAGATTATCTCTTATTTCTCCCTAATATCATCCTTTGCCTTATTGCCTATACAACCATCATTAGAAATTTGGAATTTGTACCAACAAATTAATACCTTCTTATCATCTTAAATATAAAGATAATGACCCTAAGGTCCTCTTAGATATCTTGCAAATTGATATACCTCTTAGGTAAAGAAGCTAAGACATATTCTTTGAGGCATATCCCTAAAAAATATGGAAGTGATCAGAAAACCATTATTAATCTCACTGTGTCCATCAAAGTTTGAGTACTCCTTTCCATTACTCCATTTTGCAATGGATTCTTAGATGCACTCAACTGAGATATAATCTCATACATGCTCCTTAAGAAAAGAATCGAATCTACTAAACACATCACCTTGATCTAATTGAAGTGTGTTTACTAATTAGATTATTTAATTCTGTCTTAAATTCAATGGATTTATCTAAAGCATTGAATTATATATGCATTAGATACACATATCAAAACTTATAGTATTCATCAATAAAAGTGATAAGGTACCCATACCCTCCTCATACACGAACACTAAAAGGTTCACACACATCAATATGTACTAACTCCAAACATTCCTTAGCTCTATACTATTTAGTTGTAAAGTGTCTCTTGATTATTTTACCATCTATACATGATTCATAAACTGGAGGATCCTCTATGATAAAAATGTCTAGAATTCATCAATCTTTCGATCCTATTTAGAATAATATGACCTAGGTCTAAATACTAAATGCTTGATTTGTTTTAGGTTCATGCCTTTTAGTTAGGTGTGACTATCCTCATCATTTGGCAAAAATGTTAATGGAGTAATACATGGAAGAAGGAACATCTCCTACTAGTTTGCATAACTAACCTTGCAATTGAAACTAAGGTATGTGCATCCCCCTTATTTAATCTTCTCACTTATTGAAAGCTCTATAAAGAATTGGAAATATTAGGCCTAGAATGTATCCACAACTATATATTCAACAATGAGAATTTAATGTGTACTTTCCTTTTTTACAAAGGTGATTCGACTCATGGTAGCTTAGCTTTAAAGGCGTATCAACAAAATTTATACCTTGAATACTATTACTAAAGTAGCCAAGCTACTATAGCATAGTGGTTCTAGGATCGTTCACTGGGAAGGGTTTTTGCAAACACAAGTGATATTCAAATTAGGAAAATAGGTGATTTTCTTATGGATGTTAGCTTTAAAAGAAGATGTAAATGTTTTAGAAAGATTTAAACTAATCTAAGCTAACATTAAACACTAAAATGAAAGGGTGTAAAAACAAGTTTCTCAAAGATAGGATAGCTATGCTCTGGCTCTTATGCAAATTGGAAATCTCAGGATAGGCTCCTCGCGTTGGGGTTGCAACTATGGTGATGCTTGCTTCCCGAACCGGTATGGATTTAGCAAATCAAGTTTTAATCCTTTAAAATGGCAAAACAGATGGTAGTGAATTTCATCAATGGTTATTCACCTTAGACTTCCTTTGAATGGCTCGTAAGAGATAACTAATGGTCTAAAGCCAAAAGCTTACCAAATATTGGCAACTCAAAGTCATTCCAGGTGATAAACTCACCTTTCAATGGCCATTGAAATTGGTTCTAACGGATTAATGCAAAACTTGGAATTGAAAACCTCACCTTCCAATAGCTCGTAGGAGATAACTAATGGATAGAAATCTAAAAGCTTATCAAGTATTGGCCGTTGGAAGTTGTCCAAAGGAAATAAAAACCAAACTTTGCATTAATGAACCTTTAATGAAAAACGACTACCTTACCTTCCGGGTGCGAGAAATTTCCATGGGATTGCATCCAAGTCATCACATAACATCCATACTTTGAGAAACTAAAAGTTTTAGCCAATCATCCTCTGAGGAAAAACCCTCAGAGGCTGTTTGGCTACTAAGAAAATAGAAACGGGAAAGCTCTGTAAATATTCTCTATCTATATATCAATATATCAATATTTGTTACAACGGATGCAAGGGGATATAAATAGAGAAGTTTTTCCAACCTTCCTAGCTAAGAAATCTTATGATTGGTGGATTACAAGGAGAAGAATGGAAATTTATACAAAAATATCCAAAAGAAAAGATCTCGTGTGGAGTCGGCAGAAACAGGGGAAAATTCGCACCACGCAAGGGGGTGTGCGAATTTGGAAGGTGTTGTGCGAAAATTTCACACAAGCCTGGAGCAGTTGTCTTCCTAAGGCCATATCTTCCTCATTGCAGCTCCAAATCGTACACGGTTTGAAGCGTTAGATTCTTGACTTCCTGAGCTTTGAAATGGTATATAGAATGTAGAAAATGGACTTCGGGAAGTACTCCAAAAGTGCCAAACAAGACTGCAGCTACTGTCCTCTGTTTTCCTCTTTGCTTCTTTTTGCTTCTCTTTGATTTTCTCCTTTTGTTGGCTTGCTTTGGTGTAGCTAAAAGGTTGCTTTAACTTGTCCAAGTAGCTCCTCCATCATTTGGCATGCTTGAATTGATTCATAAGCTGATATAAACATGTAAACTTGCCACAAAATGGTTAAAACCAATTACTAAGGACCTTAATGAATTAATTAGGTTAAATGAATATGATTACTACACAAAGGTGCTTAAAACCATTATAATTAGGTCTACAAAATAGCACTTTTTGGTAGTAATCAAAAGGTAATATGGGTATTCCTGTTCTAATGTCCTAAAAGGCCATAAAGGAATCAATTCTCATTGAGCTTGCTCTTTCATTCATTTTCTTAAACTTTCCTTATTTTGTGTTGTTTTTCATATTTTTAGCAAAAGAGCCCGAAGAATCCTTAAATCTCATTTAAACAACCCTCTAAGCTTTGAGAATCCCCTTAGCTATTCCAAAGGAATCCAATAAGGTCTTTAAGATTATACAAACCATGGTGCTCATAATAGTCCTAAAGGCAGCTATGGGCTATAGGCTTGATCTTGGAGTGGTGATGACCAAAATCAAGATGGCTTGATCTTGGAGGCTATAAGCTTGCTTATGACCCACTCTTGGTTAATCTTCTAATTTAATTAAAATTTTTGATACCTTAGTTATTACCTTGATGAATAAATTATCTTCTATGAAAGTTTTCAAAAATATTTATTTTCTTATTAGAAACCCAATGTAATAGGAGAATGTAAACTTGAACATTTTGAAATTTCCATGAGTATTGTATCCAAAAGTTAATTTTGATAAAACTCTCTACTCTTAAATTTCCATGATATTTATTTTTCAAATTAGAAACTCTAGTGTAATAAGGAAACTTCCAATCTATGGGATTTTGAAAGTTTGACAGCACCTTATCCAATAACGAAAGATTTAATTCGTCAAGAATTCTTGAAAAAAATCATTTTGTCAAAAAATTTAAATCCTTAAGAATAAATCTAGAAAAAGGAACTTTAGCTCTAAAATTAAAAATTGGTCATAATATTTACTTTCCTTATTTTTATACTTTTCTAATTTAATAAATGTTCTTAGACATGAAATATAATTTTTGTAACAATTTATTCTATTAAAAATTACCCAAAAATACTCATTTTTAGTAATCTTTGTAATGATAAATTATCTATTTTGAAAAATTTCAAGATTATTTATTGTTACAATTGAGAATTATTTATTCCAAAAAAAATGAAAAAAAAAATCTAAAGAACACTTGATCCAAAAAAGAAAACCTTTTACTCTACAAAGATTCTTATAAATTTTGTTTTTTTTTAAAAATATTTTAAAATCCTTTAGAATAATTTTTAAAAAGGAAACTTTGCTTTCTTAATTTTATTTTCACAACATTTATTTTCTTAGTCTATATTATTTCTGAGAAAATAAAGGTTAATCTTTAAAAGAGAAAACACCCAAGAAGGGGGGTGAATTGGGATTAAAAAAAAAAAAAAATCTTTTTTAAACGCAACAAATTTAAGTACAAGAGGAGCAAATAAAAAGAGATAAGGTTAGAGAAATCAAACTCACATTTTATAGTGGTTCAACACTTCCTTACCTATGTCCACTCTCCTCAAGCTCCTAATCGAGTGAAGGTTTCACTAACTTGAAACTTCAATCAAGCTTCCAATCACCTTTATACTTGGATTTTGGCTCCAATGGGCTCTTACACAATCTCTTCAAGTTTCAACTCACTTGAAGGCTTTAACACTCAATTAAAAAGAATGAATCTCTCAACCTAACTCAACAATAGCTCAAATACAACTTTAGGTTAGGATGAATCACAAAGGTGCACTAAAGGATATGCAAATGAAGATTTAATGCACCAAAAAAGGAATGATAGCTTTTAAGGCAAGAACAAGTGGATAGACAAATAAATGCAGGTGTTCTCTTGCTCATAAATGAAGTGGAGCTCTCTATTTATAGGTTTCTAACCTCGGGATCCAAGAAAACCAGAAAGTAGCCTTAACCAGTCGAGTTGGGGGTCGACTAGTTCACTAGTTGTTGGAGCATTTAATGCTTGGCAGGTGACCGTTACCCTCGAACGGACCTCGACCGAGGTCGACCGGGAAGGCTAATACCTCAATTGAAGGTCGACGGGGAAGACAAATACCTTGACTGAGAAGGAAAGGCTATTGGAAGAGAGAAAATGTTTTTTGCTCCTCTTAACCGGACCTCGATCGAGAAGAGGAAACTGGTCAACTGGTACCCTTGGCCGATTGAGCCGGTTTGGATAGTGTCTCTACCAGTTCACCATTTTTGGCCTGAAAACCTATATTTTTCTGTTAATTTCTTTTTTTAACACTTAGGCTAGGTTTTTAGGTAAATTTATATGCCAATTTTGAAGTGATTTGCCTAAGGTTCATTTGATAAAACTCGGGTTTTGATGAAACTGTAACCTTAAAGAATAAACTAAGTTTTTCAAATATGCATGAAATGATATGTAAAACCTAAGTGCACCCATGCATTCATCTTACATATGTTTTCTATGATTAAAGGTCTTTCAAAGGTCTTGATCTTGCATCCATTTGGTTCTTTGATGGATTTCAAAATTAACACCTGAAATTCTTTATAATTCAAACTAATTAGTAACTTAACCATGGTTTGTTATCATCAAAACCTGATTAGAAGAACCCTTGGGCTAACAATCTCTCACTTTTTTATGATAACAAACCTTGGTTATCTAGGAGAAGAAGAATCTCCCCCTCAAACCAATCATGGGTCAATAATCAAAATTTATGAAGTTAAAACCAAGATAATCAAGACATGTTAGAGAAAATTAGCAATAAGAGATAATGTAAGTCATGAAACATATAAGCATATCATATATAAGTCAAATGTATCACAATCCAATATGTACAATCCAAGCAATGGTAAGACAATGATATGCATGTAAGTCTCCTATAGACTCCTAGATCCTAAATATCTTCCCCTTTTGGCAACATTAAAAAGGAACAAAGGGGGGTCTCTAAGAAATCAAGGCTGAGAAGGTGGATGTGGAAACACAGAACGCAGATAAGCCATCATCTCCTCATGCTGACTCTCCAAGCAATTCTCAATACGCTCAATCCTCTATTGGAGATGCTCAAACTATGAAATGAAGCCAGCCTGATGTGATCCATGCGATCTTCAAGACGCTCAAACCTCTACTGAAGATACTTAAACTAAGAAGTGAAGCCAACTTGATACTAATCCATGCGATCCTCCATGGAGTAGAATTGTGTATCACTGATTACAACAAGATCCTCCATGGGAGTTCCTAGAGAGCTAATCTGAGCATATAAATCCATCCATAGAGCATGGTTAGGAGTGAGAAGTGCTTGAGGATGTGGTATCTCAGTGTGAGAAGGCTCAGTGAATGCAAGTCCAAAGGAAGACTCAGTGAATGATGGTTGAGTAGATAGACCCATTGTATAAGTTGACTTAGACATCATCGACTTAGAGAAGGTAGCCTCAAACTAAACACCATCTGACTAGAGTAAAGAGATGACAAGCTCGGGTTCTCTCTGTTGATAGTCACTCTGAGGGTCTACTCTATCCTTCATCTCTCATATCTCGGCTTTTTCCTTAACTCCAGGATGTGACTGTCCCTATCCTCGAGCCTGCGTTGGTGTTCTCTCTACTCTCCGTACCCAAAAACCATCTAGGGCCTTCTCAAATTTCATCCACCCCATAGACTTATCATCATACATATCATAAGTGCTGGGGGCCTCAAAGTCTATCTCTCTACTCAAGTCAACACCGACATCCTTGAACACTCTGGCATGGAAGCGGTCATAAGGGAGTATGCAAGTCGTGCTTTTGAAACATGAGATCATGTGCATCATCATCAAGTACCCCAAGTGGATCTATCTCCCAATCAGAACGGAGTCAATAAGGAATGCCTCATAATAAGAGACCTCATCTCGGTGTCCACCCCGTGGTAGAAAAATAGAGCATATCATATGGTGTAGCACTTTGTTGATGATGGTCAAATTGTGGGCTGATGGTTTGCCCATCCCTTGGGTGTCTGGAAGTCCATAGATCCTCTAAATGACCTCTCTAAGCTCAAATCTCGGCATAATGGGCCACGTATTAGACTCATACACTCTGAGTCCAATTGGAGCAATATAAAAAAATATGGCAGATGCTCTCTAGGTCTAGACAAATTTTGACTCCTCTAACAGTAGAAATGATCGGGCCATCCATGCCATAAGTCGCCCTCGAATAAAATCCTTGCACCAAAGTCGGGGAAAATCGGCTCCGAAACAGTGACTACTAGCAATCAACCCATCCTAGTAAATAGGCCCTCAAATCCAAAATGAAGTTGAGGAAAATTAATATTTTTCCCTAGAACTACTCGTCTCTGAGTAAAGTGTTGCTTGTATCACTGGTAGTTCTCCATGGAACTGAATAAGACGGTGTCAGACCTCGCCTTTCGGCGTGCCTCTAGCTAAGACTGCTCAATTGGGCGCTTGCCCTGTGCCTTAGGGGCAGCGAACTCTCACCTAGGATCAATGAAGAAGAAGAAACAAAGAAATAGTGGTTGATAGAGAGAGAAAAGCTCACAACTGAAACCCTAGGCGTGCGAAAATGGAGAGAAATCGAAGATAAAGCTGATTGTGACGCGTGAGAGGAAGAAAAAGCGGCCCAAATCCAAAACCCTAGCCTCCAATCTTCCTAAGATCCAATCTAAAAGGCTTCAATCGGTCTAAAACTCATTGAAATCAGTCTCTAGAAGCCAAAATCAGAGAAACCCTGAAAAAATGGAGGAGAATGGTGCAGAAACTGAAGCGCGGGAGTCACTTAAAAACCCCAAATCCTGACGAACTGGTCGACCAGTCCTGGTCCGGTCGATCACCTGGTCAATGTTTTGACTTTTCAAATTTTTGCACACTTTCTCATTTTGTGATCTTCTCTTTGCCATTTTTCAGTTGAAATCCCCAATTTTTTATGCCCAAGGCTAAGAGAATTTTGATTTTTGGTTGAAATTTGACCATTATCTAAGTATATGTCTATATGATGCATATGACATGAAATTCACGTAATTAGAAGGTATATTCATCAAGAATTCATTAAGTAATCATTAGATCATGAAAAAATCACCCCTAGTTGTCTTCTAATATCAACAAATTGTTCTTCACTTAGAGGTTTTGTAAAGATAATGACAAGTTGATATTTTGTGCTTACAAATTCAAGTGTTATATCACTCTTTTGTGCATGATGCCTAATCTCTATATGCTTAGTCCTAGAGTGTTGCACAAGATTTTTTAATATACTTATAGCATTAGTATTATCACATTTAATAGGAAGATTCTCAAAAGATAAATCAAAATCACTAAGTGTTTGTTTCATCCGAAGGATTTGTACATAACATAAACTGACTGCTATGTATTCGGCTTTTGTCGTTGACAAAGTTACCAAATTTTGCTTCTTACTATGTCACAAGACAAGTGAGTGTCCTAAAAAATGAAAAGTGCCACTAGTGTTTTTTCTTTCAATCCTATGACAGACAAAATCGGCATCCGAAAATCCAATTAATTCAAAGTTATCACTCTTAGGATACTATAAGCCTATGTCCATTGTCCCTTTCAAATATTTGAGGATTCTTTTTACGGCACTTAAGTGAGATTCTTTAGGAAAAGATTGAAATCTAGTACAAAGCATACACTATACATAATGTCGGGTCTACTAGCGGTCAAATATAGAAAAGAACCTATCATGCTTCTATACATAGTAGAGTCAATGGATTTACCTTTCTCATCCTTATCAAGCTTGATGGATGAGTTCATTGAAGTCTTTATTGTTTTGGCTTCCTCCATGTTGAACCTTTAGAGAAGATCTCTTATAGAATTTGCTTGATTGATAAGGGTTCCTTCCTTTAGTTGTTTGATTTGAAGTCCAAGGAAAAAGTTGAGTTCTTCCATCATGTTCATTTCAAACTCACTATGCATGCACTTAGAAAAATCTTCACAAAGAGAGACATTAATAGCACTAAAAATGATATCATCAACATATATTTGTACTAAGAGCATATAATTTTCTTTGGTTTTTAAGAAAATAGTCATTTTGAGAATTTTTCCTTAATAACCATGGAAAGTAGCAAAAAATTTTAAAATTAAGCAAAAAGCAACTAAATTACCAAAATAACTTAGTATTAATACAAAAACTTCCTTCCTCAATTCTCCCCCCAACCAAGCTGAACATTGTCCTCAATGTGACAAAAGCGATTGAAAATAGGGAGGAAGTAGTACCTCTACCTCTCCTGGAGGAGACTCCTGATGAGTTGGGAAAGGCATGCTCAGGAGCTGATGTAATGCCTTGATAATGCAGGTTCTGCCTCAGAATGGCAGTGTGCTGGGCCTGAGCTCCTAATCTTACAATTAATCAAAATTTAAGATCAAATTTACAATCAAATAATTTACAAGACTTAAAAATTAATATATTTAACACAATTATGGACTTTGGTGAAACCAAGTCCATCTAACCCTTCTCTGTTCAGGCTTTTTGTGGCTCAAGGAGGTTGATTTCCTCATTTTCTGGTTTGAATGGCTCAATGAATGGCTTGAGACGATGACCATTGACTTTGAAAATGTCAGTGCTTTTGGAATTCAGTAATTCCACCACTCCATTGGGATGCACTTGGTGAATAATGAAAGGGCCTATCCACCTTGACTTGAGCTTCCCTGGAAAGACATGGAGTCTTGAATCATAAAGCAAGACTCTTTGTCCTATATGGAATTCTTTGTTGGAGATTAGTTGATCATGCCACTTCTTCATCCTCTGTTTTGCAACTTTGGAATTGATGTAAGCATCATTTCTTAATTCTTCCATCTCATTGAGGTCTAAGCACCTCTTTGCCCCAACTCTGATCAAGTCCATGTTCAACCTCTTGATTGCCCACCAAGCTTTATATTCAACTTCCACAAGGAGATGACATGCTTTGCCATAGACCAGGCGATAAGGAGACATACCAAGAATAGTCTTGTAAGCTGTTCTGTATGCCCATAGTGAATCATGAAGCTTAATAAACCAATCTTTTCTGCTCGTGATCACCACCTTCATCAATATATTCTTGATTTCCTTGTTTGCTAGCTCAACCTGTCTGGAAGTCTGAGGATGATAAGGTGTAGCTACCTTATGCTTCACTCCATACTTGGCTAATAGGGTTTCAAAAGGTTTGTTGCAAAAATGAGTACCCCCATCACTGATTATGGCCTTGGGCACCCCAAATCTTGAGAAGATGTTCTCTTTAAGAAATTTGAGAACCACCCTGTGATCATTATGTTTACAGGGGATTGCCTCCACCCATTTGGAAACATAGTCCACCCCCACCAATATATAAGAGTTACCAAAAGACATTGGGAAAGGTCCCATGAAGTCAATACCCCATACATCAAAAAGATCAACTATAAGGATGGGGTTCATGGGCATTTGGTTTCTTTTTGTAAGCTTCCCGAGTCTTTGGCATCTATTACAACTCCTACACATGATGTGGGAATCTTTGAAAAGCGATGGCCAAGTAAACCCTGATTGCAAGACCTTCATGGCTGTTTTCTGAGAGGCAAAGTGACCTCCACAGGCATTCTCATGACAATGGCTGAGGATCCCTTATTGCTCTTCTTCAGGGATTGATTACTACCCAAAAAGTGCTATTTTACACCTTTAATGCATTATGTTTTAAGCACTTTTGTGTAGTAGTTCTCCATCTTTAGTCCAATTGGCATGTTAAGGACCTAGCAATGTCTTCTAATCATATTTGTGGCTAGTTTTAATGTTTTGACAGCTTTTTGGATCATTAAGACAAGTCAAGCAAAGGAGAGAAGCAAAGAGAAGCAAAGTGAAAAAAATCAAGATGTAGCAGCTGCAGTCTTCTTTCACACTTTTGGAGCACTTCCCGAAGTTCATTTTTTACATGATATATACCATTTCAAAGCTCTAGAAGTCAAGAATCCAACGCTTCAAACCGTGTACGATTTGGAGCTGAAATGAGGAAGATATGGCCTTCGGAAGCCAACTGCTCCAGGTTATGCGAAAATTTCGCATTCCACAAGGTGTTATGCGAAATTCGCATAACATTCGCATATGGTTCGCATAACCCATGCGTGTTGCGAATTTTGCTCTGCCTTTGCCGACTCCACTTTAGATATTTTTCTTTGTATTTTGTGATGTAATTTCCTTTATTATCCTTGTAACTAACCAATCATAAGCTTTTGCTTTTGTAAAGACTTTATAAGGGGTGGAAATCACCTCTTGGAATATATAGAATACATATTACGTTTTTACACTGAGAATTTTACAGAGCTCTCTCGTTTCTCTTTTCTCTTTATTTTTTTCTTTTTCTTGGAAGCCAAACAACCTCTGAGGATGTTTGCCCGGAGGATGAGAGGCTAAACTTTCGGTTTCTTGGAGTAAAGGAAGCTAGGTGAAAAGTCCAGATGAAAAGGTGGAAAGCTTCCATGCATTAAATTCAGGTAGTTGGAATTCATAAATGGCTTCTAAATCCAAAGTTTTGCTTTAAATCCCTTAGAATCACTTTGAATGACCAATACATGGTAAGCTTCAGGTCTTTATGGATGCTTATTGCTAGATCCATATTAGTCCATTAGTTATCATGTACGAGTCATTGGAAAGTGATTCAAGGTGAAGACCCATAGTGTCTTAAGCCATTAATGGACCTTGACTACCATTTCTATTGACCTTTTATGGATTAAATCTTCATTGTCAAACCTATACCAGTTCGGGAAATAACTATAGGTTAAATCCCCAATGCGAGGAGAAAAATCCGGAATTTTCCACTTTCTATTCTGAACTTGATCCTAGCAACCCTTAGCTCCGGGAGACTTTCTTTCTTCCATTTTTAATTAGTTTATGTTAGTTTAGTTTTAAACACTTTCAAATCAAATTTTATTTTCTTTTAAACTTTAAGTTTTTGATCAAGGAAATCATTAAATTCAATTTCTAATTTTGAATATATCACTGGTAGAATGAAAACCCATCCCAGAGTTCGACCCTAGAGCCACTATACTATAGTAGCTTTGCTACGTTAGTATGAGGTCATAGGTTTTACAAATGTTTTTGATTAAATGACCCAATTGGAGTTACACGCGAATCAAAATGGCGCCGTTGCCGGGGATGGTGCCACAATACAGTGATGCAACCTTTTAGAGGCTACTTGTGATTTCCATCACAAGTTTGGTGAATTCCTTTTTCACTTACTTCATTTCCTTTCATTTTATTTTTGTTAGGTTTATTTTCATTTTCTTTCTAACCTTAACTTTTTTCTAGGTTTCTTTTGTTTTTGTTGTTTTTGTTTTATTTCAGGTAAGTAGTAACTTGTGCATGCCCTATTGGATTCGGGACCAAGAGGGAAGATTAGTAAGGATTGAGAATCCTCAAGACACAGAGTTGGATATTTGTGTTAACATCATGGACCCTCCACCAGAGGATCAGAATTCTCAACAAGGTCAAGGGGGTAATCCCAATGCATATTTATCCATGAGGGATAGAATGCACCCACCAAGGATGAGTGCACCCTCGTGCATCCTGCCTCCTCTTGAGCAGTTGGTTATAAGGCCCCATATTGTGCCCCTTCTACCAAATTTCCATGGAATGGAGAGTGAGAATCCATATGCCCACATCAAGGAGTTTGAGGAGGTTTGCAATACCTTTAGAGAGGGAGGAGCTTCAATAGACTTGATGAGACTCAAGCTATTCCCTTTTACTTTGAAGGACAAGGCAAAAATATGGCTTAATTCTTTAAGGCCAAGGAGCATAAGGAATTGGGTTGATCTTCAGGCCGAATTTTTGAAGAAATTTTTCCCCACCCATAGGACCAATGGGTTGAAGAGACAAATCTCAAATTTTTCTGCTAAAGAAAATGAGAAGTTCCATGAATGTTGGGAAAGGTATATGGAGGCCATCAATGCTTGTCCTCATCATGGCTTTGATACATGGCTCTTGGTGAGCTATTTTTATGATGGAATGTTCTCCTCCATGAAGCAAATTCTTGAAACCATGTGTGGGGGAGATTTTATGAGCAAGAATCCGGAAGAAGCCATGGACTTTTTAAGTTATGTGTCTGAGGTGTCAAGAGGATGGGATGAGCCCAACTCAAGAGAGAAAGGGAAGTTTCCCTCTCAACCAACCCAAAATCCAAAAGGTGGAATGTACGTATTAAGTGAAGACATGGACATGAAAGCTAAAGTGGCAACAATAGCAAGGAGGTTGGAAGAACTTGAGTTGAAAAAGATACATGAAGTCCAAGCCATTTCCGAGACCCAAGCCCATGTCATGCCATGCACCATTTGCCAATCATGTGATCATGTGGTAGATGAGTGCCCAACCATGCCAGCTGTGAGGGAGATGTTAGGTGATCAAGCCAATGTTGTGGGGCAATTTAGGCCTAACAACAATGCACCTTATGGAAACACCTATAATTCAAGTTGGAGAAACCATCCAAATTTTTCTTGGAAACCAAGACCACCTCCATACCAACCACAAGGCCAAACCCAAGCACCTCAACAAACCTCTTCAGTGGAGCAAGCCATTGTGAACCTAAGTAAAGTCATGGGTGACTTTGTGGGTGAACAAAAGGCAATCAACTCCCAATTGCATCAAAAGATTGAAAATGTTGAGAGTTCTCAAATTAAGAGAATGGAGGGGATGCAAAATGATCTATCTCAGAAGATAGATAATATTCAATACTCCATCTCTAGGCTTACCAACCTCAACACTGTGAATAAGAAGGGAAAGTTTCCCTCTCAACCAAGCCAAAATCCCAAGGGTGTTCATGAAGTTGAAACCCAAGAGGGGGAGTCTTCAAAGTTGAGGGAGGTTAAAGCTGTGATCACTTTAAGGAGTGGAAAAGAGGTTGATCAACCCCTGCCTAAGGTGAAGCAAGATGAAGAACTCATGTCAAAGAAAACCTTGGTCAAAGAGAGCAATAACCAAGAAGAGAAGAGTGGGAAGAAAAGTGCATCCAAATCAAGCATTGAAGAAGAGCCAAGGATAGTGATTAAAGAGGATATGATGAAGAAACATATGCCTCCCCCTTTTCCTCAAGCTTTACATGGAAAGAAGGAAATCAAGAATTCATCAGAAATTCTTGAAGTCTTGAGACAAGTGAAGGTGAATATATCCTTACTTGATATGATCAAGCAAGTCCCCACATATGCAAAGTTTCTAAAGGACTTGTGCACGGTCAAGAGAGGGTTACATGTGACAAAGAATGCATTCCTCACTGAGCAAGTAAGTGCTATCATTCAGAGTAAGTCTCCAGTTAAGTATAAAGATCCGGGATGCCCCACCATTTCAGTCAATATTGGAGGAACACATGTGGAGAAAGCTTTACTAGACTTGGGGGCAAGTGTGAATTTGCTCCCATACTCTGTGTACAAGCAACTGGGACTTGGAGGATTGAAGCCCACATCCATCACTCTCTCCTTAGCTGACAGGTCAACCAAAATCCCAAGGGGGGTGATAGAGGATGTTCTAGTTCAAGTGGACAAATTCTACTATCCTGTGGATTTTGTTGTGCTTGATACTGATCCCACAGTGAAGGAAGCAAACTATGTACCAATTATCCTTGGGAGACCTTTCCTAGCTACCTCCAATGCCATCATCAATTGTAGAAATGGGGTGATGCAGCTCACATTTGGGAATATGACCTTGGAATTAAGCATATTCCACCTATGCAAGAGGCATCTTCACCCAGAAGAAGAGGAAGGATTGGAGGAGGTGTGCTTGATCAACACCTTGGTTGAAGAGCATTGTGACAAGAATTTAGAAGAGAGCTTGAATGAAAGCCTTGAAGTGCTTGAAGAAGGGTTACCTGAACCCTCTGATGTGCTAGCCATCATGTCTCCTTGGAGGAGAAAGGAAGAGATCTTACCCTTGTTCAATGAGGAGGACTTAAAAGGAGTAGCTAGGGAGGACCCTCCAAAGCTAGTTTTGAAGCCACTTCCTGTTGATTTAAATGCAAACTTCATATGGGATCCGGGCAAGCTGAGTCAAGATCAAATTTTTTGATGGACTTAGTCTTTCTAAAAGACTAGCTAGTCCATATCTTTTTGTTTTATTTTTAAACTTGTTTTGATTTTGATTTCTTGCTTTAACTTTATTTTGGTTTGATTTAACTTAGTTTTTTTTTTATGATCTTGCTATGGGGGTTGTTTTGGGACAAAGAGTCTTGCTTTATGACTCTAAGCTTCATCTTTTTCCGGGAAAATTGAAATCAAGATGGACGGGTCCTTTCATAATTCATGATGTGCAATCAAATGGAGTAGTGGAACTACTCAACTTCAATAGCACTCGAACTTTCAAAGTGAATGGGCATCGTCTCAAGCCCTATATAGAATCATTTTCCTAAGACAAGGAGGAATTCATCCTCCTTGATCCACCTCCAACATGAAAATATTTGGTTTATGGTTGAACTTAGTCTCTTCAAAGACTAAAGAGTTCACTTTTTTTTTGTTTTCTTTTAAGTTGATTTTAATTTAATCTAGTTTTTTCTTGTGTTTTTCCATGTATTGATTTTTATTTTTGACTTTAATGCCGTTCTAATGTGTTTTGAATTGGTTTTTTGTGTTAACATTCAGGTGGGAAAGCTTGAGGAATGAAGTCATGGTGAAAGTAAGGCAAAACAGGGAAGAAAAAAACAAGTTTCAGCCATTTTCGCATAACCCCCTCCCTCATATGCGAAATTTTCGCATAACACACCCCTTATGCGAAAATGCTTTTGTGGCAATTTCCAAAAAAACATGCTCTCGGTCCCTTCCCAAAATCCCTTATGCGAATTTCACAGGAATGCGAACCATATGCGAATTCGTTTTTGAGACAAATTTGCAAAACCATGCTCTCTGTCTGGGTACTCACAGGAATGCGAAATTTTCGCATAACATAAGGGGTAATGCGAAATTTGCATTTCCTCTTTAAAGACCGTGTTCTCCTCTTCCCATGCTCAATTTCTTCTTCATTTCTCATAGCACCTCTCTTCCAATCACCAAATCCCTTCCTTAAGTTTCTTTTCTTCATCATTCCCCAATCTCAACACCACCATGGCAGCCCATCTCCATAACTCCACCTCATAGCCGCGGCAGTCACTATTCATCACCGTCCACCCCTTCAATTTTCAGCTCTTTCCACCATCAAAAACCTCCCAATTCCTCACTCAACACTCTAAATCCAACCCTCAACCAATTTCAGCCTTGTATTCACCAATTCAAAACCTCAAGATAAGCATTCAAGCCACGTTTTCTTTAAAGAGAACCCATGGCCGCCGGGTAGAGGAGCTCCAATTTTCAAAATTTCTTCGTGAAAAAGCACCAATTTCCAAGCCTATTCACCATGAAAAATTCTTTTCTTACCTTAGCCAGCATTTCCCACCCTCAAAAGCCAAAAATTTCCACAATTTGAATGAGCTTCAAAACTTCAAGTGGGCGTGTGAATAGTGCATATGCGAAATTTTCGCATTCCATCATGTGTTATGCGAAATTCGCATAACCCCCCCCCCCCCCCCCCCCCATATGCGAAATTTTCGCATAACCCCTACCTTGTGCCAATTTTTCACTTTTTCCATCTCTGCCCTCCCCAATCCAAAGCCTGTGAGCCTCATTTCATTACTTCATTATGCCTAAGACCCGAGGAGGACATACCTCAGCTCCCCAGAGCAGTGAGAGAGCCGCCCCTGTGCGGGCCCCACTAGATGCGCCGCCACATTTAGCTGATTCTGCCTCTCAGAGCAGATACCATACGAGGAGAGTATCTGCCACACCTGTGGCCCCTACTCAGATTCCACTTCGGGGTCCTCCTACAAAGAAAGCCAAGACTTCAAAGCCAGGAAAGTCCTCTAGAGCACCTCGGGATTCACAGTCTCAGCCGCCATCCACCAGACGCCCTAGACCCAGCTCGCCTATTGAGGGCAACTCAGATTGCCGGTCCAAAGCATTTCATGTCGAGGCATATTTTGAGCACACTATGTTGCGCCAGCAGACTGACTTGCGGGATTCATACAACCTACTTGAGAGGTACCATCTTGTACCCTTTATGACTCCGCCCCAGTTCTTTTATCCTCGAGTAGTTTTAGACTTTTACCAGTCTATGACTACTCGTGGCGTCCCGGTACCAGCCTCGATACTTTTTACCATTGATGGACGCCAGGGTATTTTGGGGGCTCGACAGATTGCCGAGGCTTTCCATATCCCTTATGCACCAGCTGATCCCACTGCATTTAGACGCTGGGCCCCACTTTCTGAGTGGGACATGGTTCGTAGCCTATCTCGAGGGACATCTTCCCAGAGGACCATTTTCAGGAGGGAGCTTCCCCCAGGGATGCTCCTAGTTGATGTGGTGCTTTGCACCAACCTTTTTCCTCTTCACCATACCGTACAGAGGCGAAGGGCCATTTTAGAGGCATTATTTCGTATCTTTGAGGGCTACTACTTTGGTCCTCATCATTTGATTATGGCCGCTCTCCTCCATTTTGAGGAGAAGGTGCATAAGCGGCGTCTTACGAGGGCAGCCTCCATTCAGTTACTTTTCCCTCGGCTGCTATGTCATGTTTTGGCACATATGGGTTTTCCTGTAGACCCTCAGGCTGAGCCCCGCCGCCATTGTCGAGAGAGCTTCTCTCTTGACCAATGGACTCAGCTATCGCTCCATCAGCATTCCCCAGAACTTCCCGAGCCAAGGGAAGTCCCTCCTGCTCCATCCACTTCAGCTCCCTCGGAGCCTGTACCAGAGGCAGCATCATCTGATGCCCCACCTACTATTCCTCCTACCGCAGAGCCGCCCATCACTATCCCTGGTTCAGAGTACCGTGCCTTGCTCGCTTCTTTTCAGACTCTGACCACTACTCAGACGGCCATTATGGAGCGCATGGACCACTTCCAGATTCAGCAGGAGCAGCAGACTCTCATTCTTCATGAGATTCAGCAGCACCTCGGTCTTGTGCCACCAGCTCCACCTGTAGCGGTGCCTTCCTCAGTTTCAGCAGAGGACCCCTCCTATCCACCAGAGGAGCCTACTACTTGATCATACGATCACTCCTCTCCCTTTTTTTTTGTATCTATATTCTATGTTTTTTGGATGTCTTATGTATTTTGGACCACTTTTATACTGGGATTGGATATATTCCATGTTTGTCTTGTATATTGTACTCTCTCAGTTTATATAGACATCTTCCTTTTTGTGTATTTTAGCTATTCCTTTTTATTTCCTCTAATCATCACTCTTATGATTTTTCTTTTCTTATGCAACATGTGGTTTCTCCTCTCTATTCAGAGTACCTTACTATAAGGAGGTATCACTTCCTCCCTTTTATTACCATTTGCTTTTAGAACATTGGGGACAATGTTCATCCTAGTTGGGGGGAGAGTTGAGGAAGTAATTTGTTGAATTTTTTTGGTTAAGTTATTTTGCTAACAAATTTTTTGCAAACTCTCCTTGTTTTCTTAAAGATAAATTCTCAAAAATAAATAGGAGAAATTAAATTCTTATCTTATTGCCATAGTCTTAGAGTTTGTATTATGCTTATTAAAGTTGATAAATTGTTGAAGCTCCTTTTGATTTCAATCTTAAGTCTTTCACTCTAATCTTTTCACACACTGAACACATTAGATTCCAGTTATAAGATGGAAAACTTTTTCACCCCCTAAACTTAGGAAATTTTTTACTGGGTGCCATTGACCTCATTCTATTAGTGTTGGGACACCTTATAAAAGGCCAATGTGTCTTATGAAAAAAAATTTTGCTTCACTTGCTTTGAAACCCGAGCAAGGTCCGAGGGGTATATGGTGAAAATCTTTAAAACCTGGTGCCCTAAGCCTTCAATGGTTGGGAGCCACCGACCTCACTGCTCGTTACATGGGTGGATGGGTGGAGTATATTAAAAAAAAAAAAAAAAAAAAAAAGACTATATAAGGGGTGGAAATCACCTCTTGAAGATATAGACGCATATATACAGAGACGGAGCCTTGCTCTGTTTTTCTCTCTTCTCCAGCTCTCCCGTTTCTATTTTCTTAGTAGCCAAACAGCCTCTAAGGGCTTTTCCTCAAAGGATGATTGGCTAAAACTTTTAGTTTCTCAAAGTATGGATGTTATGTGATGGCTTGGATGCAATCCCATGGAAATTTCTCGCACCCGGAAGGTAAGGTAGACGTTTTTCATTAAAGGTTCATTAATGCAAAGTTTGGTTTTTATTTCCTTTGGACAACTTCCAACGGCCAATACTTGATAAGCTTTTGGATTTCTATCCATTAGTTATCTCCTACGAGCTATTGGAAGGTGAGGTTTTCAATTCCAAGTTTTGTATTAATCCATTAGAACCAATTTCAACGGCCATTGAAAGGTGAGTTTATCACTTGGAATGACTTTGAGTTGCCAATATTTGGTAAGCTTTTGGCTATAGACCATTAGTTATCTCTTACGAGCCATTCAAAGGAAGTCTAAGGTGAATAACCATTGATGAAATTCACTACCATCTGTTTTGCCATTTTAAAGGATTAAAACTTGATTTGCTAAATCCATACCGGTTCGGGAAGCAAGCATCACCATAGTTGCAACCCCAACGCGAGGAGCCTATCCTGAGATTTCCAATTTGCATAAGAGCCAGAGCATAACTATCCTATCTTTGAGAAACTTGTTTTTACACCCTTTCATTTTAGTCTTTAATGTTAGCTTAGATTAGTTTAAATCTTTCTGAAATATTTACATCTTCTTTTAAAGCTAACATCCATAAGAAAATCACCTATTTTCCTAATTTGAATATCACTTGTGTTTGCGAAAACCCTTCCCAGTGAACGATCCTAGAACCACTATGCTATAGTAGCTTGGCTACTTTAGTAATAGTATTCAAGGTATAAATTTTGTTGATACGCCTTTAAAGCTAAGCTACCATGAGTCGCATCAGGGATACACTTCCTTATAATCTGATCTGCACAATACTTGAAAAGGAAGGGCTCTTCCCAATAATAAGCATGAATCTTTGCAAAGAAGTGCTTTCTGTCTTGTGCATTCCACTCACTTGGAACTTCTCCAATAACCAAATAGTTAGCAATATGAGCATACCAAGGAGCTTTCTCTAGCAACATCAGTGATTCCTCAGGAAAATCATCATTAATAGGTAGGACATGGGAATTATGTGCTATAGCCAACCTTGACAGGTGGCCAGCTACCACATTCTCCACCCCTTTCTTGTCTCTGATCTGGAGATCAAATTTTTGTAACAAAAGAATCCATCTAATCAACCTTGCTTTTGCATCTTGCTTTGTCAATAAATACTTCAAGGTCGAATGGTCAGTGAAAACAATGATGAAAGACCCTACCAAATAAGCACGAAACTTGTCTAAGGCAAACACCACAGCTAACAATTCTTTCTCTGTAGTTGTGTAGTTCCTTTGAGCTTCGTTCAATGTCTTGCTTGCATAATAGATCACGTAGGGCTTCCCATCTTCTCTTTGGCCAAGTACAACTCCTACAGCAAAGTCATTGGCATCACACATTACTTCAAAAGGTAATTGCCAATTAGGAGCCCTTACTATTGGAGTTGTTGTTAAGAATTGCTTCAGTTGATCAAAGATATTTTGACATCTCGCATCCCAGACAAACTTAGCATCCTTAGCTAAAAGCTCACAAAGAGGTTTTGAAAGATTAGAGAAATCTTTTATAAATCTCCTATAGAACCCTACGTGGCCAAGAAACTGCCTTACTCCTTTTACAGTTGTTGGGGACGGCAATTTGACAATAAGCTCCACCTTTGCTTTATCAACTTCAATGCCTTTCTCGGAGATGATATGGCCAAGGACAATTCCTTGACGTACCATAAAATGGCATTTCTCCCAGTTGAGCACCAAGTCCTTCTCAATGCATCTGTTAAGAACCGCTTCCAAATTAACTAAGCATTCCTCAAATGTACCTCCATATACGGTGATATCATTCATGAAAACCTCCATAATTCGCTCCACCATATCACTGAAGATACTAAGCATACATCTTTGGAATGTTGCAGGTGCATTGCATAAACCAAAAGACATTCTTCTGTAAGCATATGTTCCGAATGGACATGTGAAAGTGGTCTTCTCCTGATCTTCCACATCAATTTCAATTTGAAAATATCCGGAGTACCCATCCAAGAAACAATAAAATGGATGGCCAGAGACTCTGTCCAGCACCTGATCAATAAACGGGAGTGGAAAATGATCTTTCCTTGTCACAAGATTCAACTTTCTATATTCAATACACACCCTCCATCCTGAAGTAAGGCGTGTAGCAATTTCTTCTCCTTTTTCATTCTGAACCACAGTAATTCCTGACTTCTTTGGTACCACTTGAGTAGGACTCACCCAAGGGCTGTCAGATATGGGATAAATAATACCTGCTTGGAGTAGCTTCAGCACTTCAGTCCACACAACTTCTTGTAAATGAGGATTCAATCTTCTTTGAGGTTGACGAATTGGTTTAGCTTCTTCCTCCATATATATATGATGTGTACAAACCAAAGGACTGATTCCTTTCAAGTCAGATATTTGCCATCCTATTGCTTTCTTGCACCTCTTAAGAACTTCAAGTAGAGAAATCTCCTGATGACTAGTAAGAGATGAAGATATAATAACAGGACATTGATTATTTTCTTCAAGGTATGTATATTTCAGCTCCACGGGTAGAGGCTTCAAATTGAGCTTTGGGGTCTCTTCTTCAGCAGCTTCTCCTTCCTCTTTATTGAACAAAGGTAGAATCTCTTCTTTCCTCCTCCAACTTTGTAGAGTAGCTAGCACATCAACGGGTTCAGACAACCTTTCTTCAAGATCCCCAAGACTTTCATTCAGCTTGTCTTGCATATTCTGATTACAGTGCTCCTCCACTAGAGTGTCGATAATACATACCTCTTCTGGACCTTCTTCTTCTTCCGGAGTGATTTGCTTTTTAGACATATGAAAAATGTTGAGCTCAAGTGTCATGTTGCCAAAAGTGAGTTGCATGAGTCCATTCCTACAATTGATGATTGCATTTGATGTAGCAAGGAATGGCCTTCCAAGGATGATAGGAACTGAATTAGCCTCATTTACAGTAGGGTCCGTGTCAAGAACAACAAAATCTACTGGATAGTAGAAATTATCAACTTGAACTAAGACATCCTCAATTACCCTCCTTGGAATTTTCACTGATTTATCAGCTAAAGATAGAGTGATTGTTGTTGGCTTTAATTCACCCAGTCCCAATTGCTTATAGACAGAGTATGGCAGCAAATTCACACTTGCTCCCAAGTCTAACAAAGCTTTCTCCACTACCTTTCCTCCAATCATGACTGAAATGGTAGGAGATCCCGGATCTTTGTACTTCAAAGGAGACTTGCATTGTATGATTGCACTTACTTGCTCAGTCAAGAAGGCTTTCTTGTTCACAGTCAACCCTCTCTTGATAGTACATAAGTCCTTTAGGAACTTTGCATACGTTGGAACTTGCTTAATCATATCCAGTAGTGGGATATTGACTTTCACTTGTCTCAATACTTCAAGAATTTCTGATGCATTTTTAATCCCCCTTTTCCCATGCAACGCTTGAGGAAAAGGTGGAGATGTGAGTTTCTTCATCAATTCTTCCTTAATAAGCTCTTTCTCCGGATTTGCATTCACTGTTGAATCACGGTCCTCCTTCTCTTCACTGATATCTTTCTTCTTTCCTTTCATTTCCTCCCTCTTCTTTGTCTCGTCCTCTTATTTTTCTGCAACATTTGGCTTGGGTGTTGGTGACTCAACCTTTTTACCACTCCTTAGAGTTATCAAGGCTTTAACATCTCTCACCTGTGAAGATTCTCCCTCATGAGTTTCCACTTCATGGATACCCTTGGGGTTTTGGTGAGGTTGAGAAGGAAATCTATCCTTCTCTTGCACTATGTTGAGGTTAGTGAGCCTTGAGATTGAGTATTGGAGATTATCTATCTTTTGAGATAGATCATTTTGCATTCCATCCATCCTTTTATTCAAGGTATTCTCTACACTGTCAATTCTTTGACTGAGTTGAGCATTGATGGCTTTTTGCTCTCCAACAAAATCTCCCACAACCTTGCTGAGATTCACTATTGCTTGTTCAAGACTTGAAGATTGTTGAGATGGTTGAGCCGGCTGTTGGTACTGAGGTGCTCTTGGCTTCCATGAAAAATTTGGATGATTCCTCCAACTTGAGTTGTAAGTATTTCCATACGGTGTATTGTTATTGGGCTTGAATTGTCCAACAGCATTTGCTTGATCTCCAAACATTTCCTTTACAGCTGGAATTGTAGGGCACTCCTCCACCTTGTGTTCATAAGAGTGACAAATAGGACACGACTGTCCTTGCATTGGTGTTTCAGCAACAGTTTGTACTTCATGCATCTTTTTCAGCTCTAGCTCCTCCAATCTTCTGTCATAGCCGCAAATTTTGCTTTCATATTATCATCTTCATTCAAGGTATACATCCCAGCCTTAGCATTGAAAGCACTCGGTTGAGACTTCATCTTTCCCACTTCTCCTTTGTGCGGTTCATCCCATCCCCTTGAGACTTCAGCTACATAACTCAAGAAATCCATAGCTTCCTCAGGATTCTTACTCATGAAATCCCCTCCACACATTGTTTCGAGGAGTTGCTTCATTGAGGAAGACATCCCATCATAGAAATAACTCACCAACAGCCATGTATCAAAGCCATAGTGAGGACAAGCATTAATGGCTTCCATGTATCTTTCCCAACACTCATAGAATTTCTCATTCTCTTTAGCTGCAAAGTTAGAAATTTGCCTTTACAAGCTATTTGTTCTGTGAGTAGGAAAGAATTTCTTGAGGAATTCAGCTTGTAAATTAGTCCAAGAACGGATACTCCTTGGCCTTAAAGAATTAAGCCAAATCTTGGCCTTATCCTTTAAAGTAAAAGGAAATAGTTTAAGCCTCATCAGGTCGATGGAAGCTCCTCCCTCTCGGAATGTATTACAAACATCTTCAAATTCCTTGATATGGGCATAAGGATTCTCACTTTCCATTCCATGGAAAGTTGGTAGAAGTGGCACAATATGGGGTCTGATCACTAGCTGCTCTGTAGGGGGCACTATACATGATGGTGCACTCATACGAGGTGGATGCATTCGGTCCCTCATTGATCTAAATTCATTGGGATTGTCCTGATGATCATGGTGACTATGCTGATCCTCAGGTGTAGTTTCCATGATATTCAAGATTACTTCCAACTCCTTGTTATGAGGTGTATCAAGTTTAACAAGCCTTCCTCCACAATCTCGTATCCACTTTGGCATACACAACTAGTATCAACTGTATCTAAAATGAAAATAAAAGAAAACAAAAGAAAACAGGGCTACCAAACTAAAATGAACTAAACTGAATTTTAAAAGATATATTAGAGTATGAACAAGTAAAGATACAATAAATAAAAAATAATAATAATAAGAATTAGTAAAATGAAAGAAAAGTTACCAAACTTGTGACGAAAATCACAAGTACTCTGAAATAATATCACTATGAAGTTGGCACATTCCCCGGCAACGACGCCATTTGATTCATGCCCAGTCGGTGTATCAGCTGATTTATCTCCAGCTGGTGCTCATTGGCTGAGGGAGTAATCAACAAAATTTATAACCTATTACACCATGAACTAGGGTAGCAAAGACAAAGCTACTATAGCATAGTGGCTCTAGGATCGTTCACTGGGAAGGGTTTTCAATTCATAAATGATACCAATTCAAAGTTGAATTGGTGCCTTTTCATTTCAAGGTTAACTTCAAAAGAAAACATAAACTTTGATTGAAAAAGGTTTGGTGTAATCTAACGGCAAAGAAAGTAATAGAAATTACTTATAAAGAAAAGCATTCCTTGGAGGTTTAGGCTCACAAGGTAGGTTCCTCGTGTAAAAACAAAACTCAGGTCATTTGGTTCATTTCCTCGCATTAGAGAATTAACATATAGTCAATTCTCTAACCGGTGCTATACAGATGCTTCCCCTTAATGGGTTCAAACATTAAATCCCTCTCACTGATGCACCTTGCAATGGTTCGTGCCTCTCACCTAGCATTTGCCATTCAAGGTGATCCTTAACCTTGGATTACCCGTCAAAAGCTCGCAAGAGATAACTAATGGATGTCTCCGTGGAGTCCAAAAGCTTACCAAGTGTTGGCTATTCTAGAAAATCCTACCTTCAAACCACCTCCCAAAGGCTCGCAAGAGATAAACTAGTGCATCTCAATGGAAGGAGATCACTTGCCTTATCAAGTGTTGGCCCAGGTGATTTAAAAGCGTTTTAAGTTAACTAAAAAGATAGAAATCATTAACGAGTCACACTTTCTCTTCATTAATGGCTAAAACCACAAAGCTACTAATTCTTGCATTTGGAACCTTTCCCGGCAACCTTAACTTCAAGGAATTAAAAGTCTAGCCACTCATTCTGAAGAAACTTCCTCAGAGCTTGTTTGGCTAGAAATAAAAAGAACGAGAAAACACAAATATATATGTATGAAAAACAGAGCAAGTGCTCTGTGTATATATTACTTATTCAAAGGGTTGTCTCCAAGAACAAGCTCCAGAGATATCCTCCTTTATCAAAAAGATTACAAAACTATATATATGGGTTTATTTACCCTTTGTTCTTACTTAAAGACTAAGGAATCCTATGATAGGTGGGTTACAAGGAGACTTTGGGAATTTAGACATCAAATATCTAAAGCAAAATATCCCAGAAGATCTCAAAATGTCGGTCGCAAATATCAGGAAGCTTCAGGAGAACACTGCAGCTGTGCAACATTCTGCCTTTAGCTTGGAGTGATCCGGGTAAATGCCATGGAGGATCCGGACATGGCTGATCGAGGAAGTTGAAACGCCTCTTTTCCCATCCGGATATGTCTGCCGGATGAAGTTGAAATGCCTCCTTTCCCATCCGGATCCTGAATTCCGGATGTCATCCGGGGGTGGATGCGGTGCTGGATGTAAGTGGCGGTAGCCGGATTCCGGATGTGATACATCCGGATGGAAATGGCGGCAGCCGGATGGAATTTCTACCCGGATGGAAATCCTACCCGGATGGAATTTCTACCCGGATGGAATTTCTACCCGGATGGAATTCCTACTTGGATGGAATTCCTACCCGGATGGAAATGAGCTAGATGTAGTTGTCTTGCGAAGGCCATATCTTCCTCATTTCAGCTCCAATTCGTACACCATTTGAAGCGTTGGATTCTTGACTTCCTAAGATTTGAAATGGTATATAGAATGTAGAAAATGGACTTCGGAAAGTGCTCCAAAAGTGCGAAAGAAGACTGCATCTGCTGTCCTCTATTTTCTTCACTCTGTTTTTCCTCTCTCCGTTGTTCTTTCCTTGCATACTTTGAACAACTTTGGAAAAGGGCTATGGAGCTCCAAAGCTTGGTTCTTCATGAATTTGAGCTTCCAAAAGCTTTGCCATGAACTATATACAGCTCTCCCTCATTCTTGGATTGCTTTGGTGTAGCTAAAAGCTATCAAAAACACCAAAACTTAACACAATTTGATTAGAAACGATTGCAAGGGTCCTTAACATGTAAATTGAGTTAAAAGGTAATAATTACTACTCAAGAGTGTTTAAAAGAGTTAATTACAAGCTACAAAATAGCACTTTTTGAGTAGTAATCAAGGGTGCATGAAAATTTTCTCTTTCTTGCAGAACGGTTGTTCAACCAGTCAAGGTTGAAACTCAATCGATTGAGGTCCGGTCGGGGTCTAATGGTCACTTGCCAAATATTAAATGCTAACGGCTAGTCAACCGATCGACCCCTAGCTTGACCGGTCGAACCCCCAACGGCTAATTTGTCTTTTTTCTTCTATAAAAAGGCTTCAATATTCATTGTTTCAAGAGCTTAACCTTCCCAAACCTTCCTTGAATATATTTGAGCCTTAGAAGAGTGTTTTTGAGTGCACTATTTTTCTAAAACTTTCATATCTTTAATGCACTTTTAATCGTAGTTTTCTTGTATCATTTGAGTTTAAAGTTTTTGTAATAGGATTTTGTGAGATCAATTATTTGTATATCTTTGAGAGGAAGATTCTCAAGTGTGGGGTATCACTTGAGGGGTTGTTTGAGAGTGGGGTATCTCTTAAGAAGTGTAAATGGTGCTTGGAACAAAAAATCCAAGAGGGTGGATTAAAACCATAATCCAATTGTATTGCTTGAAGCCTTGGTTTGGAAGCCTTGAATTAGTGGAACCTCAAGCTTGGAATTGAGGCTAGAGAAGAGTGGATGTAGGTCGGGTTGCGCCGAACCACTATAAAATCTTGTGTTTGAATTCTCCCTTCCTTACTCTTTTACTTTATATGCAAATTGTCTTTATATTGTTTTATTATATACTTGCATATATTTGTCTTTTACATTTACTTATTTTAAATTTGTAAAAAGAGATCATCACCTTTTTCACCCTCTCCTCTTCTAGGGTGATTACCATAGGTTGGATTAGCCTAATTTTTCTAACACATATGTTTCATATGATTAAAGGTCTTTCAAAGGTCTTCATCTTGCATCTCTTTGGTTCTTTGATGAATTTTCAAATTAACACCTGAAATTCTTTATAATTCAAACCAATTAGTAACTTAACAATGGTTTGTTATCATCAAAACATGATTAGGAGAACCCTTGGACTAACAATTTCAACATTTAATAAATAATATCTCTTGGAATCTAATTTTCAAGAAAAATTATTTTCATTGAGATTACTAAAAATTCTCATTTTATGCAACACATATCATATATATAAATTATATAAAAATCATAAAACATAAACATGAAAATTAAAAATAAAAGTGAGTCCCATGGCCAAGGGATCTTGTGATGAATTGTTTTGGTTGTTTTCTTTTTGGAATCAAACACCCAAAGCATACCAAAAAAAAATCAAATCCTATTGCCAAAACTTGAGTCCAAAAATGGCCCCAAACCAAGCCTAAACCATAAAAAAGAACATGACATAAACTCAATTCTAAAGTAGCATTGACATTTTTTTAACCTTACTTCAATTAGTCATATCTCACTTGTTTCAATTATAATCTGTAAACCATTTGAAGTGTTGAATTTTAGACTTCTTAAGCTTCAAAACCATATATAGCTTGTCCCATGAAACTCATGGGGCACTGCTTTGCTTTTGAGTCAAAGTTATAGTTAATGTGCTATTATGGTTTTTGTTCGCTTTTTCTTCATTTTTTCTTGGAAAAGAACCGTTTTTTGCACTTAGATTGCTTTTAGATCTTTTGACTATCAATCATTGCCTTGTTTGGGATCCCAAAATGAGATTTGATTTTATATTTCAACCATAGAAAAATATCTAGATTTACATTAAAAATAAAAAATAAAAAATCATATGCTCCAACCATGAAGCTTACAACCATTTTATGGAATAATAATTTTTTTTTATAAGAGATGAAAAGCCTATGCTCTTCAAATAGAGCTTACAACCCAATCTAAAAATGAAAACAATATTTTTTACATTCAATAAAAAAATCCCATACCCATAGCGTGCAAATCATCCAAGAGAATTAAAAGCCAAACACCACATCCATCCATATGCATACACATGAACATACATTCATCCTTAAGGGATATGAAATGAAATATAAACCCTATAAAAACAAGTGAGCACACCTTAGAAAGATTCTAACATTCTTTTCCCTAACTTAGGGTTTTGATACTAGTTGTTGGAATCTCTGGATTAATCCATTCCAAGCCCTGGATTGTAGGGATGCATGTAAAACTATCTTAGGGATATTAGATCTAAGCACAATAGAAGCTTTAACATAAAACTTTAGATCTAGGTGCTTAGAATAACATACATATGATCTGAATGTTCCTAGATCCAATCCAATTGGTGAATAAGTGATGTAGATATCAAAAACTAAGATATTTTCCATCTAATGACTCTTTTTCCTTTGTTCTTGACATTGAAGATGACAGAAGCCTCACAAAAAAATAGTGGGTAGGCTTTCCTTTCCTTAAAGTGAAATGGAAGACTAATATTGTGTCCTTAACCCCTAATAGGGGTTTATTTAAGCTTCTAAAAGGGGTTTAGTGACTTGAGCCCATCTTGGTCTTGGGTTACCTAATCCAATTCACTTAGCTCCTAATTGGTTAATTAACCCTATTAGGCTTCAATTAATCAATTAGCCTAGTTTATAGAGACTAGTCACAAGCTCTTGTGCAACCTTGTGTATTTACTGAAACACCCTTATGCATATATGCAGATAGAGAACTTAAATGTTTCTCAATAAACATGCCATCAAGGAATACGAGTTTGAGCAATAACCATTGAGGCTTATAGGAAAATATTGACTCCCTCATAATCCTATTGTGAAGTTGACTCAGCATCCCATTACAACAAGTCAATTGTATCCAATATCCTATGGTAATAGATCAAGATAGAATACTTAGGTGTGTGACCTACTAACTACTGCGTGTAAGCTCCCTATGAGTCGGTGTTAATAATATAAGAAGGTGATCGTTATCTACTTTTTAAGATTACTTCTACTATAATTGAGTTACTAATCCTCCTATTATGTGATTAATTGACATACTCTAACTCACAAAGAGCATAAGTTAAATTTCAATTAAGGAATTACTATGACCACATATTTCATGATCACATGTTTTTAGGATCACCTAATATGACATGTTGTCTCAAGCCTATGAGATATCATGGTCTCTATATATCTTGAGAATACTTATTGCCACCTATCTTAATCAACCATGACTCAATCTATAAGAAATATATGACCATCTTAAGGTCTCACTTATAGGTCAAAGCCACTAAAGACTTCAACACCTAACTCAATATTCTTTCAAGTGTAAATGCCCATGCAATATAATAGCTTAGGGTATCATGACCACTCGATGACCAATGTCATGATTGAACATAAGTCTTATCTAATGCGTAACAATATATAGTAGTGCACTTACCATAGGAAACCAACCCTGATAACTAAGAAAAGTCATTTCTCTAATTTGAAGGTAGTGCACTACAACCTTAGACAGATTGCCTAAGTGTATGAACCAAATGTGAACAACTTATCAATCTTGCAAGGAACTCATGACTTACATCTTCCATACAACTCGTAATGCACCCAAGTCATGTACAATGCTAGTGATGCGAGTTTGAATGCCTAACATAGATAACGCATAGATATAAGATAGTAAAAAGGAGAACTAGAGTCATAATATAAATATTAATGAATTTCATTTATCATTACATCATGTCATCCTTTTAAGGGTTTTATCTTAACACTCATACTCATCTTGTGCATGAACACCAAAAGGTCCTCACACATTAGTATACATAACTTCGAACATTTCTTGACTCTGTATCCTTTGGTAGTAGATGTCATTTTGGTCATTTTACCTTTTATATAAGATTCATAGACTAGAAGTTCTTCTGAAATCAAAATATCCAATGTCCAAGACATCCGATCTTTAGATCCTATTTAGATTAGTATGACCTAGGTTTAGATATCAAATGTTTGATTAGTGTTTAGTTCTTTTCTTTTATGAGATTTGACTATTCTCATTATTTGGCAAAACTTGTAATTGAGTAATACATGGAAGAAGTAATATTTTCTAGCAGGCTACACAGCTAACCTTACAATTGAAGCTAAGGAAAATACATTCCCATTATGCATAGATAGTGAGCCTAGAATCTATCTATCAGTATACATTCAATAATGAGAATATTGTTGGGATTAACCCCCTAAAAACAAGAGATGATGTAACAAAGTCAAAGTTGACTATTCCCTTACTACCTCTTTTATGCATTGACATTGATTTGAGCATTCAACTCATATCTCTTACATTGTACATGACTTGCGAGCATTAAGAGTTGCACAGATGATACAAGTCATGAGTTTCTTATAAGTAGATAAGTTGTCCATAGTTCATGAATTTGGGTAATTTAGTAGAGGTTGTAGTACACCACCTCCTAATTGGAGGGATGACTTGTCTTGGCCATCGAGATGGGTTTTCCATGATGAGTGCACTAGTATATGTGATGTATACTGGATAGGACCTATGGTGAATCATGACATATATAGTTGGAAAATATGAATGAGAGGAAAAAAGGTTTTTTTAAAAATAATGTTCTCATATTTGAATATTAAAAAAAAAGTAAAATAAATTCTAAGAAAAAGAAAGAAAATGTTAAAAGATTTTCTTTTCTTTTTCCTTAAAGTGTGCAATGGTTAGAAAAATGAATTCCTCAAAGTTTTTGTTTTATTATGTGAATTTTTTCATAAATAATCAACTAAGATAAATATTTTATTATTTGTCTCTAATTTTTTTTTTCATTTTACTTTTCCTCAAAAATTTTAAGATTCAAACATAGCCTTAACCATTACTCAAAACAATTTCTTTGGTCCTTCACCCAAAATTTAAAATGAAAAATGAAAGATTACAAATCATAGTTGTTTATATATTTGTACCCCTAATAAACCACATCTAGCTAATGTCATATATATTTAACCATGATAATTTTACAAGCAATTAACTTGTAATATGCTTTAAGAACAAAATAACAATTTTAGGGCCCTAACCCAAATTGAGATTTAATATAATCCTTGTGCAAATCATTACAACCAATATGATTAATAGATTTTGACTCAAATACAAAGAATTAAGACCAAAATATAAATGAATGAGACCTAGATATGAATAAGTAAGACCTCAGTACGAATAAATGATATTAGGAGATAGAGCCCTTAGAAGCATGACATGATGTAATAAAATAATTTTTTTATTAATAACTTTATTTATTATTATTTTTTTGTCTCACTTTCTATCTTTGATTGCATTGTACATGACTTGTGTGTATTACGAATTACATAAAAGATCTAAATTACGTGTTTCTTACAAGATGATAAGTAGTTCATTGTTAGTTCATAGAATTAGGGAATCATCATAAATTGTAATGCACTACTTTCTAATTAGAGGGATGAATCCAAATAAGGATAAATGATAGGAACAAAAACCATATTTGTGAAGCTCTTCCCTCTTAGGACAAATCCCCAAATTACTATTTTATTAAGTTTCGGAGAAATAAAAGGATTTAGTCTTAACCAAGTGCACATAGTGAGAAATAAATTGTCTCTGAATCTTAAAATCGTAACATTTATACCTTTTCTTGTGTTAGATCACCAAAAAACACATATTTTATGGAAGATGACTGAAGTTTGTATTCATGACTTGGAGAGGATGCATAAAAAAATCTCAAGTGAGAACTTTTAATTTTTAGAGATTTAAGAATCTCAAAAGGAGATTTACAACAAAGAATATGACTTGGAACCCTATTTATCATATAAGTGGTAATAGGAACTCCATGAGATCAATATTGTTTACATTCATTTGAAACGAAAAAGATCCGGTAATTTAAAAAATATGACTATTTTTCCTTTTGGCAATGCCACTCTTTTATTGGGTAACAATATATAAGTTTGATGTATCATTTTTATTATATTCAAATATTTAGAAAGAAAAGTTTGGATATATTCTATATCATTAATAGACCAAAGAATCTTAATCTGAAAACCAAATTGGCTAGTAATCATTTAATAAAAATCCTCTAAAACATGAAAATCTTTGCTTTCAATTTTAGCAAATAGAACAGTAGCTTGGGAGATGTCATCAATAAAAGTATAATTTAAGTCTCTATGAAACTAATGAATTACATTACAAGGTTTAACATATTTTAAATGTTAAATGATCAAATGAGAGATAAGTCTCCTTGAAAAATTGACAAACCTCATAAGTATTGTCAAACAAGACTCCGTGAGAGGGAACTGACCCAAATGCTTTTTCCAAACAAGATTATTGTGAGAGGAATCTATACGTAAAGCTTTATCCATCCATTTAAGCAATTACAAGCCATGAGAATAATTTCCTTAACTAATATTTTTCCAATGCTATGATCTTGGAATACCAAAGACATTAGAAATATAATATCATAATTTGAAGTCTTAGTGATTTTTTTTTTCAAAGGATAAGATTTGACTAGGGACAATAAAACTTAAAGTACTTTTTTCCTTAACTAATATTTTTCCAATGCTATGATCTTGGAATACCAAAGACATTAGAAATATAATATCATAATTTGAAGTCTTAGTGATTTTTTTTCAAGGATAAGATTTGACTAGGGACAATGAAACTTAAAGTACTTTTGATCAACTAGTGTAATTACTAAAGAAATTAATTTTACCATGACCAATCATAGGAACAAAGGTATTATTTGCAATATAGAAGAATTATTCCTTATATTTTGGTGCAAATTCTAATAAAAAATTTAGATTATTTTTCATGGAGACTTTGACACCCCAATCAATAACCTCAATTTCATTATTTAGGAGTAAGGATAAGAATGCTTGAAAACTACATGAAAAAGGAGATGAATAAAAGTCAAAGATGAAGCGTCCAGCTTGGGAAGCCTTGAAAGACATTGGGCAAGTTGATCAACGAAGGTTTAAAAATTTGATGTGCTAATATTAGTTTAGGTGAACTAAAGTCGTAAATGAGGGATCCAATACTGATCTTTTGAATGACTTAATTTTTTTGTAGTAACCATGCTATAAAGGTTGTCTTCAACACTCCCTTGTTTTTTACATTCCCTTGTCTAAAGAAAACTTTTTATTTTTCAAAATCATTATCCGTTTCTTTCTTAACCATTAGAAATCATAAATAAAAAAAAATTACCTTACTAGAAAATCTAATTAAATATGAACAACCTATAGCTCGATATCTTGTACAAAAAACAAACTTAAAGAGAACAAACAATTTATGTGGTTCAGCAATCTGCTCGCACTCATAATAAGAAGAAGAAGAAGAAGAAGAAGAAGAAGAATTCATTTTATGATACCCATAAAAAAGAACCCAAATATATAAAGAATAAAGTTAATATAAGGAGATGAATAGTTTGAATTAATATTTACTTTCACCGGTAAAGAAAACTTGATATCAACTTTAAAATTTGTTCTTCCAAATTTAATATACAAGTAAGATAATTTTAGACACAACTAATAATTCTGATAATTTCTTTCCTTTCTCTAAGGGAGACCCTAAATTATATTCCTCCCTTTCTCTAATACATATTCATAATATGAATTTAGGTATAATTTTTTATTGATCTACATGCATGCTATGTTGGGATTTTATTTTTCCTGCATCTTCGGTAATAAATCGAAGACGTGATTCGGAATGTGGTCCACATCATTCCATCAATTAAGGAACGATGATTAATGCTCGGAACCACGTTCACATCACTACCCCATATTCTGTGCACGCTCCAGGCAGACTCGGTGATGGAGAGAGTCTTTAAAACGAGCCAGAACACTAATGGGTAAGGTCCCCTAAGCCTGCAATCTCTTTCAGTTTTTAAAAAACACCATCTAAGTAGAAGTTGTGAAGGTTTAGAAGCACTTGAAACCCAAAAATAGCAAAACACATTTTAACCTGTAGAATGACAATGGCGGGAGGTAAGTTTTCCGATCTGTCTATAATTATGTTTATGATCTAATTGCTATTTAATGGTTTTTATAGTATGTTTAGATTATTTATTATTATCCATCATGCTAATCTTAATCTAGACTAATGTGACATTCATTTATTTTTTGTTTGAATTTTAAATAAGCACAAACTTGTATTAAATTTGAATGGAATGGAAGTGTTTAGGTGGTTATAAAGAATATTTTACAAGCAGGAAAAATTATAGAAAATGGTACACAAAAGTATTATAAAAGGACAGCCATCATTGAAAATGGAGTTTAACAAAATATGGAGATATTTGATTAAAATAGTCAAAATAAGAATAATTATAGAACGAGGTACTAGAAACATGAGGAAATCTCGGAGGGATGAAAAGCCCACAAAAATGTCACACCAAAAAAATAAGCAAGATTAATTTATTTATTTATTTTTTCTTTAAGGGTCTTCTGGTTGATTTGCTAATTATGTGGGGTGGAAATAGCGGCAGCAAGGGTGATGATGGTGCCATTGCATTTGCGATTACTGGTTTATGCCTCTTCTGAAAGCGCAGTGAAGATAATCATTGGTGAGAGTGATGGGGACTGACTGCGGCGGAGCTCTCAAACAGCGGCGGCGGCCGTGGCATTATGCTGCTTGAAGATTGGTGTTGATTCTTGATGTTTCAAACTCGTAACCTTTAACTATACTATTACACCATCAATCATTTAATCCAAAATGTTTAATACTTAAGGTTGTGGTAAATATTACATCTCAGGCCCAAGCCCACTAAAGATGGCTTTTGCATCAATGAGTCCTGATTTCTAAGCTTTCCACAAAATGTTTTAGATTAGTTTCGCCTGAAGAACCATACTCCATAGATTCCACTGCCAATCCCTTCCATTTGTTAGCATTTCTTCTCATCTCATCCCCTTTCTCTCCACCTTCCATCACCATCTCCAAACATTTTTTGATCTCTTCTCTCTCCACAACCCCTTCTTCATTCGCCCTCGCTTTCACCCCAGTGCCCCACACCTCCACCAGCTTTGCATTTGTCGTCTGGTCCGAAAACTGGGGACATGCCACCACCGGCACACCTGCAACTAGACTCTCCATGGTGGAGTTCCATCCACAGTGCGTCAAGAAACATCCAACTGCTTGGTGACACAACACCTCCACTTGGGAGCACCACTGCACAATCAGCCCTTGTTCTTCACTCAAGCTACTGTTCATCTTCTCCTCTAATTCGCTCTCTATAGATCGAATCACCCACAAAAAAGGGCGATGACTTTCCATTAGTCCATGGAATATCTCCTCCATTTGATTTTTCTGCAACGTCGCAAGACTCCCAAACGACACATAAATCACTGAGCCTTCTGGTTTTGAGTTGAGCCATGGAAGATAATCCTTAGACCTCTCAAACAGGTCACAACTGATGGAGGAATCAAGCTGCATCAAAGGTCCGATTGCAACCACATTCATAAAGTCTCCAAGGGCTTTGATTACATCTTCTTCCAACGCATTAAACGTGTTTATTAGCAAGCATGTGTTGGGATCTTGCTCTAAGTTTTGGACGTGTTCTTGAAAGCTGGGGACGACCGAAGCGTGTGGACTGGTTGGTAACAGAATGGAAGGTAGGTCTTCGTATTTCAGTGGGGGCAATCCTGGTAATTCCAAGGAAATATTCAAGGAACTTCCGAGCTCGGTATTGAAGAGACCGTCATGGGCCTTCAAGTATCGATGATAAACGGCAATTACAGTGGCTGACTGAGTGCTCAGAAAGGCTGAGGGTATGCCGTGCTCACGAGCCACTGTGGCTGCCCAGGGCAGGAGGAATCCGTAGATTAAGTAGGTGACAGGACCGCGCTCGTTGGATAGGCTTAAGAGCAAGTTGGAGAGGCTCTGGGAGCCTACGCGCTTCATCTCTTCCATGGAGTAGTTGGAGTTGTTTCCATCATCGTAGCCATCCGAGAAAGAGGCAAAGTGCAAGCCGGGGATAGTAGGAAGGGTGGCGATGCGGCGGAGGCCGGACACGAAGGTGGCGAAGGTGACACGTACCCCTAGGCGTAAGAGGAGCATGGCCAGATGAAGGGTGGGATTGATGTGGCCTTGTGCTGGGCAGGATAGTAAGAGGAAATGATGTTTGTCCATCCTTGTCTGTGCTTTCCTTTCTCGCAAAGGCCTGATTTATTGACTTAATGGAGATGCTCAATCCATTCTAATTCATCTTCGTTTTTTTCAAAGTTGGGATAATTAGGTTAATTGGTCAAATCAAATTGGGACTGGATAAGGTTGGATTCGGTGAACCCACGTTCAATGGCTGTCAATTTTTCATTTAAAAAAAATATATTTTATCAAAATTTAAATAATAAAAAACACAATATTTCAATATAACAAAAAGTTAAATATCAAATCAAGTTGGCATTAAGCTTGGCTTATTCGAACCTTTCAGCAAAGGCAATTGATATTTGAGTTGACGTTTATATAATAACTTTCAACTTGGGTGGAATTTAAATATTAAAATGGTTTTTTTTTTCTTTCCTTTTAGATATTGGATTGCATAAGTATCTTATAAAATTTAATATTTATTATTTAATAATTTAAATTGATTTTAAATTAAATTATATTTAAATTATTAAATTAAAACTTATTACTTAATTCTTTTTATAAGTATTAAAATTATTTTATAAAATTAACTTAAAATATATTTTAAATCATAAAATGGATATATTTATCCTCATAAATTATAATTAAAGCAAATAAGGTTTAGTAACAGTGAAGGTGATGGAGCAGGAAAGAAGGTCATAGAGGTAATTAGGATAAATAAGGATAAAAATATAAAATAAAGATGTAGACTTAAGAATAAGTTAATTGATTTCACTTATTATTTAAAATTGTTTTTAACTTGATACTATTAAATTGTTTTACCAAATCTATTTACTTAATAATTTAAATTAAGTTATTAAATTACTTTAAGTTATTAAATCGATTTACCAAACACCCATTAAATACCATGTTTTATTAATAGTCATGTCCATTTATAATTTTTTTTTATAAGTTTTAATATTTTTTTTAATATTTACATATAAGATACCTATCTTTTGATTCATAAATGTTTTATTTTTCATCTTGAAATTTGTTAAAAATAAAAATAAAAATTAAGAGTAACATTTGTTTAACCATGGCCAATCATAGGAACAAAAGTATTCTTTTCAATATAGAATAATTATTCGTCACATTTTGATGTAAAATCAAATAAAGAAATTTAAATTATTTTCCATGGATTCCATGACACCCCATTAATAATCTAGGCCATGCCAGTTACGTTATTCAATGCGTGAAAACAACATGAAATAGGAAATGAAGAAAAGTCAAAGATGGGGGGCATTGGGCTTAGAAAACATTTAAAGACATTGGATAAGTTAGACCAACCAAGTTTGAAACATTTGATGTACAAGACTAAGGTCTAAAATGATGGATCCCACACTGATATTTTATATACCTTAATTTGTCATAGTACCTATACTACCAAGGTTGTCTTCGACAATCCCTTGTCTTAAGAAAAATCTTGATTTTTTATGTTATAAATATTGTCTTCAACGATCCATTGCCTTAAGAAAAATCTTGATTTTTCAAAATTATTACCCATTTCCTTTTCAGCCATTAGATATAATAAAAGAAAATAATCTTACTAGAAAATTTGGTTGAATTTAAACATCCTACCTCCATATCTTATGAACAAAATAAATATAAAGAGAACATGTAAAGAATAAAGTTAAATATGAGAAGATGAAGAATTCCGATTGTTATCTACTTTCACTGATAAAGAAATTTAAAAATTCTAAAAGAAAATTTTCATATCGACTTTATAATATATTCTTCCAAATTTAATATAAAAGTAACATAATTTTAGACACCATCAACAATTTTGATAATTTCATTTCTTTCTCTAAGAGACCCAAAAGCATGATCCTTCCTTTCTCTACTACTAATGATTTTTATTTTTAGAGAGAGAGAGAATGAAGTAAAATACCTATAAATATGATTGAAAGATAAATAGCAATAATCTTCAAAATTAAATTAAACTTTTTAATATCTTTTAAGGAAATTTGACCACCAAATGATTAATTTTAAATTATAAATACATTTTTTTAGTTAAGAAATCTGTTATTCTATTTGTTTCCTTATAAATAGAACAATAATAATAAATATTTAGATTCTAATATAATTTTCAAATATCCTTTATTAATAACATAATAGAATTAAGAATATTATTCCTTTTATTGTAACAATCTATAACTATTTTCAAGTCACCCTCAATCTCTAGATTTAAAAACCTATTGTTCTTGGTAGCTAACATACATACTAATGTTATTAATATACCACAAGGTGGCCTTTATCTTTTTGTTTGAATTTTAAATAGACTTGAATTTGCCGTAAATTTGAATGGAACTCAAGTGTGCAGGAGATTAGATTTTATTGACCTCTAAATGTTGTCAAGCATTAGGTTTTTATCCCCTTTGAATGTTGTTAAGCATTAAGTTGTTTTTTTGTATTAACATCAAATAATGTGAATTTTTAAACTCATTTATTTTTATATGCTAAAAAAATCTATAAATTAATTATAATGTTTATTTTTATTTTATATAATTAAAATAAAATATTTAAAAAATTAATAATTTGAAAACAAAAACTAATTTAGCATATTTTTTATGATCACCAAATATCAAAATTCATTACAATAATAAAAAGTCCATAATAATTAATTATATAATTAGTTAGAAAATTGATAATTAGATAATAATTAGAGTTTGTAATCACTGTTCATTGTAAAAAATTTAAAAGAATTTTTTAGTGAAATTTCGTTGATTACTCACTATTTTTATGCTGTGAATCTTTAAGATTTATGGATTTATGATTAAAATATGTGTTTAATTATTAAAATTAATTTATTAATTTTTTGATTTTTAATTTAGGAAAAACCACCAAATATTAACTTTTTAATTTTCAAAAATTAGAATTGTTCATTTTAGTAGATATTTAGATGGGGATGAGTTGTGTTTTAAAATTATAAAAAAAAAATTTCATTAAAGTTGATAATTGGTTTATTTTGGTTTTGTTATATTTCAAGGGGTCAAATTTTGAAGAATTATGGTAAATTCATTTTTAATTTAAATGTTATGATCTTTTATGGGTTTTTTTTTTCCATTTTTGAACAAGAAATCTAGACAAATGTATGGATTTAATTTCCTTGAGAAGTAGATAAATTATAAGGGAAAAAAATAGTAGTTGAATGTAGTTGAATTTTAGTTTTAGTTTTGGAATGACAATAACATAACCTATCTTAGAAACATTTTTTTATCCTAATTTTTGATAAATTTATTTGTCATCCAACTTGCACAAAATTAAGGTAGTTTGGTGTTTTTTTTTTAAGCCAAGAAATATTTAAATAAATTTAGTTTTATTTTATGTGATAAGCTAGGCTTGAGTATTTTAACAAAGTTAGAGGTTGAAAAGAGAAAATAAAGAAGTAAAACTTTCCACTAAAGAGTAAAAATATTTCACCATTTCCATTAAAATAAAATTATTTTTAAAAATTGATAAATCAATAAATAATTCTGGAAATATAGAAGAAATATATATATATATATATATATATATATATATATAAACACTTTACTCGTTAAACATCGATTGATTCAATCCTTTAAATACAACTAAGAAACAAATTCAAAATTATAGGATTCCTCCGTGTTGTTACATAGGAAAAAATAGTTTATATAAATAATAATACTAATAGTCATTAGTATACACTTATTTATTTATTTATTTATCATGAGAAGCTTACTTTGGCCACAAAATAGACCTTTTTTCTTCATCGTGTATGAACATGTTGACTCATGAGTATCTTTTACATGAAAAATAAATAAATTTTAAAATTAATGTATCTAATTAAAGAAGAAATATTAACATATAGAGTTAACCACCTCCCAAAAAGAACCCAATCATAGTTGGCTATATCTATAGGCCAAGTAGACGAGAAAGACATTGTAGTACCCATATACACATTATTTTCCCATCTAATATATTCAGCTAAAGAAGAATTAGCAAAAATAAGTACCAACAAAATGTAAGATAAATTATCCAAACCTAGACTAACACTCCCAAATCATTGCAAAAAACAATTAACAAATTCCCATTGAGGTGGATAAAACTAGACTACAACAACAATCCAGATTTTGAAAGACTAACAATAGGGAAGAGCTTAACATATAGGGGGTGCCATTTTCTACCCTTCCTAAGATCTAAGCATGGATGGGTCACATCATTCTCTAAATGATTCCCATGGTTTTTCAAAGGCTCGTCTCCATCACAAAGAGATAATCCACAAAGAGCAACCTTAATGCCCTTGGCAGCCACAATAGATATTTCTTGAACAATTTGGACCACGACACTAGCCTGGCTCTTTGGCATCTCAAGACAATCAATGCCCAGCACGTAATTTAAGAAAAAAGAATAGTCAAGTGTAAATCAGAAAGCGAAAGAAGGTGGCTCTTTGGCATCTCTGATAACAAAGTGGATTTGTCTATTACTGTTGTATAAGACTGACTAAGAATCTACTGAAGTTAACAAACATCTTGCAACTACCACAACTTGTTACAACTTGCAACAAAAGGAGAAAAAGAAATAGCCTCCAGTACTCTTCAAGTCCTCTGCCTAAAAGAAATGGAGGTTGGGGGACTAGGGCTATTAAAGGGGTAAAAAACTTATTTTACCTTAGCAAAAGGGAAGAACCTCTAAACATACTTTTCTCCAAGTCCACTAAGAATAGATACTTGAAACAAAAAGAAATTAGAAATCACAATTCCTAGGTAATAAAACAATTGTCCTGCAACAAAGCCCACAAAGAAAAAAAACCTGCAAAAATAGGCAATTTCATAGAAAGCCTGTGATAAAGAAGCTTATAAATAGCTCCTCCCAACAAAGGAAATGATAAGTTCTCCTCTATTAAATCCCTCTCTATAGTCAATGGCACTATTAATAAAAATTTAGTCATTCAATAAAGACATTTATCATCTTCAAAAGATAAAATTAATAAGAATTAGCCTTAATATTTACAAATATTTATATAGATAATATGGTCAAGTAACTTATAAAATATAAGTCAACTATTCAAACTTATCATAGTTAAGTAGAGCTAAGTCCTAAACCCATGGTTTTGATGATCTTTGAAGGAACTCAATATGTTGATCTCACCACATAATATCTTAGACTAGTGGTTCTTGACTACATAGTGTTTATGGTAATTAATCCTTGAGTATATTGCTTTAATATTAAATAACAAAGGATATTTTATAGGTCGGAGAAATTGTAAAAAAATATCTCACAAAAGTATTATAAAAGACAACGTTTTGATTCAACTAAGGTTATATTAATTTACTTACAATTTCAAAAATATGGATTATCTTTTCAAAGTAAAAAATGTTTTCTTTTTGAGACTGATATTTTTAAAATATATAACGAGATACTAGAAACATGGGAAAATCTCGTTTCGATGAAAAGGCCATAGAAATTTCACACCAAAAAATAAGACGAGAATTAAAAAAAAAAAAGGTCTTGTCTAGTTGCAAAATCATGTGGACTGGAAATTAGGGCAGTAAGGGACAGTGATGATGGGGCTATTGCAATTACAATTGGTGGTTTATGCCTATAAAATTTGTTTCGTCGCTTTAGCTTTCTTGCATTTTTCTCCCATGACAAACACATATACAACTCACGTGGCTACTTCAACGTAGTTTTGTAACTCGCAAGCCAATATGAATGTTACTCCTTCTCAATCCTCTGGAACAATTCGACCATTGCAGATGCTAATCATACTCTCACAATCTAGATAGAAGTAATTACGTCCTTTAGCGTACACAAATGGTGAATGTGATTTTTTCCAATGGATTTGAAGAACATATTAGAAGACTGAAGGTTTGTCCTCCAAAGGTAACAAATGCTAGTGAATCAAATCCATATTAATTTTTTTGCATTGCAACAATTCAATGGTGTGATCCTGAGTTAGATCTATTCATCTCTTACTCTGGAGATCATGGGACAGATTGTCGATTATCAAACCTCTCATGCAGCATGGTTTGCCTTGGAGAATATTTTCTCTGCCTTGTCAAAGGCATGGGTAATGCAACTTCGGTTAGATTTCAGACAACACAAAAAGGCTCACTCTGGATGATGGAATATATACTCAAGACAAAGATTCTTGTGATAATCTTGCTACAATCAAAGAACCTATAGCAGAAAGAGACCAAATTTTGCAACTTCTTAGAGGCCTTGGAGAAGATTGTAAATCCATAATTGCCTTTCTCACAACTCATGTAGATGATGTTCATATCCACTCAATCCATGGTATGCTACTCACACATGAACAACACTTGTGTTTTCAAAACTCTATAGCAGAAGGAGATAATATTTCTTCTAGTATTACTGCCACTAAAGGAAGAAAGAAAACAAAATAAAAAATAAAAAATACTATAATAGTAAAGCAATAACCAATCTGAACAACAGAAATAATTTTGGCCATAATTAATAAAGTAATAACCACTCTCAAAGTTCCTCAGAAACTTTCAGTAACCTTCAACTAAACTATTAAACCATCAATCATATGATCCAAAATGTTTATTACTTTTGGTTGTGGTAACTATTACATCTCATGCCCAAGCCCACTAAAGATGGCTTTTGCATCAATGAGTCCTGATTTCTAAGCTTTCCACAAAATGTTTTAGATTAATGTTGCCTGAAGAACCACACTCCCTCATACATTCCACTGCCAATCCTTTCCATTTCTCAGCATTCCTTCTCATCTCTTCCCCTTTCCCTCCATCTTCCATCGCCATCTCCAAACATTTTTTGATCTCTTCTCTCTCCACAACCCCTTCTTCATTCGCCCTCGCTTTCACCCCAGTCCCCCACACCTCCACCAGCTTTGCATTCGTCGTCTGGTCTGAAAACTGGGGACATGCCACCACCGGCACACCTGCAACTAGACTCTCCATGATGGAGTTCCACCCACAGTGCGTCAAGAAACATCCAACTGCTTGGTGACACAACACCTCCACCTGGGAACACCACTGCACAATCAGCCCTTGCTCTTCACTCATGCTGTTGTTCGTCATCTCCTCTACTTCGCTCTCTGTGGATCGAATCACCCACAAAAAAGGGCGATGACTTTCCATCAGTCCATGGAATATCTCCTCCATTTGCTTTTTCTGCAACACTGCAAGACTTCCAAACGACACATAAATCACTGAGCCGTCTGGTTTTGAGTTCAGCCATGGAAGATAATCCTTAGACCTCTCAAATAGGTCACAGCTGATGGAGGAATCAAGCTGCATCAAAGGTCCGATTGCAACCACATTCATATAGTGTCCAAGGGCTTTGATTACATCTTCTTCCAACGCATCAAACGTGTTTACTAGCACGCATGGGTTGGGATCTTGCTCAAGGTTTTGGATGTGTTCTTGAAAGCAGGGGAGAACCGAAGCGTATGGATTGCCTGGTAACAGAATGGAAGGTAGGTCTTCGTATTTCAGTGGGGGCAATCCTGGTAATTCCAAGGAAATATTCAAGGGAATTCCGAGCTCGGTTTTGAAGAGACCATCATGGGCCTTGAAGTATCTGTGATAAACGGCAATTACAGTGGCTGACTGAGTGCTCAGAAAGGCCGAGGGTATGCCGTGCTCACGAGCCACTGTGGCAGCCCAAGGGAGGACGAGGCCGTAGATTAAGAAGGTGACAGGACCGCGCTCGTTGGATAGGCTTAAGAGCAAGTTGGAGAGACTCTGGGAGCCTACGCGCTTCATCTCGTCCATGGAGAAGTTGGAGTGGTTTCCATCATCATAGCCATCCGAGACAGAGGCAAAGTGTAAGCCGGGGAGAGTAGGAAGGGTGGCGATTCGGCGGAAGCCGGAAGCGAAGGTGGTGAAGGTGACACGTACCCCGAGGCGTAAGAGGAGCTTAACCAGATGAAAGGTGGGATTGATGTGGCCTTGTGCTGGCCAGGATAGTAAGAGGAAGTGATGTTTGTCCATGCTGGCTTGTGCTTTCCTTTCTCAAAATGATCTGATTCCTTGATTTGGTAAGCCCTTAAATCAAATCCAACCTCACCCGACCTCTGATGGAGATGCTCAATCGATCCTAATCCATTTTCATTTTTTTTTTCAAAGTCAGGATAATCAGGCTAATTCTTGGAATCAAATTGAGACCCGATAAGGTTGGATTGAGTGAACCCACATGTAATGGCTGTCAATTTTACTCTTTTAATAACATTTGTGTCAGAATTCAAGTAGGTTAAAACACAATATTTCAATATAAGAAATAATAAATAAATAAATTTATCTATTATTTGTTTCAAATATTTGGCTGCATTCTGGTTATAGGGACCAACCTACCCGAGTAGAAACCCTGCTTATTAATTAAATCAACATTCTGTTAGTATTTATATTTCTTCACTTCGTCAAAATTTTCAGAAAATAAGGTAAATTTTTACTTTTTTTATAAGAGTTTTTTATATTTTGTATAATCATTTTTATTTTAACAAAATTTTAAATAAAAAATGTAAGAAAAGTAGAAATCACCAAAACATACATTGGAGTCAAAGAGTGACTGCCCCTTGAAATTTTGTTAAAAATATAATAGACAAGTTTTAAATTTTCAAGGAAGGGTGCCAAGTAGAGTGCTTATGCCCTAGCCTCAAACAGGCCAGGTGGGGAGAAAGATTGTTCCTGAAGTTTATGCTAATCAATTGGGTAGTCAGGAGGAGTCGCAAACACAAAACTGTCGCTTCTATGGCAGCTTGTTGCTATGCTCTACAAAAAAAGAGCACGAAGCTAGTCACGGACTAACCTCCTTAAGTCTACAACTTCCGACTCCTTAAATTTGATTGGTGTGCCTGCTTATTCTCTGCCCTATCAACGAAATGACTTTAAATTTTCAAATAATTAGTTACTTTGATGCTATTCGGGTCATTAGAATAAGTTTCATATAATATCCCCTTTAACCACTTTCCTTCCTGAGTTCACCCCAGCTTACCATTTACCATAAATTATCTATGGATTTTTTTAATATCATTAAATTAACATTAAAATACAGAAAAAAAAAAATGACACCCTTCTTTTCTTTTTTGTTTATTAATATATTTTGGTTCCTTATTTAAAATAAAAATATATATTAAAGATTCTTTGTCACGATATGATCATTATTCGTATCTCCATGACAAAAGTGATCATATCAAAAAAAAAATATTAGTTTTAAAGTAGTTTTGCTTGTCCTTTTAACACTTGCGTGCAGTGGATGATGCTGAGTGAAAAATAATTTAATCTTTTAGTGATAACTGGAAATGGGACGCCATCTTTGACTTCTGTACTACTCTTTTGGACTATTATGAATTCCCAACCATTTGTGTCTATTCTCATTCAATCAATGAAAACACACGACTTTGAAAATCTGACTTTGATTGTCCTAATCTGTCCAACTTTATTGAAGTATTGATGTTACACGCTAACCTCCACTTCTTACATCTAGATATTCATGATTCCACAATTGCGGTAATATGTTAATTTCTTACAAACCAAGTGCAAATATTAAAAGAATAAGCAAAAGAAATGTTAATGATTTGAGGAGAGAAAAAGTTAATTACCGGATCACCTAAAAGCATTGCAATGATATAATGTGTTTTCAACTGCTTATTTGAAAATGCTATGGTATTCAAATCCCAAGATTGTGGAATATCATATTTGACCATGAATATGAAAAATATTCTCATTCTTGTGCATTGTGTGCTTAATCCTTTTTCTCTTCCTAGAATACCCTTTTACAGTCTCCATGTCAACAACATTTAATGTCTCCATGTCAACAAGATACATTTGAAATTTAATAAAACACAAAAATCTAAAAGTTAATGATGTTGGGTTACATCTCCTCATGCTCGACCCAAGAACATAAAATTTCTCAAACACCCAATCTTCTTTCTCTCATTTTAGTAAAAGAAACCCTAAAACTTCCAATCTATCTCCACTGTCTCAGCAACCAAACAGAGCACTTCATCGTAAGAATACTGAGTAATTAGCCAAGTTGAAGAGGTGTAGCTGTGAGTCTCTTGGAATTAATAGGTAGGACCCATTCATTTTGACTTGAATTGTTGCGATAAGTCGATGAATATGAGCAGTCAAAATCAACATCTAGTCTCAAATCTGCAATTTCTTTTTACCATGTTGAATAAGTTCTCATACCTATTGAGATCCTCTAGTCTCAATACTTCACCATCAAATGATAAATAATTTTATTTTGTATAGTAGATTTGGGTTTGGGCTTGAGCATAAAAAACTTCCACTTCCAGTAGCTATTGTTTCTTCAGAGTATGAGATTTATTAAGTGAGAGTAAGAGAGTCTTACCATGGCAAATTAAGTATGAATATAGAAAAGGGTGGCATGTCAAAGCTTACTCGGTCGTAGGTTTTTGAAAGAGCCTTGGACATCAATAGACTTAGCGAGCTCTAACAAGTGCAAAAGGTTGTAAGTCGCACTGTTATTTTGCGGACTGTACCTTAGGTACTACCTGAATAGCCTTTAGGTACTACTTTAATCTACCTTGAATACTACCTTAAGGGACCTTAGGTACTACCTTAGTTAAAGTTGGGTTCTACCTATCCCAAGCCTCGAATATTCCTTTGTGACCCTTAGACCATGCCATTATGTGATTCTCTTGTGTGGACAAGTGGTTCACCTTTGTTTTTTTGCGGACTGTACCTTAATAGCCTTCAGGTACTACCTTAATCTACCTTAGGTACTACCTTAAGGGACCTTAGGTACTACCTTAGTTAAAGTTGGGTTCTATCTATCCTAAGCCTCGGACCTTCCTTTGTGACCCTTAAACTATGCCATTATGTGATTATCTTGTGTGGGCAAGTGGTTCACCTTTGGTTTTTTATGGACTATACCTTAGGTACTACCTTAATAGCCTTTAGGTACCACCTTAATTTACCTTGGTACTACCTTAAGGGACCTTAGGTACTACCTTAGTTAAAGTTGGGTTCTACCTATCCCAAGCCTCGAACCTTCCTTTGTGACCCTTAGACCATGTCATTATGTGATTATCTTGTGTGGGCAAGTGGTTCACCTTTGGTTTTTTGCGGACTGTACCTTAGGTACTACCTTAATAGCCTTTAGGTACTACTTTAATCTACCTTGGGTACTACCTTAAGGGACCTTAGGTACTACCTTAGTTAAAGTTGAGTTCTACCTATCCCAAGCCTCGGACCTTCCTTTGTGACCCTTAGACCATGTCATTATGTGATTCTCTTGTGTGAGCAAGTGGTTCACCTTGGCTTTTTACACATTGTACCTTAGGTACTAGTTTAATAGCCTTTAGGTGCCACCTTAATCTACCTTGGGTACTACCTTAAGGGACCTTAGGTACTACCTTAATTAAAGTTGGGTTCTACTTATCCCAAGCCTCAGATCTTAAATCCCACACATTACTTGTTATATTTTAAATTTTGTAGTTTGTCATCACTGTTATTATCCTACAATGTGGTACACATGTGTGAATTATATATGTTTGGTACTATATTTTTCAATAGTTATCAGTCGATTGATTCTAAAAAATTAACCAACAACAATTATGTCATCAGATGACGAACAAGCAAAAATACTATGTAGTGTTTGTGGGTCGTAGACATGGAGTGTACGATTCTTGGACGGAATGTCAAAAGAATGTGCTCCTTTATAAGGAGAGTGTTTACAAATCATATACTTCTAGAGAGGAAGCTGTCCGAGCTTGGGTGTTCTATGCACCAAGATGGAAGAGAAGTGATGAATGTTTATCTACTAGCAAACCAAAGTTTGAACTTGCAGTTGATGATCAACATTCCTTGCAAAATATTTCATATACATATGTAATCATTTTCTTTGTTGACTTCTTTGTAGCATGTGTTTTGCTTATTGTAATATCTGGTTTAACATAGGTTGTGGAAATGTGTTATGAATATCACTGTGTAGTCATGTATTTGTCGTAGTGTTCACATGTACTATGTGATTATTATTATCAACTTTGTTAAACTAAAAATGCTCACTCAAACGTTTGGAGCATAAGACAATTTGTTCATTAAAGGTGACAACATTAGAGAAATTGAGAATTTTTGACACATCATATGCTTTGGAATAAAATTTATTTGAGATGTAAAGCTAACAACTATATCTATAGAAATTAAATTTTAGCATTTTCCAATTTTAAATTTAAGCTAATATGTACAAATTTTGTCAATATAAGCTATAATAAATTTCTAATTATTTAAATTATGTTTGCTTTTTTTTTTTTTATATATAAATTATATTTGGATAATGCAAAATTAATGTAATTAAAAATTATAAAAAGCATACCATACTAGTGGATTCACTGGACAATAAAATTTAATCATGGACAATAAAATGATAGGAACTTTTTTAACTTTTCACTATGAATGTAATACTGGATTCACTGGTAAGGGTACTGTTCTAAAATTGTCATACCATACTAGTGGCGACTTCATTTTTTGGACACCCGAAACTGCAAGAAGACTTTGTAACCATACTAGTGAATTCTACAAAAATCTTATGTGTACAAATTAAATGGGTACAACTAATTCTAACTAAATCCTTGAAATATCATCATTATAAAAGTTGAGTATTAGAGCCAAAGTAAGAACAACCCGAATGGTAGTGGACTTCACATCATGATTAAACATTCATCTAAAAATGGTACAAGAAACAGAATTGAGTCATCTTGTTCTTAAGACAGAAAATATAAAACATATACAGGACAACCAAAAAGGTCATCATTCATGCTTCTCATCCCACTTTCTCTCAATGTGTGTATCCATTCTGACCACCCCACCAGAATCCTGCTGCTCCAATTGCAATTATGCCTTTACTTCTCAGTTTTGCAATAATTGGTTTTCCATCTTCAAATCCTTTATCCTTACAACAACATAAAAAAGCAATGTGATAGTCAGGTTTATGATTAAACTTACATAATGATGGATATGTAAATGAAACATAAATGCAACTCTTCAGGATAGAATAAGAAAAATATTGTTCCATGCCTATGCAATTCCTTAATTGTCTTTGAGGAATCTATTTATTGGAAGGAATATAGTTTCTATCATTTTCTTAAACAAGTTGTATGATTTCAAAGTTTCTATCCTTTTGCTCATTTCCCAATAACTCCTTGATGGAAAAACAAATAATCAGCTAAAAAGGGAAAAAATAAATTAATTAAAAACTACAAATAGAACATTAGTAACTACTGGAATTCAGAAACTTGGATCCTATAGCATATTTGGCATGGTTGAGCAGTACACATACCTAAGATTTGGTGGCTTCATTCTCTGCATGATAGTCCGAATAATAAAGTGAATATGGAAAGAAACAGAAAACCATGAGATCCAACAGGGAATTTTCAGAGTGGAAGAGAAATAACGGACTGGGTGGCCACCATAAACGTCCAAACCAAGTAGAATAGCAAGCTTCGAATTAGAAGGGCCTGATACATAGGCATTGAGGCCTCCAATTTCTGCAACAATAATTTATATTATTTTGTTTTATTTTTTTATAATCATTTGGAAAAACAAGTTAGATTGTAATTTTTGTAATTTTAAAGAGGTTAAGTAGTTCATAGAGATGCCAGATTAATGCTTAACTTAGTGAGTTATGCAAGTCAACTTGAATAAAACTTAACTCTACCTGTGTATTAAATATTTCACATGGCTCTTGACTAGTTTCTCTTTTGATGCTCATGATAAACTCAAGCAATCTAAAAGTAGAACTTCTAAGTGTGGAAACAAAACTGCTTAACAGGGAATGAATTATATTGCCCACTTCAGTAACATCATCTTTTAACCAAGGAAATTAGATATGGTTTAGACACACATGGTAGGTAGGTAACGTATTGTGGACAATTTGGACTAATAGTTCCTCCTTGCGCCCCCTCAATTATACAACACTATAATGTTTAAGTTCTAGAACCAATGATTTAGTAAATACTTTTTCTTAACCATCTACCATAGTAATATTGTTGAGTGATGCAGACAAGCTTAATCATAGAGTGCACCAGAACAGATGTTTCTGCAAGCATGATAAATGGACCATAACTATCTTAAATGGTTCTTTTCAACAACTACTACCGTCATTAGGAGTAGTTTGTAGACATTTTAATTTGAGAGTGATTACAAAATTGTAAAAAACATGGGAGTAGACTTCAATTGAATTCAACTAGCCCCTTTATCTCCAGCATCATATTAAAATAAATAAATAAATAAATGCCCATGGAACAGAATTTCAAATAGAGTCCTATAGTGAACAACCAAATGCAGCCTTATAGCATTTGAGGTGCAGCAAACAAGTCTTTTTCTTTTTCCTAAAAAATTCTATGAGATGTCACGAGATATAAACATCTCCAACAAGCACACATCATATAGAATATAAATATATAAATAAACACACACACATATGAAAAGTTATGGATGAAAGTTATATATATACCTTATTAATAAGATGTTTTTCAGAAAATTGTAGTGAATCAGTCTCCTCTTTGGATTTTCTGGCCTTGATTTTGCTTTTTACCACCTCCAACTACAAATTCAGATGATAATATTACTATTTTTTTTTTTCAAGAAAACAAATTGCAATCTCAAGAAATCTTCGGCCTATGGTGCAAATACTAATCAAATTCTACCAATACAAAGTGAGGATAAAAAAAAGATAATACAACAACCAAGATGATAGTATCGCGCTTTTAAGCATTCATTGTATACCCCGTGTACTTCAGAGTACTGTTTTGGCGTTTTTTTGTTTGTAATACAATTGCTTCACTCAAAAAAAAAAAAAAAAAACGAAGCCCATGCATATCACTATGCAGATTAGTAATTTCTCCAGAGTTTGCCCACCTCAATCAATGTTCTGTTACAATCTTCAGCTTACAGATTATGGTGATGAACTGGAATAGTGATCATAGCTATATCAGAAGCCTCCTGACTGCATTTTGGAAGGAACTTGATGGCATGGGAAATTTTTAAGTCGATAAAATAATTAAATGAATAAATTTTGATGATGATTATGGTTTTTCTTTTCCATTTTTCTTGATTCCCCAACTCAGGAGTAATTCCCAAACACATTTTCAGGTAGAAGAATATTTTAGGAGGGTTTCTACTGAAAAATCTTATGCAGGTTTTAGGTTTTTTTCCACTTAAAAATAAAATAGTCATTCTAATTACTTGTAAGTTACTAAATGTTAGATTTGGTACAAGGCAAGACACAGGCATATGTCCACCAATATATTAAATCAATATCATACCCAAAATATGCTACTGTTGTAAAATTTGAACTACTAAAATTTAGAAATAGGATCCCTGATCTACCATTCCAGTTTGTCAGAAACCTTCAAGATGGGAGTTAGAAATAGTGAAAGCATTCCTTAAGTAGATTCAAGACACGAAGGTAATAAGAGAATGTTTGGGCAAGTTAGTTTCGAGATTTAACAAGGATTGGAAGTTCTCTATAAAATCCTTTCATGGATCATCAGGGTTAGTTTCTCCAGTTCCTTTTTGAATCAAACTCATAAAACTTTCGCATCCTCTCATCCTTCTTTTCAAGCGAAGGACTATCAATTTACAGGAAAAAAAATGATGAAAATTCATATTAATAGGTGAGGAATTTCAGAGCTTTGGAAAAAAAAACATATATTAAACATGAGGAACATGTTTGCAAAATTTGGTCACAACTTCAAGTTTTAGACAAGTACATGTTAGCAAACACATACACAAATAAACGTAAAAATAAGTAAATAAATAAAAACTAAAATTAAAATTAAAATTGAAATTAAAAGAGGAAATACACAGAGAAATTTACAAATTACAAATCATGGTTAATTGACCAAGGAAAAATCAATTAAATTTGCAAGATACAATATCAACGATCAGAGGGCCCTAGTTAAAGGTTCCAAATACTTCACATATTCAAATGTTCCAAAATATCTTGCTACAGGTATTAGAATTCAATTTCCAGGAATAAAATTAATCAATATGCAGCAAACCTAGTCAATCTTATAGCTGGAAGTTTATCCATTTTCTATTCTCCTACAATGAAATTACAAAGCATCGGCAATGTGAGACATTCACATAAGCATTAGAGAGGTTTCATCAAGTTCTAAGTAAATATTAATTAAGAAGAAACAGGGAAGGTCCTTCCAAAAGGTTCAGAAACATCTTATTGGATCTCATTGAGCCAAAACCCTTGTAGCTTAAAGTGTTTGGCTGCTAACCAAGCACACTATAAAAGCACTTTAATGGCCATAGTCCTGTTGGTGCCAACTTTTTATTACCTATAAGCTTAAAACACTTTCTAGCAAAGTATAAGATGTTTAATTCACGTGAGAGAGGGTTGCCATTGAGAGTTTTATATGGGAAAGAACTCTTCATAATAGGATGTGGTCTACCACTTGCCATATAAAAGTAGATTTTTTTTAGGACATTCACGCATAAGGGAAGGAGGTTAAGAGATCACACTACGACCATTAGAGATAAAGAACTCAGGTAGCACATTCAGGAGGAGTCCATGGACTAATTCTTGAAGCTATGGAAAGCTAATAGAAAAGGTTACACTTCATATGTTGACAATGTTTCCATAATTAATCGTTATCAAGGAATAAATTTCATGACAAGGTTTGGATGTAGGATTAGCCTAAAGAGAAGATCATGACCATTAAAAGATTTTTAGAGAGGTAGGCTATAATTGGAGATACCCACGATCACAAGGAGAGATTTTTTGGAGAGTTGAATTGCCATTAGAGACTGGGAAAAAAGGGATCATGCCATAGAGGGGCTGCTATTAGATTTTTGGGGACTCACACATGCATGGAGAAAATGTGAAGTTTTCAGAGCTTTTATAAGAAGAAAGAGACATCCATGACTTGGCCATTGAGAAAGGGACTTACGGCTACCACCAATTAACCTTGAAGAGAAATGGAAGCATATTGAGAACAAAATTCAACGTCTTGAAGATCAAGAAAGCAAGACTCGACATAGGGAAATGAGAAGAGAAGAAAGTTTGATCCTTTTTGGGAGAAAGCTATGTTTTCTTTAATTTTCTTAATATCTTGATCATGCTCATCTTTTCATCTTTCTATTCTTTTTCTCTCTTACTTGAATATTCAAATTTTATATGCTTTGGGATGAATAATGAAGGTCACTTTGATTATTGTTAATTACATATTGTTGATGACATATTGATGAAAAGTTAATGAATGGTTGATTGATCTTATATTCATTGACGTCTATTAGAATTGAGATTATGATTATTTTCTTTTGGAATCATTCTCATTTAATTCAAGACATAATAAAATCATGATAATTAGCCTTGCATGGATCTAATTTTGGTTTGGTTCATTCCTATTTCAATTTCTCTCTTTAGATAAATTGAGATTTGTGTTTCATTCTCATTGTCACTGTTTGTTACATTATTGACCACTGAATTGAAAAATTGGACTCGAATAGATTAGGGTTTTTTTAAAAAATATTTTGATGTTTTTAATATATTCCTAACCTTTTAAACTTTTCAATCAAACTTCATTTGGGTTTAAAATCATTTTTTAATTGACAGATCCAATTGGTTTTTAGACAAGTCCCATTTTGACCCTATTTTAGCTACTCGACTTTGTTTTGAAAAAATAAATTATTTATTGACTCTTTTGATTTTATTTGATATTTTTCATTTAATCTATGTTTCTTGAAGTTAATTTTAAGATCATGCTTTGTTGAAAATTGATTCCCTAAGTAGGAAAAAAAAAATCTTTTTTCTAACACCTACTATAATCATCCCATTCTATAGTCAGGGGCTATTTGGCTTGATTTAAAAATTTTCCTTGTATGATTAAATCATGTTGTTATTTTTCCTATAACTTAAACATATTGAAGGTGTTGTAAAAAAAATTTTCTTGATTTTAGCATGCCTCTAGGTTAGTAAAAAAAATTCCTTTTGATATGTTATTGAAATCTACCCTATTCTGACCAAGTTTTTTGTGATTAAATATGGTATTAAATGGGATATGATTTGATGATTTGGCCTTTTGAGTTGTATTCTAAACATATAGGATATGTTGTCCAATTTTATTTTATGGTGAAATTCCATCTTTAGATATTTTTTAGGATTTATTTTCACAAGTGTCTTTGTTTTGGCCAGTGCTAATTATTTAGTAAAGAGATCTTAATGTAATTTAATCACCTAATTAAATATTTTAGCCTTTTGTATTATAATCTAGACACATTGAAGTTTTCATGATTAAATGACACCTCTAGGTGTTTATTAAAGATTTATTTTTAGAATGTCTGATATGTTCTAACTAATGTTGAACTTTTTTGGAAGACTTGTTATTTTCATCACTTTATGCATGTTTTTAAATCTTTTTTTTTTACAATTTTTATATATTGTAGATGTGTTATATAAGATAAGTGAATCTTGTTTTGCACCATAAACCTTCTTTGGATATTTTAACTAAACTCATTTTAAAATTATTGCATGCATATTGAAAATGCATTGAATTTAAACGATAATTGTTACTTGATTATTTATTTATTTATTCCTTTATTTGAGTAGTAGAAGTATTATGTATGATCATAGATTTTTATTGTAATATTATATGTCTATTAATTATTATTGCTTGTGAATTAATCTTTGTTGATTTTATGAAAGCACCTCACTTGCTATAAGGTACATTTTTTTTCCTTCCTTTTATTGATACTTTGAGTATGCATGGTTTGTTTGAGTGATGTAAATTGATTTCACTATTGTCTTGATTGTATATCATTCAATTCTTTAGTATCCATTAATTTACAAATCAATTGTCATAATTACTTTAACTCATTAGTAGAGACCTTTATTTAGGGTTTAGAGGGGTGTTACCTTATGATACCTTTCTGATAGGTAATTTGACCCCCGAATTTAGACTCAAGTTTTTAAAGACACATTTAGAGGTTTGGATGGTATCTTAATAATATTCTATTTCACAACCATTGATCAATGTCAAAAATTGCATGGCAATGAGGACAAAGATCATATCCTAAACTTGATTTTTGCATTAAATGCATTCCTAAACTAGTCAATTGTATGCTACCTTGCGTATGTTTGGTTTTCTCATATTTTCCATTAGTTTTTTATGTTTACTTTTATGAATAATGATGGTCTTAGAATCCTCTTGGGACATCTAAGAGGTAAGAATAGGGTATGAGTAAAGCTAAAAAGTCAAAGTTGCATAAAGATTAATAGTGTAGTCCTATTTTAACCAATCAAATATTTGAGAATATTTGAGAGGGTTAGAAATATCTACATGTGCTCAATTAAATATTTTTAAATTCTAGAGTCTGTGAACATCATTCGTCTATGTAGAAAAATTGGTAAAAAATAGGAAAATTGTTGAAGATGCCAAAGGGCAATCTAGGAAAAATGGCGCCACCCTATAACATGGTGTGATTTTTCACATTGATGCCACCATTTGGAGCTAGAGAAGCCCACCCATCGGAAAAATGTGCTACCTTTTAACTTAACGTTTTTTTCTTTAGAAATGCCATAATTTTGTTTTGGAACTTTAAGAACATGCTAGACCCATATTTTTGGGCTTTTCCCAAGCGACAGTTTGATCTACCACCTTAATTTTTATGCCTCCACATGGCATATCACTTAGGAAAACATCAAAGTAACTATTTTAAAAGATTTTGCAATTAAATAAGGGAGATTTTAAGGGGCAAGGCCCCTTGATGGGGAGCTCTTCTTCAACCTCTATAAGTGGGACTTGTTGCAATTTGAATCTTTGTAGTTGTGGACCCGCATTTTTCACGTGCGCCCCCACTCGATCGGCGAGACTCGTTTTTTATTTGTGAAAAATTAATTTTTGGAAAAAAAAAGTCGGAGCCGCCACTTTTTTTATTTTTATTTTAAATGGAAAATAAAACAAGAAAGAAAAACCCTAAAATGTGACTCCGTAATTTTTGGAAAAAGCATGTCTTTGAAAAACCCGAGTATAAGTCCGAGGATCAGGTTACTTATTGGGAAGGTACATTTAAAAGGTAGCACCCCTCTAAGCCCACTAAAGGTCTCTACTAACTAAGTTGAGGGAAATGTGAAAATTAATCGATTAATTAAAGATACCTAAGTAAGCTTGGTGATTTAAAAAAATAACATGTTAACAAGAAAATCAACCACAATCATATAAAAGATTTAGGGTACATACCTGAACCACTTCTTAAGCGCTATCATGAAACATCAATTGTTAGTTTAGACAATATATCACTCAGCATGCATTTTATCATGAATATTCAAACAATGTAACAAATATCAAGACATGCCAAGCATTCTCAAACATAGGTATAATTCACAATGATAATTATATTTACAGAATTTAGAAGATAGATGGCAGGGGACGTACCTGGATAGCATAGATAACTTATAACATGTTTCATCAAGTCTTAATGGGTTAGATAATAAATAATAAACAACATAAATCTTATCATTCTTATTATCTAATTCGAAAAGCAAAAATAATCAAAGTATACGAAATCATCAATTATCGCACACATCTTGTATATAATTCCTAAAAATATAGATATGATTTCAATAAATGGCAAGGGTGACAGTAAAGATGAGTTTTAAAAAGATGATTTTATGTAGGGTTTCACCAATTCCCCAATGGATATACACAAATATAGCTTGGAATTAAATATTATTACTTTCGTAAAAAAAATAAAAAAATAAAAAAATAAAAAATTCATGAGTATTAAAAAAAAAAAAACATTTATTCGATAGTTTTAATGAATTGTATTTATAAAAGGAAGTTTTGATTTACTTAAATAAGAAGGCTTTAATTTCATGCAAAGAAAATATTTTTTTTAAAAAAGTTTGTTCTCAAGAAAATAAGTGTTATCACTTTTATAAAGGAAATATTTCATAAGTATTAAAAATAATAATAATAATAATAACAATAATTGATTCCATAGTTTTAATGAAAAAGTTTTAATTTATTTAAATAAAAAGACTTTAATTCCATGCAAGAAAATATTTTTAAAAAGTTCATTCACAAGAAAATAAATGTAATTATCACTTTTATAAAGGAAATATTTCATAAGTATTAAAAATAATAATAATAATAATAATAATGATAATTGATTCCATAGTTTTAAAAAAAAGTTTTAATTTATTTAAATAAAAAGACTTTAATTCCATGCAAGAAAATATTTTTAAAAAGTTCATTCACAAGAAAATAAATGTAATTATCACTTTTATAAAGGAAATATTTCATGAGTATAATAATAATAATAGTAATAATTGAGTCTATAGTTTTAATTAATCTTATAAAAGGAAGTTTCAATTTACTTAAATAAAAAAGGCTTTAATTCCATGCAAAGAAAATATTTTTTTTAAAAAAAAAAAGTTTATTCACAAGAAAATAAATGTTACCACTTTTATAAAGGAAATATTTTATGAGTATTAATAATAACAATAATAATAATAATAATTGATTCCATAGTTTTAATGAATTTTATAAAAGGAAGTTTTAATTTTTTTTATTTAAAAAAAAAGACTTTAATTCCATGTAAAGAAAATGCTTTCAAAAATTCATTTACAAAAAAAAAGAGAAAGAGAAAAAAAAAATAATTAATTAATAATGGTAATAATAATAAAACCTCATAAAAAATATATTTGACAATTTAAATTTTTTTTTTAATGTAAGAATATCTTTTATAATTTAAATTTTTCTTTAATAATTTTTTTTTAACTTTATTTTATTTACAAGAGGATGATTTCCACAACTCTTTATTTAGAAAGCACCAAAAAAAAAATTTTATTATTTTTTTAAAACATAATAAATTTTTTAAATAAGATAAACAATTATTTTATATTTTAATCCAGGAGAACAAAAAAAATGTTTAAAATAATTTAAATATTACAACTTTTTATTTTTTATTTTTGAATAAAAGCTATCATAAAAATTATCAAAACACTTAAAAATTCAAACTTTTTTTTTCATCATCATCAGGAATTATCCCAAAACTAAAAATTAAGCACAATATAAATTTTCATTAATATCCAAATTATTGAAAACTAAAAAAAAAAACTTGCAAAATATTTCAACTTTTCATTAGCATCACAAAATTATCCAAAACGAATAAAACATCTAATTTTTAAACTATCATCCCGAATCATCCAAGACAAATGCCTACAAAAAGTAACATGAAATTAGCAATAATAATAATAATGGTAACTAAAATAAAATAAACAAAATAAATTCAAAAACCAAAAAAAACTAAAAATCCTAACTTGATTTATACTTTATTCAAACAATCATTAGAAATTATCCCAAAGCTAAAAAAAATAAGCACAATATAACTTTTCATTAATATCCAAATTATTGAAAACTAAAAAAAACTTGCAAAATATTTCAACTTTTCATTAACATCACAAAATTATCCAAAACGAATAGAACATCTAATTTTTAAACTATCATCCCGAATCATCCAAGACAAATGCCTACAAAAAGTAACATGAGATTAGCAATAATAATAATGATAACTAAAATAAAATAAATAAAATAAATTCAAAAAACCAAAAAAACTAAAAATCCTAACTTAATTTATATTTTGTTCAAACAATCATTAACACATCTCATATAAATACATTAAATCCAACAAAACACTCACCGGAAGACATTAAATCCTATTATAACCGTCCATGATTTCATTCCCTTTCCTTTAACAAATAAATAAAAACATGCCCATAGCATCATTCACATAAGGACTGACCATATATTCACATTCGTTTGCATTTTAAATCCAACAAAACGAAGTCAAAGAACACTAACCTTGCTTGCAGCTACCCTCTTTCACGGTTGTGTCACTTTTTCTTCTCAGTCTAGTTGTATCTGCTTCTTTGATCTGGCTCGTGTGTTCCTTCACCACAAAGAGTCCCCGAATCAGCCTATACGTCCTTTAGAAGTTCCACCCGTAAACGTGATCTCCATGTCTACAATTTTCTTCTGAATCTCGTTCAAAAAAAATCCACCAAAATTCCTCTAGAGCTCTCTTTTTTCTCTCCCTAAGACGTCTCCCTCTATCTTCAAGCTCTCATCTAAAAAAAATCATCCTCCTCTCTCTCCTTAATCGTCTTTCTCATATTCTCCAAAAAAAAACCCTAAATCCCCTTCATCACGCCTCTCATCCTTTTTTTTTGCATGTGAGTTGACTTTTGTTTCCTTCTCTGAATTCCCCCTGCTCTCTTTCTTGCAAAATACAGTCTATCTCTTCAATATGCCACCTTAATTCTTCCTAAAATATATCATCTCTTTTCCTTTTCCGTTTAAAATATGCTTTGACCCAAAACACTACTGAAACCTCCTTCCATCATCACGTGATTCTTTTTCCAAAAGACAAATTACATTACCTTATTTGCCGCTCATCATTTCTTTTTTTCATACATAAGCTGAATCTTCCCCATAACATGGCTCCATTCATTTTTTCCATATGTCTACTCTTGGAACCAATATGGTAGCTACCCACTCCAAGCTTCACATCATAGGCACTTTCTTATCTTTTTATTGGTGGACTTCCTACAAAATTTCAAAGTTAATAAAGTAATAGTAATAATAATAATAATAATAATAATGAAAACGTTTAAACAAAATTATTAAATTAAACTAAATAAGTAAAGACAAGTATTATGGAAAAGTGATAAAATAATAGGAAAATAAAATAAATGAAGAAATATACAAAATAATAAATAAAATAAAATAAACAAAAATATAAGGGTAAAAAAAAGTCAAGCAATGTGATTTTACAAAAACGAGTCTTGCAAGTCATACAAGCCATGCAACCATGCAAACCATGCCCATGCAAAAAATTATCTAAATGGGCCTAAGGTGACTAAATGGGCCTAGAATGCCTAAATTGGCCTAAGGTGCCTAAATGGGCCTAGGGTGCCTAAATGGGCCTAGGGTGCCTAAATGGGCCTAAGGTGCCTAAAAGGGCCTATGGTGCCTAAATTGACTTAAGGTGCCTAAGTGGGCCTAAAGTGCCTAAATGGGCCTAAAGTGTCTAAATGGGCCTAAAGTGATGCCTAATGGGCCAAGTGTACCTAAATGGGCCTAAAGTAATCTAAGTGGGCCTAGGGTGACTAAGTGAGCCTAAAGTGGCTAAATGGGCCTAAAGTGATCTAAGTGGGCCTAGGGTAACTAAGTGGGCCTAAAGTGTCTAAATGGGCCTAAAGTGATGCCTAATGGGCCAAGTGTACCTAAATGGGCCTAGGGTTACCTAAATGGGCCTAGGGTGCCTAAAAGCTATCCTAAAAAAAGCGACAAAAGCCTAAGTCTAAGTTAGGGCTGCCAAGGGTCACAATAAGGGGTCAAATAATCCCTTAACCAAAGTCTCCAAGGTGGCTTAGAAAAGATAGGCTACACGAGTATTAATGGGCCACTAGGGAATTGCTATAAACGACATGTGCGAGGAAGACAAAATAGAGGGTCTACAAATATGCCCCTCTTCAGTAGAGATCACGAGTGTAGGGAATGTGAGTAAAAGTACGAATGATGAGCAAAACGAAGTGAATTATATCGAAGAACTAAAAGAGAAGGACCTGAGATTTTGTCCTAGCACATGACGAGAATAAGCTCTAAACACGGGGACATAATCACAAAAACGAAATAACTTCAGGTCGTGAGCTCAAGGCTTTACACAGAAAGAATGACTCTGGGTCATAGACGAGAGAAATGACTCTGGGTCATAAGTGAAAAATCGACTCTAGGTCGAGAGCTCTAGGCTCTAAATGGAAAAGAAATGACTTTGGGTCATAAATGAAAAACGAGTCTAGGTCAAGAGCTCTGGGCTCTAAATGTAAAATCGACTCTGGGTCGAGAGCTCTGGGCTCTAAATGGAAGAGAAATGACTCTGGGTCATAAATGGAAAATCGACTCTGGGTTGAAAGCTTTGGGCTCTAAATGGAAAAGAAATGACTCTGGGTCATAAATGAAAAACGACTCTAGGTCGAGAGCTCTGGGCTCTAAATGGAAAATGGACTCTAGGTCGAGAGCTCTGGGTTCTAAATGGAAAAGAAATGACTCTAGGTCATAAATGGAAAATCAACTCTGAGTCGAGAGCTCTGGGCTCTAAATGGAAAATTGACTCTGGGTCGAGAGCTCTGGGCTCTAAATGGAAAAGAAATGACTCTGGGTCATAAATGAAAAATCGACTCTAGGTCGAGAGCTTTGGGCTCTAAATGGAAAATTGACTCTGGGTCGAGAGCTCTGGGCTCTAAATGGAAAAGAAATGACTCTGGGTCATAAATGAAAAACGACTCTAGGTCGAGAGCTCTGGGCTCTAAATGGAAAATGGACTCTGGGTCGAGAGCTCTAAGCTCTAAATGGAAAAGAAATGACTCTGGGTCATAAATGGAAAATCGACTCTGGGTCGAGAGCTCTAGGCTCTAAATGGAAAAGAAATGACTCTGGATCATAAATGAAAAACGACTCTAGGTCGAGAGCTCTGGGCTCTAAATGGAAAAGAAATGACTCTGGGTCATAAATGGAAAATTGACTCTGGGTCGAGAGCTCTGGGCTCTAAATGGAAAAGAAATGCCTCTAGGTCACAAATGGAAAATCGACTCTAGGTCGAGAGCTCTGGGCTCTAAATGGAAAATCGACTCTAAGTCGAGAGCTCTGGGCTCTAAATGGAAAAGAAATGACTCTAGGTCACAAATGGAAAATCGACTCTAGGTCGAGAGCTTTGGGCTCTAAATGGAAAATCGACTCTGGGTCATAAATGGAAAATCGACTCTAGGTCGAGAGCTTTGGGCTCTAAATGGAAAAGAAATGACTCTGGGTCATAAATGAAAAACGACTCTAGGTCGAGAGCTCTGGGCTCTAAATGGAAAATGGACTCTGGGTCGAGAGCTTTGGGCTCTAAATGGAAAAGAAATGACTCTGGGTCATAAATGGAAAATCGACTTTGGGCTCTAAATGGAAAATTGACTATGGGTCGAGAGCTCTGAGCTCTAAATGGAAAAGAAATGACTCTGGGTCATAAATGGAAAATCGACTCTGGGTCGAGAGCTCTAGGCTCTAAATGGAAAAGAAATGACTCTGGGTCATAAATGGAAAATCGACTCTGGGTCGAGAGCTCTGGGCTCTAAATGGAAAAGAAATGACTCTGGGTCACAAATGGAAAATCGACTCTGGGTCGAGAGCTCTGGGCTCTAAATGGAAAATCGACTCTAGGTCAAGAGCTCTAGGCTCTAAATGGAAAATCGACTCTGGGTCATAAATGGAAAATCGACTCTGGGTTGAGAGCTCTAGGCTCTAAATGGAAAATCGACTCTGGGTCAAGAACTCTGGACTCTAAATGGAAAATCGACTCTAGGTCGAGAGCTCTGGGCTCTAAATGGAAAATCAACTCTGGGTCATAAATGGAAAATCGACTCTGGGTCGAGAGCTCTAGGCTCTAAATGGAAAAGAAATGACTCTGGGTCATAAATGAAAAAACGACTCTAGGTCGAGAGCTCTGGGCTCTAAATGGAAAAGAAATGACTCTAGGTCATAAATGAAAAAACGACTCTAGGTCAAGAGCTCTAGGCTCTAAATGGAAAAGAAATGACTCTGGGTCATAAATGAAAAACGACTCTAGGTTGAGAGCTCTGGGCTCTAAATGGAAAATGGACTCTAGGTCGAGAGCTTTGGGCTCTAAATGGAAAAGAAATGACTCTGGGTCGTAAATGGAAAATCGACTCTGGGTCGAGAGCTCTGGGCTCTAAATGGAAAAGAAATGACTAACTCGAAAGTGGATAGGAAGCAAATGGATCAAAGTCGTATGATCGAAATGCTAGGGGCTAGACTTATAAGCTTAGGAATGGAAATATGCCCCAGTATCCAAGGTGCTCGCAGTGCTGAAACAACCAATAAATCGATCATTCGCTGAAATCAATGAGTCAGTAACTGATGCATCATGACAAACCTCTGAAAAATCTGAACTGAAAAAGCTCTCTATGCCTCACAAGCTGCTCTGGCGACAAACCTCAAGAGGTAAATCTCGGAGTGTGTATATCGTGACTCATCTAAAAGAAAAACTCAAAGTGCACGAAAATACTGCTCATCTAGATAACCCGATCCACAAGATAATCAATGACGAAAACAATCTATCTCATGAGCATCTGGCTAAAGGATCCACCCATGCTCCTCGGGTGAAACCTGATGTGACCCATCTCTATCTCAACAAATCCATGTAGGGAGGTCCTGATACAGTTAGTCGTCGGAATCTCCAGGCTAGTACTCAATCTAAAACTAAGTCGGCCACTGTCTCAGTCTCAAGGATACTCAAAGAAAAAAATGAGGAAATATGCCCCAGTATAAGATCCGATATCAAAGCCATGAGATAAACAACCGACACTAATCATCCATGCTCATATCACTGCCTAAACAAATCTCATAAAGGAGAGGGGAATATGCCCCAGTATGGATATTTGATGCACAATAAAGAATCTGTCAAAATCCATCAAGCATATCTGTAACCATGAATAAGATAGCCACAAAACCCAAAACGACTAGGAATCTCAGAGAAATGAGGAGATATGCCCTAGTGTGAATATCTAATGCACAACCAAAGGATGAATCCAACATCATCAATCAACTATCCTCAGCTCAACAATAATCCGCTAAGAAGTCAGAATGAAGTATCGACCAATGCCTCAAGGGAGACACTCCAAATCTAATCTCAAATGAATAGCCAAAATGATGAGTGATGTGGTAATCTTAGGAGTAGAAGCATGTCTCTGATGAAACCCTAACTAAATCTTATAGGAATTTGGTAACCTCAAAATGGGGAAATATGCCCCAGTATGGATGTCTGGTGCATGGCAAAAAGATGAATCTGACATCTTCAATGAACTGTCTCCAAAGCCAAAAATCCATCAAACATCAATGTGCCAAGCAAGAGAGAGACCAAATGCTTCCAAAAGTATCTTCCATAAAAGAGAACATAGTAGCGGCTATACTTCAACCAATCTATAAAAGTCTATCCAAGTGATGACTGTCAAAGATAACGTCTGATCTCGTGGTCTCAGGGTGGTCTTAAGACACGGGACATAACGTAAGCCAAGGTGATAGGGTGAAAGAAATGAAGGAAAACTAGGCTCAAATACCCAATGATCAAACCCATACCCTCGTGTACAAGATGTAATGCATCGAAAAATCTCATGAGCCGTGGACTTAAAAGTAACCAAAGGAAATAATGTCGATATTGAAACAAGAGGGAGGATAAATGGTTAAACTATCAATAAAACATGTGAATGATGTGAAGAAGGTATCAAATCAAAAATGTGTATCAATATACAGGAAATGGATAAAAGGTGGAACGAAGATCTAGAAAGAGGTGATGACACACAAAAAAAGGAAATGAGAAAGTGAAATGAATGATGATCAACCCATATCAGTGTAATAAAGGAAAGTCATATCACCAATGATGGAATGGTGGGTAAGACAGTGATTCAGAGACCCTAGTAAAAGGTTTCTCATCTCTCATAAGTTACTCATCTCTCATACCTAATACCTATCAACCATGACCCAAGAATCATAGGATCTCATAGAACTCTCACATGAACTCTCGACACTCCAAATGCATAACAAGAGTGCCTCAAAGAGTGGAAACTCATATAAAAATCTCATAAGAACCCACAATGAAAAATGTACCCAATAAACAAACCTTAAAAGGTGACATAAGTGTCCAATGGAGCAAGTTATCATACACGAACATATCATTGCATTTTTTTATTATTATTATTATTTTGGTTTTTTTTTTTTTTTTTTTTTTGCACATGCTCTGATTATCACTAAGTCGAACTCTAACGGGAAAGATATAAGGAATGAATAGACTCTCTCAAATAGCTGATGAACACACGAAGCCCCATCTTATGAGACAACCTCTAGAGCTAAAGTCTCTGAATTAGTGCCAAATGATGGAATGAAGAGGGTGATACAACTACCCAATATGCATCAATATGTGAAGAATTAACATTCCAATCGGAGAAAATATGAAGTGTAACAACAAATGATAAGAGTCGGGATCAAGATGAAAATGTGGAAATAATGGAGTATAATAGACAGAGTGATGAAGTGATAATAGAAAAGATGAGAAAAATAAATATATAAGTCCACAGCTCATGAGGCCTTCTTAGCAAAGCATAACTATACAGCGAAAGGCCCCAACCCGGGTATAGAAATGGTAATCAAGGCTATAGAAAAGAAAAGGCTATAGCGTACCACGCGAGGCTCAATGGGCTAGCAACGGTATAATATATCAATAAATGTGATAAGGTGTAAGGCTAAACGAAATGACGGCCACCCATCCTACGACCATAATCTCAAACGTAATACTTCTTCAGCTGATCCACATTGGTAGGCTCTGAGAATTGGTTTCCATCTAAGTCGGTCAACCATGCAGCCCCTTCTGGAGTCAACTCTCGAATAACATAAGGCCCACTCCAACTAGGTCTAAACTTCCCTCTAGGGTCTCCAACTAAGCCTCTGAGAATCCTTAAAACCAATCGCCTTTCTGTAATGGTCTTGGTTTAACTCGTTTCTTGAAAGCACGAGTCATCTTCCTCTGATAGGCCTGAACATGATCTACTGCTCTTAATCTCTTCTCATCCAAAAGGTTAAGTTGATCAAATCGAGCCTGAGCCCACTCTGTCTCAGAGATCTGCTGCTCGAGAGCTACCCTTAATGAACCCATCTCTATCTCAACTGGCAAAACAACCTCCATACCATACACCAGAGAGTAAGGTGTAGCTCCTGTAGAGGTACGAAAAGAGGTACGGTATGCCCACAATGCAAAGGGGAGTTTCTCTGACCAATCTCGAGAAGTCTCAACCATCTTCCTCAAAATCTTCTTAATATTCTTGTTTGCGGCCTCTACTGCCCCATTGGTCTGTGGCCTATATGCAGAAGATCTATGATGTCGGATGCCACATTTCTGCAGCAAAGTGTCAACCTCAGCTCGAAAGTGTACCCCTCTGTCAGAAATCAACTCATGTGGCACCCCATAACGACAGATGATGTGTGATCTGATGAAACTGGCGACTCTAGCAGATGTCAACTTCGCATATGATGTAGCCTCCACCCACTTGGTGAAATAATCTATGGCGACTAGGATGAACTCATGACCACTGGAAGATTTTGGTGAAACCTTCCCAATAATATCAATACCCCATACTGAAAATGGCCATGGCGAGGTCAAAGCGTGTAACTCTGATGGTGGTGCATGAATGAGATCACCATGAGTCTGGCATTCGGGACATCTCTGAACAAATCGACAACAATCTGTCTCCATAGTCATCCAAAAGTAACCCGTCCTCATAATCTTACGGGCCAGCATGTGTCCCCCCATGTGTGGACCACAAACTCCCGCATGAACCTCTCTCATCGCTCGATCTGCAGAGGTTCGATCCAAACATAAGAAAAGCATACCATCAGCTGATCGCCTATATAGAGTCTCTCCACAAATCACAAATCTAGTGGCTAACTGCCTCAATGCCCTACGATCCTTGGCAGTGGCAGCCTCTGGGTATATGCTAGATCTAAGAAGCTGATAAATGTCATGATACCAAGGTAGATCATCCTGGGTCTCCGTCTCTCCAATCAAACAACAATAGGCGGGGGCAAACCTCGACTCAATCAACAATGGACATATAACCACATCAATCGGAATATCCACGGAAGAAGCTAAGGTAGCTAAGGCATCAGCAAACTGGTTTTATGCTCTAGGTAGACGAGTGTATCTCAAGTCATCAAATCTCCCAACTAGTAACTCTAAATAAGCATGATACGACCTAAGCTTTACATCCCTAGTCTTCCAATCTCTCTGAATCTGCCTGAGTACGAGATTGGAGTCACCAAATACTTCCATCTATCTAATGCCAAGCTCTATTGCAGTCTCTAAACCAAGGATACAAGCCTCATACTCAACTATGTTGTTCGTGGCGGGATGTCGATCTGAAAACACCAAACGAACTGACCTCGGAATATGATCACCTTGGGGGGATATCAACAAAACGCCTATCCCAAACCCTAATTGGTTGGCTGCACCATCAATGCGCCAACCTGATAAGCTAGTCATGGCAATGAACTCCTCATCTGGAAAATCATCATCAACTGGTCTACCCTCAGATATCAGTAATGAAGCCAAATGATCGACGACAATACTTCCCTTAATAGACTTTTGAGAAACATACTGAATATCAAACTCTGTCAAGAGTACGAGCCATCTCTTCAATCTACCAGTCAATGCAGGTCTATCAAACAGAAACCTCAAAGGATCTAACTGAGAAATCAAGCACACTGAATACTCAGCCATGTAGTGCCTCAATCTCCTGGTGGCCCAAACTAACGCTAAACACATGCACTCAATCATAACATATCTCATCTCATACTCCAGCATCCTCTTACTCAAATAGTAAATCGCTCGCTCTTTCCCGGAGTCATCGAGTTGAGCTAGCATGCATCCCAAGACCATGTCTGAAACTGACAAATACAAAAGAAGTGGACGTCCTGGCATAGGAGGCACTAAAATAGGAGGAGAAAGCAAATACTCCTTGATCTTCTCAAATGCGATCTGGCAGTCGTCATTCCAAACCATTGGCTGATTCTTCCTCAAAAAACAAAAGATGGGCTCACATATGTCTGTCAATCTGGCTATGAAACAACTAATATACTGTAACCTGCCTAGAAAACCCCTGATCTCTTTCTCAGTCCTTGGCACAGGCATGTCAAGTATGGCTTTGATTTTATCTAGGTCGACCTCTATGCCCCGATCACTGACCATATGCCCTAACAGTTTCCCAGAAGTCACTCCAAATGTGCACTTCTTGGGGTTTAGCCTCAGTCTGAATTTCCGAGTCCTCTCAAAGAATCTCTCTAGGGCCGCTAGGTGATCTGCTCTACCTCGAGATTTCACAATCATATCATCCACATAAACTTCCACATCCTTATGCATCATGTCATGAAACAAAGTGGTAGCGGCTCTCTAATAAGTAGCTTCTGCATTCTTCAACCCAAATGGCATAACTCTGTAACAATAGGTACCCCACTCAGTAATGAAGGTTGTCTTCTCCATATCCTCTGGAGCCATCAAAATCTGATTATACCCCGAGAATCCATCCATGAAAGACAACATCGAATGGCCTACGGTGCTATCAACCAACAAATCAATATGTGGGAGGGGAAAATCATCCTTAGGGCTGACTTTATTAAGGTCTCTGAAATCAACACAAACTCTAACCTTGCCATCTTTTTTGGGAACTGGGACGACATTAGCCAATCACTCTGGATACTCAACTACTGATATAAACCCAACACTGAGTTGTTTCTAAATTTCCTCTTTCACCTGTAGACTCCAACGTGGGTGTAATCGCCTCAATTTCTGCTTAACTGGTCTAACATGTGGTAGAATAGGCAGATGGTGCTGGACTATAGAGGGATCCAAACCCGGCATGTCCTCATAAGACCATGCAAAAACATCCAAGTATGATCTAAGTAAATGAATAAGTATATCTCTCTCATCTGTAGAGAGGGGTGAACCAATCTTCAGCTCTCTAGGCTGATCCTCTGTGCCAAAATCAACAGTCTCAACATCCCCTACAGTAGGTAAAACCCTCTCATCTATCGAGTCCAAGTCATGATCGAAAGAGTCTCTATCTGAATCAGGCTGCATGAACTCATCATCTATATCAAGTATCTGTGGAGTGAGTGAGTAGGGTGCAGATATATAAATACTATCACAAGAGGCAGGCAAATACTCGAAAATACTCAAATCCATAGATACGAAATCATAAACATCGTCAGAGCGGGAAATGAATCCCGATAAAATGTCAAATGAAAGAGGTGGGTCCACAAAGTCGGACACTCCCTCAATAAAGACAAAAGTGTCCTCAAACTCATCATTACCAACTGTAACATCCTCCACAAGCTCTGGAGCAAGAACCATCTGGGTCTCCTCGGCAACCTCGATAGCAGACACCCCAAACATATCAAACGGTGAAGCAAACTCAGGCTGAACCACCTCGACGATCTGACCCACACTCATATCCATCTCATCCTGATACTCGTCATAAGGAACAACTCCATCAGTCACCCTAGTAGGCTCAAAGTCTACTCCATAGTCAGTAGTCTCCTGGACTAGATGAATCTCCATAACCATAACTGGGCTAACATCGTCCTCAAACACATCATCAATATAAGCGAAATTCCCCAACATAAATAAATCGAATCTCTCCTGAACTCATCAACAATGAATATCTCAAGCATATCGAGAGAGTGAACTATCTCTGGTTAATCTGTGTTAGCCATCCACCTATCATCCAACACATCCATCTCAGGCTCATCATGAAGAAAACCATGTCAATCAAATCTCCCATCTTAGAAAAAAAACTATCATCCTCTATAAGGACTCTCATCTGATAAACTTTAACTCATAATCCACTAAACTCATCATATGTACGAAGTCATCCTCAACAATGTCACTGGCTAACTAGGTGGCGGGGGTGGGTGGTAATGAATCATACGACATCTCATCCTAAACTGAATGCTATCTATCTCACTATCCATCAATCATCTGGCTCAAACCTGCTAATGTCTCTTGAATAGAGTCGTGGTGACTACAAGTCGATCAACTATAACATGCTAAAGATCCATACCTGACTGCTTTGAAACCGTGATCAATCTATCTCCAACTCGGATATAAGAAGTCAAATCTAAACTAAAATGAATAACACTCCTATAAGGTATAAAGGCACGAAAAGATAAATGACATGAAGAAAACTCAGAAGATGTGGAAACACACTAATCACTAAGCAGAAAGGTGGCCCAATTGAAACTCAAATATGTACCAATCTCTGAGCACACCAAAAGGAGACTACGAAGAGGATAACTGAACTCAATTGTGACCAAGGCAGCCCTGAAGGTCCACTGATGCACCCACGTATAGGAATGAAATCTTAATTGGGTCTAGGCTAACCTACAAGGTTGAGGTGGCTCTATAAGATAAGATGGGTGGGTTAAAAGATCCCTAGCAGAAGCGATCGTACCCTCCGGCGGTACGCAACCCTTTGCACGCCTCCAAGGAGACGGGGTGCTTCTATGCAAGGTGGTCATTACCTCCACACATGCACTTCCTCGCGTTCCCAAGGGGTTTCTTAAAAGGAAAGGCTCTCCCATCTCTCAACACTCAGGGATAATCTAAAGTGCACAATGAAGGATGTGGGTGCATCCGAAAAACCTAAGGTCTAAAGTGAGAGAGTGAACAAAGACAAGCGATCATACGATCATGCAAGAGAAAGGGTTGTCATGCAACAAGAGAAGGGCATATTTGTAGACCCTCTATTTTGTCTTCCTCGCACATGTCGTTTATAGCAATTCCCTGGTGGCCCATTAATACTCTTGTAGCCTATCTTTTCTAAGCCACCTCGAAGACTTTGGTTGAGGGATTATCTGACCCCTTATTGTGACCCTTGGCAGCCCTAACTTAGACTTAGGCTTTTCTTGCTTTTTTTAGGATAGCTTTTAGGCACCCTAGGCCCACTTAGGCACCCTAGGCCCATTTAGGTAACCCTGGGCCCATTTAGGTACACTTGGCCCATTAGGCATCACTTTAGGCCCATTTAGACACTTTAGGCCCACTTAGTTACCCTAGGCCCACTTAGATCACTTTAGGCCCATTTAGCCACTTTAGGCTCACTTAGTCACCCTAGGCCCACTTGATTACTTTAGGCCCATTTAGGTACACTTGGCCCATTAGGCATCACTTTAGGCCCATTTAGACACTTTAGGCCCACTTAGATCACTTTAGGCCCATTTAGGCACTTTAGGCCCACTTAGGCACCTTAAGTCAATTTAGGCACCATAGGCCCATTTAGGCACCCTAGGCCCATTTAGGCACTTTAGGCCCATTTAGGCACCTTAGGCCAATTTAGGCATTCTAGGCCCATTTAGGCACCTTAGGCCCATTTAGATCATTTTTTGCATGGGCATGGTTTGCATGGTTGCATGGCTTGTATGACTTGCAAGACTCGTTTTTGTAAAATCACATTGCTTGACTTTTTTTTACCCTTATATTTTTGTTTATTTTATTTTATTTATTATTTTGTATATTTCTTCATTTATTTTATTTTCCTATTATTTTATCACTTTTCCATAATACTTGTCTTTACTTATTTAGTTTAATTTAATAATTTTGTTTAAACGTTTTCATTATTATTATTATTATTATTATTACTATTACTTTATTAACTTTGAAATTTTGTAGGAAGTCCACCAATAGAAAGATAAGAAAGTGCCTATGATGTGAAGCTTGGAGTGGGAAGCTACCATATTGGTTCCAAGAGTAGACATATGGAAAAAATGAATGGAGCCATGTTATGGGGAAGATTCAGCTTATGTATGAAAAAAAGAAATGATGAGCAGCAAATAAGGTAATGTAATTTGTCTTTTGGAAAAAGAATCACGTGATGATGGAAAGAGGTTTCAGTAGTGTTTTGGGTCAAAGCATATTTTAAACGGAAAAGGAAAAGAGATGATATATTTTAGGAAGAATTGAGGTGGCATATTGAAGAGACAGACTGTATTTTGCAAGAAAGAGAGCAGGGGGAATTCAGAGAAGGAAACAAAAGTCAACTCACATGCAAAAAAAAAAAAGAGGAGAGGCGTGATGAAGGGGATTTGGGGTTTTTTTTTTGGAGAATATGAGAAAGACGATTAAGGAGAGAGAGGAGGATGATTTTTTTTAGAGGAGAGCTTGAAGATAGAGGGAGACGTCTTAGGGAGAGAAAAAAGAGAGCTCTAGAGGAATTTTGGTGGATTTTTTTTGAACGAGATTCAGAAGAAAATTGTAGACATGGAGATCACGTTTCCGAGTGGAACTTCTAAAGGACGCATAGGCTGATTCGGGGACTCTTTGTGGTGAAGGAACACACGAGCCAGATCGAAGAAGCAGATACAACTAGACTGAGAAGAAAAAGTGACACAACCGTGAAAGAGGGTAGCTGCAAGCAAGGTTAGTGTTCTTTGACTTCGTTTTGTTGGATTTAAAATGCAAACGAATGTGAATATATGGTCAGTCCTGATGTGAATGATGCTATGGGCATGTTTTTATTTATTTTTAAAGGAAAGGGAATGAAATCATGGACGGTTATAATAGGATTTAATGTCTTCCGGTGAGTGTTTTGTTGGATTTAATGTATTTATATGAGATGTGTTAATGATTGTTTGAACAAAATATAAATTAAGTTAGGATTTTTAGTTTTCTTGGTTTTTTGAATTTATTTTATTTATTTTATTTTAGTTATCATTATTATTATTGCTAATCTCATGTTACTTTTTGTAGGCATTTGTCTTGGATGATTCGGGATGATAGTTTAAAAATTAGATGTTTTATTCGTTTTGGATAATTTTGTGATGTTAATGAAAAGTTGAAATATTTTGCAAGTTTTTTTTAGTTTTCAATAATTTGGATATTAATGAAAAGTTATATTGTGCTTATTTTTTTTAGCTTTGGGATAATTCCTGATGATTGTTTGAATAAAGTATAAATCAAGTTAGGATTTTTAGTTTTTTTTGGTTTTTGAATCTATTTTGTTTATTTTATTTTAGTTATCATTATTATTATTATTGCTAATTTCATGTTACTTTTTGTAGGCATTTGTCTTGGATGATTCGGGATGATAGTTTAAAAATTAGATGTTTTATTCGTTTTGGATAATTTTGTGATGTTAATGAAAAGTTGAAATATTTTGCAAGTTTTTTTTATTAGTTTTCAATAATTTGGATATTAATGAAAATTTATATTGTGCTTAATTTTTAGTTTTGGGATAATTCCTGATGATGATGAAAAAAAAAAGTTTGAATTTTTAAGTATTTTGATAATTTTTATGATAGCTTTGTTCAAAAATAAAAAATAAAAAGTTGTAATATTTAAATTATTTTAAACATTTTTTTTGTTCTCTTGGATTAAAATATAAAATAATTGTTTATCTTATTTAAAAAATTTATTATGTTTTAAAAAAATAATAAAAAAAAAAAAATTGTGCTTTCTAAATAAAGAGTTGTGGAAATCATCCTTTGTAAATAAAATAAAGTTTAAAAAAAAATTATTAAAGAAAAATTTAAATTATAAAAGATATTCTTACATTAAAAAAAAATTTTTAAATTGTCAAATATATTTTTTATGAGGTTTTATTATTATTACCATTATTATTTAATTAAACTTTTTTTCTCTTTCTCTTTTTTTTGTAAATGAATTTTTGAAAGCATTTTCTTTACATGGAATTAAAGTCTTTTTTTAAAAAAAAATTAAAACTTCCTTTTATAAAATTCATTAAAACTATGGAATCAATTATTATTATTATTATTATTAATACTCATAAAATATTTCCTTTATAAAAGTGATAACATTTATTTTCTTGTGAATAAACTTTTAAAAAAAAAATATATTTTCTTTGCATGGAATTAAAGCCTTTTTTATTTAAGTAAATTGAAACTTCCTTTTATAAGATTAATTAAAACTATAGACTCAATTATTACTATTATTATTATTATACTCATGAAATATTTCCTTTATAAAAGTGATAATTACATTTATTTTCTTGTGACTGAACTTTTTAAAAATATTTTCTTGCATGGAATTAAAGTCTTTTTATTTAAATAAATTAAAACTTTTTTTTAAAACTATGTAATCAATTATTATTATTATTATTATTATTAATACTTATGAAATATTTCCTTTATAAAAGTGATAATCACATTTATTTTCTTGTGAATGAACTTTTTAAAAATATTTTCTTGCATGGAATTAAAGTCTTTTTATTTAAATAAATTAAAACTTTTTCATTAAAACTATGGAATCAATTATTGTTATTATTATTATTATTATTAATACTTATGAAATATTTCCTTTATAAAAGTGATAACATTTATTTTCTTGAGAACAAACTTTTTTAAAAAAAATATTTTCTTTGCATGAAATTAAAGCCTTCTTATTTAAGTAAATCAAAACTTCCTTTTATAAATACAAGTCATTAAAACTATCGAATAAATGTTTTTTTTTTTTAATACTCATGAATTTTTTATTTTTTTATTTTTTTATTTTTTTTACGAAAGTAATAATATTTAATTCCAAGCTATATTTGTGTATATCAATTGGGGAATTGATGAAACCCTACATAAAATCATCTTTTTAAAACTCATCTTTACTGTCACCCTTGCCATTTATTGAAATCATATCTATATTTTTAGGAATTATATACAAGATGTGTGCGATAATTGATGATTTCGTATACTTTGATTATTTTTGCTTTTCGAATTAGATAATAAGAATGATAAGATTTATGTTGTTTATTATTTATTATCTAACCCATTAAGACTTGATGAAACATGTTATAAGTTATCTATGCTATCCAGGTACGTCCCCTGCCATCTATCTTCTAAATTCTGTAAATATAATTATCATTGTGAATTATACCTATGTTTGAGAATGCTTGGCATGTCTTGATATTTGTTACATTGTTTGAATATTCATGATAAAATGCATGCTGAGTGATATATTGTCTAAACTAACAATTGATGTTTCATGATATCGCTTAAGAAGTGGTTCAAGTATATACCCTAAATCTTCTATATGATTGTGGTTGATTTTCTTGTTAACATGTTATTTTTTTAAATCACCAAGCTTACTTAGGTATCTATAATTAATCGATTAATTATCACGTTTCCCTCAACTTAGTTAGTAGAGACCTTTAGAGGGCTTAGAGGGGTGCTACCTTTTAAAGGTACCTTCCCAATAGGTAACCTGATCCCCAGACTTAGACTCAGGTTTTTCAAAGACATGCTTTTTCCAAAAATTATGGAGTCACATTTTAGGGTTTTTCTTTCTTGTTTTATTTTCCCTTTAAAATAAAAATAAAATAAATGGCGGCTCCAACTTTTTTTCCAAAAATTAATTTTTCACAAATAAAAAGCTAGTCTCGCCGATCGAGTAGGGGCGCACGTGAAAAATGCGGGTCCACAAATTGGCGACTCCATTGGGGATTTTGAGGATCAAGCTTGAACACTAGTTAAGGAAAATGTGGCGTTTAATTGATCGATTAGAGGGTACCTCCTTTTCCTAGGCAAGGTGATTCGATTTGCTTGATTGGTCTGCTATCTTGACATGTTTGATTGTCTTGGATGATCACTTGATTGCTTGCTCACTTCAGCATGATTCACTCACATATGCTAGATAGGACTTTGATTTTATGATATTCATCTGCTTAGTATGACTGCTTGTTGCATGACAGTAGTGTTTTCCAACTTTTAAGAGCCTTTTATGCACTAAGAAGCTATTCCTAGTCATGGTTAGTAGCCAAGCTTCTTCTCATCCCAAAGAGGATTACCTTAGGAGAAGATCAACACAAGAATGCATTGATTCTTAGGTACAATTCAATTCCTACTATAAAATTCAAGATTTTCTCATCTAATTCTAAGGATTTTTTTTTTTCAAATGTTTCTAGGATTTGACGTAATTGATGTTTTATAGACACTATAAAAGTTTTCCTATAGGTTAGGTTCCTTGTGGTTGATTTAGATCATTATGTGTGGATGTTGAGTAGACCTAGAGATGATTTATTGTTTTATTCAATAGAGGATTTGAATGTTGAAAGTGCAATTGAGTTTTTGCTTGGATTAATCCTATTCAAAGTTTCAATAGGCATGAATATATCTGGATGACTTTTTATTCAATTGATAATTCTTTATTCTATTTCATCTAAATCACCATAATCGTTCAATCATCATTCATTCATTTTATCATGAATACTTTTTATTTTCTTTTTAACTCATTTGTAAATCTCATAAGCTATAGATTTTCAACATTTAAATTCAATATCTTAAGTTTTAGATGAGCAATCCCTATGGAGATGACCTAACACTATACTAGTTTATTTCTTTTAAAATAAAAAAAAAATGGCTTGAGAAACGAATAAAGACATATCAAAAGGTTGTTGCTATAAATCATATTTCTCAAAATTCATAAAGTAAGTCTACCTATGCATAACTAAATAAAACACCAAAGCCAATACTTTTGTTGTATGGCTAGACATGATATGTGCATTTTGGATATAATTTTTCTTGATTAATTACTATTCTTACTTAATTAATGGATAATTGAGATGTGTTATGATGGATTAATATTTTCTTTCTTGCCTTGATCGTTTTTGTGACCAAAAGGAATATATAAACAAATTTTTAGTGCATCTAGGAAGTGATGATATATTAAGTTTTTCTTAATGCACTACATTTGAGGGATATATATGTTTCATTATTGTTGTCTTATTTTCTTTTTACACACTACATTTTATGCTTATATCTTTGTTTAAGTATATTTCAAGTAACAAGTTTGAGAAGACAAGAAAAGTGAAATGAACTTATTAGTGTCATTCATATTTTTCAATGATTTTTGGTGAGAACTAGGTTGAGTGACATTAGTGCATCTTAATTTAAGAGTCAAAGATCCATTTATAATATTGATGTTTTGTCCCTAAATCACCAATAGAGAGGTTTGTTAATGTAGTAGTTTAAGTTGAAAATTTTGCTCCAAAAGTTATTTGTCCGAACCTACTTTACTACCATAGAGATATATACATGCCATGTTCGAGTTGAAAACTCTGTACTTAAAGCTTGGTAAGTAGACCTCGAGTTGAATTAGTAAAAGTAATGTGTGCTAACATAAACATTTTAGTAGCAATTAAGTGTAAAAAGGAATTAATGGATGCTTGAAAGCACATGGAAGTGATCCATGTAGAATATTATATGAAAAACAAGAAAAACAACCTTGGACGCCCAAACATTTAACAAAGGGCACTCAAGCATCACCTTGGAAGGCTCAAGAACTTTGCATATATAGTTGAAATTTAAAAAAAAATAAATTATAAAAGAACTATATATTTTTTAAAGATGATGTTATCCTTATTTAACACAATAAAAAAGTTATGGTCTTGGTATAAAAACAAATTTAAAAATATATTTTGGAGAAACCCTTGAAAAAATGAAGAAAAGTAGTTATTCTAACTTAAAACTCTCAAATTGCTTTTTTCTCAAGAAAATCTTGGAAATCCTTTCAAATATGAAAACTAAAGATCAAGAATTTGAATTTCTAACCCTCGATATCGTTTGAAGTGATCCCTTAAGGAGTAGAAGGTGTTCTATGTCATAAATGTGAAAAAAATAATGTATGTGTTGAGTGGTATAAGTCTTATAGAATAAGTAATGTCTAAAACAAGTAAAATTATGCACTTTTCTTTTATATATAACGAATTTTCCCTTATCAATGGATTTTAGTTTTTGCATCTGCATAGGTTTAAGCTACTCTTTATAACAACTTGTTCACGTGAGATTGATTAATTATTAATTTATCTAATCTTAAGTATCTATGAGACTAATAAAAATAATCATCTGTCCAAAATAATCCATTTGAATTTGTGGTGGATGAAAATCAAAAAGAGCTTGTTAAGTTGGACTTTGAATAAAAATAAATAAACAAACAAATAAATAAAATATTGAACAAATTCCATATTACAAAGTTGGACCAAAATTTCCAATTTAGAAGAGTTCAAAACAAAACTACAACAAATGGGAATTGATAAGTTTGATTCCTCTTGTCCATAAGAGAGCTTGTTAATTTGGACTTCAAACATAAATAAATAAATAAATAAAATATTTCTATAATGTAGAACGGTTCCTTTTCATAGTAAGTAAAAATGTGTTAGCAATTAAATGATGTTACATGTGCAAGTCTCATTCCTTTGCACTAAAGTCATATTAATTTATATATTGGTATTATTCCATTACACCTTGAATGATATTTTTTTTATAACTTGTCAGTCCTTTTCACCATGGTTCAATCAATGAAATTTTCATGATACCCTTTGAACGGTGTAGATTCGAAGCCCGACCCTATGAGTGTCGGTTGGTGCATTAGATTTTGCCAAATGAGAAACAAAAAATTGATGGGAATATTGTTTTCAAAAACATTCATTGATGGGAATATTGTTATTTTATTTGACAAAAGATTCTCGCATTTGTTTTACTTGCGAAACATAAAGTGATTGGCTTCTCAACTTGATTTGACAAAAGTGACAAAACATTCAAATTCATATCATGACATAAAGTTAAAAACGTGTCAAAACATAAATGGTATCCTTCCCATTTCAAGTGGAAAGATTTTAACTAGGAATGAATAAAATTTTATTCACACATAAATTTAGACAATATATACTTCAATTTTTCATGAAGATAGATCTTCCTGATTTGGATGATGTAATTTGTGTTGCATCTTTACTAGTGACCCTGTATAATTTCATCCACAAAATTCTTCAGGTTCTTGTCAGAAGATCCACCATCCTTCACAGCTTCCCTGGCCAAATCCTTCCATTTCTTGGCATTGCTTCTCACCTCTTGACCCCTTTCTCCACCTCCCATGACCAATTCCAAGCACTTCTTGATCTCACCACCTTCAACTATTCCTTCTTGGTTCACCATCACCCGTAGACCTGTCTTCCACACGTCTTCAATCAGCTTTGCGTTTGTGGTTTGATCAGTCCACTGAGGAAATGCCACCACTGGCACCCCAGAAGCCAAGCTTTCTAAAGTTGAATTCCAACCACAGTGTGACACAAAACATCCCAATGACGGATGTGACAGAACTTCCACTTGAGAACACCAAGGAACTATCATCCCCAGTTGTTCCAACTCTTCAACGCAACTCAATTTATCTTCTTTCTCTTCTTCTTCGTTTTCTTTGGCTCTTATGACCCACAAGAAAGGCCGCCCGCTGTCTAGCAGTCCGCGAGCAATTTCCTCTGACTGTTGCTTTGATAACACCGAGAGGCTTCCGAATGACACATAAATGACAGAAGATTCAGCGTTTGAGTTCAGCCACTGGATATAGTCCTTTGAACCACGGAAAAGATCGCCTCCAAATGACGTATCGGATGGATCTTTTCCATCCAAGAAAGCTGATGGAAGCAAGGGTCCAATTCCCATTAACTTAAACTTATTGATAGCTCTTAGAGCCTCGGATTCTAATGCATCGAAACTGTTTACCAGTACTCTCGGGTTGCTTTCACGGTTGAGCTGCTCTAGTTGCTTCTGATGCAATTTGAGGACAAAATTGTGTGCACTTACTTTTGAGGGCACTAAAAATGAGGGAAGATCACTACTACTGATCAAGGGGAGCCCTGGTAATTCAATGGAAGAAGAGGAACCATTGCCCTTGTTCCCAATGAGCTCTCCATAACCATTGAAATAGTAGTAGTAGATATCAAAAACAGCGGCAGGTTGACTCCAAACAAGTGCAGATGGGAGGTGAAGGCTTCGGGCTACCTCTGCTACCCAAGGAATTAGCATACCATAGAGTAAGCAAGTAAAGGGACGACCTTCATTAGCTCTGGCCATGATGAGCTTAGTAAGAGCTGGGGACCCGAGACGCTCCAGCTCGGACATGAAGTTTTGGAGGCCGTCCCCGTGGTCGAATCCATGATCATAGCCATCCGAGAATGTCACAAACTCCAACCCATCCAGGGTTGGGGATTTGGACATACGGGTACCGGCAGAGCTGCTAGTGACAAAGGTGACATGGGCACCAGCACGTATGAGGAGCTTAGCTAGTTGGAGAGAGGGATTGATGTGGCCTTGTGCCGGATAAGTTACTAGGAGGATTTGGGGTTGCATTATTTGGCTGCTGAATAGTAAGTACAGGATTATTTGCTAGAAACTTGGTAGAGCGTGGATCTATGCAGAGAATGATTGGGTTAATTTGTGTAGGGAATGGCCTTGGAACGCTTAAATAAGGCACGGAGTTGTGGACAGTACATACGGTAGCTATGACGTTTGTACTGACGTATTGGCGGTAGTCGTCGTGAGCACCTTTGCCTTGTGTTTTAAGTGCTGTCAGACTAGTTGATAAGAGCCAGCGCCTTTACATCTAATCTCATGAATGCACGGTCACTTGTCGTTGTCTTCTCTTGCACACAGGCTGATAGTTGTCGGCTTGCGTACATTATTTTTCCCCGAATCCAGCATCATGCTGAAGACAAAGGTGCCTCGCCACAAGTTTATAACAGTGAGAGCTACAATTCTCTTAATGCTAAAATCAACTGTTTCTCCTCCACACATCTTGTGAAAACAAAATTCTATTTAATATATATAAATTATTACCCTTGTATGCCATTTTAGACAACTTTTATAAAACTGACATACTTTTTTTTTCCCTTTTTTGAAAAAGCTTCTTTTGTCTTTGGGCTGCAATAGCTTTATTTAACAACCAAAAAAATGGCACCAAGAACATGTAATTCAAGTAGCATGTTGGACACAAGAAACCGATTGAGTTAAAATAATTTAAAGGTTACAATGACGTGAAAGTTTTGCAGTTCTTGAGGTGTTTAGGTGTAAATATATGACCAATTATATTTCTACAACAAAATCTTCTATGAGGTATACAATTGAATTCTGAGTTCATCGGCCAGCAGGCAATGAGAATGAGCACATGGAATGGTCAATTGGGTTAATTTGTTTGTTGGAATTATAGGCTATGACGTGTTGCAGTGACGAATGGGAGGAATACGTTTGTAGTGACGATTTGTAGGATCTCGTGGGCTGTTTGCCCTGGTTTTACTCAAAGCTTTAGTCATCGACAAGGAGCATCTTACGTCATCTCACGCCGACAACTAGTCGTCATCCTCTGCACGTCACATACTCAATGAGCATGATGAACACGACAAATTATCTTAAAGGTGGTTTCAAATTCCCATTTCCAAATATTTTTCTCCAATTCAATTACGAATTAGGCCGGCATCGCCAACTTCGATGCCTGTTTGGTGATGGCTAAAGCTTATGTGTTTACCAAAGTTAAGACAGGGGTCGGAAAAATGGAATTGTCTCAATTTACATTTTAGTATTTATGCAAGATTGATTTTGAACTTCTTTCTAAAATTGCGGCTAGCAAGCTTGACCTCTATTTGGCAAGATAATTTCACCCTTGACACTAATGAGATTTAGGAGAACTTTGCAACAAGGAAAAATAAATAAATAAATTCAACTTTGCTGAAAAGTAGTTGAGGACTTGGTAATATGGCTGCAACTGGACGAGTCCAACCTGCCTAACCTGTGCCAATGTGATGTTCAGGTTGGCTTGGACAAAGTTTCAAATGGATTAGTATGGGGATTGGGTTAAAATAATACACAATCACTTTGAAAATATTAAAGTCAGTGTAGACCGAAGGTTTGGGCAACCTGCCCAAATCTCAACCCACACATTATTTATTTATAATTATATTATATATTATTTTATTAAAATATAAATACATAAAAATGAAGGTATTTAAATGATGTTTGTTTTTTTATTAAATAAAAAAAATTAAAATATTTGATTTTTTTTATTTAACTAAAAACGTTTTATTGATATTAATCAATAATAGATTCCAAAATTTATCTCAATTTTATTTTTATATTAATCTTAAGCTCAATTTTAAATTCTAATTATATATGTTTTTTTATACATTCATCTTTTAATTTTTAGTTTTTATTTTTTTTATAAATTATTTTATTTTTATTTGTTATTATTATTATATTATATTATATTATATTTTTATATATTTATATTTTATTTATTTATTTCATTTTCTCTCTCCTCTCTCTTATCTTCTCTCTCTTCCTCTTTCTACCTATCCTCACCTACCCCCCATACCTACGTCCAAGCCCGGCCCCCCGCCCCCATTTTCCAAGACCCCTCTTTCTTTTTTTTCTTTGAGACACGCAAGGCCAGCCCTTCTCTCATTGGAGGACACGCAAGGCCGACCTCGTTTTTTCCCCACCCACTTAGGAATTTTTCTTCTTCTCTCCCTTCCCACAGAGTCCGCCCCCCTGGTCGTCTACCCATTTTCTTCTTCCCCATTTTTTTCCTTTTTTTCTTCCTCTCTCCCAACACCACACCCCGTCGGCTTCTCCATCTGCTCTTTTATTTATTTTATTTTTTTTCTCCTTCCCCAAACTCTCACACTGCCGGCGGCTTGACGCTTGCATCTTTTTCGGCGCCCCCTCCATCCTCATTTCCCCATTTATTTATTTATATTTATCTTTATTTTATTTTATTTTATTTTATTTTATTTTTATTTCTTAAAAAAAAAGTCATCAACTATCATCGCGAGATAACCGACTAGCAACGAGCCCCTATCGGCCAATGACCTCCTGCCCTTGTCTCTCATCCTCCCACTTCCCCGTATCACTCATTTTCCCTTATTGTTATTGTTATTGTTATTATTTTTAATAGTAATTATTGTTTATAAAATTTGGATTATTGAGTTAATATGAAATTTGGGGTTAATTTATTATTGGTAGATTAATATGTAATTTGGTTTAATTTATTGTTAGTGAATTAATTTGAAATTTGTTAATTTGGATTTGTGGGTATATTATATTTGGTGATTAATTTGGGATATTTGGATTATATCAATTGTATACTGTTTATTTAGACTTGAGCCTATTGTTGATTTATTATTTGTTTGGGCTCGTTGGATTGAGCTTAGTACATTATTACCTTTAACTATATATAATATTAATGTGGGTTTATTAATTGAATATTTGTTTAGGCTTATTAGATTGAGCTTAAATTCTTTTGGTCATATGTATTATTAATGTGGACTTGTTAATTGATATGAATTTTGGGCTTACAATGTGAGTGAGGTTTGTTGGATGACTTGAATATTTGATATGGGTTTGGTCAATTTGAACATGGGACAATTGTGGTGTGTATTAAAATTGAGCTTGGATGATGAGATATTAAATTTAGGCCTAATGAGATTTATTTTAATTTATTATGTTTTGGGTTTGATTAATTGAGTTTATATTTTGGTTATTAATTTAAAAATTTTAAATTAGGCTTATAACATGTGAGATACTTTTTATTGGGTTATATTTGTTAATTTGGACCCATTTTTGAAATTTATTGAACTAATTTGAAACTTGAATAATTATTTTGGACTCTACATATTTTTGGATATTTACATTTGTGTTATTCTTATTTTTGCATGAACCCACTCTGCAATCTTGTTGGTTGAGTACGAATTGATGACATGTGAAACTTGTTGTAAGTTTATTTGGGTACATATTTTATTTTTCACTTTTATTTTATTTTATTTTTATTAGTTTGTGTAAATATTCGTTTTGTATGTATTTATTGAGCGTGTACAGAATTGAACATCGAACAAACGATAAATTTTGTTTAAATGAGAGGAAGAATTCAGTAATTATGTTTTGATAAAACAATAATTTTAAAATATTATTTTTAATAGAAGAAAGTTTTTTTTCATTATTTATAAAAATCCAGAAAAATGCATTTAGAAAAAAAAAATGTTTTTAATAGAATTCAAAAAATTGTTTTTAATAACATTGTCCAAAAATTTCTTTGTTTATTTGTCCAAAAAATTGTTTTGTAAATAAAGTCGTCCCAAAAATTAATTTTTAATAAAATTGTCTAAAAATATTTTTTTTAAATGAATTTTTTTTTCTTGATTAAAATGGGATTAAAAGTGTTTTTAAGAAATGGAGGATTTAAATCTTTGTGTTTTTTCTTTTTTTAATTAAAATTTCTTTTGCAAATAAAGTTATGTCATTTTAAATAATTTATATAAATCACTTTTCTTAAATGAAATCAAATTGAAATATTTTTGTAAATAAAATTGTAAAAATTCATTTTTTTTAAACAAGTAAAAATAATTTTTGTGCCTAAATTGAAATTTTGTAATAAATTCTTTGATACAATAAGTGTAAATAACTTTATTTTTTAAATTAAATATAAATGAAATTGAATCAAATCACTTAAAGAAAATATTTTGTAAATAAATAAATTGAAATCACTCATTCAAAATCATTTTTAATAAAATCTTTTGAAATTTCTTGAAAACTATTTTTTAAATATTTTTTTTTACTATTTATTTATTTAGTTTAATAAATCATTTTGTATAATTCTTTTGTCATTTATTTTGTGTATTCTTATAATTAGATTTCGTCATTATTTTTGTGTATATTAATTTTTACTGTGATTTCTACATTGATTATTTTTCTTGGAATCCATAATTAATTAATGAATTGTCACAATTCCCTTAATTCGTTTAGTAGAGGTCGTACGTATACAGGCTTAGAGGGGTGCTACGGCTCACCACTGTACCTTTCCAATAAGTAACCTGACCCCGGACTCAGATTTGGTTTTTCACATACCCGTTTTTCTTTTAAGAGTCATACTTAGAGTTTTTTTTTCTTTCATTTTTATTTTTCCCTTTAAAAATAAAATAAAAATAAGTGACGACTCCAAGTCTTTTTCTAAAAATCAAAATTTCACCAAATAAAATAAAAAGCAAGTTTCGTCATCGAGTGGGAACGCATCGAGCCAAATGCTAGGTCCACACCAACATAATTAAAGTGAATTTATTATCAATAAGTTTAGTTTAATTATATTAGTTAATGCCAATAAGTTATTTTTAATTGAATAGAAAAAGTTAAATATTTTAACTTTTTTCATTCAACAAAAAAACCAACGTTACCTTAATTTTTAATAGTTATAAAATAGTTATTTATTGGCAACTAAAATTAATTTTATTACTTTGATATATTTAGGTATTAATCTCTTGTTTCATTATATAACTCATATTTTATGGGCTATGAAATAATTTTTTTATTTGATAACCTGTATGGATCTGTGGTAATCCGAATTGCTCACAAGTTTGACATGGGCTGAGAATTCCCTACCCTACCTTGGGTTAGGTTTAACATAGGCTGGAAATATCAACAGTTGGTTTCACGTGAGTTAACCTTTTTTCCAAAAAATTTTACCAATACGTTTTTCGCTGACAAAAAAGTATTTTTTTTTAAACTGTCATTCACGTGAATCATGTCGTGTATGAATAGGCTCCGTAAGATTCAATTTGAGATCCACTTCGAGGTATTGTATTGGAATATAATAATATTGATTCATATTTATTGATCTATTTATGATGAAACATAAATAAAAAGCCACCCAAATTATAATCCTAATTAGTAATTTAGAGTTCAAAATTCTTATTATCAGTTTCCAAATTAACATTTCAATATTTAATACATTAGATTATTAAATTTTTGTGAACACAATAATAACCAAAATGAGGATATTAATATTTTAAATCTATTATTTTTTCAATATAAATTGATCTTTAATTTTAAAATGTTTACATCATTTGGAATATGTTTCATTTTTAACATGTCTTATGTTGTGTTTATAATTTTTATAGTGTTTATAATTTTTACAATTTTTAAAATTATAATTACATATTAATTTCAAAAACTCGAAGTGACAAATATCTTATTTGGTAACCATTTTAGAAAATAGACATTTGGTAACTAAAAAACAAAAATGAGTTTTTTATTCTTAAAAATATAAAACAATGTGTTTTTGGAACACATCTTTTAGTTATTTTCGTTATTTTTCTTATAGCAATTTTTTTTTCACTCATTTTCTAAGTGTTATTTTAAAAAATGTTTAAAAATAAAGTACTACATATAAAAATTATTTTTAAAAATATAGAAAATAAGTTAAAAACATTTTAATTTCTTAAACAATTTTTTTTTTCTAGAAATATAATAAAACAATTTTTTAAAGTCATTGTGAAAATAGCCAGAGTAATTTAAAAAAATAAATAATGTGTAATTTCTCTCTAGTTTACATTACATGTACTATAAAAATGAACATATAACTTAAAAATAAGCAATAAGATCGAGTTAACATATCTATTAATTTTGTTAGTTTGAATAAAATATTTAATAAATGAATGGCGAGAGTAAGTAAAGATAATCTCTTGAGTCAAAAAGATGAAATAGGAAAATAAAGGAAATCTAGTAAAAGAAAATTATTTGATGATGTAATAGGTAATTTAAGATTAAATATTCTCCCTTTCAAAAATGATATCGAAAAAAAAAATAGAAAAAGAAAAAGCTCTTTTACTTATTTGTTTCTCAAAATTAGTTGGTGCCAAAATCAAATAAAATTTTTTAGAATCACTTTTATATACAAAGGATTTATAGTGTGTTTAGAAATAATTTTAAAAAGCATTTATGCTATTTTTAATATTTAAAAGATATAAATTTTAAAATATTAAAAATATTAAAAATACTTTATGAAATTACTGTCCAATGAAATCTTAAAATTCAAGTGTTGGAATTGATAACATTTTGTTAGCTCATGAATTTTTGCAACTTAATAGGAGAAATGGGTGCTTGGAGTTATGCGATTGTTAAATTAGATATAGAAAAATGTTTATGATACTCTACAATGATCTTTTATTGTAGAGTATCATCTAAATTTCTCTTTCATAAATATTGGACAACTGAGTATAAGATATCAGAAAGGATAATTTTATAATTAATTTTAGCACACTACTATAATTTTAATAACATACACTAAAATTGGTTTTTCATTTTAGCATTTGGTACTAATTTTTGGATTTACATTAAACGTTTAGATTTTGATTGAGGTTTCTTAGATGATAAGATTTGATTTGGGTTTGTTAGTAAATCTTATTAATAGGACTGACATATTTATATGTTTGCAAATTACTCATTGATTCTATTTCCTAAACATGGAAATTGAAATTTTTAGTATAGTTGATCCATTAATAAGCCGACTAAGAGATCATGGGTTCAAATTAGGTTCAAGCCCATCACAATACCAAATGTTTTTAGAATTAGGTCCATCGTTAAACTGAAAAAGTTATTGGTTCATGATTTAATGATCAGACCGATGATCGCATCACGATTGAATCGACGGTCAAATCATGATCGAATTGATGATATCGTAAATATAATTTATATATTATATAAATTTAAAAATATATCACTAAAAAAATTAATAATATTTTATTTTTTATATTTGATATATCAAATTATATCATAGAGATAAATATAAATATATTAAATTTGATTAAATAGAACATATATAATATTTAAATTTAAAGGTATATTTAAGATGAAAAAAAAATTATAATATTTAATTTTACTTATATGTTTATATATTTTATTATTTCAAAATATTTTAAATTATTATATTAATTAATTTATATTATTTTTATATTTATAATTGAATAATTATTATAAAAATAAATGTGAATGTAAATATTTGTATTTGTTTAATGGTTTGATATGATAACAATTTGAAAAACATATTAGTATTTTTATATATATTTATTATACAACAATATTTCAAAAGTGATGCATAGTCAAGCGGTTTAGCCTTTGCTTTTCCACCGCAAAGTCCTTTTTTCTTGTCTTTAATTTATAATTCACCCACATCCCACATCGTAAAATTGTAGATTGTTTTATGGTGTAGAAATATCTAGTTAAACAAGTTATGGAATGATTCGTAGGCCTTCGAAGATCAGTTGGACCAATTGGGCCCAGTTGTTGCTATTCTGGATCCTCTTCTTGTCTTCAATTTATAATCATCCCACATCCCATGTCGGAGGATTGTGGATTGCTAGTTGGTAGAGACCATACATTGTCTCTGGTCTGGCAATCAGGCCCCAATTCGGACCGTTAAACCACAAAATGTTGTTCGTTTTTTAGTTATATTCAAATAGAATTTAATTTAACTTAACTCTAAATACATATTAATATTATTAGAGAGTGATAGAATGTGAACTATAATTGACAAAAAGCTGGTTGTTCATAGAAAGAGGCATGTGGTTCCTAATGTAAAGCATCTCTAGAGAAGGAAATTGAATGTTGTAAGAGAACAAAATGCGAGAATTAGGTGATATTTGTTTTTTTAGTTAAATTTAAATAGAATTCAATTTAACTTTAAATATAGCTTAATATTATTAAGTATTAAGTTGTATTTTTTTTATTATTTTATTTATATTAAGTATTATGTATTAATAGGACGAAAGTAATGTTGAAATTATGTTTTGGTTGTTTCAAAAAGTTATTTTTAGTATTAAGTAAAAAGTAAAATATTTTGATTTTTTTATTTAGTTAACTTTAAAAAAAAAAAATTAAAAAACTCTAGGTGATTTTGGATCAATTTTCTTCTGTCCTTTTATTCTCATCGATTGCCAATATATATACACGGAGAAGAGATACATCAAGACTCCTAAACAAGGTAAAACTAAACAAGGAAGAAACTATGTACAAATTACAAACACAATATTTGCCTACCATGCCAATCAAGGCTTACCAAAAACTTGCCAATCAAGGCTTACCATAATCGGTAATACCTCCCCTCAAGTTGGTGCATGAGGATTCCGAACGCCCAACTTGCGAAGAAGAAAGTCAAACTGTTGTTTTCCCAAAGCTTTTGGAAAAATGTTTGCGAGTTGCATGGAAGTATGAACATACTTAGTGTGAATAACACCATTTTGTATCTCATCACGTACAAAGTGGCAATCAACTTCAATATGCTTTGTTCGTTCGTGAAAAACGGGATTAGCTGTTATGTGTAAAGCTGCTTGACTATCATAGTACAAATGCATAGGGTCAGAATGCATCACACCAAAGATAGACAACAATCCTTTCAACCATTTCAATTCACAAGTTGTGGTTGCCATGGACCTATATTCTGCTTCAGCTGAAGAGCGAGACACCGTATGTTGCTTCTTGCTCTTCCAAGAGATTGGCGAATTACCCAAAATAATAAAATAACTAGTCAAAGATTATCGTGTTAAAGGACAACTGGCCCAATTTGAGTCATAATAAGCATATAGTTTCAGGTCGCAATTAGAGTGCAAAAGGATACCTTGTCTCGGATTGCTTTCAAATATCGAACAACTCTCAAAGCTGCTTCCCAATGTTCATCCTTCGGTTGCTGCATGAACTAAGCAAGCATATGCACACAATAAGACAGTTCTGACTAGGTAATTGTCAGGTAGATGAGCCGACCCACCAGGCGTCTGTATTGTCCAGGATCACGTAAATCAGAATTCGCAGCAAGTGCTAATTTATGGTTTTGTTCAAGAGGAGTCCCAGCCGGCTTGGCTCCCAACAGCCCAACCTCAGAGATGATGTCCAGTGTATACTTGCGTTGACATAAGAAGATACCATCTGAGTTCCTCGCAACTTCAATCCCCAAAAAATATTTTAGTTTTCCTAGATCCTTCATATGAAAACACCAACTCAAATAATCTTTGAACTGTTACACATCCGTTCCATCATTTCCAGATATAATTAGATCATCAACATAGACAAGAACATTGAGTTGAATGTGTTGAGCTTCATAAGTAAATAATGCGTAATCAGAATACGACTGCTTAAATCCATAACTTGTTAGCGCCGCTACTAACTTGGAAAACCAACACCTGGGTGCCTGTCGCAGACCATATAATGACTTTCAAAGTCTACAGACTTTACTTGATGTTGGAGATGCAAAACCAGGCGGCATCTGCATATATACCTCTTCTTCTAACTCACCGTGCAAGAAGGCATTATGTACATCCATTTGATGCAATTTCCAACCCTTCGCAGCTGCAACGGCAAGAAACCTTCGCACTGTGACCATCTTTGTTGTCAGGGCAAAAGTCTTATTGTAATCTATTCCTTCGACTTGTTTGTTTCCAAGAATCACTAAGCGCGCCTTGCATCTCTCAATGCTTCCATCAGAATTATATTTAATCTTGTAGACCCATTTGCTCCTAATTGCTTTCTTCCCGGGAGGCAAGTCTTCTACTGTCCACGTTTCATTGTCTTCAAGAGCTTGTATCTCCTTTCTCATCGTCTCTCTCCAACATTCATCTTTTATTGCCTCAGCATAAGTGCTTGGTTCACACCCTGTGGTAACAGTTGCTAGAAAGAACCGATGTTGTGTAGAAAATTTATCACAATTCACATAATGTGCTAAATGATAGGATGTACCTGAGGATTTTGACTGGAACGATGAACTCGCTGAGGGGCTTACTCGAATGGTATGTGTTACATAGTCTTTCAACCGAATAAAAGGTTGTTTAACCCTTTTTCCCTTGCCAAACTGTTCCTCAGACACCATAGGTCTTGACACGTCAGTGCCCCCCTGTCTCCTACTTTAGTATTCCCATCAGTAGCCATCTCCATATTATGACCCATCTCAACATCAATCTCGTGCTCTACATCCGAGACAGAAGCCTATTGCTCCTCCATGTCATTCTGCATATACAGGCCCTCATCATCTACAGAGAAATCCATGACTTTATTCTCGATCAAGGAAGAGTTAACAACATTGTTGAAGTATGGAAATTATGCTTCAACAAAGATTACATCCCTTGAAACAAAATATTCGCCGTTTTCCAAGTCATATAACCGCTAACCTTTCTTTCCAAATGGATATCCAACAAAAATACATTTTCGGCTCCGACTAGCAAATTTGTCTTTATGCTGATTTTGGTCATGGGCATAGCACAAACACCCAAAAGTTCGAATGTGCTTATAGGAGGAGGCTTGTCCGTATAAGATCTCATATGGTGTCTTACCATCTAATAAAATAGATGGTGTCCTGTTAATTAAATATCCAGTTGTAAGAACACATTCACCCCAAAACTCAATAGGTAAATGTGCCTGAAATCGCAGGGTTCGCTACATTGAGAATATGACGATGTTTTCTTTCTACATGCCCATTCTGTTGTGCCGTCCCGACACACGAAGTTTGATGTAAAATTCCATGTTCAACAAAATATTTTGTCAAACACATAAACTCAGTACCATTATTACTCTTAACAATTTTCACATTTTTTTCAAATTGTCGTCTCACCATTACGATGAAATTTTTAAGAAAACAAGCAACCTCATCTTTTCTATTCAACAAATATATCCACACTGCACATGAACAGTCATCAACAATTGTCAAGAAATAAATACCTCCATAAGAAGCAGGAACCCTATAAGCTCCCCATAAATCACAATGAATCAGGTCAAAACATTCTTTAGCTTTATTATCACTAGAAAAGAACACTTCTTTGGTTTTTTGAGCTTTAAAACAAATACCACAAAACTTATTCTTCACACCATCATTTCTACTAACACTATCAACTTCATAAATTAAATCTACTACCCTAGAAGAGGGATGACCCATTCTTCTATGCCAGAGCTCATAAGACACAATACTAGTTGTCTTGTAAGCACGAATAGGAGTGACTCCCTTGAGAAAATAAAGCCCCTTGTGTTGTTCACCCGCTCCAATCAGCATCCTCAAATTGCGGTCCTGTATAGCACAAATTTTATTAGTGAATTGAACAACAAGATTGGAATCATCAAGAAGCTGCAACACAGAAATCAAATTGCATTTCAATTTAGGCACAAACAAAACATGTCGTAGTTTCAATTTTTCTCCAAGAGTCATAGTTCCTTTTTTCAAAGCTTTGGTCTCTACTCCATTTGGCAACCTAACCGGACAAGACATAATATCACGCAAGTCATTCAAACATTCATATGTGCCGGTCATGTGATGCGAAGCCCTTGTGTCAATAATCCAAGGAAAAATATTTTGCTTACCTGTCAACCTCTCATTAACACCACCTTTGTGTGAGTTTAACATGGTAAGAACTGTGGCCCATTGTTCGTCACTCAACCCACTAATTCCTGTTTTATCAGAATGAGTCACAACACTTCTCCCACCATCAGTTCCTGACGTTTGAACTACATTGGCTCTAGCAGTCCCTCCACGTCCTCGTCCTCCACTTGTACCCTATTAAACACCACGTCCACGCCCACCACTACGCTCACCTGTGGTTGTGTGTGGCCTGTCACCCCACCATTTTGGATAACCAATCCGTTGAAAACAACTATCAGCTTCATGTCCCTTCTGCTTGCAATTTGAGCAAATCACGGTCTTGTCTTTTCCATCACCTCCTGAGTTTCGACCACCAACCTGCACTGCAAAACTCATGGGGCGGCCTCTTTCTTCCTTTGATCGAGTCATGGTCTATACTCGTTCTTGTTGTACGATCATAGCATAAACTTGATTTAGATTCGACAAAGGTTCGATGCTCAGGATATTAGAACGTACTGTCCCATATCCATCTTCATCTAATCCCATCAAGAATTGATGAACTCTTTCTTATTCCCGCTTTTTCTCTAATTGAGTGGTAATGTTACATTTACACCCAATACAAGTACATACTGGAATTGAGTCATAATTGTTCAATTCGTCCCAAAGAGACTTGAGTTGACCATAATAGACAACCATGCCTTGCCCTTCCTGCTTGCAATTCACAAGATCTGATTTCAATTGTTGTACACGTGGACCATCCCCAATAGAAAATCGCTGCTTGATTTCTTCCCAAAGTTCCTTTACGTTTTCCATGTAAGATATGGTTGATCGAAGTGTGGGTTCAATGGTGTTAAACACCCATGAGACAAGCATTGGATTGATGACCCACCAGGTGAATCGTTGTTTGGTTGTTTGATGGATCCATCCACGAATCCATATTTTTTTTGGCTCGCAAAGCAGTACGCACAACACGCGCCCATTCATCATAGTTCTCACCTTTCAGTTGAACTTGGGTAATTATATTACCTGGATTATCGTTGGAAGTCAATGCATAGGGGGTCAGCATTTTTTTGTCAGAGTTGGACCCTTCATCATCTCATTTCTTCCCATCACCAACCATGATGATGTATGTTTAGCTCACAATGGCTCTGATACCATGAAAAAACTCTAGGTGATTCTGGATCAATTTTCTTCTGTCCTTTTATTCTCATCGGTTGCCAATATATATACACAGAGAAGAGATACATCAAGACTCCTAAACAAGGAAAACTCCTAAACAAGGTAAAACTAAACAAGAAAGAAAATATGTACAAATTACAAACATAATATTTGCCTACCAAGCCAATCAAGGCTTACCAAAAACTTGCCAATCAAGGCTTACCATAATTGCTAATAAAATAAATAATAAATAAAAAAAATAAAAAAAACAAACAATTTAAAATTTGAAAATAAATTGCATTAACCTTTAAGCTAAAAAAACAAATACCACCTTAATTCAATTACCGATAAAATAGAAAACTTTTGGTTGCAAATGAGTCAAGAGATTAAAATAAGATGTTAATGAAATATTGAAAGATAAAGTGATGGTAAAAGACTATAACCCCACATTGAGATGTTGACATATTTCTCAGCCACCTTAAAATTGAATCTTCATTTTTTTTTTTTATTTTTTATTTTCTTTTATTTTTGGCTTGATTCAAAATATTGATAGGGTCGAAACAAATCATAATTCTAGGCATTTTCTCCACCCAGGATATGCTAACGTAATCCTCAATAAGTTTATTCCATTAAACTCCAACTAAAATTTTTCTATATTTTACCCTAATATATGTATATATTGTTTTTTTTTTTAAATTTTTTTTCTAACTCCTTTATTTGCTTGTGCTTGGGTAATATTCTCAGACTTATATAATATTAATCATATCGTACATCCAAAATATGATAAGTTCATTTAATTAAACTATAATTACAAGTATATGAACCGACTTACTGTTTGTCACCAAAGAATATTCTACTACTTTATATGAACTTATTACCAATGATTACCTTTACCTAGACATTACTCCTTTTATCTCCCAATTTTCCATGATTTTACATTGAATAGTTTGATACTAATGTTTTGACTGTCAATCCCATAATTTTTTTTTTCCACAATTTCTGTTTTATTGAATTATCTTATATGAGAAAGTGGTATATTGATGTGGTTTAATCATCCATTCATATTTATAATCTCTTCAAGAATTAATTAATTATAAAAATAAATAACATGGTAGGTTAATTACTTCATGATCATTGATATGCTATAACAAATGCATCTATAAATTGTAGAAAGGTAAACTTTGTTTATGTTTGTATTTCCTCCTCTATTTCTTTTTCTTTTATTTTGCTATTATTTTGGCATGGATAAATTTTTTCTTTCTTGGAAATTAAATTAAGGGCATCTTATAATAACCATAAAATCCTTGAGCAATCCTTTTGGGAGCTCCTACTTCATGTGGCTTTGCCACCTGTTGAGATTGTCAACAAATCTTGTAATATCTTTAATAATTCTTTCCTAATTTAGAGAAAATATATATAGGTGTAAGTTGGTGTGAACAAATTATTTAAACTTGATTGTAGGGATTGATTTTAGGTATTTTGATCATAATTCCTATCTATATAAAAATTTATAGGTTCATCAAAGATTAAGAATGAAAAGAATTATTCCCCATATTTTTAGTTAATATTAGAGCAAAGTTTGAAATCTCTGCAATTTTTTTTTTCTATGATTTTTTTTTCTATGAATCAAAATGAGTGAAAAAAAATATTCAATCTTTTGGGACAAAATCAGTTCCTTCTGTAATTAAATTTGAATGTGTTTTTAATGCAAGGATCATTCTTATTGAATCAAACTATGACGTTTGGTCCCAATTGATGAAGATGCATATTGTGAAGAGAGAGAAACTCTTGTCTATTTGTGGCAAGACAAAGTCACCTATGGAATTAGAAGATGAATATGAGAAGTGGTATGCAAAAAAATCAGAAGGCTAAGAGGTGGCTATTCATATCCATGATTCTAGAAATTACGAAGCGTTATTTATGCTTACCCACTACCCGACCATGAAATCTTGAGTGCTTTCTCCAAGGCCTTTTATGATGGAAATGACAATTTACAAGTTTTCTCTTTGAATTAAACGTCCTTTACGACCAAACAAAGTAGAAAATCTCTCTCTAAATATTATGGAGTGTTGATTGAAATTTTTTTAGAATTGGACCATTGTTAAAAAGTGGTCATAAAGGATGTTGATGACATTATAGTGTACAAAAAATCTATTAAATAGCTAAGGGAACACATATTTCTAGCTGGATATATTGGATGGTGATTTTCAAAAAATCCATGGAGAGATTTTGTGCAAAGAACAAGTTAAAAATTTAGAGGAATGTTATTTTCTGGTTTGTTGCAAGGTAATACCTCTCACCACTTTGAAAGGCAAGTCCGAAAACTCGTAAGCTTTTGCTATGGTAGCTAGAAATTGGTTTAACCAAAACTGGTCTTCTCAAAACCAACAGGATCAAACGAAGCTTGACCATCCTAAAACCACCAATGGTGTCAAACAAGTCTACCTACAAGCAATCATTGTAATCAAACTAGTCATAACATAAGTGGATGTTTTAAGCTTGTGGAATATCCGGAATGGTGGGATCATAGTCGTTATCCACAAAAGTAGAATTCCAAAGAAATCTCTACTACCACAATTGTTCAAAGAAAGACGAAGGATGAAGTTGCTAAAAAAGCCTTAATATTGGTAGTAGTTGCAAACAATGGTAGTAAGATTTTAAATATGTCCACACTTGTTTCTAGTTATGCATGGATAATTGATTGTGGTGCTACACATCATAAGATATTTGATTCTAGACATATTTCACTTCTTAAATTGTCATCACAAATTTTTTTCTATTGCCAATGGTACTTCCATCCCAATCATTGGGGAAATATCCTTGACCTTTAATAATACTTTGAATTTAGATTTTACTTTAGTTGTTTGGTATTTTAATTATAACCTTTTGCTAGTTTTTCAAATAACCACAACCTTATCTTATATTGTATTCTTTTGTCTTGGATTTTGTGTGTTTAAGGACATCCAAACAGGATAGTTGATTGGTTATGGTATTAGGTGAGAAAATCTATATCACTTGGACTTGATGTCAATGAGTTCGAACAAACTATGTCAAGCTTCAATAGTGGATAGCTCTGAGGGGGAGAAAAAGAAATTTAACATTTTGGTTATGACTTCGACATTTGGACTATAATTTTATGGGTATGATGGAGGAGCAACTAGGAAATTGCTTATCACAATTAAACCACTTTGTCATTATTTGAACTTGTTGTGATTTCTCATGGCATCTTTTTCTCTTAATTGGTTATATTGATCATGGCTCTGTTTTAGAAAGAAAGGTAAAAGAAAGGAAAATGCTGAAAACATGCATTAAAGGGACCTCAACATTTGAAATTTGAATTTTTTGTTCCCTTTATTGAGATCAAAAGGTTATGAAAGGAAGTTTATGTTCAGTCTTGATATAATGGAACTACCTAGAAGTTGTAGTCTTTGAATCAATCCCTAAATTGATATTGTATTACTTATTTTAGGTTTATCCATTTATATTAATTCTTAAAAGAGAAGAAAAATCTCATGGAAATATAAATAAAATCAATCACTTAAATGAACACGAGATATAATATGTGGAAAATCCATCTAGAAACCTACTAGGTGTAAAAAACCATGGGTGGTTTCTCGACTACTAAATAATCCACTAAATATGAGAAAAGAGTATATAATTTTACCTGATCAGATGGACCTATTCTCTAGGGTCTTATACTGACAACACTTACACATTTTTTCCACGTCATTGATCTAGCACTCCCCTGTGCTCCTTAGTAGATCCCTCAAAGCCCTTATCAAAGTTTTGTAATGAGATCTCTCACCTTTGTTGTAGTTGAAATTCACTCTTAAAAAAGATCTTGAAAATTTGAGAATTGAATGATCAAACTTTTGATGAATGACTATGCTCTTTTAGAGTTTATAAAAGTCCACACCTTACCTTTTAAATAAAATATCTCGATTTATATTTATAAAACCCTTTTTAGAATTATGAAGAGTTTCCTAATTCTAAAGTATTCTAAAGATCATTTTTAGAATGAAATATTAATTTAGAGATAATCACAATTTTAAAACTTTCTAAAAAATATTTCAAGAATTCTTTTTAGAATCAAACACAAATTTAGAGAGCATAATTTTAAAACTTATCAAAAACAATTTTTGGAATTAAAAATATAATAGAGTTCAAATAAGCAAATTAAATAGAAAGTATTTTCTTCCTAATTTCTTGTATTAGATATTTTATAAGCTTTGTCAACCATAAATATATACTTACCTTAACTTTTACGAATAACCCAAATATGAAATTGATGAAGTCTAAAGTTGTCTTGAAATTTATAAGACCCAAGGAAGTAAGTTGCATCTAATTAGTAAGAAATGAACAAATTTGTTAGCTAAATAAAATACCCTAAGAATCAATTTCCCATTTGACAATTTTGTTACAAAATAAAAAGATATAGTGAGGTCTCCCATAACTCTCATAAAACCTCATCGAACCTAATCCTAATCTTAGTTTAAACCATTTCTTACATAGTGATGTCAATTTCCTATAATCTACACACACACACTTAAACAATAAACTTTTGAAAAGCATAGGATAGCAAAAATGAAAAAAATAATAATATAATCAATAAACTTAATAAACCCTTTTTTTACTTCCCCTTTTTGTCATAAAAATGACAAATATAAGAAATTTAAGAATGATAAAACAATTATAGAGAGTGTGAGTTGTCAATATTCTAGATGCCAACTAGAGAGTGTGAGTTGTCAAGAGAGTGAGTGGGAGTAGTGGCGGTTTTCAGGGAGCGGTAGAGATATTCTTTGCAAGGTAGACACATAGTAGGTTGGTTAGAGGTGGTTTTTGGTAGAGATAACTTTCCAGGAGAGGGAGTGCCATAGACGCATATTAGTTTAAGCTGAAAATTTTGCTCCAAAAGTTATTTGTTTGAAACTACTTTACTACCATGGAGATTTATACATGCCATGTTCAAGTTGAAGACTTTACAATTAAAGCTTGGTAAGTAGACCTTGAGTTGAACTTAGGTCAAATTAATGTGTGCTAACATAAACATTTCAGTCGCAATTAGAAATAAAAAGGAATTAATGGATGCTTGAAAGCACATGAAAATAAGGATGGAAATTTTGTGGGTAACCCGGGTAACCCACCGTGCCTTATCCCTATTGGGACAGGTATGAAATATAAGAAAAAGCTCTAATTTCAACGGCTGTTGCTTCTTCTTCCTCTGATACACTGCCTGAAACCCTATCTCTAAGATTAATACCACTTCTTCTTCCTTCCTCATACCAACTAAAATACTCTGAAATCAATTCCATCTTGTTCTTGGTTATGCCTCAGCGCCCAAACTCCTCTAACATGACATCAAACTGGTCATAGGCCCCGATCTTCTTATCCTAAATATGTGCGACACAATCATCTAGAACATCACCTTTAAGTCTTTATTCGAGAACACAACTCAAGAGGAATGCGAAAGCCTTTGAAGTAGTGGATTTGATGAAGTCTTGTTTCAAAGATTGGCCTGAAGAGGAATTCAAACCCATGGTTGATGTTGACCCATGTTCTCGTTTGGTTCATTGTTAAGGTGAATTTGTGTGTGTGTGTGTTTTGCTTTTTAGATTAATTTTCAATCATTTATGCTAATTATGGGTTTAATATTATAGATTGTTGTGGTGTTAATTTGAACTTTGATATTATTTTTTCATATTTTGTATATTATCAGAATTTCGTTATTTTACAATGAAAGGAAAGTGCATTTAAGTATGATCAATTAGGATTAGGGCTCAATGGACATCTAGGATTGGGCGGGGATGGGGTTACTAATCATTTTGTGGAACCAATCAACTTGCCCTGACTCGGGTTTGTACCGGGGATGGGAAATAATTGTGTAATCAGGGGTGGGAATGGGATATATAGGAATGACCTCTCCCAAACCCGCCCCGTTTCCATTACTACATGAAAGTGGCCATGTAGAATATTATATGAAAAATGAGGAAAACAACCTTGGATGCCCAAACATTTAACAAAGGACACTCAAGTCTCACTATGGAAGGATCAAGATCTTTGCATATATATTTGAATTTTTTAAAAAAACTACAAAAGAACTATATGTTTTTTTAATGAAAATGTTTTCCTTATTTAATACAATAAAAAATTTATGGTCTTAGTTTAAAAATATATTTTGGAAAAACCTTTGAAAAAATGAAGAGTAGTCATTATTCTAACTTAAACACTTAAAGAGGCTTTTTCTTAAGAAAATCTTGGAAATCCTTTCACAGATGAAAACTAGAGATCAAGAATTTGAATTGCTAACCCTCAATATCGTTTGAAATGGTCTCTTAAGGAGCATGGGGTGTTCTATGTCATAGATGTGAAAAAAGAAAGTATTTATTGATTGGTATAAGTCTCATAGAATAACTAGCGTTTGAACCAAGTAAACTTGCGCACTTTCTTTTACATGTAATGGATTTTCCATGATCAATGGACTTTTGATTTTTTCATATGCAGAGGTTTAAGCTACTCTCTATAACAACTTGTTCATGTGAGATTGATTGGTTATTAATTTATCTAATTTTAAGTATTTAGGAGACTAATCGAAATAGTCATTTGTCCAAAATAATCCATTTCGAAATAAATCATCACTTATACATTTGATTATTCGAGTATTTTTAAAATTTGAGAATGTACTTATAGATAAAGATGTGAATCTGATTTCGAAGGAGAACATATTCAATATTACAAAGATGGATTAGAATTTCCAATTTAGAAGAGTTCAAAACCAAATTGATAGGTTTGATTCCTCTTGTCAATGAGAGATCTTGTTAAGTTGGACTTCAACAAAAATTAATAAAAAATATTGCTCCAATGACAAATGGTATCTTTTTTATAGTAATTAAGTGGTGCCACCAATTCAACTCTCATTCCTTTGTATTGAAGTCATATACAATACATATTTGTATCATATATGAGATTCCATTGTTTTCTACCTCGATGTTATTCCATTATGCCTTGTATCAATTTTTTTTTTTACAACTTATGTCATTCCTTTACACTATTGTTCAATCATTGAAATTTTATGATACCCTTTGAATAGTGTAGATTCGAAGGTCAATAAGTACCGGTTGGTGCATTAGATTTTTCCAATTGGAAAACATAAATTGATTGGCTCGTTTTCAAAACATTAATCGATGGGAATATTGTTACCTTCATTTGACAAAGGATTCTCTCATTGCAAGACAAAAAGTGACAGGCTTCTCAACTTGATTTGCCAAGACATATTCACATTCATCTTCCATAATTTAGTTTGACAAACATTTTAAAAACGTGTCAAAACATTAATGGTATCCTTCCCATTTTCTAGCGGAAAGATTTTAACTAGGATTAATGAATAAAATTTTATTCACACATAAATTTAGAAAACACTTAAATTTGATTTTTTTTTTTAAAATTTTTCATGAAGATAGATCTTCCTGATTTGGATGATGTATTTTGTGCATTCTTCACTAATGCATTTTTGCTTACTTTTATAGGGAGAGAAAAATTATGACAACCATAATAAAATCTGGTATCATACAATTTTTGGGATCAATTTTTAACAATAGTTTCCACTTATAAACTTAAATATCACCAAATCAAACATGTCTTATTCATTCTTCCTTTTTTTTTTTTTTTTTTTTGTGTTGCATCTTTACTAATAACCCTGTATAATTTCATTCACAAAATTCTTGAGGTTCTTGTCAGAAGATCCACCTTCTTTCACAGCTTCCCTTGCCAAATCCTTCCATTTCTTGGCATTCCTTCTCACCTCTTGCCCCTTTTCTCCACATCCCATGACCAATTCCAAGCACTTCTTGATCTCACCACCTTCAACTATTCCTTCTTGGTTCACCATCACCCGTAGACCCGTCTTCCACACATCTTCAATCAGCTTCGCGTTTGTAGTTTGATCAGTCCACTGAGGAAATGCCACCACTGGCACCCCACAAGCCAAGCTCTCTAAAGTTGAATTCCAACCGCAGTGTGACACAAAACATCCCAATGAAGGATGTGACAAAACCTCTACCTGAGAACACCAAGGAACTATCATCCCTTGTTGTTCCAACTCTTCAACACAACTCAGTTTATCATCTTCTTTCTCTTCTTCCCCATTTTCTTTGGCTCTTATGACCCACAAGAATGGCCGCCCGCTGGCTAGCAGTCCACGAGCAATTTCCTCTGACTGTTGCTTTGATAACACCGAGAGGCTTCCGAATGATACATAAATGACAGAAGATTCAGGCTTTGAGTTCAGCCACTGGATATAGTCCTTTGAATCACGGAAAAGATCGCCTCCAAATGAAGTATCGGATGGGTCTTTTCCATCCAAGAAAGCCAATGGAAGCAAGGGTCCAATTCCCATTAACTTAAACTTATTGAGAGCTCTTAGGGCCTCGGACTCTAATGCATCGAAACTGTTTACCAGTACTCTCGGGTTGCTTTCACGGTTGAGCTGCTCTAGTTGCTTCTGAAGCGATTTGAGGACAAAATTGAATGCAATTGCTTTTGAGGGCTCTAAAAATGAGGGAAGATCACTACTACTGAGCAAGGGGAGCCCTGGTAATTCAATGGAAGAAGAGGAGCCATTGCCCTTGTTCCCAATGAGCTCTCCATAACCATTGAAATAGTAGTAGTAGATATCAAAAACAGTGGCAGCTTGACTCCAAACGAGTGCAGATGGGAGGTGAAAGCTTTGGGCGACCTCTGCCACCCAAGGAATTATGATACCGTAGAGTAAGCAAGTAAAGGGACGACCTTCATTTGCTCTGGCCACGATGAGCTCGGTAAGAGCTTGGGACCCGAGACGGTCAAGCTCGGACATGAAGTTTTGGAGGTCATCCCCGTGTTTGAATCCGTGATCATAGCCATCCGAGAATGTCACAAATTCCAACCCTTCCAGGGTTGGGGGTTTGGACATGCGGGTACTGGCAGAGCTGCTAGTGACAAAGGTGACATGGGCACCAGCACGTGTGAGGAGCTTAGCTAGTTGGAGAGATGGATTGATGTGGCCTTGTGCCGGATAAGTTACCAGGAGGATTTGGGCTTGCATTATTTGGCTGCTGAATGGTAGGTACTGGATAATTTGCTAGAAACTTGGTAGAGCGTGGATCTATGCTGTGAATGATTGGGTTAATTTGTGTTGGGAATCGCCTTGGAATGCTTAAATAAGGCACGGAGTTGGAAGAGTGGACAGTAAATAAGATAGCTGTAACGTTTGTAGTGACGAATTGGCGGAAGTTGTGAGCACCTTTGCCTTGTGTTTTAAGTGCGGTCTAGTCGATCAGAGCCAGCCTATTTACATCTCTTCTCGTGAATGCACGGTGACTTGTAGTTGTCTTCTGTTGCATACTGACTAGTAGTTGTCGGGTTGCGTACATAACTCAAATTCATTGCATATGACCGAAAGAATTTTGATTTTTTTCCCAAATTCAGCATCATGCTGAAGATAAGATACCTCCCCACAAGTTTACAACAGTGAGAGCCAGTACGCTCTTAATGCTAATTAAAATCAAATGTTTCTCCTCCACAAGTCTTGTGAAAACAAGAATTCGATCTATTTAATACATATAAATTATTACCCTTGTAGGCCATTTTAGGCAATTTTTATAAAACCGACATACTTTTTTTTTTTTCCCTTTTTAGAAAAAGATTCTCTACCAAAAAATTGGCACCAAGAACATGTAATTCAAGTAGCATGTTGGACACAAGAAACAGTTGAGTTAAAATAATTTTAAGGTTACAATCACGTAAAAGTTTTGCAGTACATGAGGTCTTAGGTGTAGATATATGAACAATTATGTTTCTACAACAAAATCTTCTATTAGGTATATAGTATACAATTGAATTATGTGGGGATAATTGAGCTTTAGACCCATTTGACTTTGATAATTAATAAAGAGTCCTTCAAACACCCATAATTGATTACAAGGATATGAGATGGGAATAGACAAAAATACTTACTTGACTCAATTTTGTCTTTATTCTATCACCCTTCACATGCCACTATTTTTTCTTATTTAACAATTTTTGGATTTTTCATTATTTTTTAAAACTCTTTTATAAATAATTAAAAAATCAACATTGTTTTTTATTTTTAAATTATAAATAAACAAAAATTATATTAATGATTCAAAGACTATTTTGGAAAATACTTTCTAAAAAAATATTAATTTAAATAAATAAAATTATAGTTTACATTTATTTTTATCTTTTATATTTTAGAAGTAAATAATTTAATGATTAAAATACTATTTAAAATAAATATATTCACTGTTTTAATTTTGTTTATATTAAAAAGTATTTTAAAGTTTTTTTTTACTATTATAAAATAAAAATTTTAATTTTTTTAATCTTTTTTCTTCCTTATTTTAATAACTTTTTGAACATGACTTTTAGTAATAAGTTATATGAAATGTTACAAATTTGTTTATTAATGATTTTTTTTTAATGATTTGAATTAATTGAAAATTTATTAAAATAAGAAAAAGAAAAGGAAAGAAAGAGGATGGATGGAAAGTTCTTATTTTAAGTACTCAATTAAAATGTTTTCATATGACCTAACTTTAGAAGTAAATTATATCAATACATAATAAAGATTGAATTTTTCTTATATAAAAGGATTGAAAGGTATATTTACTTATTTTAGATGAAAACAAATAGTTAAAAATTATATAGATTATATTTGAGTTTGGTTTTGAAATATTTTTCTAGTTTTTATTTTTTATTTTTAAAAATAATTTTTATTTTCTGTATTGTCTCTTTTTTAAAATATTTTTAATTAAAAAATGAAAACTATTTTTTAAAATGAAAATTGAAAACCTTGTTTAGTACTATTTTTTTTATATGAAAATAAAAAAATAATAAATTTTATTTATTCATTTATTGCGTCACTATACAATTGTATTATACTAACTGTACAAGGGAAATGTACTAAGTGTATAAAGGTGTATAAGGTTACTCTTTGTGAAATATATAATCGATTATGAGTCATTCCTTTTTTTTTTTTTTTATCACTCACGAATTGTACACATATGTCATCCACTTTATTTAATTCCCGCATGAAAATTCCAATATTTTTCCTAATAATAATATTTGAAGAAAATTTTTTTTGACCTTAAATCATCTACCATCTTCTCAACTAAATCATTGGAAATATGGTTAAACACTCCTACGTGGACACATAACTTAGGAGGGATACAAAATTTGTGTCATTATATAACGGTATTACACTAACTGTATAAGGGAAATGTACTAATTGTATAAAGGTGTACAAGATTATCCTTTGTAAATGATTTTAATTGATTATAAACTACTTTTTTATTTTCCTTGTCACCCAATGATTGTACACCTATGTCATGCACTTTATTTAACTCTTACATGAAAATTCCAATATTTTTTTTCTCAATAATGATATTTGGGGAAAAAAAATTGACCCTAAGTCATCCATCATTTTTTCAACCAAATCATTGAAAATATGATTAATACACCTACATGGACATATAAATTAGGAGATATATGAAATTTGTGTCATTGTACAAGGGTATTACACTAACTGTACAAGGGAAATGTGTTAAGTGTACAAGGGTGTACAAGACTTCTAATAGGTTTTGTATGATTTTTAAACAACTTGAATTTGACATTAAGACGATTATTGATAGTTTTGTAATTCTTTTTTTACCAAACTATGTCATTAAGATATTCTCTACAAAAATTAACATATAGGAAATAAAATTAAAATCAATCATGTTTGAATTGTTCATTATAAGTAAACTAAATGAAATATATATTTTTACTATTTTGCCTTTATAAATATAATTTCATTGCTATCAATAGAGATTAAAAAAATCATATTTAAATGGCATTAAAAATAAACAAAAATTATTTTTATAACATTTTTATTTTTTAAAATCATTAATTTAAATTATGAAATTAGTTTTAAAGTTAAAAATATTTGTTGTAATTATAGTTTTGAAGATTTCATGATTTTTATCTTATTACTTTGAAAAAATTGCTTTAATAAGAAAGTATTTATTTTAATGGTTTTAAATATTTAAATCTTTATTGAAAAATATTTAGGATTAGTGTGAAGAGCAATTAGGTAATTTTGGAATTGAGAAATTTTGAATATTTTGAAGACCTTAATTCGGCCAATTATCCTATTTACACTTTCAAAATTATTGGAAAGTTGGTAAATTAGTCTTAAAAATATTGTCTTCTTAATTATATATATATGCATGTGAGTGTTTACATTATTTACGAAAAAATAATAAACACCATGTGTTTAATTTGCAAGTTAGAAAAAAAAATTAATAATATTTTATGAGGTATTTAAAAAGTATTTATTATATGTTCTATAAATTTGAAAAAATATAATATTTGATGATATCTAATTTACAAGTTAGAACAAATAAATAATGTTAATATTTTATGAGGTGTTTAAAAATTATTTAATATATATGAGAAATAATATAAGTTTGAAAACAAAAATAATATTTATTATATATTAAGTAAGTTTTCAATATATTTAAAAAATATTTATTATATATTATGTAAGTTTGGAAAAAAGAATAATATTTGATGAGGTATTTAAAAGTTATTCACTTCAAAAATACATTTGGTAATAATAATTTTTAACCATCTTTCATATTTGATGAAGAAAAATAATTCAAGTTGATTCCACTATTAAATAGGTGAGAGAAGGACAAAGGAGTCAAAGAGAGAATGAAAAAGATGAGGTGATTTGTTAGTTTTTTCATTTAATGGTTAAGGGTATTTTATGAATTTTTAAAAGACAATATCTTTACTCTCAATTTTTACTCTTTTATTGGGTGTTAGACTTAAATATGGAACATATATGAACCACAGCTTAATGCTTAATTTTTAGACCCAGTTAGGCCCAAAACATAATTTTCCCAATTCTGTGTTCATCGGCCAGCAGGCAATGAGAATGAACCAATAATTTATATTAAGTTTATTAATGTCTGGACTAGTTGGTAGCCTTCAAATCAAATTTATCTGGTAGCATGTAGTAGGTGGGTACATGGAAAGGTTGATTGGCTTAACTTGTTTTTTGGAATTATATGCTAGAGCAGGCAGCTACGACGTGTAGGAAGTCGTGAGTTTTTTGGAATGGGAGAAGTACGTTTGCAGCGACGATTTGTAGGAAGTCGTGAGTTGCTTTGCCTTGGTTTTACCCAAAGCTTTAGTCGACAAATTGGCTTCAAATTCCCAATTCTCAATCTAATATTTTACTCGAATTCAATTACGAGTTAGGATGGCAATGGCATCACCAACTCCGATGCCTATTCGGTGATAGCTAAGGCCTACGTGTATGCCAATATTAAGAGAGGGATCAAAAAAATGGAATTGTCTCGATTTACATTTTAGTATTTATGCAAGGTTGATTCTGAAATTTCTAAAATTGTGGCTAGCAAGCTTAATCTATATTGGCCAAGATAATTTCACCCTTGATGACGAGTTCAACCTGCCTAACCTGTGCCTAATCTAATATTCAGGTTGGCTATGAAATAATTTTATTTTATTTTATTTGATAACTCGTGTGAATCTCTGGTAATCTAAATTGCTTCCAAGTTTGATGTGAATTGAGAATTTCTAACCTGAACTTGGGTTAGATTTAGCATGGGTTGGACATATTGATGGTTGGTTAACCTTCTAACCCGTCCAAGTTACTACCTTGTTTAGTAATTTAGGGTTCAAAATTCTTATTATGAGTTTCAAAATTAACAATACAATATTTAATACATTGCACTGTTAATTTTTTTTTTAACACAATAATAACCAAAACATAGATATTAAAATTTTAATCTATTATTTTTTTAATACAAATTGATCTTTAATTTTAAAAAGTATTTTTTATATTTTAATACTTGAAATATACAAATTTTCAAATATTAGAAATATTAAAAGTATTAAAAATATTTCTTAAAATTACTAGCATACGAATTCTTAAAATCTAAACAAAATGAGCCTTATAATTAATAACATTTGGATAGTTCATGAATTTTTGTCATTTAATAGGAAAAATGGGTTAGTGGTGTTAGGCAGTTGTTAAATTAGGAATAAAAACCTTTTATTGTAAAGTTTTGTCTAAGTTTCTCTACTAGAATATGAGATGTACTGGTCTAGTATATTTTTCTTTTATAGAAAGCTTTTTTAAAGAATAAAATTATTCCCTTTTAATTTATTTATCAAGTGAAATATTTTCATTTGGTAGGAATGTCAATTATGGCCTACTAGCAATCACATGTATAGTTTGTTCCCTTCATAATGACAAATGTTTGTTCATAAATTTATTGTTTTGGCTAAAATGACTAATAATTATAAATCATAAAAAATGTAGGACTTAATTGTTATGTTAACTATGGTCAGCAAGTCAACTTGCAAAGTCTAGTTTAAAAAATCTAGTGCTAATGGTAAGGAGGATTTGCAGCCTCTAAGACATGAAGAATGGCTATTCTAGATGGCTACAAAGTCCATCAATTTTTCAAACATCACCATATAAGTTAGGAATAAATTATCCAATAGGGAAACTAAGCGTAAAGAGGACTTTTATGAGACCTAACATTATGTAGTGTCCTAATCACATTATGAATTGTTTTAAAACTACTTTGCAATTTTTTTTTTCATTAATTCAAAAAGTGAGGTTTTAGCACACTAATTTTTGGATTTACATTAAATGTTTAGATTTGATTGAGGTTTGTTAGTTAATAAGATTTTCTTTTGGTTTGTGGACTGCAGGCATATTTATATACTCGCAAATTACTCATTGATTCTATTTCCTAAACATGGAACTTAGAACTTCGAAGTTGGACTTTTAGGAGAGACCTTGGTCCAATATACCAACTAAGAGGTCTTGGGTTCAAATTACGCTCAAGCCCACCATAATACCGTGGTTTCAACAAATCAATATCAAGATGTGACTACTCACAAGAGAGAGTGATACAATTGACAAAAAGCAGGTTAGTCATACAAAAAGGCATGTGGTTCCTAGGATTGGAATGTGCCCACTAATGCAGAGCATATCCAATGAAGGAAATTGAAGGTTTGTGAAAGAACAAAATGTGAGACTTAAGATGGTATTTGTCCTTTATTATTATTATTATTATTATTATTATTAAATGTAAACTTAATTTTAAATACAACTTCATAGTATTAAGTATTAACTTGTTTAAACTTGTTTATTTTCTTATTATTTTATTTCAATTAAATATTAAGTATTAACAGAGTAAAAATTGTGTTTTGATTGTTTCAAAAAATTATTTTTAGTATTTAGCAAAAAATCAAATATTTTTATTCTTTTTATTCAGTTAAAAAATTCAAAAAAAAAGATAATAAGTAAAAAAAGAAGTTAAAAGCAAACAATCTAAGAGTCTATCACCATACAATTTAAAAATGTTTTTCTATTTTTAAAAACATAAGACTATTTTTAAAAGTTCTCAATACTATTTGGTCGTTGTTTTCTAGAAACAGTTTTTAAAAACAAAGTGAAATAGATAATAGTTTTTAGAGAAAAAGTAAATGTTGTTTTCACCCATTTTTAAAAACAAAAAAAAAATATAGAAATTTTTTTTATAAAAAAAAACCCCATAAAAAACAAATAAAATTGAACATAATATATATCATTCTATAGACCCCTTTGTGGAGAAGGCTTTATTTATTTATTTTTTCTCACACCCAGATAGCTAGCAGCTTGTTGTAGGAATGAGTGGGGGCCGGTTTCTTGAAGTGATGAAGGGTTGCATGGGATCACATCTATTCATAGAGGACTGCCTACCTCTACGCTCATAATGGGATATTCTGAATAGAGGACATAGGAGTGGGGTGAGTAGAAAAATGGGTGAAAGCTGGACAGAAGAAAAGAACGGGAATAGGAGAAATAGAGGGGGAGCTTTTCGAAGGGTGATATCCGAGGACTGAGAGAAAGCTACGTAGAGGGAGGAGCTTTTCGGATGCAGATTTTGGGAGGGCTTGAGAGAAAAAGATATATGGGAGATGGAATGAACAAAAGTTGTGGAGGAAGAGCATTGAGAAGTCGAACTATCTTTGCTTTAGAGGAGCTCTCAGTGGCTCTCTTTGCTTTGGAGGAGCTCTTAGGTAAGCTCACTATGCATCTTTCCTTTTACTTTCACTACCAACGTTTTTTTTTCTCTTCTCCTTTTGGCTGTTTAGGGCTTTGTGTGATTGCTTGGTCATGAGTAATATAGGTTGCCCATGAGCTTTGCTGATTTCTGATTTGTTCAATATGATCGTTGTTCCTGTTTCAGTCACAGTCTTTTTTAGTATTATTTGAACCCAATGAAGCTCTGTTTCACTTGCCCTTGTTTGGAGATTTGGTTATCTTTTTCTTGTTTCAATTTGATTGCCTTCCTCCCACCAATCTGAACCCTTTTGAATAAAACGTGAAATGTGGCTTTCATTGGTTCATTTTTGTTTATGTTCTCCATGCTCTGCTTTCTTGGTTATCCTCCTCTGTTTTCTGTGGGTATCCCGGCTGCATAACATTGTGTGTATCACTAGCTGATGATGTTAGAGATTGGCTACGGGACATTTGGATAAGCCAGTGAAGAAGTTGGTTCCCATGAAATTCCTTTCTACCTATTCCCTACACGTTTGCAGCCATCCGCCCATACCTAAGCCTCTATCGGACCTCTCGGTTATCTTTTTCATCTCTATGATTGCATGGCCTGCTTACCATGCTCCATTATGGGGAGAGATTAATGGAGGGATGGTTGTCGAAGTGAATGAAATTGATGGAGCTATGGAGGTGAATGAGGATAAGCACCTTTTTCATGGAAATAGGTTCAGATCATCTAAGAAAGATGCTTTGAAAACACCCAGAAAGTGTGAACAGGTCAAGGATTCCTAAGACAAAGGTAAGCTTGCTGAATGGCTTCACTACCACTCCACTAAGAGCGGAGATGAGCTGACCAGTCTTAGGGATTATATCATGGGAGAAAGCAAGAAAGCTGTGGAGAGTTCTTAATTTCTTGAAAACCTGAAGAAGAAAGGTTATGAATTTTTGTTCATGGTTGACACCATTGATGAGTATGTAGTGGGGCACTTGAAAGAGTTTGAGGGGAAGAAGCTTGTCCCTGCAACCAATGAGGGACTCAAATTTGATGAGAGTGAGGATGAGAAAAAGAAATAGGAAGCTTTGAAGGAGAAGTTTGAGTGTTTCCGCAAGGCGATAAATGATGTGCTCAATGACAAAGTTGAAAAAGTTGTAGTTTCTGACCATGTAGTGGATTTCCCATGCTGCTTAGTCACAGGAGAGTATGGTTGGGTTGCAAACATGGAGAGGATCATGAAGGCCCAGACACTTAGAAACTCCAACATGGCTGGTTACATGTCCAACACCTTCTCCATCAAACCCAAATCTCATCATTGCTTGGAATTCAAGGCAGCTTCAAGTGCACTTCCAGCCCCACCTTGGTACTCTTCATACCCCACTTTTGCACCCGGGCCCACGCCTTGCATGGCCACCTTTGGCTTGCAATCCCAACTATGGCAACTCATTTTTTTTATTTCTTCATATTTTAATATCAAAATTATTTTCCAACATTCCAATTTTTAAATCTAATTTTCAAAACTTCAATTTTCGAATAAGTCTTCAAAATTCCAATTTCCAAATTTAATTTCCAATTTCCAAAATTCTAATTTTCATATTTATTTATCTAATCATTATTATTTTCGTTATTATTATTATTATTATTATTTATTTATTTTTAAAATTCCATCTTTAAATAATTCTTCAAAATTCCGATTTTCAAATTTAATTTCCAATTTTCATGTTTATTTATTTAATCATTATTATTTTCGTTATTTAAAAAAATTCATCTTTAAATAATTCTTCAAAATTCCGATTTCCAAATTTAATTTTCAATTTCCAAAATTTCATTTTTCACATTTATTTATTTAATCATTATTATTTTAGTTATTATTTTATTCATTTATTTTTAAAATTTAATCTTTAAATAATTCTTCAAAATTCTGACTTTCAATTTCCAAAATTCCAATTTTCGCATTTATTCATTTAATCATTATTATTTTCGTTATTATTATTATTATTTATTTATTTATTTATTTATTTTAAAATTATATCTTTAAATAATTTTTCAAAATTTTGATTTCCAAATTTAATTTCCAATTTCCAAAATTCCAATTTTCGCATTTATTCATTTATTCATTATTATTTTCATTATTATTATTATTTTATTTATTTATTTTTAAAATTCCATCTTTAAATAATTCTTCAAAATTCCGATTTCCAAATTCCAAAATTCCAATTTTCACATATATTTATTTAATTATTATTATTTTCGTTATTATTATTATCTTATTTATTTATTTATTTATTTTTAAAAAATTCCATCTTCAAATAATTCTTCAAAATTCCAATTCTTAAATTTAATTTTCAAAACTCCAATTTTCAAATCATTTTCGAGACTTCATTTTTCAAATAAGTTTCAAAACTTGATTTTCAAAAATTTGTCTTTCAAATGGTTTTAAATCTTTTAAATTTATTTATTTAATTTTTTTATCCACCTAATTTAATTATTTTATTTATTCATCTTTCATATAATAATTTATTTATTTATTTATTGTTTTACTTTATTTTATTCGTTTATTTATTTATTTGTCATTATTATTATTATTATTGTTATTATTATTATTATTGTTATTTTCTAATTTCTTTCTCTTTCTTTCGTCATTAAAATCCTAATTCACCAAAACCTAATTTTTTAATAAACTTGCTACCATCTTTTATTCAGGTATGCATCTTGTGTTTTTCTTTGGTTTTTAATTTTCTCTTTTTTCACCATTTTTAATAAGCATGAATAATTTTTTCATAATTTCAAAAGCAATGGAATTTGTGAGATTAATTCATGCAAAATATATTGGGCTTTGGTGGGGGCCCTACATATGATCTCTTCTAATTGTCAATTGTTATGTTTAATGAATATTATTTGATCTTTGTCTTGCTCTTTGATATGCATGTGATGATTTTATGTTTGAGCTAACCTTGTTTCCATGATAACGTACTATTACTTGCTGCCTAGGTGCACTCCCACTCCCACTTTACTTATTCTTATGCATGATTTGTTTTATTATTTGACCATTTCATTGGTATCCATTACTTTCCTAGTTAATTGTCATGTTTGCTTCACCTCGTTTAATAGAGGCTGTACGTATACGGGCTAAGAGGGGTAATACGACTCACAATCGTATATTCCCAATAAGTAACTTGACCTTCGAACTCAGACTCGGTTTTTCACAAACCCATTTTTCTTTTAGGAGTCACACTTAGAGTTTTCTTTCTTATTTTGTTTTTCCCTTTAAAAATAAAACAAAAATAATTGGCTAGTCTTTTTCTAAAAATCAAATTTTCACCAAATAAATAAAAAAAACGAGTCACGCCATCAAGTGGGAACGCATCGTGCAAAATACAGGGTTCACACATTCCCTTTCTTTCTTCATGATCTAATACTGATATAAAAATCTTCAAATATAATCTTTTAAATTACATGTGTTTTATTTTAAGTTTATTTAAACTTCTCTAATATTTTTCATTAACCAAATAAATTTTAAATTAAAATGTACTTGATATATAAAATTTATTAATTTTTAAAAATAATTTGAAACTCAAAAATCGATTTAATTAGTATTAAAAAGTCATGAAACTTAATAATATTAAAAACTCATAGACCAAAATTTATTTCAAATGTTTGGGTTTGTTTCTTCTTTATATATATATATATATATATATTGTATTTTTATATAAAAAAAATTATTAGACAAATAAACTCCAAATTAAATAAGACTTAATGTGTTGAATTCATTAACAAGTCTAATAATTTTTAAAAATAACTTAAAACTCAAATGGTGAACTAGTTAATACAAAAAATTTATGGATAAAAATTGGTGTATAACAATTTTATTATTTCTCTTTTACATGGATTCATTACTTTTTTTTTTTTTTTTCACTAGGCAAATAAATTTCAAATTAGAAAAAAAAAAACAAACTTAATGTGTTGGATTCATTAATGAGTCTAATAATTTTTAAAAATAACTTAAAATTCAAATAGTGAATCAATTAATATTAAAAATTTATGGACAAAAATTGATTTAAAATGATTTTATTATTTATTTTCTACATAGAATCATTATTTTTTGATTTTTTTTTCACTAGAAAAAATGAACTTCAAATTAAACAAGACTTAATGCATTGGATTCATTAAAAAACCTAATAATTTTTAAAAGTAATTTAAAACTCAAATAGTAAACCAACTAATACTAGAAATTTATGGGCAAAAATTAGTCTAAATCATTGTATTGTTTCACTAGGTAAACAAACCCCAAATTAAACAAGACTTAATTAATTTGATTCATTAAAAAGTTTTATAATTTTTAAAAATAATGTGAAACTCAAATAATGAACCAATTAATACAAAAAATGTATGGATCTAGTCATTAAAAAAAATAATAGACCAAAATTGATATATTATGAGTCATGACTTTATTGTTTATCTTATACCCAACTATATTTTCTAAATTTAGGAAAAGAAATTACAAATTAAGTAAGATATAATTAATAATTTAATTTCTTTAATGATTTTTATTTTTTTATTTTTAAGAATAATTTTGAATTAAAAATTGATCTAATTAATTACATATTAAATCAAAATATTCTAGAATATTATGTTCATAATTCAATACTAAATGTGTATATAAAATGAAAAACTTGACTCATTTATATGTTAAACTTTATTCATTATTAATTTTAAATAAAATATTGTTAAAACTTATTATTTTATATTGTTATTATCATTATTCATTTTTAATAAAAAAATTATGAAGATGTTAATATCATTATGTTTCTTACCTATACTAAAATAATATATTTTTATAAAAGATATAACTTTTGATTTTATTATATTATTATTCATATTTTACTAAAAACTATTTATTTATTTTTTAATTTATTTGTAATTACAAAATTATTTTTATTTTTAATAAGACTTGAATTAAATTAAATTTATATTATGTAAATTGAATTTTCAATGTTTTTACAAAACCAAAAAAAAAAAAAATTTTTTTTTTTAATTTGTTTTTTATCTTTAAAAATTGTTTTTATAAACAACTTGCCAAACACCTTTATTCTTATAAAACATTAAAAAACTGTTTTTTATTCTTTAATTTAAAAAAATGTTTTTAGAAACAACTTTTAGAAAACATGCCAAAACAAACCCTAAAATTTGAAAGCAAATTGTATTTAAAATTAAGTTTTTTTTTTTTTAAAAAAAAAACAAACACCATCTAAGTTCAATTGCTATAAAACAAAAATATTTTGGTTGCAATTGCAAATGAGTTTACAAACCGAAACAATGTCAAAAGACTATACCCTGCATTGAGATGTATACATATTTATCCCCCACCTTAAAATTGTATCTTCCTTTTTTCTACCCGTTCTTTTTGCTTTTATTTTTTGCTTGACTCAAAATATTGATAGGGTCGAAACAAGTTATAATTCTAAGCATTTTCTCCGCAAAAGTAATCCTCAACACTCAATAAGCTTATTCAATTAAGCTCTACCTACAAACTTTCTATATTTTATCCTAATATACATATATATTGTTTTTTTTTTACAAATTAACTCCTATATTTGCTTATGCTCTTGCAATATTCTCACATTTATATAATATAGTCATATTGTCCATTCAAAATATAATAAGTCCACTTAATTAAATTGTAATTACAAGTTCTATGATTTCTACTATTTGATATGAACTTGCTTACTAATAGGTGTTACTAGAGAATATCAACTGGCTTACTATGTTTCCAAAGAATGCTCTACTACTTTATATGGACTTAATTAGTAATACCTTTCCCTAGACATTACTCTCTTTATCCCCCAATTTTGCATGATTTTACATTGACTAGCTTGATATTAATGTTTTGAGTGTCAACCCCATAATTTTTTTCCACAATTTCTATTTCATTGAGCTATCTATCTTATATGAGAAAGTGGTATATTGATGTGGTGTTATCATCCATTCACATTTATAATCTCTCCAAGAATTAATTAATTATAAAAATAAATAATATGATAGGTTATCTCATGATCATTAACATACTAAAACAAATGTATCTATAAATTGTAGAAAAGTAAACTTTCTTTGTGTTTGTCTTTCTCCTTTCATTTCTTTTTCCTCTATTTTACTATTATTTTGTCATGGATAATTTTTTCTTTCTTATAGAGTAGTAAAGCTAGGAAATTAAATTAAGGGGACAAAAAATGTCAAAAACTCCTCATGTAATCTTATAATAACCATAAAATCCTTGAGTAATACTTTTGGGAGCGCCTACTTCATGTGGCTCTCCCACTTGTTAAGATTGTCAATGATTCTTGTAATCTGCTTGATAATTCTTTCCTAATTTAGAGAAAATATCGGTGTACAATAGGTGTGAACAAATCAATTAAACTTGATTGCAGGGATTGATTTTAAGTTTCCTGATTATAATTTCTATCTATATATATAAAAAAATAAGAATGAAAAAAATTCTTCCCTATTTAGTATTAGAGTAAGATTTCAAATCCTTGTAATTCTTTCCCTCTATATCAAAATGAGCGAAAAAAATATTCAATCGTTTAGGATGAAATTAATCTAAAGGCATTTTCAATGCATGAATCATACTTACTAAATCAAATTATGATGTTTAGTCCCCATTGATGGAGATGCATATTGCTAAGAGAGAGAAACTCTCCTACATTTGCGGCAAGAGAAAGTTACCTACAAAATCGAAAGATGGACATGAGAAGTAGTATGTTGAAAATTAGAAAGTCAAGAGGTGGCTATTGAGTTTACGACTCCAAAAATTATGAAGCGTTATTTATGCTTACCCCCAAACAAATGGAAAAATCTCTTTAAATATTATGGAGTGTTGGTTAAATTTTTTTAAGAATTAGGTCATCGTAATAAAGTTGTCATAAAGGATGTCAATGACATTGTAGTGTACAAGAAATCTATTGAATAGCTAAGGATACACATATTTCTAGTTAGATTTGATGGTGATTTTCAACAAATCCTTAGATTTTGTGCAAAGAACAAGTTATAGATTTGGAGGAATGTTATTCTCCGGTTCATTGTGAGGTAGTACAACACACCACTTTGAAAGGCAAGTCAAAAAACTCTTAGCTTCCGCTATGTTAGATAGAAATTGGTTTAACCAAAAATGATCTTCTCAAAACCAACAAGATGAATGAAGCCTAATCATCCTAAAGCCACCAATGGTGTCAAAAAGTCTACCTACAAATTCACTCATTGTAATCAAACTAGTCATAACAAAAATGGATGTTTTGAGCTTGTGGAATATCCAGAATGGTGGGATTATAGTCGTGATCCACAAAATTGGAATTCTAATGAGATCTCTACTACCAAAATTGTTGAAAGAAAGACTAAGGATGAAGTTGTTGAAAAGGCCTTAGCATTGGTAGTAGTTACAAACAATAATAATAAGGCTTTAAATATGTCTACAATTTCTTTTAATTATGCATGGATAATTGATTATGGTGCTATACATGATAAGATATTTGATTTTAGATAAATTTCACCTCTTAAACTATCTTCACAAAAAATTGTTTCTACTGCCAATGGTACTTTGACCCCAATCATTGGGCAAAGATCCTTAACCCTTATTGATGCTTTGAATTTAGATTCTATTTTAGTTGTTTCATCTTTGGATTATAACCTCGTGTCCATTTTCCAAATAACCACGACCTTGTCTTTTGTTGTGATTTTTTATCCTAAATTTTGTGTATTTAAGGACATCCAAACAAGGCATATGATTGGTTATGGTATTAAGCGAGGGAAGTTGTATTGCTTAGACTTGATGTCAAAGAGTTCCAATAAGCTACATCAATCTTTAACAATGGATAACTCTAATGGGTAGAAGAAGAAATTTGACATTTGATTATGTCATTGATATTTGGGGCATGCTTCCTTTGGTTATTTGAAGAAATTTTTCCTAGTTTATTTACAAAATGTGATGTTTCTAGTTTCCACTATGATGTTTGTGAACTAGCATGCAAAGAGCCATCGTGCTTCATTTCCCTTAAGGACCCTTCTCACCTTCTACGAGTCGTCCGACGGAAAAGACTTTATGAATGGAGTAAAAGAGCTTGGGATCGTCGATCTCTTCCTTAAAGATTGGGATGAGTCGATGTCGGTCGATGGTGTGAAAACAATTCCTGATGTCGAATTCCAAATACCTACGAGAGGTTCCCCACTCTTCTTTGATCTGTCTTAGGGCCGAGTGGCAGCCTCAACCCGAGCAGAAGTGCGATGTGTCTGGAAACTCGGGATCGTAAATGGATTCGAGTACCATTCTGATCGCCTCTTTCATGATCTTTTCTATAGGTATAACCACTGTAAGCGGTCTAAACTTCGACCCTTATTTCTGTCTTCATATTGTAAAGAGGAGCAAAACTTTTTTTTTTGCTCCCTCTATTGATAAATCAAGGACCCTCCTGCCGTCGTCGTTTTAGTGACTCATAGGGTTTCCCTCAGCTCAGTCTTTTTGGTTCTTGAGAATGGTCGCCACCTCTCCCAAGACCGAAATGATTATCCCTGCCCCATGGGTCTACATCCATCCCTGAATGTTGTCGGGTACTGTTCAATTCCCCGCCATTCTTGTAACTGTCACCTATAATCCGCGTAAGTGTGTCCACACCTCCTTGAGTGGACGAGAAAGAAATGATTTCTCGGAGCAACCCCCAAGGTTCCAAACCTAGGATTTAACTTTCCCGTATGAGCATTCGGTACATGTATCAGTCTGTGGAAGAGTGAAAGGGTCACCGCTACTGAGGATCTCCCCCCTAATCTTAGATAGGTCGTTTGAGGGTTTGCCACGGTTTATTGTTGTGCTTACACACTAGGCTACCCTTCTCCGAAAGCTCCGCGGGACCACCTACCATTAGTCTCCGATTGGAGGGGTTTATTGCACAAAAACGCTAGGACGCAAGCTCCCAAAGAGGGAAGCCCAATGAATGTCAGATGCAAGGCCCCGCACCTCATTAAGATCATATTTGCATACTCCCAAAAAAAAATAAAAATAGAGCAGACCCCATTGAAGATGGGAGTGAGGTACAACAAGGTTTTTATTCCATCTCCCTTCTCACGGAGTCGTACGTGGACGTTACCGCTCATACACCTCCCAACCAGCAAGTAGTTAGCCTTCCTCTACAAGGAATGGAAGTGTGAATGAATCAACATCAAATAGAGGAATTAGGTTTTTGTTTTCAGCAATAATGATAAGAGCATTTTTTTCACAAAAACCTACAGACCCCCTCCCCCCCTATCCTGCCACTTCAGCACCTTATGATATTTGAGAAGATCATTATGAACCCTCTCCTAGAATGTTTTGGTAGATTCCGAAAATTCCATGGTGGATTAGGGCGAGAATGAATCCAAGAATCCATGACATACTCATCCTGGAGCTTCTGCTCTCCTCGAGGGAGGGGTTTTTTTTTTATAGATAGAGAGGTGAGTCAAGGGTAGCCTCCCGCTTAACCGATTTCTCAGAGTTGGAGGAAGATCTCTCATTTAATGATCCTGAACAAGAAGGAGCAACTCTCAATGTGAGATCAATAGCAAAATAAAGAAGAGGAATTGGATGCCCCAGAGCAGCAGCCCCCAGATAAGCCTTAAAAAAACACACACACACACACACACAACAGACCTGACATAAACAAAAGAAACAAAAAAAGGGCCATCATGATGATCCTATGTTTGTTTTTGCCCTGCCCCGATGATGCTCTCCTAGCTCGTGGAGCTACATACCAGAAAAAGAAAAAGACTTTCTCTATTACTTTGAGAAGAGAATCATTGGTTTGACCGACGGACTACATGGGAAATACGAGATCTAGGCAAGCCGCTACATGTTCTCTCCTTGCCCTTGAATGATAGAAGAACTACTTATCTTATCTTAGATAGCGTTCAATCAGTTCGCATCTATGGTCAATCAATAGGTCCACAGATCTATTCTTCTATATGATAAATTGCCATCTCGTAGCACCACCACGACATCGATTCTTGTTCTTTTTCCGAGTCCCCCATGCCGTGACTTCGACTTTAAGTAATGATGAATGAGTGGAAAGATCTTTATAGAAGTCCCTATCCGATCCAACCAAAGAGTGAGTATCTAATATATATATATTCTAAATAAGGGGGATAACTGTGAGTTATTTCCGAAAAGACTTGCTATTCTCCTATCTAAATCCCGCGAGTGACTAAGCGCGAGACGAGCCATAACATAAGATAAGGGGCGAATCTACTTTTCATAGAATCAACCATAGATATCTTCTTTTCTCGGTATATTTGCATCAGGCTTAGCCCCTACTAGTAAGAAGGTGTTCCTGAAAGGGGATGAAACATGTCTAAGATCCTATGTGCGGATTAGTAGTGCGTAAACAGAACACGTAGCCTAAGCCGAACTCAATATTCAACCAACCTATAATCCATTTATTTAATCAGCTTACTATCAATAAACCATGTGTTAGGTTCTCATTGCGGGAGATCTTGGAACGTGCCTGTTGTGTGAATGCGCATACAAATAGGGTCACTATTCGCTTACTACTAATAAGGGTGGAGAGTGGATTATAGATTATATTTTTCAGGTAGGCTAGACTGGGGTTTTGGGAAAATCTATACGAATTCTTCTTTGCAAGAGACATCCCTAGGCTTAGTGATGTCTCCGACAGCCTTGTTGGGATCTCCAGATCGAATAATTGGTTTACAAGACGCTCTTAGGGGGTTTTGTCTTCTTCTCGGATTCTAGCTTTTGACTTTTCTTATAAAAAGCTTTGACCTACTCCCTAAGTAGGGATGTACGCTTTATACATGTAGTGGGGTCATGTATACTCATGGGATGGTTTTTTTTGGAGTAATGAAAAAATTCCATTGCATCCAAATCAATCAAGATCTAAGTAGTTGTTCAATAAACTATTATACTTCTCACATGCAGTACCTGAGTCTTGCCCATTTAAGGAATATGAAAGAGGTATGTGTCTTCTTTGTCGCCTTGACCAATCACAGATTAGCCCGACTAACGATCGCTTTGATCCGTTACAGATCAGCTCTAAAGTACCCCTTTTGATTATGATAAGGGCTGATGGTAGGGCTAGAACAGGCATAATCGCTTGAACGGCTAGAAGTAGGCCGACTCTCTTCCATAAATAACTAAAGAAATATATATATCTTTTTTTCATTTCCTCAAAATTTTCAGAAAATAAGGTAAAATTTTACTTTTTTATAAGAGTGCTTATGTCCGGACCTCCAAGAAGCCAGATGGTGAGAAAGATTGTTACTGAAGTTTATGCTAATCGATTGGGTAGTCATGAGGAGTCACAAACACGAAACTGCCACTTCTATGGCAGCAAAGATTATTCCTGAAGTTTATGCTAATCGATTGGGTAGTCATGAGGAGTCACAATCACAAAACTGTCACTTCTATGCTCTACAAAAAAAAAAAAAAAAAAAAAAAAAAAAGCAAGAAGCCAGACACGGGCTAAGTTTATGCTATGCTCTACAACTTGGACTCCTTAAACTTGCTTGGTGTGCCCTTATTCTCTGCCCTATAAAAAAAAATGACTTTAAATTTTCAAATAATTAGCTGCTTTGATGCTATTCTGGTCCCTACAATAAGTTTCATATAATATCCCCTTCAACCATTTTCCTTCATGAGTTCACCCCAGCCTACCATTTACCATAAATTATCTATGGATTTTTTTAATATCATTAAATTAACATTAAAATACAGAAAAAAAAATGAAACCCTTTTTTTCTTTTTTGTTTATTAATATATTTTGATTCCTTATTTAAAATAAAAATATATATTAAAGATTCTTTATCATATCGTGACCTTTTATTCGTATCTCCACGACAAAAGTGATCATATACAAAAAAAACACTTTAGTTTTAAAGTAGTTTTGCTTGTCTTTTTAACACTTGCGTGCAGTAGATGATGCTGAGTGAAAAATAATTTAATCTTTTAGTGACAACTGGAAATGGGACGCCATCTCTGACTTCTGTACTACTCTTTTGGACTATTACGAATTCTCAACCATTTGCGTCTATTCTCATTCAATCAATGAAAACACACCACTTTGAAAATCTGACTTTGATTGTCCTAATCTGTCCAACTTTATTGAAGTATTGATGTTACACGCTAACCTCCACTTCTGGCTACTAGATATTCATGATTCAACATTTTCAATTGCTTATTTGAAAATATTATGATATTCAAACCCACGAGCGTGGAATATCATATTTGACCATCAATATGGAAAATATTCTGTCTTGTGTGCACTGTGCTTAATCCCTTTTCTCTTCCTAGAGTACCATTTTACAAGATATATTTGAAATTTAATAAAACACAAAAATCTAAAAGTTAATGATGCAGGGTTAGATCCTCATGCCCAACCCGAGAATATAAAATTTCCCAAACACCCAATTTTCTTTCTCTCATTTTAGTAAAAGAAACCCTAAAACCTCCAATCTATCTACATCATCTCAACAACCAAATGGAGCACTTTATCGTAAGAACACTAAGTAACTAGCCGAGTTGAAGAGGTATAATTTCGAGTCTCTCGGAATTAATAGGTAGGACCCATTCATTCTGGCTTGAATTGTTGCGATAAGTTGATGAATATGAGCTGCCAGAATCAACATCTAGTCTCAAATATGCAATTTCTTTTTATCATGTTGAATAAGTTCTCATATCTATTGAGATCCTCTAGTCTCAAAACTTCACCATTAAATGATAAATAATTTTATTTTGTATAGTAGATTTGAGTTTGGGCTTGAGCATCAAAAACTTCCACTTCCAGTAGCTATTGTTTCTTCAGAGTATGAGATTTATTAACTGAGAGTAAGAGAGCCTTACCATGGCAAAGTATGAATATAGAAAAGGGTGGCATGTCAAAGCTTACTCAATCGCAGGTTTTTGAAAGAGCCTTGGACATCAATGGACTTAGCGAGCTCTAACAAGCGCAAAAGGTTGTAAGTCGCATTGTTATTCTACGAACTGTACCTTAAGTACTACCTAAATAGCCTTTAGTACTACCTTAATCTACCTTGAGTACTACCTTAGTTAAAGTTGGGTTCTACATATCCCAAGTCTTGGACCTTCCTTTGTAACCCTTAGACCATGCCATTATGTGATCCTCTTGTGTGAACAAGTGGTTCACCTATGGTTTTTTGCGGACTGTACCTTAGGTACTACCTAAATAGCCTTTAGGTACTACCTTAATCTACCTTGAGTACTACCTTAAGGGACCTTAGGTACTACCTTAGTTAAAGTTGGGTTCTACATATCCCAAGTCTCGCATTTTCCTTTATGACCCGTAGACCATGCCATTATGTGATTCTCTTGTTTGGACAAGTGGTTCACCTTTGGTTTTTTGTAGACTGTACCTTAGGTACTAGCTTAATAGCCTTCAAGTACTACCTTAATCTACCTTGGGTACTACTACAGAGACCTTAGGTACTACCTTAGTTAAAGTTGGGTTCTACCTATCCCAAGCCTCGGACCTTTCTTTGTGACCCTTAGACCATTCCATTATGCGATTCTTTGTGTGGGCAAGTGGTTCACCTTTGGTTTTTTACGAACTGTACCTTAGGTACTACCTTAATAGTCGTTACGTACCATCTTAGTCTACCTTGGGTACTACCTTAAGGGACCTTAGGTACTACACTACTACAAAAAATATATTCAATGACGTTCATTTCCTTGGCGCTTGCAAGAAACGTCAAGGAATTGTATTAATAATGGCGCTTATAGAAATTTGACTAACAATGATGTTTTTTGAATAAATATATTGGCGCTTAAAGAATTTAGCTGAAAGTTGGCGCTTCTTCAAAGGTTTCATTGGCGCTTTAAATATGTTGATACTTTTTTTAAGTGCCATTGTTTGTTGGAGTAACATTGACATTTGTAATAAATGTCATTATTTATGAGTTTATATATACCCTTCTTTTTCCCAATCTTTTCCAATTTAACAAACCCTCGATATCATAGATAGGAACCCTAGCCCCAAATCTACTAACAACAGCCACGACAAAGACCATCGGCAAACTCAATGGCAACCAGTAGAAACCCATTTGTCACCGCATCGGTGATAACATCAACTAGTCGGGACGCTCCTTCTACACTCAAGAGGATAACCTCGATAAACATCATTGGCAAGTTAAATATCTACGTTTATTAGCCACTGCTGATGACCTTTCATCAGAAAATAACTGTCGTTAATAACATATGTCTCCATCACTGAAGAAATCTAGAACGAAGAAGCCCTAACCCTTCTTCATAGATGAACTCCACTGTCGAGAGGCCCTAATTGACCTACCATCACCAAGATTTTGGGAACTTCTTCAAATAATCAACACAGGTAAATCCCTCTCTTTAGGGTTTATTTTTTCTCATGCTTTTTCTGGAATTAAAGCTTCTATAATTCTTTTTTGATGGTGTCACAGCCTTTGTGATTTCGCACTAGAGAGATAGAAGCCTCTATTGCTTATAGATATCAACTATCAGGTCTTTATGTTAATTTCCCTTCATTTTCTTCAACCCCCACCTTATTTGACATTTCGAATACCTCATCCTCTGTAATTTCCATGTGAAACTTTGTTCCTCACCATCTGTTATTATCTAACCTACGAGTATGCATGATAAGGGCTTGGAACAAATTTTAGCTCATTCTCAGGTGCAAATTTTAGTTTCTAGTTCTTATTATTTGTTTTGTATGCTTTTTTTCTTTTAGTTTTTAATGTGCTTGTGATTTAATATTGGAATTTGATTTATTTAATTTGTAGGATTGGATATTTATGTTTTATTGGTACGCTAAAGGTTAGGATTGTGGATTATTTTTCTAATGTAATGGTAGAACTTGATTTTTTGTGTGGATCACAAATGGGGTTGGTGATTCTAATATGAGACAGTTTTACACAATGGGTTGTTCTCATTTATGGGTCCTACAGTGAGGATGTTGATCGTAGGGAAATGAGGCTACTGGTTCAGGGATGGGAGAGATTTTGGTGAACTGGGTTCCTTATAGATTGGTGGGTTTTTTAGTGGGGCCATAGCTCTCAATTAGGTGAAAGTTAGATTTCTAATGTGTTTGTTAAAATGTTTCTGTTTTTGGTATTAAGTTTATTAAAATTTACAAATTAAGGAATCATTTAGCAAAATTAATCCTAAGTTTCTATCAATTTATTGTTCTAGTGTTAGACTTTTAGATTTTTAATCATTTGTTGTTGCTCTATACTAGTGGCATTGGTTTTTTTTTTCTCCTTTATGAGTATAAGAGTTTTCCTTTTTCCTAAAATTTTCTAGTTCTTTAGAGATTTGATAAGGCTTTGGTTATTAGATTTGGACATTTAGCATTTTGAACTCCAGGATTTGAAGTTCAGTCTTATAGGTTTTTCAGTTCTTGAATTCAAGTTTTCACTTTAATGAAAATTATCATTTTGGATACTTAGATGTTTGTCTAAGCAGTAGCAGAATTTTTTAAAGGATAGTGAAAATTCATCAAAATCATTTAGTGGGACTTTTGATTTTGAGAAGTCTAATCCACCATCTATATGGCAACTTATTGACAAGAGTTATCCATTCTGCAACTTAGATTAGAGAAAAGAAAAAAAAACTAGATGTTGTTAATGAAAATTAAAATACCTGCAAAGGGAAAGTTTGAGAAATGATCCAACTAGATGGTGCTCTAGAAGCATAAATGACTTTCATTAGTGGGTTTTGATGGCAAAAAAAAAAAAAAAAAAAAATTGAAAATTCAAGGAATCATGAGGATTGTAAAAATAGGAATCTATGGCACCTCATCTATGAGGTAAGTCTACATGTGTATAATATTTATTCCATATCTATTGAGTTACAGTAACTTTATTAAGGTTACAATTGAATCTCTTCCACTTTTTTCTTCCATTCATTGAATTTTGGTTGATGGTTTTTAACATATGTTTCTGGTTTCTGTGTTTGCTCTGTTAATTTTATTTTTCCCAAGGTTGTCATTGCTTCCGTTTATGAAATGTCAATTTCTCCATTATATATATTTGTTGCCCTTCGTTTTTGTTTTATTTATCTTCCGTATTTTGTTTAGGAAACAAATAGATGGATTCTCTGTTCAGTAGTGGTATTTTTATAATAAATTGTCTTTTTTTTCCTTGTCCAATTTTAAATGTGTACTACAATAATAGTATTGGTTGATCACAGGCTTGCATATGAGCATTGAGAAATGTTGCTTTAAGGAATTAAAGCTATGAACCATGCATGTTTTTGGTGTTAATAGTATTCTAATATGATTTTAGAAAAGATTCAATGGAAAAGTCCTTTCATGATTTCTATGAGCTTTGTGGGTTGGAAGGAGAGGGATTTCAAATGAGAGTCTTTGAGATGAGGAAGATGTGGAAGAAGGTGAGCATTTGAGAGGGGGTTTTATGAGTTTTCAAAAATTTAAGGTGATGTATGGGTTTGGTGAGGTAGGTAAAGAAATGGGTCTTAAGGGCAAAATAAGAGGTAAGATAGAATACCCCTTGGTAATATAGATAGATTGGAAAGTACAGGGAAATCAAGTTACACAAACCTAAACCTTAATTTATTTTCTTTTTCTCCTTTTTTCTTCCTCTTCTTTTTCCTGAATTTAACTAATCTCACAAGTTTTACTTCTAACATAGATTGCAATCACTAGCTAATAGAGGCTTTTTACTTGTTTAATGTGCCAGAGGATTTGGGATCTTGTTACTCAAGTGTACTTCCTGGTCAAGAATATTGTGTGGAAATATTTAACTGCTACTTCCCAGTCAAGAATATGGAATGGAAATATTTAACTGCCACAAAATATTTCTGTATTTGAACTCTTTGAACAACCATTTTGTAACTTGGTAGAGTATGTCAGGGGAGTTTTACTGTCTGATTGTCCTACTGATTGCAAAAAATATTTAAGAAGCTGTCATATAAAAAGATTATGAAATATGTATCAAGAGCACAATGATCACAATATACAGGGTTAAAATCCTTCCATTAATGCTAAAAAAAAAAGGTAAAATGACTTCCATCTGTGTTATGTTTAGTGATAGCTTGGGTGTGATAAAAATGAAGTCGTATTGTTATAATTGTTGGCTTGGTCTTGTGATAGTCTTGGCCTAGTAAAAGAACAGTCATAGTGCTATCATTGTTTGGCTTGGTCTACCATTTAAACTAAGGAACACAATAAGTTATCCTAAAACTTTATTTTATGTTAATGATTTTGGCTCTGTGCAATAATTAAGCGCCATACAATACTTTTGGACAAGAGGTGACCTACCAAAAATATTTTTGTACAGACTCTGGTCATCTTTTCATTCCTTGAACAGTTTACCAACCAAAATCTCATGATGTATTTGTTATTTAATGTTGAATTAAGGACTGTTGTTTTGGATTATTTATCTATTCATTTTATGCATTCATTCTGAAGCTATTTCCAATCATTTTCTCCATGTGAAGCAATTATATAGAGATTTCTATTTTTGTTACTTGCCAGGGTCTATTTGGTGAATCTGAAAAAGTCAAGTGGCGTGGAACATGGGTTGTTAAAACTGTAATTAGAAGACAAATTTATGATGATCGTGTTACAATGTTTGTTAGATTATACTTTCTCTTTCCTGTTTTCTCAGTTTGATGAATTTGTTTGAGTTAATGTTAAAGAAATATAATGCTAGATGATGATAACTTTTTCTGTGAGCATGATCCTGATTACAGAGCATTTGTCAAAAGTAGGTTTTATTATGAATCTATTGTGTGGTCCTTTCCATAACCTTATTTATGGAATTGATTAATGATATATCCTATTTGTGGAAGCTTAATATTAGTTTAAGTTTAGATCATTATTGTGTGCATTGTTTGTATTGTCAAATTATAAAATTTAACATAGAAAATTCTATAATTTGGTTTAGAATTTGATTTTGTTTAGAGTTGGTTTAAAATATTTACTATATGATGCTTAGCAGTTAGAAATTCCATTGGCAAGGATAAAGCTAAATAGAATTTGCATTGTTGCCAAATAGTTGGGATCAGGCCCAACATATTATTCTCTAGCTCTGCTGCTTGTATAAACTAGTATCAAATTAAATTAGGCTACCCAATTTTTAACCTATTCCTTATGAGTGTTATTTGTACAGAGTAGGCTTAGTTTTTAGATTTGCAAGCTTCAAGAACTAGGAAATATGAGAAGACCAATTGTGCTATCTGTTTGTTAGATAACAATATTCTTGCCTATATTTGCATAATCCTTGTAGCTGCTCACATATTGTGTTTTATTTTATCTGAATGGTTGTTGGATAAAGTTAGAAGCACAAAGTGGCTGCAGGGAAGCTCTTGGATTTAGGAGATTCAAAGATTTAGAATTCATGGTCCTATTTGTTTGGGGGCTTGTTAAATAACAATAGCTTGCCTATATTTGCATTATCCTTGTAGCTGCTCGCATAATCCTATCAAATGGTTGGTCAGACTTTTCAGAGATGCTTGAATTGATTCTTGACCATTGAATCTTTTTTGTCCACACAAAAATTTCTATTATCCAATCCAGCCTCTTATTTTTATTATTCAAACTAGCCTCTTCAATTTTTTTCTGTTTTTTCTATCATTGTACAAGTTCAACGAACCTCTAGCAAAAGTAGCCTCTTATTTTTTTATTAAGGTGCTATTTTATTTTATATCTTTGATCAGTGTTTGAGTAGTTATTAACTTGTTAATCAATTAAATGGTGCTACGTGGGATCTTATTCTTATTTTATTTTTTATTTTTTAAAGGAAAAGAAAATCTACTCAAATAAATAAATAAATAATAGTGTAATGGTCTTCAAATTCAAAACATGAACCCCACTAATGGAGTGAATTGACATCCAGGTTGCATCGAAAATGCATGTAACAGCTAAGATGAGTGGGCTAATTTTTAGTATTTAGTATTGAGTTATTTTATTTACATCTCGAATTTTCCAATATATTGTAAACATCAAAGATAGTTGTATTATAGAGACAAGAAGATCTCAATATCTTATTATGTTTTACACTTTTTCTTTGCTAAGGATGTCTTCTAAAATTTTATTTGTTTTTTTTATTCTCAACTCTTTGAAGTATAAATTTTTGTTCACATTATAGAATGAAAATTGTTTTTCTGTTATGACTTTCAAGATAAGATTTTCTATATCATACATATAGTCTTATAAGCTATTTAATTATATATTAATTTTCATAGTTCTCATATATGACTTACTTTTTCATCAACTTAATTATCTTATGAACTTTTAAATGTTTTTAAAAGCATGTCTCTTATAGTATAATCTCATGATGATTGTATAGCATAACTCTAGTACTTTTATTTTTTCCATGGAACAATATGTATTTTGATCCCTCCACTTATTAGTATAAATGTTAAGGTAATGTTATTTTCTTTCTAAGTTTAGCTTTTCAATGCTTTTTGTGGGGTGTATTTCCATCTATTAGAATTTCCAGTAAACCATTTCTTAAAGTTCATTGAAGTTGAGATACTCCTAATTTTAGGAGCTCAAGGACCTCTCTTCCTTTTCACACATTTTTTTTCCATTATTAAAATAATTCTGTGGTAAAGAATGATAATCCAGGTTGTAGTAAATTAGAAAAACATAAATCTTAGGAATTGACTTAAATGTTTATTCAATAATTTTGTACTTTTAGAATATTACCAAAGTAAACCAAGTGGAAGCATAATATGGTACAACAATGAAAATTATTTATTTATTTTATTTTTATTTTTAACTTTAAAGTTTAGGTTAGTGAGCAAGCTTGAGTAGTCTAAATTAATTCTATGAAGGTCATAGTTTTAATAATGTTTATTGGTTGTTATATGTATAATTTAAAGGTTTTTTTTTTCTTCTTTTGTTTACAGGTTGCAAATGAAATCAATATGATCTTCAAGGTGTCAAAAGAAGAAAAATTGTCACGTTGAAGAAAGTGATTCCAAAAATCATGAAGATTACGTGATTGAACTCATTAGGAGGTTGAATTAGGTTTTTGCATATTATGGTTTATTTTAATGGTTTTTTTTCCTTAGCTTTTGTTCTTATATTAAAAGAATTGTAAATTATAGTCCAACAATTTGTGTGTAATCATTATATAGGTAATTGTATATTAGTTTTTGGAAATTTTAATTGGTAAAGTTTTATTCAATTTTATGGTGTAAAATTGTTTTTTCTTTAATTTAATTATAGGAAATTCATTATTTTAATAAAAAAATAAAATCAATTTTTTATTAGAACATGTTCAAAAATGACGTTTTTATAGGTGTCATTGTTAAAATAAGTCAAAGATGATGCTTTTATAAGTGTTAAGATTGATAATTTTGTAAAAATTCTTTAATAGAAAACACTTAAAGATGACACTTTTAGAAGTGTCATTGTTAATATTAATCAAAGACGACACTTGTTAGAAGTGTCATAGAAAACATAAAATCAAAGATGGCGCTCCTTATAAGTGTCATTGTTAATTGAAACCTATAATGACAGGCTAGGAGATGACGCTTGAGGGAAGCGTCATCTTTTGCCTTCCTTGACACTTAAAAAGCGTCATTATTCCCTTTTTTTCTTGTAGTGCTACTTTAGTTAAAGTTGGGTTCTACCTATCTCAAGCCTCGGATCTTAAATCCTGCACATTACTTGTTATATTTTAAATTTTGTAGTTTATCATCACTGTTATTATCCTACAATGTGGTACACATGTGTGAATTATATATGTTTCGTACAATATTTTTCAATAGTTATTAGTTGATTGATTATCAAAAATTAACCAACAACAATTATGTCATCAAATGACGAACAAGCAAACATATTATGTAGTGTTTATGGGTCGTAGACATGGAGTGTACGATTCTTAGGCTGAATGTCAAAAGAATGTGCTCCTTTATAAGGGGAGTGCTTACAAATCATATACTTCTAGAGAGGAAGCTGTCCGAGCTTGGGTGTTCTATGCACCAAGATGGAAGAGAAGTGAAGAATGTTTATTTGTTGGAAAACAAAAGTTTGAACTTGCAGTTGATAATCAACATTCCTTGCAAAATATTTCATATACATATGTAATCATTTTCTTTGCTGGCTTCCTTGTAGCATGTGTTTTGCTTATTGTAATATCTAGTTTAACATAGGTTGTGGAAATGTGTTATGGATATCAATGTGTAGTCATGTATTTGTCGTACTGTTCACATATACTATGTGATTATTATTATCAATTTTGTTAAACTGAAAATGCTTACTCAAACGTTTGGAGCATGAGACAATTTGTTCATTAAAGATGACAACATTAGAGAAATTGAGAATTTTTTATACATAATATGCTTTGGAATAAAATTTATTTGAGACGTAAATCTAACAACTATATCTATGAAAATTAAATTTTAGCATTTTCCAAATTTAAATTTAAGCTAATATGTACAAATTTTGTCAATATAAGCTATAATAAATTTCTAATTATTTAAACTATGTTTGTTTCTTTTGATATAAATTATATTTGGATAATGGAAAATTAATGCAATTAAAAATGATCAAAAGCATACCATACTAGTGGATTCATTGGACAATAAAATTTAATCATGGACAATCAAATGATAGGAACTCTTAACTTTTCACTATGAATGTAATACTGGATTCACTGGTAAGGGTACCGTGCTAAAATTGTCATACCATACTAGTGGCGGCTTCATTTATTGGACACCCAGAATTGCAAGAAGACTTTGTAACCATACTAGTGAAATATGCAAAAATATTATGTGTACAAATTAAATGGGTACAACTAATTCTAACTAAATCCCTGAAATATCATCATTATAGAAGTTGAGTATTAGAGCCAAAGTAAGAACAATTTGAGCGACAGTGGGCTTCACATCATGACTAAACATTCATCTAAAAATGGTACAAGAAACAAAATTGAGTCATCTTATCCTTAAGACAAAAAACATAAAACATATACAGGACAACCAAAAAGGTCATCATTCATGCTTCTCATCCCACTTTCTCTCAATGTGTGTATCCGTTCTGACCACCTCAGCAGAATCCTGCTGCTCCAATTGTAATTATGCATTTACTTCTCAGTCCTACAATAATCAGTTTTCCATCTTCAAATCCTTTATCCTTACAACAACATAAAAAATAAATGTGATAGTCAGATTTATGATTAAACTTACATAATGATGGATATGTAAATGAAACATAAATGCAACTTTTCAGGATAGAATAAGAAAAATATTGTTCCATGTCTATGCAATTCCGTAATTGTCTTTGAGGAATCTATTTATTGGAAGGATTTTAAGAAAAAAATCTTCTGTTGGTCATATAGTTTCTATCATTTTCTGAAACAAGAAGTTATATGATTCCAAAGTTTCTATCATTTTGCTCTTTTCTCAATAACTCCTTGATGGAAAAACAAATAATCAACTAAAAAGGGAAAAAAATAAATTAATTAAAAACTACAAATAGAACATTAGTAACTACGACAATTCAGATACTTGGATCCTATAACATATTAGGCATGGTTGAGTAGTACACATACCTAAGATTTGGTGGCTTCATTCCCTGCATAATAGTCTGAATAATAAAATGAATATGGATAGAAACAGAAAACCATGAGATCCAACGGGGAATTTTCAGAGTGGAAGAGAAATAACAGACTGGGTGGCCACCATAAACGTCCAAACCAAGTAGAATAGCAAGTCAACTTGAATACAACTTAACTCTACCTATGTATTAAATATTTCACTTGGCTCTTGACTAGTTTCTCTTCTGATGCTCATAATAAAATTAGGCAATCTAAAAACAGAACTTCTAAATGTGGAAACAAAGCTACTTAATAGGGAATGAAATATATTGGCCACTTCAATAACATCATCTTTCAACCAAAGAAATTAGATATGGTTTAGACACACATGGTAGGCAGGTAACGTATTGTGGACAATTTGGACTAATAGTTTCCCCTTGCGCCCCCTCAATTATACAACACTATCATGTTTAAGTTCTAAAACCAATGATTTAGTAAATACTTTTTCTTAACCACCTACCATAGTAATATCATTGAGTGATGCAAACAAGCCTAATCATAGAGTGCACCAGAACAGATGTTTCTGCAAGCATGATAAATGGACAATAACTATCTTAAATGGTTCTTTTCAACAACTACTGTTGTCATCAGGAGTAGTTGGTAGGCATTTTAATTTGAGAGTGATTACAGAATTGTAAAAAATATGGGAATAGAATTCAATTAAATTCAACTAGCTTCTTTATCTCTAGCATCATATTAAAATAAATAAATAAATAAATGCCCATGGAACAAAATTTCAAATAGAGTCCTACAGTGAACAACCAAATGCAACCTTATAGCATTTGAGGTGCAGCAAACAAGTCTTTTTTTTTTTCCTAAAAAATTCTATGAGATGTCACAAGATATAAACAACATCTTCAGCAAGCACACATCATATAAAATATAAATATATAAATAAACACACACACACACACACACATATGAAAAGTTATGGATGAAAGTTATGTATATACCTTATTAATAAGATGCTTTTCAGAAAATTATAGTGAATCAACCTCCTCTTTGGATTTGTTGGCCTTGATTTTTCTTTTTACCACTTCCAACTACAAATTTAGATGATAATATTACTAAATTTTTCTTTTTCAAGAAAACAAATTGCAATCTTAAGAAATCTTCAGCCTATGGTGCAAATACTAATCAAATTCTACCAACACAAAGTGAAGATAAAAAGAAGATAATACAACAACCAAGATGATAGTATTGCGCTTTTAAGCATTCGTTGTATATCACCTATGTACTTTAGAGCGCTGTTTTGGTGTTTTTTGTTTGTAATATAGTTGCTTCACTCATAAAATTTTAAAAAACGACGTCCATGCATATCACTGTGCAGATTAGTAATTTCTCCAGAGTCTGCCCACCTCAATCAATGTTTTGTTACAATCTTCAGCTTACAGATTATGGTAATGAACTGGAACAGTGATCATAGCTATATCAGAAGCCTCCTGGCTGCATTTTGGAAGGAACTTGAGGGCATGGGAAATTTTTAAGTCGGCAAAATAATTAAATGAATTAATTTTGATGATGATTGTGATTTTTCTTTTCCATTTTTCATGTTTTCCCAACTCAGGAGTAATTCTCAAACACATTTTAAGGTAAAAGAATATTTTAGGAGGGTTTCTACCGAAAAATCTTATGTAGGTTTTAGGTTTTTTTCCACTTAAAAATAAAATAGTCATTTTAATTACTTGTAAATTACTAAATGTTAGATTTGGTACAAGGCAAGACATAGGCATATGTCCACCAATATATTAAATCAACATCATACCCAAAATATGCTACCGTTGTAAAATTTGAACTACTAAAATTTAGAAATGGGATCCTTAATCCACCATTCCAATTTGTCAAAAACCTTCAAGATGGGAGTTAGAAATAGTGGAAGCATTTCTTAAGTAGATTCAAGACACAAAGGTAAGAAGAGAATCTTTGGGCAAGTTAGTTTCAAGATTTAACAAGGATTGGAAGTTCTCTATAAAATCCTTTCATGGATCATCAGGGTTAGTTTCTCTAGTTCATTTTTGAATCAAACTCAAACTCATAAAACTTTCACATCCTCCCATCATTCTTTTCAAATGAAAGACTAACAATTTACAAGAAAAAAAATGATGAAAATTCATATTAACAAGTAAGGAATTTCAAAGCTTTGGAAAAAAAAAAACATATATTAAACATGAGGAACATGTTTGCAAAATTTGGTCACAACTTCAAGTTTTAGACAAGTACATGTTAGCAAACACATACACAAATAAACATAAAAATAAGTAAATAAATAAAAACTAAAATTAAAATTGAATTTGAAATTAAAAGAGGAAATACACACAGAAATTTACAAATTAGAAATCATGGTTAATTGACCAAGGAAAAATCAATTGAAGTTGCAAGATACAATATCAACGATCAGAGGGCCCTAGTTAAAGGTTCCAAATGCTTCACATATTCAAATATTCCAAAATATCTTGCTACATGTATTAGAATTCAATTTCTAGGGATAAAATTAATCAATATACAACAAATTTAGTCAATCTAATAGTTGGAAATTTATCCATTTTCTATTCTCCTGTAGTGAAATTACAAAGCATCGGCAATGTGAGACATTCATGTAAGCATTAGAGAGGTTTCATGAAGTTCTAAGTAAATATTAATTAAGAAGTAAGGAAAGTCCTTCCAAAAGGTTCAGAAACATCTTATTGGATCTCATTGAACCAAAACCCTTGTAACTTAAAGTGCTTGGTTGCAAACCAAGCACACTATAAAGCACTTTAATGGCCCTAGTCTTGTTGGTACCAGCATTTTATTACCTATAAGCTTAAAACGCTTTCTAGAAAAGTATAAGGCATTTAAGGCTTAGAATATGTTCTTAGTACAGTGAGATAGTTTTCCAAAACAAAATAAGCAAAAGAAATTGAAAAAAAAAATCCAAAAAAACAAAAGGGAAAACTGGGTGGCTTTTAATTCATAAAGAAACCGATTAAGAAAGAGGTGGGTCCATCTAAAAATTTCTTTAACCAAAATAAATTTTTCCTCATCTTCATTCATGCGAAAATTAATCAAAATACAACAAACCCCAAAATATAGCACCTTTAGCCCCAATATTTTCTCAACAGCCAAACGAATCCTTATATGGAAAACTCACTTGTGATTGATTGAGAAAGCTCTACTTCGGTTTCCAGAAGCCTTAAAAAAAATTCAACATTTGATGAAGAAATATGAAGATATGCCTCGACTTTGGCTTCGTTGAAGGTTTTCGGAAGATACTTATCGGGTTTGGGTGGTCAACTCGTGAAGAGAGACACACTAAGGTTAGGCCAAAATTAGACGAAGATGGCTTTCGAAAGATGGGTATCCATCGCCTGCTCAAGACCTTAATAAATAGATCGATTGTATCAAATGAGCTATGAAAATGGAAATTTTCTGAGATCGGGTTAAGGCAAAATGAGAGCAAGTGACAAAGAGAGTTCCCCAACTTTCAATGGGTGTTTTTTGGGTTTCAGATTTCATAACTTCAAGTTGCAGATTTTAGTGTTTATTAAATTGTGCACCTGCCTGCTGACATGGAGACCGGTGGCTGTTGACAGGGAAAATTAAAGGGCAATTTTGGAAATGCTTACCTAAATAGTATATAGTGCATGAGTAAGATAATATTTTTCTCATTTACGGTCAAATCCCATATTCCAATTTCTTTTGGTTTGATTTCCATATTACTTTCAAATAGCCGACTCCAAACACAACTTTCCCATTATATAAACATGGTGATAGTTGTCACCCATAAATTGTCATACAAATTTATAATACACCTCTTAGATGATAATTATTCTCAGAAGTACATTGTTAAAACCTTAGTATGAAAAACATAATAAAAGGTAAAAGAGTACAATCTTATTTTGTTACATTTTTAAACTATTATAACTATCTTATTAAGAACCTTATCAATAAAAACTCATACAATAAAACTTACATGAAAAAAATTACAATGATGTAAAATTTTTATTAGTATGTTCTCCCTTGTTTAAGTATAATTATAGTTACTTGAGTGCATTAGTTTAGAAATCTTTTAATCTTTTGCATTCTAACATTGTGTCTTAGCTTCTTCAATGTAGTAGATGATAATGATTATGAATGGATTTCATATATGTTGAACTTAAATTTCATTCTATTTTAGATATGACTGTATGAGAATTTAAGGGTAGTATGTTTTGTTTTGCACATTTTTGTTGGGAATTGTCTCAAATTCCTAATTGAAATATATTCCATTTTGTAAAAGAAACATTATTTTTAGTTTCTAATTTCATATGTTAAATTGTAATTAAAGTTTTTATAAAATAAGGAAAATGTAGTAGAGATATTTTTATAAATATTCTAGGTCATAAGGGGAAAAAGTTATAAGAGATATATGAGCTTATAACTCCTATGTGGTAAATAAAAATGTGAGGAAAAGTGAGAGATACCTGATGGAGTAAGAGGACTTGTAGTTTAGGGTATAAATGTAAAGATGAATGAGAGCCACTGGGTAGAATAAAAGAGCTCATGGTTTAAGGCGGAGATACAAAAAATATGGAAATGTAGAATATTTCAAGACCTAATAATTATATCCGTTTTCTATCCTCTATGATATTTCCTATCATATAGCAAAATGCTATTTCTCACCTGTGAAGATGTGGTTGGTTGAACCACGTTGAATTCTCATGTATGTTTGTGTGTGGTTTGCTTAATTTTTTCTTCTTTCCTTAATATATTTGCATTAGAGCTTCCACATGCACAACAAGTGGTATCAGAGCCTTTTTAATATATATATATAGAAGAATCTTAGTTAAAGATGTTTATAAGAGCTTAGGTTGAAGATGTTTGGAAAAACCTCAATTAAAGATGTTTGGAAGAGTTTTGGTTGAAGATGTTTTGATGAGCCTTGTTTGAATATGTTAGAAAGAGTAAAGAAGTATATTGAAGAATAACATCAAAGAGGATTGCAAAAAGGGAATTTCATTAAGGTAGAGTCAATTATTCTCTCATCAAAATGATATATAAGAAGGATCATGGCACACAATAAGAACATAGTGTACGAAAGGAACTATGACACATGAAGAGAGTTATGACCATTAGAAAATTGTATATCATGGAGAAATGAAAGATTGACTTAATAGAATTTGATGTAAGGTGAAGATTGTCGAGAATTGTCTCAAATTCCTAATTGCAATTAAAAAAAAAAATTGTAGAAGAAATATTATATAGAATATTTTCTATATTCATATGTGATTGTTATCTCTATAAATATTATAGACCATAAGGTGAAAAAGTTATAGGAGAGATGTGGACCTATAAAGACTACTTGGTGGATAGAGATAAGAGGAAGAATAATAGATATTAATGGAACAAAAGGGCTTGTAGTTCAAGGTGAGATGTGAGAAAGAATGAGAGACACCTAGTGGAGAAAAAGGACTTGTGGTTTAAGTTGGAGAAATAAAGAATGAGAAAATGTGGGATGTTTTAGAACCTAGTAGTTATACCTGTTTCACATTCTATATAACATTTTCCATCATATAGTGGAATGTTATCTCTCATTCATGGATATAGCTATGATCAGTTAAACCATGTTGAAATCTTGCATGCCTTTGTGTGTGGATGACTTTATTTTATGTTCTTTCATCAATATGCTTGCAATTAGAGCTTCAAAATGCATAACAAGTGGTATTAGAGCTTTTGGTAGCCTAACACTTTCATAAATGCTCCTTCAATATATACAATGTAGATAGCATTGTCATATGTTATGTACAACTTGCAAGATACATGAGCATAATATGGTTATGAACCAACATTTTCTTCATAAATGTAAATATATGCGTCCCATCACTTGATGGTGAGGCTTGGACTTTAGGGGAAAATATTTTATTTCTACTTCTGAAAATCTAATTTAATCAATTTCTCTAATTTATGACTTACTATTCACTACATGCAAACTCCCTATGAATTGGTGTTCATAATCTAATAACATAGATACTATCAACCTCTTAATATTTCCTCTACAATCTTGAAGTCTCAATTCCTTCTATTATGTGATTAATTGACATACTCTAATCCACTAGGGACATATATCAAATTCCACTTAAGAAATTAAACAAGACTACCTATTTTATGATAAGAAGTCCTTAAAATTACCCAATGAGATACATTGTCTCAATCCCATGAGATATCATCTTGCCTTTGTTGAGAATATCTATTGTCACTTATTTTAATCCAGAGTATGATCATCTTAGGGTCTCACCTGTATGTCAAAAGTCACTAAAGACTACCTTATAGGAAACTCATCCTAATGATAAGATAATTTATCTCTTCAATCAAGAGGTAGTGTACCATAGCCTCAAATGGATTGCCTAAGTACACAAACTAGTTGTGACCAACTCATCAAATTGTAAGGAACCTGTGACTTAGATCTTCTATGAAACTCCTAACACACACAAGTCATGTATAATGTAAGTAATGAAGGCCTGAATGCTTAAATACTTGCTATTATAGATAGAATAATAGAAAATAAAATCTCATTTATTATAATATTGTAAACCCTTCATTTTGTCCTACTAGCACATTCTATTCTATGTATTCTCCATCACTTTTCATTACCCTATAGTCATCTCAAGGTGATCCATTTTCACTCATTAGTTTAACTATTTTTAAGCCACATTTAGAGATTTTTTTGTTGAGGGATTTTTATGGATCTTAAATGTGACCATATTTGCACTTTAGTTTAGGTCACTTAGTTTCATTTCTAGGTTTAGTTCACCTAGTTGCACTTTAACTTAGCTCACTTAGTGATATTTTAACTTAGGTCAATTGGTTGCATTTCAAGGTTTAGTTTACTTAGTTGCACCTTAGGTTCAACTCACTTAGTTATACCTTAACTTAGTTCACTTAGTCGCACCTTAGGCTCTACTCACTTAGTTACACTTTAGTTTAGTTTACTCAGTTGCATTTTAGATTTAGTTCATATAAATGCACTTTAGGATAGTTCATTTAGATGCATATATAGTCCTTTAAATTTAGGTACACTTTAAGTTAGTTCATTTATGTGCATTTTAGGATAATTTATCTAGATGCATCTTAAGAAAATTTTTAAGTGCACTTTAGGATAGTATTTCATGCCTCATTGCATGGCATAGGCATTGGATATTTAAAATTGAGATTAGTTTTTGAGATGTAGTAGATTCTTTGGAGGCACATGACATTGATAGGAAATTAAGAAGGCAACCAAATTTTTGGAGACTCTTTGAAGACATTCATGGCATGTGGAAAAGTTATTGGATTAGAATTGATTCCATTGAAATTGGAGATTTGGAGAAGACTCTTTGGTAAGTAGGACTCTCTTTTGGAATGATTTTGGAGAGTGTTAGATACTCACAGCTGCATATGGGATAAGGGTAGATACCATTGAGATTTGGGTACACTGCTTGAACAACTTAGAGGTTAAGAGGAATTTTAGGAAGGGATAGTTTCTAGTTGAAGACACCATTGAGATTGAAATTGTGTGAAGGATACGGATTGAGATTTTAGAAAGCATGGAATTATTTGACTTGCAGTATAAAGACAAAGACAGATTATAAGGATCAAGGCAATGATTGAACAGATAGCCTACAACCAAGCAAGATCATTCAAAATCAATTTTGTATATTCTTGTAACCGTTGTTTGCTGTGTTGAATTTAACAAATTTGTAACTGTTGCATAGTTGTTGACAAATTAATGTACATTGCAATAAATAGTTTTTCCTGGCTATGTATATAAGTTATCTCTTATTACATCAAGCAATTGGGAGATCATTTATCTCTAAAGGATATGAGTCTACTTCATTTTTTTCTTAGTATGGAAGTTGTACCTACTCAAGCAGGACTATTTCTCTCACAACACAAGTACATTTGAGAGTTACTATCAACTACCAACATGAGTGGTGCTAAAGATGTCTCAACTCTTCTTTCAACAACTCAGTCTCTCAAATTACTTGATGGCACAACAAATGTGGACAACACAAAATTTCGAAGAATCATTGGCAGTCTGCAGTATATTTCTTTAACGCGTCCAGATATTTCATTTTCGGTCAACAAGTTGTCCCAATTCATGCACAAGCCTACCACCACTCACTTCACAGCAAAAAAAAGGCTTCTTCGATACTTAAAGCAAACCATCTTCCATGGTATACAACTCACAAAATTTGGACTTCTAGCTTTAATCACATATTTTGATGTTGATTGGGCTAGAAATATTGATGATCGAATCTCCACATCTACCTACATTAGTTTCTTAGGCCCAAATCCCATTTCATGGAGCTTAAAGAAACAAAGAGTAGTTGCAAAATCTACCATCGAAGCTGAATATCGAGCCCTTGCAAATGTAGTATCCGAGACAATGTGGCTTCGTGGACTTCTTCACAAGCTAGGTTTTCCACTTAAAGCAGCTCCCTTATTACTCTGTGATAACCTTAGTGCTACACATCTAAGTTTCAATCCAGTCCAACATTCACGCATGAAACATATACAAATTGATTTCCATTTTGTTCGTGATCTAGTTCAACATGGTTCTCTCCAAGTTCAACATGTTCATACACAAGACCAATTGGTTGATTTGTTGACAAAGCCATTGTCAAGACAAAGAACCGAACTATTGAGATACAAGATTGGGCTTGCTGATGGAAGCTTAATCTTGCGGGGATGTATAAAGACAAAGACAGATTGCAAGAATCAAGGCAATGATTGAACAGATAGCCTACAACCAAGCAAGATCATTCAAAATCAATTTTGTATATTCTTGTAACCGTTGTTTGTTGTGTTGACTTTAACAAATTTGTAACTATTGCATAGTTGTAGACAAATTGATGTACATTGCCATAAGTAGTTTTTCCTAGCTATGTATATAAGTCAGCTCTTATTACATCAATAAAGTGTGTTATTTCCTCCATATGCAGCACATAGAGATTTAGTTAGAGATTAAGAAGACTCTTAGAGGAAAGTTTATTCATGCATGGATTTTTTTTACCAAGGGTTAGGAAAGACATACACGGTTGAGAGTTTTATATAGGAAATGACTCTATAGAATAGGTTGCGGCTAAATAAAACACCAAAGCCAATACTTTTGTTGTATGGCTAGATATGATATGTGCATTTTGGATATAAATTTTCTTGATTAATTACTATTCTTACTCAATTAATGGATAATTGAGATGTGTTATGATAGATTAATATTTTCTTTCTTGCCTTGATCATTTTTGTGACTAAAAGGAAAATATAAACAAATTTTTAGTGCATCTAGGAAGTGATGATATATTAAGGATTTCTTAATGCACTACATTTGAGGGATATATATGTTTCATTATTGTTGTCTTATTTTCTTTTTACACACTACAGTTTATGTTTATATCTTTGTTTAAGTATATTTCAAGTAACAAGTTTGAGAAGACAAGAAAAGTGAAATGAATTTATTAGTGTCATTCATATTTTTCAATGATTTTTGGTGAGAACTAGGTTGAGTGACATTAGTGCATCTTAATTTGAGAGTCGAAGGTCCATTTATAATATTGATGTTTTGTCCCTAAATCACCAATAGAGAGGTTTGTTAATGTATTAGTTTAAGTTGAAAATTTTGCTCCAAAAGTTATTTGTTCAAACCTACTTTACTACCATAGAGATTTATACATGCCATGTTCGAGTTGAAAACTCTATACTTAAAGCTTGGTAAGTAGACCTTGAGTTGAATTTAGGTAAAAGTAATGTGTGCTAACATAAAAATTTTAGTCGCTATTAAGTGTAAAAAGGAATTAATGGATGCTTGAAAGCACATGGAAGTGATCCATGTAGAATATTACATGAAAAACAAGAAAAACAACCTTGGACGCCCAAACATTTAACAAAGGGCACTCAAGCATCACCTTGGAAGGCTCAAGAACTTTGCATATATATTTGAAATTAAAAAAAATATATATAAAAGAACTATATATATTTTTAATGATGATGTTATCCTTATTTAACATAATAAAAAAGTTATGGTCTTGGTATAAAAACAAATTGAAAAATATATTTTGGAGAAACCCTTGAAAAAAATGAAGAAAAGTAGTTATTCTAGCTAAAACTCTCAAATTGGTTTTTTCTCAAGAAAATCTTGGAAATCCTTTCAAAGATGAAAACTAGAGATCAAGAATTTGAATTTCTAACCCTCAATATCGTTCGAAGTGATCCCTTAAGGAGCATAAAGTGTTCTATGTCATAAATGTGGAAAAAAGAATGTATGTGTTGATTGGTATAAGTCTCATAGAATAAGTAACGTCTAAACCAAGTAATATTATGCCCTTTTCTTTTATATGTAACGAATTTTCCATTATCAATGGACTTTTAGTTTTTGCATCTGCATAGGTTTAAGCTACTCTCTATAACAACTTGTTCATGTGAGATTGATTGATTATTAATTTATCTAATCTTAAGTATCTATGAGACTAATAAAAATAATCATCAATCCAAAATAATCCATTTGAATATGTGGTGGATGAAAATTAAGTTCTCGATTAACAATTTGGAAATGAATCAACACCTATGTAGTTGATTATTTTAGCATTTTTTAAATTTGAGAATGTACTTACTGAGAACAATGTAAATTGGATGTCAATGGAGAACATATTCAATATTACAAAAGTTGGACTAGAATTTCCAATTTGGAAGAGTTCAAAACAAAATTACAACAAATGAAAATCAATAGGTTTGATTCCTCTTATCGCTTATAAGTAAAAGGGCTTGTTAAGTTGAACTTTGAATAAAAATAAATAAACAAACAAATAAATAAAATATTGAACATATTCCATATTACAAAGTTGGACCAAAATTTCCAATTTAGAAGAATTCAAAACAAAACTACAACAAATGGAAATTGATAAGTTTGATTCCTCCTGTCCATAAGAGAGCTTGTTAATTTTTTTTTTTTTAATTTGGGAATTTTTAAAAAAAATATATATATTTGGTACGGTAATTTTAAAAAGTTATGCTTAAATTATTGTAGTAGAAGAAGTTATTACAAATATATGGTAGTTTTTGCCACCTAGGAGAGAGGGTGAACGAATAAATTTTCTTTTAAACCAAAATCATCTTTTCAAATTTCAAAAGACTCAATTTCAAAAGGGAACTCGTCTCTTAAAAAGACGATTTCAAAAGGGAAATCGTCTCTTCAAGAGACGAGTTCCCATGAAAAAAAATATATATTTTTTATAAAAAAAATTCCCAAATTAAAAAAAAATCCCAAATTATTAAAATAAATAAATAAATAAATAAATTCCTCAAGGGAACTCATCTCTTGAAAAGACGAGTTCCCATGAAAATTTTTTTAAAAAAAAAATAAATTCCCAAATTATAAAAAAAAAAAAAAAAAATTAATAATAAAAAAAGAGACGAGTTCTCATGAAAAAAAAATTCCCCAATTATAAAAAAAAAATTGCTCAAGGGAACTCGTCTCTTCAAGAGACGAGTTCCCATGAAAAAAAATATATATTTTTTTTAAAAAATTCCCAAATTAAAAAAAAAAAAAATTCCTCAGGGGAACTCGTCTCTTCAAGAGACAAGTTCCCATGAAAAAAAAATATATATATATTTTTTAAAAATATTCCCAAATTAAAAAAAAAAAAAAAAACAATTCCTCAAGGGAACTCGTCTCTTCAAGAAACAAGTTCCATGAAAATATATATATATATATATATATATATATATATATATATATATATATTTTTTAAAACAAATTCCCCAATTAAAAAAAAAAATCCTCAAGGGAACTCGTCTCTTTAAGAGACGAGTTCCCATGAAAAAAAAAATATTTTTTTATATTTTATAAAAAAAAATTCCCAAATTATACAAAAAAAAAAAAAAAAAATCCCTCATGGGAACTCTTCTCTTCAAGAGACGAGTTCCCATAAAATATATATATATATATATATATATATATATATATATATATATTTAAAAAAAAAATCCCAAATTATAAAAAAAAATATAAAAAAAAAAATTCCTCAAGGGAACTCGTCTCTTCAAATGAGTTTTTATTTTATTTTATTATATATATATTTTTTTAATTTTTTGAATAATTTGGGAATTTTTTTTTATGGGAACTCGTCTCTTGAAGAGACGAGTTCCCTTGAGGACTTTTTTTTTTTTTTTTAATTTGAGAATTTTTTAAAAAAAATATTTTTTTTTCATGGGAACTCGTCTCTTCAAGAGACGAGTTCCCTTGAGGAATTGGTTTTTTTTTTTTTTTTTTTTTTTTTTACAATTTGGGAATTTTTAAAAAAAAAATATAAAGAGACGAGTTCCCTTGAGGAATTTTTTTTTTTTTAAATAATTTGGGATTTTAAATATATATATATATATATATATATATATATATATATATATATATATATATATATATTTTCATGGAACTCGTCTCTTCATGAGTTCCCTTGAGGATTTTTTTTTTAATTTGGGAATTTAAAAAAAAAAAATTCATGGGAACTCGTCTTTCAAGAGACGAGTTCCCTTGAGGAATTGTTTTTTTTTATTATTTATTTTTTAATAATTTGGGAATTTTTTAATATATATATATATTTTTATGGAACTCGTCTCTTGAAGAGAGGATTTCCCCTTTTGAAATTTTTTTAAAATCGTCTTTTGAAAAGATGATTTTGGTTTAAAAAAAAATTTATCCGTTCACCCTCTCTCTTATCTCCTAGGTAGTAAAAACTACCATATATTTGTAATAACTTCTTTTACTACAATAATTTAAAAATAATTTTTTTAAATTACCATACTATTGAGAAAAGTCCTCCTGATTTGGATGATGTAATTTGTGGTGCATCTTTACTAGTGACCCTGTATAATTTCATCCACAAAGTTTTTCAGGTTCTTGTCAGAAGATCCACCATCCTTCACAACTTCCGTGGCCAAATCCTTCCATTTCTTGGCATTGCTTCTCACCTCTTGACCCCTTTCTCCACCTCCCATGACCAATTCCAAGCACTTCTTGATCTCACCACCTTCAACTAGTCCTTCTTGGTTCACCATCACCCGTAGACCTGTCTTCCACACGTCTTCAATCAGCTTCGCGTTTATGGTTTGATCAGTCCACTGAGGAAATGCCACCACTGGCACCCCAGAAGCCAAGCTTTCTAAAGCTGAATTCCAACCACAGTGTGACACAAAACATCCCAATGACGGATGTGACAGAACTTCCACCTGAGAACACCAAGGAACTATCATCCCTAGTTGTTCCAACTCTTCAACGCAACTCAATTTATCTTCTTTCTCTTCTTCTTCGTTTTCTTTGGCTCTTATGACCCACAAGAAAGGCTGCCCGCTGTCTAGCAGTCCGCGAGCAATTTCCTCTGATTGCTGCTTTGGTAACACCGAGAGGCTTCCGAATGACACATAAATGACAGAAGATTCAGCGTTTGAGTTCAGCCACTGGATATAGTCCTTTGAACCACGGAAAATATCGCCTCCAAATGACGAATCGGATGGATCTTTTCCATCCAAGAAAGCCGATGGAAGCAAGGGTCCAATTCCCATTAACTTAAACTTATTGATAGCTCTTAGAGCCTCGGATTCTAATGCATCGAAACTGTTTACCAGTACTCTCGGGTTGCTTTCACGGTTGAGCTGCTCTAGTTGCTTCTGATGCAATTTGAGGACAAAATTGTGTGCACTTGCTTTTGAGGGCACTAAAAATGAGGGAAGATCACTACTACTGAGCAAGGGGAGCCCTGGTAATTCAATGGAAGAAGAGGAACCATTGCTCTTGTTCCCAATGAGCTCTCTATAACCATTGAAATAGTAGTAGTAGATATCAAAAACAGCGGCAGGTTGACTCCAAACAAGTGCAGATGGGAGGTGAAGGCTTCGGGCGACCTCTGCTACCCAAGGAATTAGCATACCATAGAGTAAGCAAGTAAAGGGACGACCTTCATTAGCTCTGGCCATGATGAGCTCAGTAAGAGCTGGGGACCCGAGACGCTCCAGCTCGGACATGAAGTTTTGGAGGCCGTCCCCGTGGTTGAATCGATGATCATAGCCATCCGAGAATTGTTGGGACGTCATTTGTTTGTTTGGCCCTAGTGCCTAGGCTTGAGCCTGCGCGGCGCCCAGAGTGGTCTCCCCAGGATTCGAACTCAAGTCCAAGCCTTAAGGACGTTGAGGAAGCCCTCCTGGTACCATCTGTGCTAGTATTGTTGGAATATGTGCCCATAAACAAATGAGATGTTTTTTATTTTGCTAATTATTAATATTTTTTTAAGGAATTATTTCAATATTATTGTTGCATGCATGTTATAGATGCTTTATAAATATCGAAAACCCTAGATTATTTAATTGTAACTTTAAATATTGTATATAAGTGTTATATACAAGAGGATAATATTTAAAGTAAAATAATCTAATATGTTCGTAATTAAAAATTAAAGTTGGGATCTTTAATTTAAAATTACTAGCGCGGTTCATTACATTCTGAATGAAATGATCTTATCCGGATTGTTAATAATGAGATTATTGGAATGAAAGCGCTTTATATAATTTGATTATATAGGACTGGAACACGATTAATTATGAATCTCTGATAAATTCCGTTATAATATAGAGCATTCAATATTAATCAATGATGGTCATATATGCATTGATCTTAATTCTGAGTGATTAATAGACTCCTATTTATTCTATTGTATTTTTTGACATACCGGGTAATGACACAAATACATAGTGTCAAATTCTTGGTGCATTGGAAGTATAATAAAATAAATAGCCGGGAATATTAATTTACAAGATGAAATCCATTCCTTCGTTAAGAAGTCAGATGGACGGTTCCCATAAGTATTGGTTCGAGCCTTGAATGATAAGAGCGCTCAATTTATGATTAGACCATAAATATATTATTCATTAGAGAACCAATGACACTTAAGGAGAAAGATATAATTAAAGAGGTTAACGGAAAAACCTAGCTTTAATTATGAACCGTTTATGGAGGATTGACTCATATGTAGTGACTATATCAATGGGCAATTCAAATCCTTTGAATATATTTAATTTTATAATTTTAAGAGTGCAATTCCAAATTTTTAGTGGAGTAATTTTGGAATTAATAATTTTGATTTTTTAATTAAGTTGTTAATTAATTGTCAAAATTATTGGAGCTTAAAATTATAATGTCCATAGTTCCTCTCAACGGCTCCATTAAAATTATATGAACATTTTTTTTTATGTTGGGTTGATTTTATTAGTTTGAAATTTTGAATTCTAAATTAATTTCACACAATCTTGATTTGATTTATTTATAATTTGATTATTTAAAATATTTTTTGATACAATGTGGTGAAGACCACACTTACTTGTATTCCCTAAGAAACACTTTTTAAGTGGGGATCATGGGGAGAGATATTCTCTCCCATGTTTTTCAAAATTCAAAGAAACACTTTTTAAGTGGGGATCATGGGGAGAGATATTCTCTCCCATGTTTTTCAAAATTCAAAATATGTCAGTTATTTCGTGGTATTAAAAAGTTTTTTTTCTCAATGTTTCTCGGATGATGGGATGAGAATACAAGTTTTCAATATATATTAAGTTGTGTGATAAAAAAAGAAAAAACCCAAGAATGAAAAACACCCGCTCGTTTTGAGTTCATCATTTTTTGGAGAACGTTAGAGAAAGATCCATGGTGCTTTAGAGGATTTGGAATTCTAAGATCCTTTTGGTGGAGTTCAAATTTATCAGCCTAATCGCAAGGTACAATTCTAAATTACCTATATTTGTTATTTCATTAAATTAATACAAGTATTGATCATTGAGAAAAAATTTTGAGAAAATTTTTCTGGCTTCCGTTTTTCTTTTAATTATCTGGTTTCAAAACCAACAATTGGTATCAGAGCAGGTTGATACTCTGTATTAATTTAATGAATGATTATTTGATAATCTTTGCATGGCTTTCGGTAGGCACTTTTGCATATTGATGTTTGTTTATTTTTATGTTCATGGTGATGAATGTTTGTGGGAATGGATTGGTCGTTTTTTTATTGGTTCCATGGATTTTGTTATTTTTGTAATAATTATTTTATTAGATCTTTTGTAAATAGGATTCTTGCTGTAATTCCTATTTTATAAGATCTTTTGTAAATAGGTTTATTGCTGTAATTGTAAATCGGTTTTGGGTTGAATTTTATTGAATTTGAGAAATTCAATGGAGACAACCACAATTCAAGGAAATTTGAATTTTATTGAATTTGAGAAATTCAATGGAGACCACCATCTTTCAAGGAGAAGATGAAGATGTAGATTTACAGGAAGACCCAGTTTTATTATTTGTATTTTTTTTATATTTTATTTGGGTTGTATTTAACGTCCATGGAACCCAACCATTTCCGTTTTTATATTTATAAAGTTGATGATTACTTTGTCCTGCAAGGGGTGGAGCCAAGGGATTCAAACCCATGAAGGATGGGTATTCCCTGCTAGTACCACCAGGCTATGGCTCCTGGCTGGTTATGTATATGAAGAAGGTTTATTTCATGTTGCCCCTGAACTTTATCCCTGGCTCCACCACTACCCTTGTTTTAGCATGTCATTTTAGTTAGAAAAGTGCCTACCTATTTTTGCATGTCATGCATTCATGCGTTTATTTTTATTTTATTTTATATAATGTCACAGATGACTTAATTTATAGTTTTAAATTGTTTAAAATTATAAAGGCTTAGTAATTTAAAATGTTTAAATTGTCTAAGGTTTATGAAACAATAGTTGTTTTATAAATTAAATACACCTTTTGCAATATAATGAGTGGGAGCAGGTAATATTACAATATAAACCCTAGGTCTCCACTATTAATACAACACTGTGAGTTTTTAGTAGCGCTTAGAGACACTTTGATTTTGTCCTCCCTACGGAAAGTGTCTACTAATTTCAATAACAAGGTTGTCTTCCATGAGACAGGATTTTAAGATGTATTTTAGAATTGATCTACCCTACGGCGGCAATTTCTAAATTAAATCTTAAAAATCTGATATGGTGGGTTACACTCATAAAGATATAATTAAATTGGTTAATTATTTTCTTGACTGAACTTAAAGGAAATTAATAAGTATTAGAAATATGAGATATTTTGGATAATATTTATTAATTGAGAAAGTCTCATTTTAATTAGCAATTATTTGACCTACCATACGGCCGCACTTAGTTGTGGTAATTAAAATTCCTTAGGCTGTTAAAGTATAATTTTTGGTGTATTTTATCATGAGCATTCTTGCTTCATATTTACTTTGCCTTTAATTTTCTTATGATATTTATGCAATTATTTATTGAAAATATTTCTTATTTTTGTTCAGCAAATATGTTAAACCCAATTTTCTCACTTCTCGCCTCTCAAGTTTTAACTGGTGAAAACTTTGTAAAATGGAAGAGCAACATGAACATTCTTCTCATTAATGAGAACTACCACTTTGTCCTTAAGGAAGATTGTCCTCCAGTGCCTCCAGCTAATGCCTCCAAGGTTGTCTCAGAAGAGTATAACCGTTGGATTATTGCAAATAACAAGACCCGCTGCTACTTGTTAGCAGCAATGAATGAAGTGCTTAGAACTAAGCATGAGGGCCTTGAAACTGCAAGCGAGATTATGGAATCTCTACAGCAGATGTTTGGACGCCCCTCTGAGCAGGCCCGCCACGAAGCTGTGAAAGCTGTTATGAACAGTAAAATGAAGAATGGTTCTTCAGTTCGTGAGCATGTCCTTAAAATGATTCATCACTTTAATGAGGCTGAAATTAATGGAGCTAAAATTGATGAAAAGACCCAGGTTGGCATGATCTTAGAGACACTTTCTCCCTCTTTCCTCCAATTCAGGACAAACTACATCATGAACCATAAGAAATGTAATTTGACAGAACTCCTGAATGAGCTGCAATCTTATGAGACCCTTATAGATGATAAGAGAGGCAAGGCAAATATTGCTGAGGCTAATGCAGTTGTGGAAAAGGCTTCTTCTTCAAGGAATAAGAAGAAGAGAAATGTGAGAAATCAAAAGGACAAGAAGAAGATCCAAAAGAAGAAAAGGAAGGCTGTTGAGCCTAAACCTAAGGGGAAATGTTTCCATTGCAATCAAGACGACCATTGGAAAAGGAACTGTAAGAAGTACCTTGATGAGCTGAAACAAAAGAAGAAACAAGGTAAATTAGATTTATTAGTAATGGAAACATGCTTAGTTGAGAATGATTTCTCAAGCTGGATTATTGATTCAGGAGCATCTAACCATGTTTGTATTTCTTTGAAGATGCTTGAGTCATCTAAGGATCTTGAAGAGGGAGCTTTCATGATGAGAGTTGGCAGTGGGGCAAGAGTTTCAGCGACAGCAGTTGGGACAGTACGACTGTCATTTGCTAATAATAAATATTTTTTATTGCACAATGTTTATTTTATTCCGGATTTCAAATGGAATTTGATTTCGGTTTCAAAGTTACATGAACAATTTATTTCTGTTTCTTTTGATATTGACTCTGTTTCAATCTATAAGAATGGAATGAATATTTGTTCAGGTTATGTTGATAATGGTATATATTTTGTTAAACCAATTTTCAATAATTTACTTCAAACCGAAATGTTTAAAGTCGCTGAACCAACCCCTAAAAGAAGAAAGATTTCTAATGATAAAAATGACACATATTTGTGGCATTTAAGGCTTGGTCACATTAACATAGATAGAATTGAAAGACTAGCAAAGGATGGTCCTTTGAGAGAGCTAAAAGTTGGCACTCTACCAGTTTGTGAATCTTGCCTAGAAGGCAAAATGACCAAAAGGCCATTTTCGGCTAAGGGTGAAAGAGCAAAAGTACCTCTAGAGATCATACATACTGATGTATGTGGACCTTTGAATGTCAAAGCAAGAGGGGGCTATGAATATTTCATCACATTTATTGACGATTATTCAAGATACGGATATGTATACTTGATACAAAGAAAATCCGAGGCTTTCGAAAAGTTCAAAGAATTTTGTGCTGAAGCAGAAAAACAACTTAGCAAATCAATCAAAACTCTTCGATCAGATCGAGGAGGAGAATCCTTGGTTTATGAATTCAAGGAATACTTGATTGAAAATGGAATATTATCACAGCTCACGGCACCTGGGACACCTCAGCAAAATGGTGTAGACGAAAGAAGAAATCGCACTTTGCTTGACATGATGAGATCAATGATGAGCTATTCTTCTCTGCCAACCTCATTTTGGGGATATGCATTACAAACGGCAGTATATATTCTGAACATAGTTCCATCTAAGTCAATCCCTAACACTCCCCTAGAGTTATGGAATGGTCGCAAACCTAGTTTGAGACATATTCGCATATGGGGGTGCCCTGCGCACGTGTTAAAGGGAAAGATTGGGAAACTAGAACCTCGCTTTGAGGTATGCATGTTTGTAGGATATCCTAAAGGAACAAGAGGAGGTCTGTTTTATAGCGCTCAGGATAACAAAGTATTTGTGTCAACAAATGCTACGTTTCTCGAGTATAACTATATGGCAGATTTTAAACCTAGAAGTAAAGTAGTTCTGGAAGAGTTGCTAGCTGATGAGATCAGCCCCACGCCAACAACAGTTGTTGAACGACAAAGAAAAGAAACCACTGCTCAAGATCTAACACCACCGCCACCACGACGTAGTGGGAGGGAAATAAGATTGCCCATTCGCTATCGTGAAAATGGAGAAGCACAAGTTGCAGTCACTGATGGCAGTGATGATGATCCATTGACATTCAAAATGGCGATGGATGATGTTGATCGAGAGAAATGGCAGGAAGCCATGAAACTCGAAATAGAGTCTATGTACTCAAATTCAGTCTGGGAGCTTGTAGATCTACCAGAAGGCATTAAGCCTATTGGTTGCAAATGGATCTATAAGAGAAAAAGAGGACCTAATGGGAAAGTAGAGACTTTCAAGGCAAGGCTGGTGGCAAAGGGTTTTACCCAAAAGGAAGGAGTAGACTATGAGGATACTTTTTCACCAGTTGCCATGCTAAAATCCATTAGGATTCTCTTGTCCATTGCTGCTTATTATGATTATGAGATATGACAAATGGACGTCAAGACAGCATTTTTGAATGGCCATCTTGAAAATACTATTTATATGGTCCAACCAGAGGGTTTCATGGTCAAAGACCAAGAGCAGAAAGTGTGCAAACTACAAAGGTCCATTTATGGACTTAAGCAAGCTTCTAGATCTTGGAATATCAGATTTAAAGAAGCCATAAAGTCTTATGGTTTTGAACAAAATCTGGGTGAACCTTGTGTCTATAAGCAAATAGGAGGAGATAAAGTGGTTTTCTTAGTTCTTTATGTGGACGACATTCTACTCATTGGAAATGATGTAGAATCTCTATCCAAGGTAAAGAACTGGCTAGCCAGCCAATTCCAAATGAAGGATTTGGGAGAGGCAAGCTACATTCTTGGTATCCAAATGACTAGGGATCGTAAGAATAGGCTTCTGGCATTGTCTCAGGCAGCATACATTGACAAGGTGCTTGTCAAGTTTGCAATGGAGAACTCTAAGAAAGGGAATTTGCCTTCTCGACATGGAGTTCATCTCTCTAAAGAGCAGTGTCCAAAAACACCGCAAGATGAGGAGAAAATGAGACGAGTTCCCTACGCATCAACAGTTGGTAGTTTGATGTATGCAATGTTGTGTACAAGACCTGACATATACTTTGCAGTGGGAGTGGTTAGTCGATACCAATCAAACCCAGGATTAGATCCCTGGGTAGTAGTCAAGCATATACTTAAATATCTGAGAAGGACGAGAAACTATATGTTGGTATACTCTGGTAGGGAATTGATTCCTATCGGATATACAAATTCTGATTTCCAATCAGATAGAGATTCTCGGAAGTCTACTTCTGGGGCCGTTTTCACTTTGGAAGGTGGAACCATTATATAGAGGAGTGTCAAGCAAACTTGTGTTGCTGATTCAACCATGGAGGCTGAATATGTAGTGGCTTGTGAAGCAGCTAAAGAAGCAGTCTGGCTTCGCGAATTCTTGAAAGAACTGGAAGTTGTTCCAAATATGCATGAGTCAATCAGACTCTATTGTGATAATAGTGGAGCAGTGGCTAATGCCAAAGAACCCAGGAACCATCGAAAAGGAAAACACATAGAACGGAAATTCCACCTGGTAAGAGAGATTGTCAGTAGAGGAGATGTTTTAGTTGAAAAGATCGCATCTGCGAACAACATAGTTGATCCGTTCACTAAGACTTTACCGGCTCGGAGTTTTGAGCAACATCTTGAAGGGATGGGACTTAGAGACATGTCACATTTGCTTTAGGGCAAGTGGGAGATTGTTGGAATATGTGCCCATAGACAAATGAGATGTTTTTTATTTTGCTGATTATTAATATTTTTTTAAGGAATTATTTCAATATTATTGTTGCATGCATGTTATAGATGCTTTATAACTATCGAAAACCCTAGATTATTTAATTGTAACTTTAAATATTGTATATAAGTGTTATATACAAGAGGATAATATTTAAAGTAAAATAATCTAATATGTTCGTAATTAAAAATTAAAGTTGGGATCTTTAATTTAAAATTACTAGTGCGGTTCATTACATTCTGAATGAAATGATCTTATCCAGATTGTTAATAATGAGATTATTGGAATGAAAGCGCTTTATATAATTTGATTATATAGGACTGGAACACGATTAATTATGAATCTCTGATAAATTCCGTTATAATATAGAGCATTCAATATTAATCAATGATGGTCATATATGCATTGATCTTAATTCTGAGTGATTAATAGACTCCTATTTATTCTATTGTATTTTTTGACATACCGGGTAATGACACAAATACATAGTGTCAAATTCTTGGTGTATTGGAAGTATAATAAAATAAATAGCCGGGAATATTAATATACAAGATGAAATCCATTCCTTCGTTAAGAAGTCAGATGGATAGTTCCCATAAGTATTGGTTTGGGCCTTGAATGATAAGAGCGCTCAATTTATGATTAGACCATAAATATATTATTCATTAGAGAACCAATGGCACTTAAGGAGAAAGAGATAATTAAAGAGGTTAACGGAAAAACCTAGCTTTAATTATGAACCGTTTATGGAGGATTGACTCATATGTAGTGACTATATCAATGGGCAATTCAAATCCTTTGAATATATTTAATTTTATAATTTTAAGAGTGCAATTCCAAATTTTTAGTGGAGTAATTTTGGAATTAATAATTTTGATTTTTTAATTAAGTTGTTAATTAATTGTCAAAATTATTGGAGCTTAAAATTATAATGTCCATAGTTCCTCTCAACGGCTCCATTAAAATTATATGAACATTTTTTTTTATGTTGGGTTGATTTTATTAGTTTGGAATTTTGAATTCTAAATTAATTTCACACAATCTTGATTTGATTTATTTATAATTTGATTATTTAAAATATTTTTTGATACAATGTGGTGAAGACCACACTTACTTGTATTCCCTAAGAAACACTTTTTAAGTGGGGATCATGGGGAGATATATTCTCTCCCATGTTTTTCAAAATTCAAAATATGTCAGTTATTTCGTGGTATTAAAAAGTTTTTTTTCTCAATGTTTCTCGGATGATGGGATGAGAATACAAGTTTTCAATATATATTAAGTTGTGTGATAAAAAAATAAAAAACCCAAGAATGAAAAACGCCAACTCGTTTTGAGTTCATCATTTTTTGGAGAACGTTAGAGAAAGATCCATGGTGCTTTAGAGGATTTGGAATTCTAAGATCCTTTTGGTGGAGTTCAAATTTATCAGCCTAATCGCAAGGTACAATTCTAAATTACCTATATTTGTTATTTCATTAAATTAATACAAGTATTGATCATTGAGAAAAAATTTTGAGAAAATTTTTCTGGCATCCGTTTTTCTTTTAATTATCTGGTTTCAAAACCAACAAGAATGTCACAAACTCCAACCCATCCAGGGTTGGGGATATGGACATACGGGTGCCGGCAGAGCTGCTAGTGACAAAGGTGACATGGGCACCAGCACGTATGAGGAGCTTAGCTAGTTGGAGAGAGGGATTGATGTGGCCTTGTGCCGGATAAGTTACTAGGAGGATTTGGGGTTGCATTATTTGGCTGCTGAATGGTAGGTACTGGATTATTTGCTAGAAACTTGGTAGAGCGTGGATCTATGCTGTGAATGATTGGGTGAATTTGTGTTGGGAATCGCCTTGGAACGCTTAAATAAGGCACGAAGTTGGAAGAGTGGACAGTAAATAAGATAGCTGTGACGTTTGTAGTGACGAATTTGCAGAAGTTGTGAGCACCTTTGCCTTGTGTTTTAAGACGAGAGAGTAAGCTTCTTTATATCTCTTTCTCATGAATGGACGTTGTCATGTCGGCTTGCGTAAATTATTTTTCCCCAAATTCAGCATCATGCTGAAGACAAGGTACCTCTCCACAAGTTTATAACAGTGAGAACTACAATTCTCTTAATGCTAAAATCAAATGTTTCTCCTCCACACATCTTTTGAAAAGAAGAATTCTATTTCATATATATAAATCATTACCCTTGTTTGCCATTTTAGACAACTTTTACAAAACCGACATACTCTTTTTTTTTACCCTTTTTTGAAAAAGAGTCTTTTGTCTTTGGGCTGCAACCCTATTTGGCAAGATAATTTCACCCTTGACACTTGGCAGATTTGGGAGGACTTTGCAACAAGGAAAAATAAATAAATTCAACTTTGCTGAAAAGTCGTTGAGGACTTGGTAATATGGCTGCAACCGGACGGGTTCAACCTGCCTAACTTGTGCCTGATGTAATGTTCTGGTTGGCTTGGACAAAGTTTCAAATGGATTAGTATTGGGATTGGGTTAAAAAAACAACCACAATCACTTCGAAAATATTAAAGTTAGTGTAGACTGAAGGTCTGGGCAACCTCCCCAAATCTCAACCCATACATTATTTATTTATAATTATATTATATATTATTTTATTAAAATATAAAAACATAAAAATGATAATAAATGAAGATATTTAAGTGATGTTTGTTTTTTTGTTGAATACAAAAAGTTAAAATATTTGATTTTTTTTATTTAATTAAAAATATCTTATTGATGTTTATCAATATAATTAAAATATATTCGTTATCAATAAATTTAGTTTAATTATATTGATTAATGTCAATGAGTTATTTTTAATTGAATAAAAAAAATTAAATATTTTAATTTTTTTTATTTAACAAAAAACAAATACCACCTTAATTTTTAATGATTATAAAATAATTATTTATTGGCAACAAAAATTAATTTTATTACTTTGATATATTTATGTTTTAATCTCTTGTTACATAATATAACTTATATTTTATAGGGTATAAAATAATTTTTTTTATTTGATAACCAGTATGAATATGTGGTAATCCGAATTGCTAACAAGTTTGACATGGGCTGAGAATCTACCCTACCTTGGGTTAGGTTTAACATAGGCTGGAAATATCAACAGTTGGTTTCACGTGAGTTAACCTTTTTCTCTGACATAAAAGTATTTTTTTTTTTTGAAACTGTCATTCACGTGAATCATGTCGTTATTTTCAAATTTTCAAAATTTCAAAAACTCTATCAAGAAGTAACAAATATCTTATTTTTATAAAGCATTTTTAGAAAATAGAAATTTGGTAACTAAAAAACAAAAATGAGTTTTTTATTCTTAAAAATATAAAACAATGTATTTTTGAAACATATATTTTAGTTATTTTCAACTATTTTCACTATTTTTTTTATAGCTGTTTTTTTTCACTCATTTTTTTAAAGTGTTATTTTAAAAAATAATTATATAATATAAAAAATGTTTAAAAATAAAGTACTACATATAAAAATTATTTTTAAAAATATAGAAAATAAGTTAAGAACATTTTAATTTCTTGAACAATTTTTTTCTAGAAATATCATAAATCAATTTTTAAAAATAATTTTTTTCAATCATTGTGAAAATAGCCAAGAGTATTTTAAAAATAAATAATGTGTAATTTCTCTCTAGGTTACATTACATGTACTATAAAAATGAACATATAACTTAAAAATAAGCAATCAAGATCGAGTTAACATATCTATTAATTTTGTTAGTTTGAATAAAATATTTAATAGATGAATGGCGAGAGTAAGTAAAGATAATCTCATGAGTAATAAAGATGAAATAGGAAAATAAAGGAAATCTAGTAAAAGAAAATTATTTGATGATGTAATAAGTAATTTAAGATTAAAGATTCTCCCTTTTAAAAATGATATCAGAAAAAAAAAATAGAACAAGAAAAAGCTCTTTTACTTATCTGTTTCTCAAAATTAGTTGGTGCCAAAATCAAATAAAATTTTTTAGAATCACTTTTATATACAAAGGATTTATAGTGTGCTTAGAAATAATTTTAAGAAGTATTTTTGGATTTACATTAAACGTTTAGATTTTGATCAAGGTTTCTTAGATTGTAAGATTTGATTTGGGTTTGTTAGTAAATTTTATTAATTGGATTGACATATTTATATGTTCGCAACAAAATCAGAAGGCTGAGAGGTAAATATCCATGATTCTAGAAATTATGAAGCGTTATTTATGCTTACCCACTACCCGACCATGAAATCTTGTGTGCTTTCTCCAAGGCCTTTTATGATGGAAATGACAATTTACAAGTTTTCTCTTTGAATTAAACGTCCTTTATGACCAAACAAAGTAGAAAATCTCTCTCTAAATATTATGGAGTGTTGTTTGATTTTTTTTTAGAATTGGACCAACGTTAAAAAGTGGTCATAAAGAATGTTGATGACATTATATTGTACAAAAAATCTATTAAATAGCTAAGGGAACACATATTTCTAGCTAGATATATTGGATGGTGATTTTCAAAAAATCCATGGAGAGATTTTGTGTAAAGAACAAGTTAAAAATTTAGAGGAATGTTATTTTTTGGTTTGTTGCAAGGTAATACATCTCACCACTTTGAAAGGCAAGTCTGAAAACTCGTAAGCTTTTGCTATGGTGGCTAGAAATTGGTTTAACCATAACTGGTCTTCTCAAAACCAATAGGATCAAACGAAGCCCGATCCTAAAACCACCCATGGTGTCAAACAAGCCTGCTTACAAGAAGTCATTTGTAATCAAACTAGTCATAACATAAGTGGATGTTTTAAGCTTGTGGAATATCTAGAATGGTGGATCATAGTCGTTATCCACAAAAGTAGAATTCCAAAGAAATCTCTACTACCACAATTGTTCAAAGAAAGACGAAGGATGAAGTTGCTAAAAAAGCCTTAATATTGGTAGTAGTTGCAAACAATGGTAGTAAGATTTTAAATATGTCCACACTAATTTCTAGTTATGCATGGATAATTGATTGTGGTGCTACACATCATAAGATATTTGATTCTAGACAATGGTACTTCCATCCCAGTCACTAGGGAAAGATCCTTGACCTTTAATAATACTTTGAATTTAGATTTTACTTTAGTTGTTTGGTATTTTAATTATAACATTTTGTTGGTTTTTCAAATAACCACAACCTTATCTTACATTTTATTCTTTTGTCTTGGATTTTGTGTGTTTAAGGACATCCAAACAAGATAGATGATTGGTTATGGTATTAGGTGAGAAAAGCTATATTACTTGGACTTGATGTCAATGAGTTCCAACAAACTATGTCAAGCTTCAATAGTGGATAGCTCTAAGGGGGAGAAAAAGAAATTTAACATTTTGGTTGTGACATCAACATTTGAACTAGAATTTTATGGGTATGATGGAGGAGCAACTAGGAAACTGCTTATCACAATTAAACCACTCTGTCATCATCTGAACTTGTCGTGATTTCTCATGGCATCTTTTTCTCTTAATTGGTTATATCGATCATGGCTCTATTTTAGAAAGAAAGGTAAAAGAAAGGAAAATGTTGAAAACATACATTAAAGGGACCTCAACATTTGAAATTTGAATTTGTTGTTCCCTTTATTGAGATCAAAATGTTATGAAAGGAAGTTTATGTCCAGTCTTGATATAATGGAACTACCTAGAAGCTGTAGTCTTTGAATCAATCCCTAAATTAATATTGTATTACTTATTTTAGGTTTATCCCTTTATATTAATTCTTAAGAGAGAAGAAAAATATCATGCAAATATAAATAAAATCAATCACTTAAATGACCACGGGATATAATATATGGAAAATCCATTTAGCAACCTACTAGGTGTAAAAAATCATGGGTGGTTTCTTGATTGCTAAATAATCCACTAAATATGAGAAAAGAGTATATAATTTTACCTGATCGGATGCACCTACTCCCTAAGGTCTTATACTGACTACACTTACACACTTTTTCCATGTCATTGATCTAGCACTCCCATGTGCTCCTTAGTAGATTCCTCAAAGCCCTTATCAAAGTTTTGTGATGAGATCTCTCACCTTTGTTGCAGTTGAAAGTCACTCTTAAAAAAGATCTTGAAAATTTGAGAATTGAATTATCAAACTTTTGATGAATGACTATGCTCTTTTAGAGTTTATAAAAGTTCACACCTTACCTTTTAAATAAAATATCTCGATTTATATTTATAAAACCCTTTTTAGAATTATGAAGAGTTTTCTAATTCTAAAGTATTCTAAAGATCATTTTTAGAATGAAATATTAGTTTAGAGATAATCACAATTTTAAAACTTACTAAAAATATTTCAAGAATTCTTTTTAGAATCAAACACAAATTTAGAGAACATAATTTTAAAACTTATCAAAAACAATTTTTGGAATTAAAAATATAATAGAGTTCAAATTAGCAAATTAAATAGAAAATATTTTCTTCCTAATTTCTTGTATTAGATATTTTATAAGCTTTATCAACCATAAATATATACTTACCTTAACTTTTACAACTCTGAATAACCCAAACATGAAATTGATGAAGTCTAAAGTTGTATTGAAATAAATAAGACCCAAGGAAGTAAGTTGCATCTAATTAGTAAGAAATGAACACATTTGTTAGCTAAATAAAATACCCTAACAATCAATCTTCCATTTGACAATTTTGTTACAAAATACAAAGATATAGTGAGGTCTCCCATAACTCTCATAAAACCTCATTGAACCTAATCCTAATCTTAGTTTAAACCATTTCTTACATAGTGATGTCAATTTCCTATAATCTACACACACTTAAACAATAAACTTGTGAAAAGCATAGTATAGGAAAAATGAAAAAAATAATATAATCAATAAACTTAATGAACCCTTTTTTACTTCCCCTTCTTGTCATAAAAAATGACAAATATAAGAAATTTAAGAATGATAAAACAATTATAGAGAACTACTAAATAACCAAATTGTAAACCCTTATTTTAGGTCCCTTTTTCACATTATTTATTTATTTTTTATTTTATTTTTTTATTTTTTATTTTACAACATTCTAGAGGCTTCTAATTGCCAACTAGAGAGTGTGAGTGGGAGTAGTGGTGGTTTTTAAGGAGCAGTAGAGATATCCTTTGCAAGGTAGACACGTAGTAGGTTGGTTGGAGGTGGTTTTTGGCAGAGATAACTTTTCTAGGAGAGGGAGTGTCATAGACGCATATTAGTTTAAGTTGAAAATTTTTCTCCAAAAGTTATTTGTTTGAAACTACTTTACTACCATGGAGATTTATACATGTCATGTTCAAGTTGAAGACTTTACAATTAAAGCTTGGTAAGTAGACCTTGAGTTGAACTTAGGTCAAATTAATGTGTGCTAACATAAACATTTTAGTCGCAATTAAGCATAAAAGGGAATTAATGGATGCTTGAAAGCACATGAAAATAAGGATGGAAATTTTGTGGGTAACCCAAGTAACCCACCCCGCCTCATCCTTATTGGGACAGATATGAAATATAAAAAAAAGCTATAGGTCGAGTTTGGGGATATTTTAAAAACTCAAATCACGTTTGGGATATGTATGGATTTTGTTCCAACCCACCCCGCCCTACCTCGAATATAAATTTACAAAATTATCCTTTAACTACTAGTAAAATGCCAAAAACCTCCTAGTATATATATATACTTCATTCTTTCCATTTGCTCTAATTTCAATGGTCGTGCTTCTTCTTCCTCTGATGTATTGCCTGAAACCCTATCTCCAAGATTAATGCCACTTCTTCTTCCTTTCTCACACCAACTAAAATACTCTGAAATCAATTCCATCTTATTCTTGGTTTAGCCTTAGCACCCAAAACTCCTCTATCATGACATCAAACTAGTCACAGGCCCTGATCTTCTTGTCCTAAATATGTGTGACACAATCATCCAGAACATCACCTTTAAGTCTTTATTCGAGAACACAACTCAAGAGGAACGCGAAAGCCTTTGAAGTAGTGGATTTGATGAAGTCTTGTTTCAAAGATTGGTTTGAAGAGGAATTCAAATCCATGGCTGATGTTGACCCATGTTCTTGTTTGGTTCATTGTTCAGATGAATTTGTGTGTGTGTGCGCATTTTTTTATTTTTTATTTTTGTGTTTTAGATTAATTTTCAATCATTTATGCTAATTATGAGTTTAATATTATAGATTGTTGTGGTGTTAATTTGAACTTTGATATTATTTTTTCATATTTGTATATTATCAGAATTTCGTTATTTTATAGTGAAAGGAAAGTACATTTAAGCATGATCAATTAGGATTAGGGCTCAATGAACATCTGAGACTGGGCGGGGATGGGGTTATCAATCATTTTGTTAATGAGGATGGGAACCAATCAACTTGCCCCGACTCGGGTTTGTACTGGGGATGAAAAATAACTGTCTAATCAAGGGTGGGAATGGGATATATAGGAATGATCTATCCTAAACTCGCCTCGTTGCCATTACTACATGAAAGTGGTCATGTAGAATATTATATAAAAAAAAAAAAGGAAAACAACCTTGGATGCCCAAACATTTAACAAAGGACACTCAAGTCTCACTATGGAAGGCTCAAGATCTTTGCATAAATATTTGAATTTAAAAAAAAACTATAAAAGAACTATATGTTTTTTTAATGAAAATGTTTTCCTTATTTAACACAACAAAAAATTTATGGTCTTGGTATAAAAATGTATTTTGGAAAAACCTTTGAAAAAATGAAGAGTAGTTGTTATTCTAATTTAAACACTTAAAGAGGCTTTTTCTTAAGAAAATCTTGGAAATCCTTTCACATATGAAAACTAGAGATCAAGAATTTGAATTGCTAACCCTCAATATCATTTGAAATGATCTCTTAAGGAGCATGGGGTGTTCTATGTCATAGATGTGAAAAAAGAAAGTATTTATTGATTGGTATAAGTCTCATAGGATAACTAGCGTTTGAACCAAGTAAACTTGTGCACTTTCTTTTACATGTAATGGATTTTCCATGATCAATGGACTTTTGGTTTTTTCATATGCAGAGGTTTAAGCTACTCTCTATAACAACTTGTTCATGTGAGATTGATTGGTTATTAATTTATCTAATTTTAAGTATTTGGGAGACTAATCGAAATAGTCATTTGTCCAAAATAATCCATTTCGAAATAAATCATCACTTATACATTTGATTATTTGAGTATTTTTAAAATTTGAAAATGTACTTATAGATAAAGATGTGAATATGATGTAATAATTATAAATCATAAAAATTGTAGGACTTAATTGTTATGTTAACTATGGTCAGCAAGTCAATTTGCAAAGTCTAGTTTAAAAAATCTAGTGCTAATGGTAAGGAGGATTTGCAGCCTCTAAGACATGAAGAATGGCTATTCTAGGTGGCTACAAAGTCCATCAATTTTCAAGCATCACCATATAAGTTAGGAATAAATTAACCAATAGGGAAACTAAGTGTAAAGAGGACTTTTATGAGATCGACCTAACATTATGTAGTGTCCTAATCACATTATGAATTGTTTTAAAACTACTTTGCAAATTTTTTTTTCATTAATTCAAAAAATGAGGTTTTAGCACACTAATTTTTGGATTTACATTAAAAGTTTAGATTTGATTAAGGTTTGTTAGTTAATAAGATTTTATTTTGGTTTGTGGACTGCAGGCATATTTATATGCTCGCAAATTACTCATTGATCATATTTCCTAAACATGGAATTTAGAACTTGGAAGTTGGACTTTTAGGAGAGACCTTGGTTCAATATGCCAACAAAGAGGTCTTGGGTTCAAATTAGGCTCAAGCCCACCATAATACCGTAGTTTCAACGAATCAATATCAAGATGTGACTACTCACAAGAGAGAGTCATATAATTGACAAAAAGCAGGTTAGTCATAGGAAAAGGCATGTGGTTCCTAGGCATGTGCCCACTAATGCTGAGCATATCCAAAGAAGGAAATTGAAGGTTTGTAAAAGAACAAAATGTGAGACGTATTTGTCATTTATTATTATTATTTTACTTAAATGTAAACATAACTTAATTTAACTTAATTCTAAATACAACTTATTAGTATCAAGTATTAACTTGTTTAAACTTGTTTATTTTCTTATTATTTTTATTTCTATTAAATGTTAAGCATTAACGGGTGAAAGTTGTGTTTTATTGTTTCAAAAAGTTATTTTTAGTATTTAGCAAAAAATCAAATATTTTGATTTTTTTTTATTCAATTAAAAAATTCAAAAAATAAATAATAAATAAAAAATAAAAGTTAAAAACAAACAATCTAAGAATCTTTCTGATCATATGATTTAAAAATATTTTTCTATTATTAAAAATAAAAAACTATTTTTAAAAATTTTCAACACTGTTTGGCGTTGTTTTCTAGAAACGATTCTTAAAAACAAAGTGAAATAGAGAACAGTTTTTAGAGAAAAAGTAAAAGTTGTTTTCTCCGATTTTTAAAAACAAAAAGAAAATATAATAATTTTTTTTTAAAAAAACCCCATAAAAAACAAATAAAATTTAACATAATATATATCATTCTAAGGACCCCTTTGTTGAAAAGGCTTTATTTATTTATTATTTTTTTTCTCACACCTAGATAGCTGGCAGCTTGGTGTAGGAATGAGTAGGGGCCGGTTCTTGAAGTGATGAAGGGCTGCATGGGATCACATCTATTCATGGAGGACTGCCTACCTTTACGCTCATGATGGGATATTCTGAACAGAGGACATAAGAGTGGGGTGAGCAGAAAAGTGGGTGAAAGCTGGACAGAAGAAAAGAACGGGAATGGGAGAAACAGAGGGGGAGCTTTTCGAAGGGTGATATATGAGGACTGAGATAAAGCTACGCAGAGGAAGAAGCTTTTCGGATGCAGATTTTTGGAGGGCTTGAGAGAAAAAGATATCTGGGAGATGGAATGAACAGAAGCTCTGGAGGAAGAGCATTGAGAAGTCCAACTATCTTTGCTTTGGAGGAGCTCTCGGTGGCTATCTTTGCTTTGGAGGAGCTTTTAGGTAAGCTCACTATGCATATTTCGTTTTACTTTCACTACTAACGTTTTTTTTTCTCTTCTCCTTTTGGCTATTTAGGGCTTTGTGTGATTGCTTGGTCATGGGTAATATAGGTTGCACATGAGCTTTGCTGATTTCTGATTTGTTCAATATGCTCATTGTTACTGTTCTAGTCAGAGTCTTTTTTAGTATTATTTGAACTCAATGAAGCTCTATTTCACTTGGCCTTGTTTGGAGATTTGGTTATCTTTTTCTTGTTTCAATTTGATTGCCTTCCTCCCACCAATCTGAACCCCTTTGAATAAAACGTGAAATGTGGCTTTCACTGGTTCATTTTTGTTTTTGTTCTCCATGCTCTGCTTTCTTGGTTATCCTCATTTGTTTTCTGTGGGTATCTCGGGTGCATAACATTGTGTGTATTACCAACTGAGGATGTTAGAGATTGGCTACGAGACATTTGGATAAGCCAATGAAGAAGTTGGTTTCCATGAAATTCCTTTCTACCTATTCACTATATGTTTGCAGCCATCCACCCATACCCAAGCCTCTATCGGACCTCTCGGTTATCTTCTTCATCTGTATGATTGCATGACCTGCTTACCATGCTCCATTATGGGGAGAGATTAATGGAGGGATGGTTCCCGAAGTGAATGAAATTGATGGAGCTATGGAGGTGAATGAGGATAAGCACCTTATTCATGGAAATAGGTTCAGAACATCTAAGAAAGATGCTTTGAAAACACCCAGAAAGTGTGAATAGGTCAAGGATTCCTAGGACAAAGGTAAGCTTGCTGAATGGCTTCGCTACCACTCCACCAAGAGCGGAGATGAGCTAACCAGTCTTAAGGATTATATCACGGGAGAAAGCAAGAAAGCTGTTAAGAGTTCTCAATTTCTTGAAAAGTTGAAGAAGAAAGGTTATGATTTTTTGTTCATGGTTGACGTCATTGATGAGTATGCAGCGGGGCAACTGAAAGAGTTTGAGGGGAAAAAGCTTGTCCCTGCAACCAATTAGGGACTAAAATTTGATGAGAGTGAGGATGAAAAAAAGAAATAGGAAGCTTTGAAAGAGAAGTTTGAGTGTCTCCGCAAGGCGAAAAATGATGTGCTCGATGACAAGGTTGAGAAAGTTGTAGTTTCTGACCATGTAGTGGATTCCCCATGCTGCTTAGTCACAGGAGACTATGGTTGGGTTGCAAACGTGGAGAGGATCATGAAGGCCCAAGCACTTAGAAACTCCAGCATGGCTGGTTACATGTCCAACACCTTCTCCATCATACCCAAATCTCATCATTGCTTGGAATTCAAGGTAGCTTCAAGTGCACTTCCAGTCCCACCTTGGTACCCTTCATACCCCACTTTTGCACCCAAGCCCACGCCTTGCATGGCCACCTTTCGCTTGCAATCCCAGCTATCGCAACTTTTTTTTTTTCTTCATATTTTGATATCAAAATTATTTTCCAACATTCCGATTTTTAAATAGAATTTTCAAAACTTCAATTTTTGAATAATTCTTCAAATTTTCAATTTCCAAAATTCCAATTTTCACATTTATTTATCTAATCATTATTATTTTCGTTATTACTACTATTTATTTATTTATTTTTAAAATTTCATCTTTAAATAATTCATCAAAATTCCGATTTCTAAATTTAATTTCCAAATTTCAAAATTCCAATTTTCATGTTTATTTATTTAATCATTATTATTTTCGTTATTATTATTTATTTATTTATTTATTTATTTATTTTTAAAAATTCCATCTTTAAATAATTCTTCAAAATTCCGATTTCTAAATTTAATTTCCAATTTCCAAAATTCCAATGTTCACATTTATTTATTTAATCATTATTATTTTCGTTATTATTATTATTTCATTTATTCATTTATCTATTTATTTTTAAAATTCCATCTTTAAATAATTCTTCAAAATTCTGATTCCAAATTTAATTTCCAATTTCCGAAATTCCAATTTTCACATTTATATATTTAATCATTATTATTTTTGTTATTGTTATTGTTGAATATAATGTATATATAGTGTATAGTATTTCCTTTTTTAATATAGGTTACATGTGTGGTAGTTAGTTCTCCTAGGCTTGTATATATATATATATATACTTCTCAATTATAAGTAGTATATAATATGAATGAGAATTAAGGTTTTCTTCTCTCTCACTCAACATGGTATCAGAGCCAAGGGAGAAAACCTAATTCTTTCCAGTTTCCCTGTGTCATCAATTCCGGGAAACCTTCCGGTGACCGTGTTTCATTCCGGTCACCTTCCTCATCTCCCAAAACTTTCCGGTTAGTCGAATAGTCGTCAGAAAACACTCACCGCCGGCAAATTTTCCGTCGAACTTTTCCGGTGAACTTTTTCAGCGACATCTTTTTCCGACAACGACCACACCAAGAGGAGCGCCTGGAAGAGATCTCCAACTTTTCCCAAAGCACCGGAGCTAGAAAACAGTCCACCCGCCGTCCACGCGCACTTTTATGGCCGGCGACTAAATCTCACGCGCCGGTCCGTGAGGCCTTTTCCGGTGACGCGCCTCCTCCTCTAACTTCGCCTGACGCCGACCAGCCTCCCTACCTCCCTGGTTCTCCCATCCGAGCCCTGCACATACCTCTTTTGGGGATTTCTGTCTCCGTCGGCCCTCCAAACAGTCTTTCCGGCGAAGCTCCGGCTACTTTTTCTCCACCCCAATCCTTGCACGTGCCTTGGGAAGTGTTCTTCTACCTTTCTGGTGGTACCACGCCACGATCTGAGGTCGTCTCCCTTTTTCGGTGGTGCCATGCCACAATCTGAAGCCGTATTAGGGCTATCTTCGATCCAAACATACTTCATTCTCCAGATAAGTGGATGGCTACTAAAACTTCCATTTTTTCCTCTGTCATATCTGGATCTCCTATGATTACTTCGGAGAAATTGGTTGGCAGTGAAAATTATCTTTCCTGGTCTGCCTCTGTTGAACTTTGGTTTATGGGTCAAGGATATGAGGATCACTTGGTTACCCAGGAGGCAGATATCCCTGAGGTTGACCACGTACAGTGGAGGAAGATAAATGCACAGTTATGTAGTGTATTATGGCAATCGGTTGATCCCAGGATTCTTCTTCATCTTCGGGCATACAAAACTTGTTTTAAATTTTGGACTTAGGCCAAAAGATTATACACGAATGATGTCCAACGTCTTTATAAGGTGGCTTCTGCTATTGTTCATATCAGCCAACAGGACTTGGATCTATCTACTTATATTGGTCAGATTGCCTCTCTTAAGGAGGAGTTTTTGACTGTGATGCCTCTTACTCCTGATGTTAGGGCTCAACAAACACAGCTTGACAAGTTCTTCATGGTTCTTACTCTTATTGGCCTCCGTCCGAATCTTGAGCCTATCCGTGATCAGATTCTTGGTAGTTCATCAGTTCCGTCCTTGGATGATGTGTTTGCTCGCCTCCTTCGTATCTCGTCCACTCAGACTTTGCCATCTGATAGCACTTCAGATTCTTCTATGTTAGTTTCTCAAACTATCTCTCGAGGAGGACGCAGTGGTACCCGAGGTAGAGGCCAACGTCCTCATTGCACCTATTGCAATAAACTTGGCCACACTCGCGATCGTTGCTATCAGTTACATGGACGGCCTCCTCGCACTGCCCATATGGCCCAGTCCTCTGATTCTCCGATGCCTTAGCCTCCGAGCTCCTCCACATCTCAGACATCTCAGGCTTCTATTGCCTCTGTTGCCCAGCTTGGTAATGCCTCTGCCTGCCTTACCCACACATCTTCTCTTGGACCCTGGATTCTAGATTCTAGAGCTTCTGATCACCTATCTGGTAATAAGGATCTTTTCTCCTCTATTACTACTACCTTTGTTTTACCTACTGTTACCTTAGCTAATGGTTCTCAAACTGTGGCTAAAGGTATTGGTTTGGCCCTTCCTCTGCCTTCTCTACCTCTCACTTTTGTCCTTTATACTCCTGAATGTCTTTTTAATCTTATTTCCATCAGCAAAATCACTCGTACTCTTAATTGCTCTATTACCTTTTCTGATAAATTTGTGACCTTGCAGGACCGGAGTACGGGGAAGACAATTGGAATAGGACGTGAGTCTCAAGGCCTCTATCACCTCACCTCGGATTCATCTCCTGAAGTTTGCATTTCCACTGATGCTCCTCTCCTCATTCACAATCGTCTGGGTCATCCTAGTCTCTCCAAGTTCCAGAAGATGGTCCCTCATTTTTCCACTTTGTCGTCGCTTCCGTGTGAGTCATGTCAGCTTGGGAAACATACTCGTGTCTTGTTCCCAAAGCTTTTGAATAATCGGGCAAAGTCTCATTTTGAGCTTGTCCACACTGATGTTTGGGGTCCTTGTTCTACTTTAGGATTTCAGTATTTTGTCACTTTCATTGATGACTATTCTCGATGTACTTGGTTATTTTTAATGAAAAATCAAGCTGAGTTATTCTCTATTTTCCAGAAATTTTATGCTGAAATCCAAACCCAGTTCAATATTTCTATTCGTGTGTTATGCAGTGACAATGCTAGGGAATATTTTTCAACCTCATTTACTTCGTTTATGTCTCATCATGGGATTCTTCATCAGTCTTCTTGTGCTCATACTCCTCAACAAAATGGGGTAGCTGAACGCAAGAATCGACATTTTGTTGAGACAGCTCGAACTATCCTCCTCCATAGTAATGTTCCTTTTCGTTTTTGGGGGGACGCTATTCTTACCGCTTGTTATTTGATTAATCGTATGCCCTCCTCTATCTTACACGATCAGATTCCTCACTCATTTCTCTTCCCTGACCAACCACTTTATTTCCTTCCTCCTCGTGTCTTTGGTTGTACTTGCTTTGTTCATATTCTCACTCCTGGACAGGACAAGCTTTCTGCCAAAGCCATGAAGTGCCTCTTCTTGGGATATTCCAGATTTCAGAAGGGTTATCGTTGTTATTCCCTTGAGACTCATCGATACTTTATCTCCGCTGATGTCATCTTCTTTGAGGACTCACCATTCTTTTCCACCACTTCTGAGTTTCTTCCTGTTTCTGAAGTCTTGCCCCTTCCCATTGCTCCCCAACTGATGTCGTGCCTCCTCAACTACTTCAGGTTTATCAACGTCACCCTCGTGTCGCTGCTCCTCTCCCTTTTGCTGAGGCACCTACTGACTCACTTCCTATCCCTTCGGCTTCACCTGCCCCGGTTCTGCCTTCTCCTAATGACTTACCCATTGCTATTCGGAAAGGTACTCGCTCTACTCGTAATCCTCATCCTATTTACATTTTTTTGAGTTATCATCGATTATCTTCACCCTATTCTGCTTTTGTTTCTACTATATCCTCTATTTCTTTTCCAAAGAGCACCCATGAAGCTCTTTCCATCCAGGTTGGTGATAGGCAATGGTGGATGAAATGGCTGCTCTGCACTCTAATGGCACTTGGGATCTTGTTGTTTTACCCTCTGGTAAATCTACAGTTGGCTGTCGTTGGGTTTACGCAGTTAAGGTTGGTCCTGATCAGGTTGATCGCCTTAAGGCCTGCTTAGTTGCTAAAGGCTATACTCAGGTTTATGGTTCTGATTATGGTGACACATTCTCCCCTGTTGCCAAGATTGCTTCTGTCCGTCTGCTTTTCTCCATGGCTGCTATGTGTTCTTGGCCTCTTTATCAGTTGGATATTAAAAATGCCTCCCTTCATGGTGATCTTGCCGAGGAAGTTTATATGGAACAACCTCCTAGTTTTGTTGCTTAGGGGGAGTTTGGTTTAATGTGCAGGTTACGTCGTTCTCTATATGGCTTGAAACAATCTCCTCGAGCATGGTTTGGCCGTTTTAACTCTGTTGTTCAAGAGTTTGGCATGCTTCGCAGTGTAGCAGACCATTCAGTTTTCTATCATCATAACTCCTTGGGGCAATGTATTTATCTGGTTTATGTGGACGACATCGTCATTACAGGTAGTGATCATGATGGTATTCAGAAACTAAAGCAACATCTTTTTACCCACTTTCAGACTAAAGACTTGGGGAAACTCAAGTATTTCTTGGGAATTGAGATAGCTCAATCCAGTTCCGGTGTGGTCCTTTCCCAAAGGAAGTATGCTTTAGACATCCTGGAAGAAACCGGTATGTTAGACTGTAAACCGGTAGACACACCTATGGATCCGAATGTCAAACTTGTACCAGGACAGGGGGGCCTTTAGAAGACCCTGGGAGATATCGACGACTCGTAGGTAAATTGAACTACCTCACCATTACTCGTCCAGACATTTCTTTTCCTGTGAGTGTTGTTAGTCAATTCCTACAGTCACCATGTGATAGCCATTGGGATGTCGTAATCCGCATTCTTCGATATATCAAAAGCACACCAGGCCAAGGTGTGTTGTACGAGAACAGAGGTCATACTCAGGTTGTTGGTTACACAGATACAGATTGGGCTGACTCACCCACAGATAGACGTTCCACTTCAAGGTACTGTGTTTTTATTGGAGGTAATCTAATATCTTGGAAGAGTAAGAAACAAGATGTAGTGGTCAGATCTAGTGCTGAAGCCGAGTATCGAGCTATGGCTCTAGCAACATGTGAACTCATATGGTTGAGACATCTTCTTCAAGAGTTGAGATTTGGAAAGGATGAACAGATGAAACTCATCTGTGATAACCAGGCCGCATTACATATTGCATCAAATCCAGTCTTTCATGAAAGGACTAAGCATATTGAAGTTGACTGTCACTTCATAGAGAGAAGATCGCATCAGGATGTGTTGCTACAAGTTTTGTTAATTCAAATGATCAACTAGCAGATATCTTCACTAAATCTTTCATGAAATTTGTGAGATTAATTCATGCAAAATAAATTGGGCTTTGGTGGGGGTCCTACATATGATCTCTTTTGATTGTTAATTGTTATGTTTAATGAATATTATTTGATATTTGTCTTCACTACAAAAAAAATGGGAAACAATGACGTTTTTTAAGCGTCAAGAAAGGTAACAGATGATGCTTCTCTAAAGTGTTCTCTTCGCCTCTGTCATTGTATGTCTTAGGTAACAATGACACTTTCAGGAAGCGCCATCTTTGATAAAATAAAGGTTTTGTTTTTGGCTGAAAGATGACTTTCCAAAACTCTAAATCCGATCTTCACCGTTCAAATTTAAGATTAATGACTTATAAACCTCTCCTCCAAATTTCAGCTCAATCAGACCATGAAAAAAGTGGCATCGGACCTTTGATGAAATCTGGGCATGATGTAAAAAACCACTGTTTTTCTCTCTTCTCCTCTTTCCCTCTAATGACTGTCCGAAACTCCAAATCCAATCTCCACCGTTCATATTGAAGATACATGAGCCACGAACCTCTCCTTCAAATTTCAACTCGATCGGACCACGGACGAAGCACGATCGGACATTTGATGAAATCTGGGCATGATGAGAAAAACCTACGTTTTTCTCTCTTCTCCTCTTTCTCTCTAATGACTGTCCAAAACTCCAAATCCGATCTCCACCGTTCATATTGAAGATACATGAGCCACGAACCTCTCCTTCAAATTTCAACTCGATCGGACCACGGACGAAGCAGGATCGGACATTTGATGAAATCTGGGCATAATGAGAAAAACCTACATTTTTCTCTCTTCTCCTCTTTCTTTCTAATGACTTTCCGAAACTCCAAATCCGATCTTCACCGTTCAGATTGAAGATAAATGAGTCACGAAACTCTCCTCCAAATTTCAGCTCGATCGGACCATGGACGAAGTGGGATCAAACCTTTGATGAAATCTGGGCATGATGAGAAAAACTTGCATTTTTCTCTCTTCTCTTCTTTCTCACTAAAAACGGTGGCTCTCTCCCTTCTTTCTTGTCTTCCAAAAGTTAGGGTTTTCAAGGGAGACTTTATAACAAATTCTAAAATACCATACATGTCTTTTTTCAATAAATTAAAATAGTATTCTTTATTTCATCTTCCAATAATAATTTTTATATATTGAACTCATAATGAATTTATATTGTTTAATTATTTGATATTTTAGGTTGATGTTGGTTTAATTTGAATATTGATATTTTAAAAAAAAACTAATTTAATAGAATGAGCTTAATTCCCATAAATATTAGAAAGTTTTTATAAATATTCTTATTGCATTTAGTTTTATTGTGAGTCTAATCATCATTAAATTAATTTAAATATTAATTTATTTCATTTTAGTTAAATAATTTCAAATTTATATTCATTAACTATAAAACCTTCTCAAATAAAAGGGTTAAACCCAATAAATGTGGCCCAAGGCTCGAACAAGTGCTCAAAATAGGGCACTTTTTTGTGGTCCACAAATAAATTAACAAATTATTTTTAAATGAAATATAAGATAATTTCTAATTTAATAAAAATGAAAAATAGTTTATGAAAATAGATTGTATTGATACAAACTATAAAAAAATTAATATCAAACAATAAAAAAATAATTTATTAGGGTTTTATTTTATTTATATCAAAATTTTTTTTAAAAAAACCTTAATGTAGCAACTTTATGTCATTAATATTAATGTCAATTTACCATAATTAATTTATAGAATAAAATTCTAATATCAAAATTTGTATAAGTTAACTTAAAAACAAAAATTTTAAAAGTCAATACAACTATGACATTTCTCAGGAACGTCATTACATACCCATCAAATAATGATGCTTATAATAAGTGTCAAGGTAAATAATAAAATTATAACGCTTCTTATAAGCGTCATTATATACACAGTTATAAGGAAAAAGATGACATCAAATAATGACACTTATAATAAGTATCAAGATAAATAATACAACTATGACACTTCTTATAAGCGTCATTGTATACCCTCAATAATGACGCTTTTAGAAAGCGTCATAAAATAAAGCGTCATTAATTTCAATTTTTGTAGTAGTGCTTGCTCTTTGATATGCATGTGATGATTTTATATTTGAGCTAACCTTGTTTCCATGATAGCGCACTATTGCTTGCTACCTAGGTACGCTCCCACTCCCACTTTGCTTATTCTTACGCATGATTTGTTTTATTATTTGAGCATTTCATTGGTATCCATTATTTTCCTAGTTAATTGTCATGTTTGCTTCACCTCGTTTAATAGAGGTTGTATGTATACGGGCTTAGAGGGGTGCTACGGCTCACTACCGTACCTTCCCAATAAGTAACTTGATCCCTAGACCCAGACTCAATTTTTTACAAACCCGTTTTTCCTTTAGGAGTCACACTTAGGGTTTTTCTCTCTTATTTTGTTTTTCTCTTTAAAAATAAAACAAAAATAAGTGATGACTTCAAGTCTTTTTTTAAAAATCAAATTTTCACCAAATAAATAAAAAAACAAGTCACGCCATCAAGTGGGAACGCATCATGCAAAATATGGGCTCCACACATTCCCTTTCTTTCTTCATGGTCTAATACTGATATAAAAATCTTCAAATATAATCTTTTAAATTACATGTGTTTTATTTTAAATTTATTTAAACTTCTCTAATATTTTTCTTTAACCAAATAAATTTTAAATTAAAATGTACTTGATATATATAATTTATTATTTTTTAAAAATAATTTGAAACTCAAAAATCGATTTAATTAGTATTAAAAACTCATGAAACTTAATAATATTAAAAACTCATAGACCAAAATTTATTTCAAATGTTTGGGTTTGTTTCTTCTTTATATATATATATATATATATAATGTATTTTTATAAAAAAAAATTATTAGACAAATAAACTCCAAATTAAATAAGACTTAATACGTTGAATTCATTAACGAGTCTAATAATTTTTAAAAATAATTTAAAACTCAAATGGTGAACTAGTTAATACAAAAAATTTATGGATAAAAATTGGTGTATAACAATTTTATTATTTCTCTTTTACATGGATTCATTACTTCTCTTTTTTTTTTTTTCACTAGGCAAATAAATTTCAAATTAGAAAAAAAAAAAGCTTAATGTGTTGGATTCAAACGAGTCTAATAATTTTTAAAAATAACTTAAAATTCAAATAGTGAATCAATTAATATTAGAAATTTATGGACAAAAATTGATTTAAAATGATTTTATTATTTATTTTCTATATAGAATCATTATTTTTTGATTTTTTTTTTCACTAGAAAAAATGAACTTCAAATTAAACAAGACTTAATGCATTGGATTCATTAAAAAACCTAATAATTTTTAAAAGTAATTTAAAACTCAAATAGTAAACCAACTAATACTAGAAATTTATGAGCAAAAATTAGTCTAAATCATTGTATTGTTTCACTAGGTAAACAAACCCCAAATTAAACTTGACTTAATTGATTGGATTCATTAAAAAGTATAATAATTTTTAAAAATAATGTAAAACTCAAATAATGAACCAATTAATACAAAAAATTTATGGATCTAGTCATTAAAAAAAATAATAGACCAAAATTGATATATTATGAGTCATGACTTTACTGTTACTCCTATACACAACTATATTTTCTAAATTTAGGCAAAGAAATTATAAAGTAAGTAAGATATAATTAATAATTTAATTTCTTTACTGATTTTTATTTTTTATTTTTAAGAATAATTTTGAATTAAGAAATTGATCTAATTAATTACATATTAAATCAAAATATTCTAGAATATTATGTTCATAATTCAACACTAAATGTGTATATAAAATGAAAAACTTGACTCATTTATATGTTAAACTTTATTCATTATTCATTTTAAATAAAATATTGTTAAAACTTATTATTTTATATTGTTATTATTATTATTCATTTTTAATAAAAAATTATGAAGATGTTAATATCCTTATGTTTCTAACCTATACCAAAATAATGTATTTTTATAAAAGATATAACTTTTGATTTTTTTATATTATTATTCATATTTTACTAAAAACTATTTATTTATTTTTTAATTTATTTGTAATTACAAAATTATTTTTATTTTTAATAAGACTTGAATTAAATTTAATTTATATTATGTAAATTGAATTTGCAATGTTTTTACAAAACCAAAAAAAAAATTATTTTTAAAAACAACTTATCAAAATAAATTTTTTGTTTTTTATCTTTAAAAACTGTTTTTATAAACAACTTGTCAAATACCTTTATTCTTATAAAACATTAAAAAACTGTTTTTTATTCTTTAATTTTAAAAATGTTTTTAGAAAACATGCCAAAACAAACCCTAAAATTTGAAAGCAAATTGTATTTAAAATTAAGTTTAAAAAAAAAAAAAAACAAACACCACCTAAGTTCAATTGCTATAAAACAAAAAACTTTAAGTTGCAATTGCAAATGAGTTTACAAACTGAAACAAAATGTCAAATAAAGCCTTTCCACAGTAAAAGACCATAACCCTGCATTGAGATGTAGACATATTTAACCCCCACCTTAAAATTGTATCTTCCTTATTTCTACCTGTTCTATTTGCTTTTATTTTTTGCTTGACTCAAAATATTGATAGGGTCGAAACAAGTTATAATTCTAAGCATTTTCTCCGCAAATGTAATCCTCAACACTCAATAAGCTTATTCAATTAAGCTCTACCTACAAACTTTCTATATTTTATCCTAATATACATATATATTGTTTTTTTTTTTATTACAAATCAACTCCTATATTTGCTTATGCTCTTGCAATATTTTCACATTTATATAGTATAAGTGTATTGTCCATTCAAAATATTATAAGTCCATTTAATTAAATTGTAATTGCAAGTTCCATGTTTTCTACTATTTGATGTGAACTTGTTTACTAATAAGTGTTACTAGAGAATATGAACTGGCTTACTATGTTTCCAAAGAATGCTTTACTACTTTATATGGACTTGATTAGCAATAAATACCTTTCCCTAGACATTACTCTCTTTATCCCCCAATTTTGCATGATTTTACATTGACTAGCTTGATATTAATGTTTTGAGTCTCCACCCCATAATTTTTTCCCACAATTTCTGTTTTATTGAGCTATCTATCTTATATGAGAAAGTGGTACATTAATGTGGTGTAATCATCCATTCATATTTGTAATCTCTCCAAGAATTAATTAATTATAAAAATAAATAATATGGTAAGTTATCTCATGATCATTAACATACTAAAACAAATGTATCTATAAATTGTAGAAAAGTAAACTTTCTTTGTGTTTGTCTTTCTCCCTTCATTTCTTTTTCCTCTATTTTACTATTATTTTGGCATGGATAATTTTTTCTTTCTTATAGAGTAGTAAATCTAGGAAATTAAATTAAGGGGACAAAAAAATGTCAAAAACTCCTCATGTAATCTTATAATAACCATAAAATCCTTGAGTAATCCTTTTGGGAGTGCCTACTTCATGGGGCTCTACCACTTGTTAAGATTGTCAATGATCCTTGTAATCTACTTGATAATTTTTTCCTAATTTAGAGTTAAACTTGATTGTAGGGATTGATTTTAAGTTTCCTTATTATAATTTCTATCTATATAATAAAAAAATAAGAATGAAAAAAATTCTTCCCTATTTAGTATTAGAGCAAGATTTCAAATCTTTGTAATTCTTCCCCTCTATATCAAAATGAGCGAAAAAATATTCAATCGTTTAGGATGAAATTAATCTAAAGGCATTTTCAATGCATGAATCATACTTACTAAATCAAATTATGATGTTTAGTCCCCGTTGATGGAGATGCATATTTCTAAGAGAGAGAAACTCTCCTACATTTGTGGCAAGAGAAAGTTACATACAAAATCGAAAGATGGACATGAGAAGTAGTATGCTGAAAATCAGAAAGTCAAGAGGTGGCTATTGATGTCCACGACTCCAAAAATTATGAAGCGGTATTTATGCTTTACCCACTACCCATGAAATTTGGAGCTCTCTATTCAAGGCCTTTTATGATGGAAATGATGAATTATAAGTTTTCTCCTTGAATCAAACAACCTCTACTGCCGAACAAAGTGAAAAATCTCTTTAAATATTATGGAGTGTTGATTGAAGTTTTTTAAGCATTAGGTCATCGTGATAAAGTTGACATAAAGGATGTCAATGACATTGTAGTGTACAAGAAATCTATTGAATAGTTAAGGGTACACATATTTCTAGTTAGATTTGATGGTGATTTTCAACAAATACCTAGAGAGATTTTGTGCAAAGAACAAGTTATAGATTTGGAGGAATGTTATTCTCCGGTTCATTGTGAGGTAGTAAAACACACCACTTTGAAAGGCAAGTCCAAAAACTCTTTGCTTCCGTTATAGTAGCTAGAAATTAGTTTAACCAAAAATGATTTTCTCAAAGCCAACAAGATAAACGAAGCCCAACCATCCTAAAACCACCAATGGTGTCAAAAAGTCTACCTACAAATTCACTCATTGTAATCAAACTAGTCATACCAAAAATGGATGTTTTGAGCTTGTGGAATATCTAGAATGGTGGGATTATAGTCGTGATCCACAAAAATGGAATTCTAAAGAGATCTCTACTACCACAATTGTTGAAAGAAAGACTAAGGATGAAGTTGTTGAAAAGGCCTTAGCATTGGTAGTAGTTACAAACAATGATAATATGGTTTTAAATATGTCCATAGTTGCTTCTAATTATGCATGGATAATTGATTATGGTGCTACATATGATAAGATGTTTGATTCTAGATAAATTTCACCTCTTAAACTGTCTTCATAAAAAATTGTTTCTATTGCCAATGGTACTTTGACCCCAATCATTGGGCAAAGATCCTTGACCCTTAATGATGCTTTGAATTTAGATTCTATTTTAGTTGTTTCATCTTTGGATTATAACCTCGTGTCCATTTTCCAAATAACCATGACCTTGTCTTATGTTGTAATTTTTTATCCTAAATTTTGTGTATTTAAGGACATCTGCACAAGGCAGATGATTGGTTATGGTATTAGGCAAGGGAAGTTGTATTACTTGGACTTGATGTCAAAGAGTTTCAACAAGCTACATCAAGCTTTAACAATGGATTGCTCTAATGGGTAGAAGAAGAAATCTGACATTTGGTTATGTCATTGACATTTGGGGCATGCTTCCTTTGGTTATTTGAAGAAATTATTTCCTAGTTTATTTGCAATATTTGATGTTTCTAGTTTCCACTATGATGTTTGTGAACTAGCAAAGAGCCATCGTGCTTCATTTCCCTTAATTTTGAATAAATGTCCAATCCCTTTTATGGTTATATATGATGGTTTGAGGTCCATCCAAAGTCCCTACTTTAGGTGGATCTTGTTGATTTAAGGTAGAAAGCAACTATGAACAAGGAGATGAAATCCTTGCAAAAAACAAAGAAAAAAACCTAGGAACTCATTGATCCTCCACTAAGAAAGAAACTAGTTAGATTATGAGAGATTTATACTATGAAGTATAAAGAAGATGGAACAATTAAATACTTTAAAGCAAGACTAGTGGCAAAAGGGTACACACAAACCTATGGGATCAATTATATAAAGACATCCACACTCAGCTAAAATCAACACAGTTTGAGTTTTGTTGTTTTTAGTTGTGAACTTAGATTGTCCATTGCAACAACTCAATGTGAATAATACCTTCCCACATGGTGAATTGTCCATAGAAGTCTACATGGATCTCTGACCAAGGTGCATGATACCAAAAAGGCATAGTCAGAAGGTGTGTAAATTAAAGAAAATGTTGTATGAGTTGAAAAGATCTCTGAGAGTATGGTTTGGAAGATTCATAAAGTCTATGACTGTCTTTGGCTACCATTAGAGCAATTAGACTATACTTTATTCCTGAAGAGATATCAAAGTAAGATCATTGCACTCATTATTTTTGTTGATGATATGGTGATAAAGAAAGAATGACTACAAAATTACTTGTCCAAAGAGTTTGAAATGAAAAACTTAGGTCCTTTGAAATATTTTCTTAGGATCAATGTGTCTCGATCTAAGAAAGGATTTTTTTTTTTTTTTTTGTCTAAAAGGAAATATGACTTAGATCTATTACAAGAGATTGATATGTCAACATGTCAAACAAGTCAAACAATGGATAAACTAGTGGAAGAAGGTTTGAAGTTATGTGTTGAGTCCAATCATGCACTGATTGATAAAGGGAGATTTCAAAGACTTGTAGAAAGATTGATGTACTTAGCACACACAAGGTCAGACCTTGATTATGCATTGAGTATTGTTAGCCAATTTATGCATAACCTTGGAAAGCAACTATGAATGCAATTATATGCATTGAGGATAGAGTGTTGATTTTTCTTGATGACAACTTTGCTATTTTATAATAGATTTATTTCTCATTCAAATTATAAAATGTTTCTAAAATAACTTTGATTTTATTTTATATAAGAAATTAGATTTGAGTATTACAAAGAACTTAAAGGTTAAAAAGAGAAAGAAGGAAAAAAAAAGGACTTTTTCCTCTAGATAAATAAAAATCCAATTTTTTTGAAGACAAAATTGTGTTAAAAAAATGATAAATAAAAAATAGAAAGAGTCTAAATAACATGCTATAAGATTTAAGTAATAATAATAATAATAATAATAATAACAACATCAACATTTTAACAAAAAAAAAACCAATTTTTAAACCCCAAGAACGTAATTTTTTTTAAGAAAAAGAAAAAGAAAAAAAAAAACCTTTGACATTCAAACTATCTAAAGGTGTCTAGGAATTTAGTTTTTTTTTTTTTTTGATTGAAAAATGAACTTTTTTAATCAAAATTATTTGTTTTGCAATATGAGTAATATAAAAAATTGAAGATAGAAAATGAAAAGATTTGATAAGTGTAAATTTATGATTCATGCTATATGCAGATATAATACCTCAACTTAATATTAGTATATCCAATGAATAGAGAATATAAAAAAGATGTGAGTAATACATTACGTGACTTGTCTTATCTTATATTTGAATGAAGATGAGACACCATAAATAATATATTAACTTAATTATCCTCTCTCATGGTCATCTTATCTTTTATCTTATTCCATATATATTATACCGTAAATCCAACTTCTCAATGGAGGAAATAATGTCATGCACATTATGAAATGGATTTTATAGTTTTATTTGTTTTAAAGAGAGTTTAGTGGAGTGTGTTAGATGGTAATTTTAGAAAGTATTTTTTGCTTTTTTAACACTTAATTTTTTTTTCAAGTATTATAAAAAATAGAAACACTTCTTAAAATAATTATCAAATACACTAATAGTGTTTTTATATGAGATGTTTGTAATAAAAGTGATTTTAGGAGAATCATCAATTAAGTGTTTTTCTAAAAAAAATATATTATAAAGTGATTTTTTAGATTTTTAAAAGTGTTTTCTAAATTCTCTAGCATTTAATTTAATTTTTTAAATATCTTTTTAAGTTAAAAGTGTTTCTAAAATATCTGTCAAATGGATTATTAGTTTTCGATGGATTGTTAGTTTCTGATCAATATCTTAAACATAATTGGGAAGGTTGAAAGAAGTGAAAAATAAGATGATAGAAGATAAAAATAAGGGTTATTTGATTAAAAGGGCTTCTCAAAACCCGATTTTTGAAATTTAACCTCCCACCATTTTTTGGTATCATTTAGATAAAAATACCTTCATTATATTCTTGTAAAAATAACCATTTTTTTTTTAAAAATCTGTATGTAAATACTTGAAATAAAAAAGGGCATTTATATAAAAAATGGGTTACTTTTCCGATAAAACATGAGATGGGTTAGATTTATGATGTGAGAATTATTTCATCATTTTTAACCAAATATTTCTAAATATTTCTAAAAATAAACAGAAACGGTCTCCTCTTCCCTACCGTGGGAACTATCATTCAATGCAAGTGACCTTAGATTGGAGCAAGATCTGCCACATAAATTCAAATAATTAAACAAAAGGCCACTCAAATTTTAGAATGGGTGAAGGGGATAACCTAGATCTATGCATCAATGGTATATATATAACCATGAATAAAGTCCTATACAAAGCTGTCAGTCATGTCGGAGTCTCACATGCCAGGCATCATCTCCATCACAAATTGATGAACACAAAGACAAACTCAATAAAACTTTCTCCACAAATTCGTCACCACAAACGTCATTGTTGTAAATCCCATATCCTTATTTATTCCCTTTACCTCCATGCAAGTCCAAGACACCTCTTCACTTCACTGCCTCACACAAACTCCATTCTCTTGTGATAAACCCCACAAATCTCACAGCCATGGGGTCTCCACACTTCCTCCTTGTAACATTTCCGGCGCAAGGCCACATTAACCCAGCTCTTCAATTCGCCAAGCGGATCATACGGACCGGTGCACAAGTCTCCTTCGCCACCAGCGTATCGGCCCACCGGCGCATGGCTAAAAGGTCAACCCCTGAAGGCTTAAACTTTGTCCCCTTCTCTGATGGCTATGATGATGGATTTAAACCTACTGATGATGTTCAACACTACATGTCCGAGATCAAGCGTCGGGGTTCGGAGACTCTGAGAGAGATTGTCGTGCGGAACGCGGATGAAGGCCAGCCTTTTACTTGTATAGTTTACACCCTGCTGCTTCCTTGGGCGGCTGAGGTGGCACGTGGCCTTGGGGTTCCATCTGCCCTTCTTTGGATTCAGCCCGCCACTGTTTTAGATATTTATTACTATTACTTCAATGGTTATGGTGATGTGTTTAGAAACATTAGCAATGAGCCTTCTTGTTCCGTTGAGTTACCAGGACTGCCGCTGCTCTCTAGCCGTGACCTTCCATCTTTTTTGGTGAAATCGAATGCATATACTTTTGTTCTTCCAACATTTCAGGAGCAGCTGGAGGCACTCAGCCAAGAAACAAGCCCAAAAGTACTGGTGAACACCTTCGATGCACTAGAGCCCGAGCCGCTGAGAGCTGTAGATAAACTTCACTTGATTGGAATTGGTCCCTTGGTTCCATCTGCATATTTGGATGGAAAAGATCCATCTGATACTTCTTTTGGAGGTGACATGTTCCAAGGTTCAGACGACTATATGGAATGGTTGAACTCCAAGCCCAAATCATCGGTGGTATACGTATCATTCGGGAGTATATCAGTTTTGTCAAAGACACAAAAGGAGGATATCGCACGGGCTTTGCTAGATTGTGGCCATCCTTTCTTGTGGGTCATAAGAGCACCAGAAAATGGAGAAGAAGTGAAAGAACAAGACAAGCTGAGCTGCAGAGAAGAATTGGAGCAGAAAGGGATGATAGTATCATGGTGTTCTCAGATAGAGGTTTTGACACATCCATCATTGGGGTGTTTTGTATCACATTGCGGGTGGAATTCAACGTTAGAGAGCTTGGTTTCCGGGGTTCCTGTCGTAGCATTTCCCCAGTGGACAGATCAAGGGACCAACGCAAAGCTGATTGAAGACATGTGGAAAATAGGCATTAGGGTGACAGTGAATGAAGAGGGAATAGTAGAAAGTGACGAGTTCAAGCGGTGCTTGGAAATTGTTATGGGAGGTGGAGAGAAGGGGGAAGAAATGAGAAGGAATGCTGAGAAATGGAAGAATTTGGCCAGGGAAGCTGTGAAGGATGGTGGATCATCTGACAAGAATCTCAAGGGTTTTGTGGATGAGGTTGGACATGGCTGCTACGAGTCCATTGGTTCATGAAACTTGTTTGTTGTTTTGCTGGAAAGACTTACAGATGATTGGTCCCCCTTCCCTTTTATTATTACATCTTTTCTTTTTGTTTTATCTGGGATGTTCGATTCAGAGAATGTGACCAGTTGTTATCCGCATGCCAATCTTCCTTAGGTCCATCCCCTCTCTATTAAAATGAATATTAGTATGTATACTCTGGTTGTAACTCAAGTGATGCATAGCATTTTAATTTAAAATATTGAAATAAAAAATGGAAACAAGAAATTTACTCTGCTCTCTCTATGAATTATTATAGTTTGATTACTTATTAGAAATGAGATTATGGGGTGCTTCTTCAAATAATCTCTTTTGTTGTACTTACTCATATGTAAAACCTTTTTATGGTAAATACTTTTTAGTTATTTTATATATCTATAATACTTTTAACATATCAAAGTTGTTATACTCCCTTCTCTCTTTATGAATTATTATAGTTTGATTACTTATTAGAAATTAGATTATAGGGTGTTTCATCTAATAATCTCTTTTGTTGTACTTACCCATATCTAAGACCTTTTTATGGTAAATACTTTGTAGTTATTTTATATATCTATGATACTTTTAATATACCAAATTTATTACTTAAAATTAATGAAATTAAATGTTTTAAGGCAAAACAAAAAGCAAAAAATGTAACCAAAGAAAGCCTAAGCAATAAGTTTTAAGGCAACAAATAAAAAATAATTTAATTTAAAATTAATTTAACTTAAAATCACTGTCATTTCATATGTCAAACTCGAGAAAGCTTTGGACATTCTCTTAGTAACCTATGAAGGCACTTTGCCTATGAATTTGTCTAAAATCTAGATGCTCACATCTAAATTTTAAAGCATAAGAATGCGAGAGGATCAAACCTTCTTTGCATTCTACTCATAACTTAGTAACATATTCAACTCTTACTTTAACTTAGGGGAAAAGATACCCGAGTCCAAAGTCATAAGAAAGATTTTAGAATTTTTCCCTAGGAGATTTAAACCCAAGGTCAGGACCATAGAGGAAAGCAAGGACGTTGATTCTATGAGAGTTAATGATCTTGTAGAATTACTTTAGACCTATGAGATGTCTCTACTTGATTCTCAAAAGCCTTGGGAAATTGCCTTTAAGGCTTCTAAGAGTGAGGAAAAAGAAACTTAAATTTTGAATTTGCAGGAATGGAAGAGCATACCTTAATGTTTAAATGAATTAAAGATGCCATGAGATTTTAGAGAAGGTTCTTTAGAAAACAAGACTCAAAGAAAGGGAAAAGAACTAAAGATTCTTTCAAAGAAAAAGATAAGGGCTTTTCTAAGGGTAAAATAATTGAGTACTTTAATTGTGATGGGTTATGACGTGTATTCTAACTATCTTAGTCCCAAAGATGTTAAAAAGTTTATGCAGGTATCCTAGAGTGACATGGACTAAAATGAGAGCGACTTTTCGACTTCTAAAGATACTACGATTAACATGATTACCTTGCTTTCATTACTTCAATTAGTTCTAATCATGATATTAATAGTGATTGTCATGCTAATGCCTTTATACTTGAAAATTGGTGTGAAAAGTATTGACTTTTATTGAATAATTGCATCAAAGTTATTCCTACCCATGCATCACAAAGCTCTAAACTTGGTGTGTTAAATGAAAAAAGAAAAAACTTAACTATCTTGAAAAGATTTGATTTGTTGAGACTAAGCATAAATCTCTTCTTTAGAGAAACAATGCTCTAACTTAAGAAGTTGAACACCAAAGAAAAGTACGTTCTTCAAATAATGAAATATTTCATCCTAGGAAAATAATCTTAAATTAAATAATTGATAAATCTAAATCCCATGGAAACAAGAGAGGTCTTGGTTACATAAAGAAGACAAAAACCCCCACTATTAGAGAAACAGTCATTGTGATGGGTTAAGAGGAAATTCTGAACCTTATAGCTTCCTCTAGCACACCTCCTTAATGTTTTTTATTTTGTAAGAAATTGGGGCACACTCAAAATAGCTTCTATAGTAGACTTTTTGATAGGTATGAGTCCCATCTAAATGGGCTAGTGAATAAATCAAATGTCCTCAAAATATAATTTTAAATATCAAGAAAGGAAAAAAGTCTAACCCTGAGCCTAGGATCAAGAGGGGATCAAGAGGAGCTCACCTAGTACACCTCTAAGGTTAAATAGGTTTGGTTTAGAAATGATAGGCCCAAGTGTAATATGGTATTCACTCCACTTCAGGTTAAAGCCCCTAGTAAGTGGTACTTTGATTTTGTTTTCTCTAAAAACATAATAGGAGATAAATCCTTTTTTACTTCTTTTAAAGATTTCAATGGAGGTGATGTCACATTTAGTGATGGAGTATTACCCAAGTGAGAGGTAGGGGTAGTGTATCTATTTTTGGATGTCCTGAATTAAATGATGTTTTTTTTTTTTTTTTGTTGATGGACTTAAGGTTAACCTGATTAGTATAAACCAAATTTGTGATAGTAAACTAAGTGTGAGGTTTTCCCAAGCTCTTCATGAAGTGTTTAATAAAGAAGAACTCACACTCATTGGGCATAGGACCATGGATTACAATTATACAGTTAATTCTAATTCTAACTCTTCTTTAGTCGTAATAAGGCCAAATTTGATGTTACTAAGGTATGGAATAGTAAGTTAGGGCATATTTATTATAAGGATCTTGCAAACATAGCAAATAAAAACCTAGTTAGAGGTATCCCTAAGTTAAGTGTACAACTTAACACTGTATGTGGTGCTTGTATAATGAAAGGGAAACAAGTAAAAGAGCCTTACAAAAAGATTAAAGGAACCAGTACATCTAGGGTCCTACATTTTCTTCACACAGACCTCATAGGTCCTATGCGAATTGAAGCAAAGGTGAAAAGAAATACATTCTTGTGATAGTTGATAACTTCTCTAGGTATTCTTTTGTTTCATTCGTGAGAGAGAAATTAGAAACCACTAAACACTAGAAAATTCTTTGCATTAAAATTTAGGTAGAAAAATGTTTTCCCACTGTAAGAATTAGGAGTGATAAGGGAAGAGAATCTGTGATAGGAAAGGGATAAAACATGAATTTTCAGCCCCTAGAACCCCCCAAAAAATGGAGTGGTCGAAAGAAAGAATCTTATTCTTTGAGAAATGGCATGTTGTGGACCCGCATTTTTCACGTGTGCCCCCACTCGATCGGCGAGACTCGCTTTTTATTTGTGAAAAATTGATTTTTGAAAAAAAGTTGGAGTCACCACTTATTTTATTTTTATTTTTGAAGGGAAAATAAAACCCTAAAAAAATGACTCCATAATTTTTGGAAAAGCGTGTCTTTGAAAAACCCGAGTCTAAGTCCGGGGATCAAGTTACCTATTGGGAAGGTACCTTTGAAAGGTAGCACCCCTCTAAGCCCTATAAAGGTCTCTACTGACAAAGTTAAGGGAAGTGTGGTCATTAATCAGTTAATTATGGATACCTAAGTAGACTAGATGATTTCGAATATTGCATGCCTAACAAGATCAAACAACAATGAAGGAAAGTTAAGGATGCGTACCTGGACGGCTTCCCAAGCGCTATCATAAAACATGAGAGATAGTATAGAAGTATAGCACACAACATGTATTTAATCATAGCGAATCTAGCATACATCTAAGCACCTAAGGATTATCAAACATATGCATATTTCACAGTGACATGATTGTTTACAAAATTTAGAAAGTAGGTGATACGTACCTGGATAACATAGATGACTTACAATGCGCTTCCATAAGACATGAGGGGTTAGATAATAAATAATAAAATATAGGAATCCTAGCATGCTCGTTATCTAATTAGCATAGCACAAATTATCAAAGTATATGAAAACACTAATTATCACACTCATCTTGTATACAATTCCTAAAAAAAGATAGACATAATTTCAACAAGTGACAAAAGTGGCAACAAAAATAATTTTTGAAAAGATTTTTCTATGTAGGGGTTTCACCAATTCCCTAATTGATATACACGAATTTAGCTCAAAATTATCCCATTTATGTGGGACCACAAGCTTTGATTCGTGTCTGATTTCAAACCAAAAGTTTCGCTAAAAACTGAGAACGATGCAAACCGATCAAAAAAATGGTTGCATATTATTTTAAGAAAATGGGGTTTTGATTTTAAGAATCCTAAAGGAATCTTTGAAATGAATTTTTGAAATGGTTTGTTTTTAAGGAAATAAGATTTTGAGAATATTGTTATGTTTTAAAGATAAAAGAAGTTAATTTGAAAACAATAAAATGTATGAATCAAAATACCAAGCAAAATAAAAAAAAAAAGAACAAAATCACAAAGTAGAATTTTTGACAACCGATAAAATTGAAGTGGTGGGAATGGAGGCCAATCTTCACTATTTTCCGATAGCCTCTAAAAATTGATTTTGACAAAGGATGACCAAAGTGATAAACCAAAACCTTAGATCTTACAAGCACTGAAACTTTAAAAACATTTAATCTTAAGATAAACTTAATCAAACACTAAATATTATGTGACCTTTAAAATAGTACAAACGATACGTATCAACTAATATTGATGATTTGGAGTCATAAATTTAATTGACTAACTAAATAATTGAATAAAAGAAAACAAACACATAGAATAAATAAAATTAGTCAAAAACTAAAATGAACTATTTTTAAACACAAAATGGCAACATGGGAATAGATTAAACTAATAGCCTACAATTCGAAAGCATAGAATTAATGGGAAAATGGAATAAAAAAAAAAAAAAAAAATCTTAACATAAACTAAACAATATGAAACCAATCAAATTAATTAAAACTCTAAAAAATATCAACTAAAACAGGATCAATCAAAACTAAAATAATTTTTTATTTTTTATTTATTTATTTAATTTTTTATTTTTATTTTAAAACATGAATATATCAACGCAGAATGAAATAAATTAACCAACTTAAATTCTAAAACTAATAAACTAAAATGATGAATCATGAATTAAATTTAACAACTTTTAGATATGAAAAGAGTGACATGGAAGCAATTGAACTAATAAACTGAATTTTAATAACATCTAAACTAAAAGATAAATTAAAACTAAAATGTATGAAATTATGAATTTCCTAATTGAGAACCAAAATAATGCTAATCAATATTCTAAATTTTTAACTATCATAACAAATTATCTAAACTCTAAAAAATCTTAACTTTTCCATATTTAACAAAAATTGCCCAAACCAATACTAAGAAACTAATTTGTCAAACTAAGAAAATAAATTGTAACTATAGTGAACAAAGCATAATTTTCAAGCTAGAATAATAAATCAAAAATAATTTATTAATAATTGGATAAATATATATATGATAAATTATTTTAATGAACTAAAATTTTATAAAAGTGCTTAAACCTAAAGTAAAATTAAAAACTAACAAAAATGATTTTTAAAACCAAATCTCTAACCTATAGAATCAATTTTATTTATAATTAAATAAATTACAAAGCATTAATTTGGTAACAAATAAATAAATAAATAAATCAATAATTAAATGAATCAAAACGATATCAAATGAAGATTAAAATATATATGTTTTTATTTTATTTTATGTAAAGCTATCTAAAATCATATTTTATGAATTTAATATAATACATTAAAACTAACCTTTAACGTGATGAATCAAAAAAATAAATAAACAAATGTGAGATTGTATTACCATATTAAAGAAAACACGTGTTGAAGCTAATAAACAAATCAACCCACTCAACCTAATATAATAATCTGAAAATGGTACATCACAAGACATCAAAGCTCCACCAAATGTAATAACTTAAACAATTAAACCACAAGTAACATTTTTTTCTTTTTTTTATTGCCATATTCAAATGAAAACGTGCTGGACCCAATAAAGCATTCAACCTAATATAATAATCTAAACTGAAATGAAACCAAATATATATATATATATATTTTCAAAGCAACCCCATGTAGAAAACAAATCAACTTACCAGCGGCTAGGTGCATGGACTGTTCTTCTCAAAAGTGGCAGCTGTGTAAGTGGATGGTATGATGAGTCAAATCTGGTCGGCTATGCCTGCTCCAAATCAATCCGAATGGTGTTTGGTTTGCTGTTGTGTTTAGGGACAGGTAGCAATAGGTTGCAGCATGGAGATGGTGCTCAAAAGTGCCACTCGTGGAGACTCTATTGGTGCATGTCTGTTATGGTGTTTAGGGGCAGGTGGCAACAGGTTGCAGCGTGGAGGTGGTGCTTTTTCTAATTCTGAAAACTGAAGCTCACAGAAAACGTTAGGTCATGCCGTGTTGATGCAATGCCACAATCTATTCTTCCTTTCTGTCCGAAAAAAAACCACTGCAAGATGGAGAGGATTATTCTCCCTTTCTTAGAGAATGGTCCCGCCAGCTGATCGTTCCTCTCTCAAAGACGTGAATTTCCCTTGGACTATGTGGTAGATGGTGCGGCCTGTGTATGCGTTCACTTGCAGGTGTGGCTGCGACTTTCCGCTCCTAGAATGATGCGGCTGCCCCTTCCTTAATCTGGTGATCAGAAAAAATCTCCCTCAATCCGGTGATCAGAAAAAAAATCCTCCTCCCTCTATAGCAGCCCGCTCCCCCCTTTTCTTTCTTTCTTTTTTTTTTCCTTTTTCTGAAAATTTCCTTTCCCTAAAAAAAAACTCTTCTCTTCCTCTGTATCTTCCCCATAAAACTGTCTTCATTCATTCCCATGAGTGTCCTTCTATCATGCCCTGAATCCACCCTTCCAAAACCGGCGTGATCCCTTTCCATGAGCGTGTTCTACACCTTCTCGTTGACTCCACCTTCAAGGAAAAATCACTCACCAACCCGGAGAGAGCTAGCCAGCAGTTGCGTGTTCATTCCTTCCTTCTAAAACACTAAATGATCCATCATTCCAAAAAATGCATAACCTTCCTTATCCATGGCTTCTATCAAATATCAGCCTACAGAATTTCATAGAAACGTGCTCAGAATCCTCCAGAATGTGCACCCAACTCCTTACCAAAAATGTGCTCCAAGTCCTCCATTTGGCTAATCTATGATAAAAAAAAATCAGTAAAAGTAACTATACTAATAATAATAATAAATAAATAAATATATAAATAAGTAAATAAATAAAACATTTAAACAAAATTATTAGATTATCAAGGACAAGTATTACGAAAATGTGACAAAATAATAGGAAAATAAAATAAAGGAGGAAATAGACAAAATAATAAATAAAATAAACAAAAATATAATAATAAAAAGCCAAGATATGCAACTTCATAATAAACGAGTCATGCAAGTCATGCAAGCCGTACAAAAAAGCAATCCATACCAACCATGCAAGCATGCAAAAATTCCCTAAAAGGTAACCTAAGTGGGCTTAAGATGCCTAAGTGAGCCTAAGGCGGTTAAGTGGGCCTAAAGTGATCTAAGTGGGCCTAGGGTACTAAGTGGGCCTAGGGATACCTAAATGGGCCTAGGGTGCCTAAGTGCTATCCTAAAAAAAGCAAGAAAAGCCTAAGTCTAAGTTAGGGCTGCCAAGGGTCACAATAAGGGGTCAGATAATCCCTCAACCAAAGTCTCCAAGGTGGCTTAGAAAAGATAGGCTACACGAGTATTAATGGGCCACCAGGGAATTGCTATAAACGACATGTGCGAGGAAGACAAAATAAAGGGTCTACAAATATGCCCCTTTTCGGTAGAGATCACGAGTGTAGGGAATGTGAGTAAAAGACGAATAAAGAGCGGAACAAAGTGAACTATACCGAAGAACTAAAAGAGAAGGACCTGAGATTTTGTCCTATCACATGACGAGAATAAGCTCTAAACATGGGGACGCAATCACAAAAACAGAATAACTTCAGGTCGTGAGCTCAAGGCTTTACACAGAAAGAATGACTCTAGGGCATAGACGAGAGAAATGACTCTGGGTCATAAGTGAAAAATCGACTCTGGGTCAAGAGCTCTAGGCTCTAAATGGAATAGAAATGACTCTGGGTCATAAATGAAAAATCGACTCTGGGTCAAGAGCTCTAGGCTCTAAATGGAAAAGAAATGACTCTGGGTCATAAATGAAAAACGACTCTGGGTCGAGAGCTTTGGGCTCTAAATGGAAAATCGACTCTAGGTCGAGAACTCTGGGCTCTAAATGGAAAATCGACTCTGGATCGAGAGCTCTGGGCTCTAAATGGAAAATCGACTCTGGGTTGAGAGCTCTGGGCTCTAAATGGAAAATCGACTTTGGGTCGAGAGCTCTGGGCTCTAAATGGAAAATCGACTTTGGGTCGAGAGCTCTGGTCTTTAAATGGAAAATCGACTCTGGGTCGAGAGCTCTGGGCTCTAAATGGAAAATCGACTCTGGGTCGAGAGCTCTGGGCTCTAAATGGGAAATTGACTCTAGGTCGAGAGCTCTGGGCTCTAAATGGGAAATCGACTCTAGGTCGAGAGCTCTAGGCTCTAAATGGAAAATCAACTCTGGGTCGAGAGCTCTAGGCTCTAAATGGAAAAGAAATGACTCTGGGTCATAAATGAAAAACGACTCTGGGTCGAGAGCTCTGGGCTCTAAATGGAAAATCGACTCTGGGTTGAGAGCTCTGGGCTCTAAATGGAAAATCGACTCTGGGTCGAGAGCTCTGGGCTTTAAATGGAAAAGAGATGACTCTGGGTCATAAACGAAAAATGACTCTGGGTCAAGAGCTCTGGGCTCTAAATGGAAAATCGACTCTGGGTCGAGAGCTCTAGGCTCTAAATGGAAAAGAAATGACTCTGGGTCATAAACGAAAAACGACTCTAGGTCGAGAGCTCTGGGCTCTAAATGGGAAATCGACTATGGGTCGAGAGCTCTAGGCTCTAAATGGAAAATCGACTCTGGGTCGAGAGCTCTGGGATCTAAATGGAAAAGAAATGACTCTGGGTCATAAATGAAAAATCGACTCTGGGTCGAGAGCTCTGGGCTCTAAATGGAAAAGAAATGGAGACTAACTCAGAAGTGGATAGGAAGCAAATGGATCAAAGTCGTGTGATCGAAATGCTAAGGGTTAGTCTTGTAAGCTCAGGAAAGAAAATATGCCCCGGTATCCAAGGTGCTCGCAGTGCTGAAACAACCAATAAATCAATCATTCGCTAAAATCAAGGTGTCTGTAACCGATGCATCGTGACAAACCTCTGAAAAATCTGAACTAAAAGAGCCCTCTATGTCTCACAAGCTGCTCTGGCGACAAACCTCAAGAGGTAAATCTCGGAGTGTGTATATCGTGACTCATCTAAAAGAAAAACTCAAGGTGCACGAAAATACTACTCATCTAGATAACCCGATCCACAAGATAATCAATGAAGAAAACAATATATCTCATGAGCATCTAGCTAAAGGATCCATCTATGCTCCTCGGGTGAAACCTGATGTGATCCATCTCTATCTCAACAAATCCATATAGGGGGGTCCTGATACAGTCAATCATCGAAAGCTCAGGGCTAGTACTCAATCTGAAACCAAACTGGCTACTGTCCCAAACTCAAGGATACTCAAAGAAAATGGGGAAATATGCCCCAGTATGAGACCTGATGTCAAAGTCATAAGCTAAACAACCGACACTAATCATCCATCCTCATATCACTGCCCAAATAAATCTCGTCAAGGAGAGGGGAATATGCCCCAATGTGGATAACCTAATGTCGAAGTCATGAGGTAAACAAACTAACAATGATCATCCATCCTCGTACCGTATACAATAATAGATAAGAATCTCGGAGGAAGGGGGGAATATGCCTCAGTGTGAATATATAATGCACAACCAAAGGATGAATCCAACATCATCAATCAACTGTCCTCAGCTCAACAATAATCTGCTAGGAAGTCAGAATAAAGTATCGACCAATGCCTCAAGGGAGACACTCTAAATCCAACCTCAAATGAATAGCCAAAATGATGAGGGATGTGGCAATCTCGAGATGGGGAAATATGCCCCAGTGTGGATGTTTGGTGCACGACAAAATGATGAATCCGATATCCTCAATGAACTGTCTCCAAACCCAAAAATCCATCAAAACATCAATATGCCAAGCAAGAGAGAGACCAAATGCTTCCCAAAAGTATCTTCCATAAAAGAGAACATAGTAACGACTATACTTCAACCAATCTATAAAAGTCTGTCCAAGTGAAGATTGTCAAAGATAACGTCTGATCTCGTGGCCTCAAGGTGGTCTTAAGACACGGGACGTAACGTAGGCCAAGGTGATAGGGTGAAAGAAATGAAGGGAAACTAGGCTCAAATACCTAATGGTCAAACCCGTACCCTCGTGTACAAGATGTAATGCATAGAAAAATCTCATGAGTCATGGACTTAGAAGTAACCAAAGGGAATGTCAACAACGAAATGAGAGAAAGGATGAATGGTCAAACCATCAATGAAATATGTGAAGATGTGAAGAAGGTATCAAATCAGTAATGGGCATCAATATGTAGGGAATGAATAAAAGGTGGAACAAAGATCTGGAAAGAGGTAATGGGATATAAAAGAAAGCAATGAGAAAGTGGAACGAGTGATGGTCAACCCATGTTAGTACTATAAAGGAAAGTCATATCACCAATGATGGAATGGTGGGTAAGGCAATGATCCGGAGACCCTAGTAAAAAGATTACTCATCTCTCATACCTAGTATATATCAAACATGATCCAAAAAGCATAGGATCTCATAGAACTCTCATATAAACCCTCGACACTCTAAATGCATAACAAGAGTGGCTCAAGGACTGAAAAACTCATAAAAACTCACAAAAACCCACAATGACAAATATACCCAATAAATGAACCTCAAAAGGTGGCATAAATACCCAATGGAACGAGATACCATACATGAGCATATCATTGCGCTTTTTTTTTTTCCTTTTTTTCTGATTTTTAATTTTTTTTTTTTTTTTTTTTTTTGCGCATGCTCTAATCATCAATGAATCCAACTCCAATGAAAAAATATAAGGAATGAACAAACTCTCTCTGACCACTGATGGATACATGAACCCCAACCCTTGAGACAACCTCTCAAACTAAAATCTCCGAATCAATGTCAAATGATGGAATGAATAGAGTGATATGACTGCCCTCTTTGCACTAAGACGTGAAGAATCATCAACCTAAGGAAAAGAATAGATAAGATGAAGCAAATAATGATAGGGACAAGAAAGAGAATGAATATATGATGATAATAAAATAGAACAAATAGGGTGATAAGAGGATGGTAACAAAATGAGAAGATAGACCTATAAGTCTAAAGCTCATGAGACTTTCCTAGCAAAGCATGCGTATACATCAAAGGGCCCTAACCCGGGTATAGAAATGGTAATCAAAGCTATAAGAAAGAAATAAGGCTATAACATACCACGTGAAGCTCAATGGGCTAGCAACGGTCTAATATATAGAGGTGATAAAGTATGAGGCTAATAGAAATGATGGCCACCCATCCTGCGACCACGGTCTGAAACATAATACTTCTTTAGCTGATCCACGTTGGTAGGCTCTGAAAATTGGTTTCCATCTAAGTCTGTCAACCATGCAGCCCCTTCTGGAGTCAACTCTCGGATAACATAAGGCCCACTCCAACTAGGTCTAAACTTTCCTCTAGGGTCTCCAATCAAACCTCTGAGAATCCTCAAAACTAAGTCCCCTTTTTGCAATGGTCTAGGCTTAACCCGTTTCTTGAAGGCACGAGCCATCTTTCTTTGATAGGCCTGAACATGATCTGCCGCTCTCAATCTCCTCTCATCTAAAAGGTTAAGCTGATCAAATCGAGCCTGAGCCCACTCTGCCTCAGAAATCTGCTGCTCAAGGGCTACTCTCAACGAGCCCATCTCTGTCTCGACTGGCAAAATAGCCTCCATACCATACACTAGAGAGTAAGGCGTAACTCTTGTAGAAGTACGAAAAGATGTACGATATGCCCACAACGCAAAAGGAAGCTTCTCTGACCAATCTCGAGAAGTCTCAACCATTTTCCTCAAAATCCTCTTAATATTCTTGTTTGCAGCCTCTACTGCCCCATTGGTCTGTGGCCTATATGCTGAAGATCTATGATGTCGAATGGCATACTTCTGCAACAAAGTATCTACCTCAGCTCGGAAGTGCGCCCCTCTGTCGGAAATCAGCTCATGAGGAACCCCATAGCGGCAAATGATGTGTGATCTGATGAAACTGGCAACCCTAACAGATGTCAACCTCGCATATGATGCGGCTTCCACCCACTTGGTGAAATAATCTATGGCAACCAGGATGAACTCATGACCACTGGAAGATTTTGGTGAAACCTTCCCAATAATATCAATGCCCCATACTGAAAACGGCCATGGCGAGGTCAAAGCGTGTAATTCTGATGGCGGTGCATGTATGAGATCACCATGAATCTGACACTCTGGACATTTCTGAACAAACTAACAACAATCTGTCTCCATAGTCAACCAGAAGTAACCCGTCCTCATAATCTTACGAGCTAGCATGTGTCCTCCCATATGCGAACCACAAACTCTTGCATGAACCTCTCTCATCACTCGATCTAAACATAATAGAAGCATACCATCAACTGATTGCCTGTATAAGGTATCTCCACAAATCACAAATCTAGTGGCCAAATTCCTCAGTGCTCTCCGATCCTTGGTAGTGGCTACCTCAGGGTATGTGCTAGATCTAAGGAACTGATAAATGTCATGATACCAAGGTAGGTCATCCTAGACCTCTGTCTCTCCAATCAAACAACAATAGGCGGGTGCAGACCTCAACTCAATCAGCAATGGATGTATGACTACATCAATCGGAATGTCTACGGAGAAAGCTAAGGTAGCTAAGGCGTCAGCAAATCGATTTTGCGCTCTAGGCAGATGAACATATCTCAAGTCATCAAATCTCACAACCAACAACTCTAAATAAGCATGATATGGCATAAGCTTCACATCCCTAGTCTTCCAATCCCCCTGAATCTGCCTGAGTACTAGATTGGAGTCACCAAATACCTCCATCTGTCTAATGTCAAGCTCCAATGCAGTCTCTAAACCAAGGATACAAGCCTCATACTCAACTATGTTATTCGTGGCAGGATGTCGATCAGAGAATACCAAACGAACAGACCTCGGAATATGATCACCCTGAGGGGATATCAATAGAACACCTATCCCATACCCTGACTGATTGGCTACACCATCGAAGTACATGCACCATCCTAATAAGCTGGTCATAGCAACAAACTCCTCATCTGGAAAATCATCATCAACTGGTCTATCCTCAGATGTCGGTAATGAAGCCAAATGATCGGCGATAATACTTCCCTTAATAGACTTCTGAGAAACATACTGAATATCAAACTCTGTCAAGAGTACGAGCCATCTCATCAATCTACCAGTCAATGTAGGTCTATCAAACAGATACCTCAAAGGATCTAACCGAGAAATCAAGCACACCGAATACTCAGTCATGTAGTGCCTCAATCTCCTAGTGGCCCAAACTAACGCTAAACACATGCGCTCAATCATAACATGTCTCATCTCATACTCCTGCATCCTCTTACTCAAATAGTAAATCACTCGCTCTTTCCCAGAGTCATCGAGCTGAGCTAGCATGCATCCCAAGGCCATGTCTGAAACTGAAAAATATAGAAGAAGTGGACGTCCTGGCATAGGAGGCACTAAAACAGGAGGAGAAAGCAAATACTCCTTGATCTTCTCAAATGCAATCTGGCAGTCGTCATTCCAAATCGTTGGTTGATTCTTCCTCAAAAGACGAAAGATGGGTTCACATACGTCTGTCAATCTGGCTATGAAACGACTAATATACTGTAACCTGCCTAGAAAACCCCTGATCTCTTTCTCAGTCCTCGGCACAGGCATGTCAAGTATGGCTTTAATTTTATCTGGGTCGACCTCTATGCCCCGATCACTAACCATATGCCCCAACAGTTTCCCAGAAGTCACTCCAAAGGTGCACTTCTTGGGGTTTAGCCTCAGTCTGAATTTCCGAATCCTCTCAAAGAATCTCTCTAGGGCCGCTAGGTGATCTGCTCTACCTTGGGATTTCACAATCATATCATCCACATAAACTTCCACATCCTTATGCATCATGTCATGAAACAAAGTGGTAGCGGCTCTCTGATAAGTAGCTTCTGCATTCTTCAACCCAAATGGCATAACTCTGTAACAGTAGGTACCCCACTCGGTAATGAAGGCTGTCTTCTCCATATCCTCTGGAGCCATCAAAATCTGATTATACCCCGAGAATCCATCCATGAAAGACAACATCGAATGGCCTGCGGTGCTATCAACCAACAAATCAATATGTGGGAGGGGAAAATCATCCTTAGGGCTGGCTTTATTAAGGTCTCTGAAATCTACACAAACTCTAACCTTGCCATCCTTTTTGGGAACTGGGATGACATTAGCCAACCACTCTGGATACTCAACTACTGATATAAACCCAACACTGAGCTGTTTCTGAATTTCCTCTTTCACCTGTAGACTCCAACGTGGGTGTAATCGCCTCAATTTATGCTTAACTGGTCTAACATGTGGTAGAATAGGCAGATGGTGTTGGACTATAGAGGGATCCAGACCCGGCATGTCCTCATAAGACCATGCAAAAACATCCAAGTATGACCTGAGTAAATGAATAAGTCTATCTCTCTCCTCTGTAGATAGGGGTGAACCAATCTTCAGCTCTCTAGGCTGATCCTCTATGCCAAAATCAACAGTCTCAACATCCCCTGTATCAGGTGAAACTCTCTCATCCACGGGATCAGAGTCATGATCAGAAGAGTCCCTATCCGAATCGGGCCATGCAACTTCATCATTTATATCAAATATCTGTGAAGTGGGTGAGTGGGGTGCAGATATAGAGGTACTATCACAAGAGGCAGGCGAATACTCAAAAACACTCAAATCCATAAATGAAGCAACAGAAACATCGTCAAAGCGGGAGACAAATCCCGATAAAACATCAAAAGAAAGAGGTGGGTCCACAAGGTCGGACGCTCCCTCAATTGGGCTAACAATGCCCTCAAACAAGCTACTATCATCCTCTGGAAGCTCTGGAACAGGAAGAGTCTGAGTCCCCTCAAAAACCTCAATGGTAGACACCCCGAACATATCAAATGCTGAAACAGGCTGAAGTTGAACAATGCTAGTAATCTGGCTCATGGTCATCATGTCCATCTCATCTCGGTACTCATCATGGGAAACAACTCCATCAATCATCTCAGTAGAATCAACCATCACTCCATCACCAGTGATCTCCTCTAGAAAGCATAGAGACAATATGCTAGCTCGATCTAGAGACGTGGGAGTAATCGTCAAAGGGAAAGGAGAGTCGGGAGCCCCATAACTCAACTGTAGCTGGTGAAATAGATGCTGAAGATCGGTCTCTCTATGTGTATGAACCACACTATCAATCTCCTCTAGATGAGGTCGAGTCTCTGATCCTCTAACAAAGTAGTCAGCCAAACTCATCCTATAGGGTCGAATAGGATAATCAAATGGTGTGTGGGATAAACGGGCTCTCACCCTCTCCTTGCGCAGCCGCGCCATGTGATGGTAGTCGGCCTCAGTAGGGATGAATCCAAGTCCAAATGTCGTATCATGGTCAATGGCAGCTATGAACTCGCTCGGTCCCTGCTGACGTCGTCCTAACCCCATGCCAGGTAGAAAGGTCATACCCCTCATCATATCAACGACCACTGTGCTACTGTGCTGATCAAATGACATAGCCACAAAGTCTCTACAAAAATCCTCAATCTCGAGAGTCTATATCTCATCAAAAGTAAACCCAGTCAGAAATAGGTCGTCCTCACTGTGACTGATCTGAAGTACTGGCTCAAAAGCGGCAAATATATCCCTGGTAGAGTGAACTGTGATGACCTGCCCATCATGAATAAACTTCACCTTCTGATGAAGGGAAGAAGGAATAGCTCCAGCTACATGAATCCATGGTCGGCCTAGTAGCAGGTTAAAGGATGTAGGAATCCTCAAAACCTGGAACAAAGTGGAAAATGTGGCTGGACCAATCTGCAAATCAATTATCAAGGTACCCATAACCTCCCTCTTGGTGCTATCATACGCCCTGACTGTCTGAGTAGAAGGACCAAAATCTGAAGGCGCAAAACCAAGGGTTATAGCGGTGGCTAAAGGGCAAACATTCAGGGCTGAGCCGTTGTCCAGTAGGACAGACGGGACTCTACGGCCTGAACATCCAACTATGAGATATAGAGGGCACACGTGGTCTAAACCATCAGGTGGCAAGTCATCATCTGAAAATACAATGCAAGTGGCCCTGCCAGCCGTCATCATACGAATCAATCCCTCCGGGGTAGTAGTGATCTCTACACGGATCTAGCTCAAAGCCCGAATCAATGCATCTCTATGAGTACTAGAAGATGCCAACAAACTCCAGATAGATATGCAGGCATGTGTACTCTGTAACTGCCTCAATATCTCATCATCCTCTCTCCTGACCTCCTCATGAGAAACCGCGCCATCAAATGGCCTGGCTACTAGAGGTGGGGGCTGAGCTACTCTCCCACTACGGGTCACAATCTGTACATCTCTCCCCTCTAAATCATCATCATCTAGCCATAGGATAAATGGGGTGGGCGGGCCCTGACGTGCTGTAGCCGATGGTGCAATAGGAGTCAACTCAAATGGTATCCAATCTGAAATCAAATTGAATGGAGTAAAAGTCTGAGAACCCACTGTGTCAACCTCATAACCATCATCCAAAACAATCGGCTCTGGCACTCCATCATCCCAACTCATCATGGGTATGCTGTCATCCTCTACAAAATCTATATGATGTATACCACCCGGGGGTGGTGGCACTGCATGTGTAGAGTGAGCCGGTAGAGGGTTCGTGGTTACACTTGGCTGCCCCAAGTTAACCAGACCCTGATCTATCAAGTCCTGTATAGCATGTCTCAAGGCGGCGCAATGATCTGTGTCATGCCCTGGGCCCTGATGGTAGGAACAATGTAGATCCATCCTGAAGCGTGGTGGCACAGGCTGGGGTACAGGCCTAGGTGCCAACTGAGTCAACAAACCACCCTCCATGAGCTTTTGGAAAGCTCGACTCAAAGGCATACCTAGCTAGGAGAACTGTCGTGTCGGCCTCTGTGCAAGAGGAATAGTAGTCTGTGGAGCTCGAGGCCGAGGATATAAGGTAGGAGGCCTCTCCGAGACCTGTGCAGCAAAAACAGGCTCTGGGGTCTGGTGTAGGTATGTAGGAATCATGGGCCTGGGTGGTCTATACTGAGCATAGCGCTGCGGGTAATAGGCTCGTGAAGTCTGCTCGAATGTCTGATAGCGCCTGGGAGATCTTGATCCTACTGAACTGATAGCACTCACATCTCCTGGTCTCTGTCCTCCTAAGGGCTTCTTCACCTTTGAATCAGAAGGAGAAGACTCGGGCCACAACCCTCTAGCAATGCCCTCCTCTATGCCATACAGGGCCTGTACCAAGGATCCAAAATCCATATGAGGAAATCCCATCAAATGTCTAGCAAATCTAGGCTGTAAACTCCTCAAAATCATACTAATCTGGTCTTTCTCAGAAGGACGATCAACAATCTGGGCGATCTTCTCCCTCCACCGGGAGATAAATGAAGTAACCGACTCATCTGGCCCCTGTCTTAAGGCCTCTAACTCTCTCCTCGAGACATCAATGACAGTGTTGAACGCGAACTGTCTCAAAAATTCTTGGGCCAAGTCATCCCAAGTCCTACGGCGTGAAGCGTCTAAAGAAGCAAACCAACGTTGTGCTGCACCACTCAAGGACATGGGAAAAAGCATAATCAAATGGGCCTCATCCAACCCATGGGCCCTCATCACACTACTATATAACCTCAAATGAATCTTAGGGCAACCTATGCCCGTATACCTCTCAATCTCTGGCATCCTGAACTGAGTCGGTAAACTGACTATCGGTGCTCCATCAAAATCATCCCAACTGATGTCTCCACCCGAAACCCTCATCTGTCTCATCTTCTGCTCGAGTCTATCCATACGAGCATGTGCATCCTCTGATGCCTGAATGGGTGCTACAACAGGAAGTGGGGTAGCATCAGTCTGACTATATAAAACATACGGTGTTGGGTGTGGAACTGACTGACTGAATGGAGGGGGTGGTGGTGCCGTAGAGTCATACTGTGCACCATCCTGAGGTGGGGCCTACTGCCCGTCTATCCTCTGGCCAAGGCCGGCTATAACCTCCTGAATCGAAGCCATGGTCGCAGCAAACTGGTCAACTGTGACTACCTGGGAGTCCATATCTCTCTGATCTACTCCCTGGTCTGGTTGATCTGATACTCTGGTCAACCTGCCTCTAACTCTAGTCCACGAAGGCGAATCCAGACTGGGCACCAAAAAAATACTCCTATAAACACGGAAACACTAGATGAGACGCTGTACAAGGGTAACTCTGTAGAAATCGACTAAAAGGTAATCAAGCATATAACCCATGTATACTCAAACTGATACCCGTATCTGATCATACCAAAATGGGACTATGGAGAGGGTAATCGAACCCAATTGTAACCGAGGCAGCTCTGGAGGTCCATAGATGCACCCACGTGTAAGAGTGAAATCCTAATTGGGTCTAGGCTAGCCTACAAGGTTATGGTGGTTCTATAAGATAAAAAATGGGTGGATTAAAGGATCCCTAGCAGAAGCGATCGTACCCTCCGGCAGTACGCAACCCTCTGCACGCCTCCAAGGAGACGAGGTGCTTCCATGCAAGGTGGTCATCACCTCCACACATGCACTTCCTCGCGTTCCCAGGGGGTTTCCTAATGGTGAAGGCTCTCCCATCTCTCAACACTCAGGGATAATCTAAAGTGCACATTGAAGAATGTGGGTGCATCCGAAAAACCTAAGATCTAAAGTGAGATAGTGAACAAAGACAAGCAATCATACAATCATTCAAGAGAAAAGGTTGTCATGCAACAAGCAGTCATATCAAGCAGATAAGTATCATACAATCAAAGTCCTATCTATCATATGTGAGAGTGAATCATGCTAGAGTGAGCAAGCAATCAAGTGATCTTTTAAGGCAGTCAAACATGTTAGGACAGCAAACCAAACAAACAAGCAAATTGAATCACCTTGCCTAGAAAAAGGGGTACCCTCTAATCGACCAATTAAACGCCACATTTTCCTAAACTAGTGTTCAAGCTTGATCCTCAAAGATCCCCAGCGGAGTCGCCAATTTGTGGACCCGCATTTTTCACGTGCGCCCCCACTCGATCGGCGAGACTCGCTTTTTATTTGTGAAAAATTGATTTTTGAAAAAAAGTTGGAGTCGCCACTTATTTTATTTTTATTTTTGAAGGGAAAATAAAACCCTAAAAAAAATGACTCCATAATTTTTGGAAAAGCGTGTCTTTGAAAAACCCGAGTCTAAGTCCGGGGATCAGGTTACTAATTGGGAAGGTACCTTTGAAAGGTAGCACCCCTCTAAGCCCTATAAAGGTCTCTACTGACAAAGTTAAGGGAAGTGTGGTCATTAATCAGTTAATTATGGATACCTAAGTAGACTAGATGATTTCGAATATTGCATGCCTAACAAGATCAAACAACAATGAAGGAAAGTTAAGGATGCGTACCTGGACGGCTTCCCAAGCGCTATCATAAAACATGAGAGATAGTATAGAAGTATAGCACACAACATGTATTTAATCATAGTGAATCTAGCATACATCTAAGCACCTAAGGATTATCAAACATATGCATATTTCACAGTGACATGATTGTTTACAAAATTTAGAAAGTAGGTGATACGTACCTGGATAACATAGATGACTTACAATGCGCTTCCATAAGACATGAGGGGTTAGATAATAAATAATAAAATATAGGAATCCTAGCATGCTCGTTATCTAATTAGCATAGCACAAATTATCAAAGTATATGAAAACACTAATTATCACACTCATCTTGTATACAATTCCTAAAAAAAGATAGACATAATTTCAACAAGTGACAAAAGTGGCAACAAAAATAATTTTTGAAAAGATTTTTCTATGTAGGGGTTTCACCAATTCCCCAATTGATATACACGAATTTAGCTCAAAATTATCCCATTTATGTGGGACCACAAGCTTTGATTCGTGTCTGATTTCAAACCAAAATTTTCGTTAAAAACCGAGAAAGATGCAAACCAATCAAAAAAATGGTTGCATATTATTTTAAGAAAATGGGGTTTTGATTTTAAGAATCCTAAAGGAATCTTTGAAATGAATTTTTAAAGGGAATGGGATTTTGATTCTGAGAACTCTAAATGAATTTTTGAAATGGTTTGTTTTTAAGGAAATAAGATTTTGAGAATATTGTTATGTTTTAAAGATAAAAGAAGTTAATTTGAAAACAATAAAATGTATGAATCAAAATACCAAGCAAAAGAAAAAAAAGAACAAAATCACAAAGTAGAATTTTTGACAACCGATAAAATTGAAGTGGTGGGAATGGAGGCCAATCTTCACTATTTTCCGATAGCCTCTAAAAATTGATTTTGACAAAGGATGACCAAAGTGATAAACCAAAACCTTAGATCTTACAAGAACTGAAACTTTAAAAACATTTAATCTTAAGATAAACTTAATCAAACACTAAATATTATGTGACCTTTAAAATAGTACAAACGATACGTATCAACTAATATTGATGATTTGGAGTCATAAATTTAATCGACTAACTAAATAATTGAATAAAAGAAAACAAACACATAGAATAAATAAAATTAGTCAAAAACTAAAATGAACTATTTTTAAACACAAAATGGCAACCTGGGAATAGATTAAACTAATAGCCTACAATTCGAAAGCATAGAATTAATGGGAAAATGGAATAAAAAAAAAAAAAAAATCTTAACATAAACTAAACAATATGAAACCAATCAAATTAATTAAAACTCTAAAAAATATCAACTAAAACAGGATCAATCAAAACTAAAATAATTTTTTATTTATTTTTATTTATTTAATTTTATATTTTATATTTTAAAACATGAATATGTCAACGCAGAATGAAATAATTAACCAACTTAAATTCTAAAACTAATAAACTAAAAGGATGAATCATGAATTAAATTTAACAACTTTTAGATATGAAAAGAGTGACATGGAAGCAATTGAACTAATAAACTGAATTTTAATAACATCTAAACTAAAAGATAAATTAAAACTAAAATGTATGAAATTATGAATTTCCTAATTGAGAACCAAAATAATGCTAATCAATATTCTAAATTTTTAACTATCATAACAAATTATCTAAACTCTAAAAAATCTTAACTTTTCCATATTTAACAAAAATTGCCCAAACCAATACTAAGAAACTAATTTGTCAAACTAAGAAAATAAATTGTAACTATAGTGAACAAAGCATAATTTTCAAGCTAGAATAATAAATCAAAAATAATTTGTTAATAATTGGATAAATATATATATGATAAATTATTTTAATGAACTAAAATTTTATAAAAGTGCTTAAACCTTAAGTAAAATTAAAAACTAACAAAAATGATTTTTAAAACCAAATCTCTAACCTATAGAATCAATTTTATTTATAATTAAATAAATTACAAAGCATTAATTTGGTAACAAATAAATAAATAAATAAATCAATAATTAAATGAATCAAAACCATATCAAATGACGATTAAAATATATATGTTTTTTTTTTTATTTTATGTAAAGCTATCTAAAATCATATTTTATGAATTTAATATAATACATTAAAACTAACCTTTAACATGATGAATCAAAAAAATAAATAAACAAATGTGAGATTGTATTACCATATTAAAGAAAACACGTGTTGAAGCTAATAAACAAATCAACCCACTCAACCCAATATAATAATCCGAAAATGGTACATCACAAGACATCAAAGCTCCACCAAATGTAATAACTTAAACAATTAAACCACAAGTAACATTTTTTTCTTTTTTTATTGCCATATTCAAATGAAAACGTGCTGGACCCAATAAAGCATTCAACCTAATATAATAATCTAAACTGAAATGAAACCAAATTTATATATATATATATATATATATATTTTCAAAGCAACCCCATGTAGAAAACAAATCAACTTACCAGCGGCTAAGTGCGTGGACTGTTCTTCTCAAAAGTGGCAGCTGTGTAAGTGGATGGTATGATGAGTCAAATCTGGTCGGCTATGCCTGCTCCAAATCAATCCGAATGGTGTTTGGTTTGCTGTTGTGTTTAGGGACAGGTAGCAATAGGTTGCAGCATGGAGATGGTGCTCAAAAGTGCCACTCATGGAGGCTCTATTGGTGCATGTCTGTTATGGTGTTTAGGGGCAGGTGGCAACAGGTTGCAGCGTGGAGGTGGTGCTTTTTCTAATTCTGAAAACTGAAGCTCACAGAAAACGTTAGGTCATGCCGTGTTGATGCAATGCCACAATCTATTCTTCTTTTCTGTCCGAAAAAAAACCACTGCAAGATGGAGAGGATTATTCTCCCTTTCTTGGAGAATGGTCCCGCCAGCTGATCGTTCCTCTCTCAAAGACGTGAATTTCCCTTGGACTATGTGGGTGCGGCCTGTGTATGCATTCACTTGCAGGTGTGGCTGCGACTTTCCGCTCCTAGAATGATGCGGCTGCCCCTTCCTTAATCCGGTGATCAGAAAAAATCTCCCTCAATCCGGTGATCAGAAAAAAAATCCTCCTCCCTCTACAGCAGCCCGCTCTCCCCTTTTCTTTATTTTTTTTTTTCCTTTTTCTGAAAATTTCCTTTCCCTAAAAAAAAACTCTTCTCTTCCTCTGTATCTTCCCCACAAAACTGTCTTCATTCATTCCCATGAGTGTCCTTCTATCATGCCCTGAATCCACCCTTCCAAAACCGGCGTGATCCCTTTCCATGAGCGTGTTCTGCACCTTCTCGTTGACTCCACCTTCAAGGAAAAATCACTCACCAACCCGGAGAGAGCTAGCCAGCAGTTGCGTGTTGCTGAGTCACCTTCCCAAAGATATTCTCTATTCATTCCTTCCTTCTAAAACACTAAATGATCCATCATTCCAAAAAATGCATAACCTTCCTTATCCATGGCTTCTATCAAATATCAGCCTACAGAATTTCATAGAAACGTGCTCAGAATCCTCCAGAATGTGCACCCAACTCCTTACCAAAAATGTGCTCCAAGTCCTCCATTTGGCTAATCTATGATAAAAAAAAATCAGTAAAAGTAACTATACTAATAATAATAATAAATAAATAAATAAATAAATAAGTAAATAAATAAAACATTTAAACAAAATTATTAGATTATCAAGGACAAGTATTATGAAAATGTGACAAAATAATAGGAAAATAAAATAAAGGAGGAAATAGACAAAATAATAAATAAAATAAACAAAAATATAATAATAAAAAGCCAAGATATGCAACTTCATAATAAACGAGTCATGCAAGCCGTACAAAAAAGCAATCCGTACCAACCATGCAAGCATGCAAAAATTCCCTAAAAGGTAACCTAAGTGGGCCTAAGATGCCTAAGTGAGCCTAAGGCGGTTAAGTGGGCCTAAAGTGATCTAAGTGGGCCTAGGGTACTAAGTGGGCCTAGGGATACCTAAATGGGCCTAGGGTTACCTAAATGGGCCTAGGGTGCCTAAGTGCTATCCTAAAAAAAGCAAGAAAAGCCTAAGTCTAAGTTAGGGCTGACAAGGGTCACAATAAGGGGTCAGATAATCCCTCAACCAAAGTCTCCGAGGTGGCTTAGAAAAAATAGGGTACACGAGTATTAATGGGCTACCAAGGAATTGCTATAAACGACATGTGCGAGGAAGACAAAATAGAGGGTCTACACATGTGTGATACTACAAACTCATGACACTCCTCCTTAGTTTTAGGCCGAAGCTATTAGCACTGCTTGTTGCACTACCAATATAATTTTTCTTACACTAGGGACAAATAAAACTGCATATGAACTGTGGTGAGGAAAAAAGCCTAATTTGAAATACTCTAGGATCTTTGCCGTAGGTGCTATATTCTCAACAATGGGGAAAATTTAGGAAAATGTGACTTTAAATCTTATTTAGATATTTTCCTAGGTTATTCTACCAAAAAAAAAAAAGCCTATAGAATATATAATCTAGATTCTAAAGTAATCCAAAAATCTTATAATGTGATTATTAATGACTTAGGATCCACTCAGGAAAAGAAAAATTTAGATATAGTGCCTTGGGAATCCATTAGAGAAATCCTTGAAGCCTTTATTGAGATAGTGGATGAGACTAGAGATATTCCTAAGACCATTCTTGAAAAGTTTAGCCCAAAATTGACATGAAGGTATGAAGATATTGGAACAAGTGAAGTGGTAAACAAGAATACATCCAACGTACCTAAAACTCACCAAATCTCTAATGTCATTGGAAACATGAAAGATTCCATGGTAGCAAGGAAATAATAAAGACTTAATGAGATAGGTTTCATCTAGTACACCTCATAATTAGAGCTTATGGATGTGAAAGAAGCTCTTGAAGATGAATCTTGGGCTACCACTATAGGAAGAATTAAACTAGTTTGTTAGGAAAGAAGTGTGGTATTTAGTAGCTATAGCATGCTCATTAAAGATAAAGTTCTACCAAATGGATGTAAAAAGTGCCTTTTGAAATGAAAATTCTTAGTGACAAGGTATACATAGAGCAACCCAAGGGCTTTGAGGACCCTATTTTTTCCAATCATGTGTATAGACTAAAGAAAGTCCTTTATGGACCTAAGCAAGCTCCTAAAGCTTTGTACGAGAGGCTTACTACTTATTTCTTAAAACAACACTTTGAAATAGGGGGAGTTGATAGAACCTTATTTATCCATAGGACTAATTCTAAACTCCTAGTGGCACAAATATATGTCGATGATATTGTTTTTGGAGCCACTTCAAATTAACATGCCCTTAATTTTGCTAAGGAGGTGAAAAAGGAGTTTAAAATGAGCATGGTAGGTGAACTAAACTTTTTCTGAGGCTTGCAAATTAGACAAAGAGTTGTGTTTTTATATCTCAATCCAAATATGTAAGGAAGTTGGTGAAAAATTTTGGTCTTGAATCAACTAAGCACTTTACGACACTTATGATCACTACCACCAAACTTTGCAAAGACACATTTGGTAAATATGTGTAGCAAAAGCTTTATAAGAGTATAATAGAAAGCCTATTGTACCTTATTGTGAGTTGTTTTGATATTTCATTAAGTGTGAGGGTTGTGTGCTAAATACTAGCCTAATCCCATAGAGTCACATTTAAAATCAATAAAAGAATAATTAGATATGTGAATGGGAGTTTAGATTATGGATTGTGGTATCATTTTAACCTCTTTTTATCATTGGTTATTCTGATGCTAACTGAGCTGAAAACATAGAGGATAGGAGAAGTACTTCAAGTGTTTGTTTCTTTGTTAGCAACTATCTAGTTGCTTGGATTAATAATAAGCAAAACTTAATATCACTTTTCACTTTGGAAGTAAAGTATATTGTCGCAGGAAGTTATTGTACCCAACTTATTTGGATGAAGCAAATACTCAATGACTATGACATTGAGTAAGACACCCTAAGTGATTCGTCCCTAGCAGCGGCAGTGGTAATGGCACCATTTGATTCGAGGTTTGATCCCAGGCAACGGCGCCATTTGATTCGTGCCCAATTGGTGTCTCAGCTGATTCGTGTCCAGCTGGTGCTCCTTGATTGAGGGAGTAATCAACAAAATTTATAACCTATTACACCATATACTAGGGTAGCAAAGACAAAGCTACTATAGCATAGTGGCTCTAGGATCGTTCACTGGGATGGGTTTTCACTTCACAATTGATATTAATTCAAAGATGAATTGGTGCCTTTTCATTTCAAGGTTAGCTTTAAAAGAAAACATAAAGATGTTTAAATGAAAAAGGTTTGGTTTTAAGCTAACTAAAAATAGTAACTGATTTTAACTACAAAGAAAAGTGTTTCTTGGAGTTTAGATCACTAGGCTCAGGTTCCTCATACAAAAAGGGAGTTCCGGTCACTTGTTTATTTTCCTCGCATTAGAGAATTAACATATAGTCAATTCTCTAACCGGTGTTGTACAGATGCTTCCCATTAATGGGTTCAAACACTAAATCCCTCTCACTGATGCACCTTGCAATGGCTCATACCTCTCACCTAGCACTTGCCATTCAAGATGATCTTTAACCTTGGACTTCCCGTCAAAAGCTCGCAAGAGATAACTAATGGATGTCTCCTTGGAGTCCAAAAGCTTACCAAGTGTTGGCTATTCTAGAAAATCCTACCTTCAAGTCACCTCCCAAAGGCTCGCAAGGGGTAAACTAGTGAATCTCCATGGATGGAAATCACTTGCCTTACCAAGTGTTGGCCCAGGTGACTCTAAGGTGTTTTAAGTTAACTAAAACCATAGAAACCATTAACGGGTTACACTTTCTCTTCATTAAAAACTAAAACAACAAAACATCCAAATTATGCATGTGGAAACTTACCCGGCTTTCCTTACTCCAAGAGACAAAAAGCTTAGCCTCTCATCCTCTAAGGAAAAATCCTCAGAGTTTGGTTGGCTAGAAAGAAAATGAAAATGAAAGAGAAGACAAGAATATATATGAAAAACAGAGCAAGTGCTCTGTTCTCTGATTCTATATATGATATATCTATATTACATACTTCTCCGAGCGTCTTTTTACAGTGGATGCAAGAGAGTTTATATATAGAGGAGTTTTTCCAACCTTCCTAGCTAAGAAATCTTGTGGTTGGTGGCTTACAAGGAGAAGAATGGAAATTTATACAAAAATATCTGAAGAAAAGATCTAAAAGAGTCGGTGCACAAATATCAGGAAGCACTAAGGACATTTCGCAGGTGAAAATGGTGTCTGCGAGATTTCGCAGACACTCAAGAGGGCTGCGAAATATTTTCGCAACAACAAGTTAAACTCGCAGGGCTGCGAAATTGGCTTCCACCTTGAGGTTCTCAGTGTTCCAGCTTGCGGCATGTATCGGGTAGCTTCAGGAGGAATTCCATAGCACTGTACAAAAAGGCTGCGAAATTCTCGCAACAAAAGGCTGATTTCGCAACACTTTGGAGTGATCTGCTTGCAATGGCTGTAACTCCTTCGTTTCAACTCCGAATCGCGCACCGTTTGAAGCATTGGATTCTTGACTTCCTGAGCTTTGAAATGGTATATAGAATGTAGAAAATGGACTTCGGGAAGTGCTCCAAAAGTGCGCATGAAGACTGCAGCTGCTTGTCCTCTGTTTTCTTCACTCTGTTTTTCCTTTCTCCTTGCTTCTCTCCTTGCATACTTTGAACGAATTTGGCAAAGGGCTATGGAGCTCCAAAGCTTGGTTCTTCATGAATTTGAGCTTCCAATAGCTTTGCCATGAACTATATACAATTCTCCCTCATTCTTGGATTGTTTTGGTGATCAAATTACTAACAAAAACACCAAAACTTACACAATTTGATTAGAAATGATTGCAAGGGTCCTTAACATGTTAATTGGGTTAAAAGGCAATAACTACTACTCAAAAGTGTTTAAAAGAGTTAATTATAAGCTATGAAATTGCACTTTTTGAGTAGTAATCACTCCCCCCAACCGACATATTGCTAGTCCCTTAGCAATGAAGGAGAGAAAAATAAAAATAAACATTACTATAATTTACAACATCATGCTGATCAAAAAACAATTTTCAAGTGGCATGATGATCTAACTCTCACATGGAACATTAAAGAAATAAAACTCAAACTTCAACAAGAGTTATCAAATAACTTGTCTAATCACAATTCTTAAAGAGAAGGCATTATGCAAATTTAAGCTTTAAAAGAGTTTCCACTCCCAAATGGTCAAACCTTACTCTTCCACAAAAGTCTAAGTGTTACTTATTAGTTTCCGAATATAGTATGTCAAACTAATCTCTCCCCCCAACCTAGTTCTTTTTCAAAGCTTAGCAAACTAATCAACCTCCAATAGACTAAGAACACACCTCTTTTTTCACAATTTTTTTCATTGTAGGAGTACAAGGCTTAAAGGTATTCTTTTCTAAATTGTCCATGTAACGGGGGTCCATCGATGACTCCCAACCAATTAAGGTTTAGGGCATCAAGTTTTAAGGATCTTTCAACCACTAACTCCTCGGATTTTACCCCGGACTTTTGAGAATGAATTTTAATACCCAAGCACCTACAGTATGTTAAACTCCACCTATTCACCCTTGTAACGAGCATTGAAGTCGGTGACTCCCAACCAATGAAGGCTTAGGGCACCAGGTTTTAAAGATTTTCATCATATACCCCTCAGACCTTGCTCGGGTTTCAAGGCAAGCAAACATTTTTTCTTTATTTCTTTTTTTCTTCTTCAAAGACTCATTGGCCTTTTATAAGGTGTCCCAACACTATTAAATGAGGTCAAAGGTACCAAGTCTAAAACTTTCCTAAGTCAAGAGGGAAATAGTTTTTCATCTTATACTCGGAACCTATTGTGCACAGTGTGTGGATAGCTTAAAGTGGAAGAACTAAGGTTGACTTCAATAGAAGTTTCGACAATTCATCAACTTTAATAAGCATAATACAAAATCTAAGTCAAGTAAAAAGACAAAAATTCAATTTCTCCCTTTTCATTTTGAAAATTTTTCCTTAATAACCATGGAGAGTAGAATAAAAACTAAAAAAAAAATTTTAAATTAAGCAAAAAACAACTAAATTACCAAAATAACTTAGCATTATTAACAATACTTACTTCCTCAACTCTCCCCCCAACCAAGCTGAACATTGTCCTCAATGTGACAAAAGCAATTAAAAAATAGGGAGGAAGTGGTACCTCTTGTATGACATGGAGTCTGAGTCGTATAGGAGAAACCACATGTTTCAAAGAAAACATAAGAGTTAGTGAGTAGAGGAAATAGAAAAATGCTAAGTTTAAACAAAAATGATGTCTATGTATGATGTATCATCAGTAATACATCCAATCCTAGAATATAAGACATTAAAACATGGAGCTATTTACACTAATATAATATGTAAAGACAAAAAGTAAAGAGATGATCAAGCAATGGTAGGGTCCTGTGGAGCTGATGTGTCTGTGGTGGCCTCTTGAATGGGTTGGATCAGGACTTTGACCTCTGTTCTGGTAGTCTCCTTAAGTGGCATAGTCTCCTCAACTGGAGCTCTCAGTTGGATGCTATGAGATTTGATGGTTTAAGGAGGTTAGAAATGGAGTGAGAGGCTTAGTGTATGTGATCCCAGGGTGTGCAGGGCTCTCCTCTTCAGATGCATGATTGTGAGGCTCTGTTGGCATTTTAGCAACTTCCCTTGGCTTTGCAAAGTGTTTTTGCAAACCTTCCTCCATTTTGCAAGTCAATTTCGCAATTTGAAGGCCATTTCTAAGCTTGGAGGTGATTTTGCAGCCATTTTGAAGTTTGGAGATCATTTTGCAGAAAAGTGGCATTTTCGCAGACCATTTTTGAAACTTGGAGCATTTTCGCAGCGAGGGGTGGATTTCGTAGAGGAGGGGAATTCTCGCAGCCCATTTCGTAGCTTAAAAGTGATTTCGCAGCTCAAAATTGATTTCGCAGGTGTATCGCAGCTTCAAAATGAGGAGAACTGTGCTGCAAAATGGCACTCGTGTGCCAAAAGTGGTTTCGCAGCTGCGAAACACCCTTCCAAATGGCGTCTCGGTTGCGAAATTCCCGTTCAGCTTTGCGCGCTTATCTTCAAACGACCATAACTTCTTCAATTCACCTCCAAATCGCATACCGTTTGAAGCACTGGACTCCTGACTTCCCAAGCTTTGAAACGAGATATTGTATGCATAATTTGAGCTCCAGGAAGTGCTTCAAAAATGTGTCCAACAGTAGCGAAATTGAGGTGCGACATTTCCGCTCATGGTTTGCACAGTCTTCTTCAAACGGCCATAACTTTTCCGTTTCAAATCCAAATCGAGCACCATTTGAACCTATGGACTCCTGACTTCCCAAGCTTTGAAACGAGATATCATATGCATAATTTGAGCTTCGGGAAGTGATCGAGATGTGTCCAACAGTTGCCGAAATGGGTGCGGCTGTGAAATTGGGATTTTTCACGTTTTGGAACTTCGCAGCCATTTCGCAGCCGTTTCGCAGCTGCGAAATGAGGGTCACTGTGCTGCGAAATGGCACTCGTGTGCCAAAACCAGCTTCGCAGCCGCGAAATACCCTGCGGAATGGGACTTTTGTTGCGAAATCAGCCTTTACCACTTCGCAATGCGTTTCGCAGCTGCGAAATGGATGCTACTGTACTGCGAAGTGGCACTCGTGTGCCAAGATTGGTTTCGCAGCTGGCAAATACCCTGCGGAATGGAGCTTTCCCTGCGAAATGGAGGATTTCATGCTTTGGTGGTTCGCAGCCGCTTTCGCAGCTGCGAAATGGGGGCCACTGTGCTGCGAAGTGGCACTCGTGTGCCAAAAGTGGTTTCGCAGCTGTGAAAATTTTCGCAGAGAGGGCAATTGGGCTGCGAACTGGTTTTGCAGCAAAATTTCAATTTCGCAGAGGCTGCGAAATCTCGCAGAGGCTGCGAAATCTCGCAGACCCCTGTTTTTCCCCTGTTTCTCCCCTGTTTTCGCTTCGTTTGACTCCGATTTTGCTCCGATTTTGCTCCGATTTTTTTTCTTCAATTTCTTTGCAATTCCTCTTGATTTTGATCATCCAAAAACCTATATTACATAAAAAAAAAACTAGAATTAAAGCATTGAAATCAAAATTAAAGCATTGAAATCAAAATTAAAACAAGTAAAAAAAAACAAAACAAAAAGATATGGACTAGCTAGTCTTTTAAAAAGACTAAGTCCATCAAAAAATTTGATCCTGATTTAGCTTGCCCGGATCCCATATGAAGTTTGCATCTCTGGCTTGAGACTTGCTTTGTAAGATCTTGCCATACAAAGCTTGGGGAAAAGGTGGAGGCATGTGTTTCTTCATCAATTCTTCCTTAATGACTATCCTCTGTGGTTCTTCATCTATATCAAAATCATAGTCATCTTTCTCTATGCTTTTCCCATTTTTCTTTCCTTTGATTTCCTCCCTCTTTTCTTTCTCTGTTTCACTCTCTACCTTATGCTCTAGCTTGCATGTGGGCAGATCAACCTCTTTACCACTCCTCAGAGTGATCACTTCTTTGACTTCCTTCTTTTGTGAAGGTTTTCCCTCCTTAGCCTTCATTTCATGGATACTCATAGAATTTTGATAAGGTTGAGAAGGAGAGTTTTCTTTCTCTTGCACTATGTTGAGGTTGGCAAGCCTTGAGATTGAATCTTGGAGAATATCTAACTTCTGAGATAGATCATTTTGCATTTCATCCATCCTTTTATTCAAAGTACTCTCCACTCTATCAATTCTTTGATCCACTCTGTCCATTCTTTGATCCACTCGAGCATTGGTGGCTTCTTGCTTTCCCACAAAATCTCCCACGACCTTGCAAAGATTCACCATAGCTTGTTCAAGGTTTGAGGCTTGCTGTGGTGCTTGAGCAGGTTGCTGATACTGAGGTGGCTGTGGTTTCCAAGAGAAATTTGGATGGTCCCTCCAATTGGAATTGTAGGTGTTGCAATCACCAAACATTTCCCTCTTAGCTGGAATGGTAGGACACTCATCCACCAAGTGCTCATAAGATAGACAAATGGCACAAGGCATAGCTTGCAATGGTGTTTGAGAGATGGCTTGCACTTCTTGCATCTGGTTCATTTCTAGCTCATCCAATCTCCTTTCCATAGCTGCAATCTCTGCCTTCATGTTCATACCATCATTCAAAATATACATCTCACCTTTAACATTAGGTTGAGACGTCATTCTTCCCATATCTCTAGCATTTTGTTTACCCCATTCTCTTGAGACTTCAGCCACATAACTCATGAAGTTCATGGCTTCCTCTGCTATGGTATTCAATATGGCATGCACAACTAGCAACTTGTGAATTAAAAACAGAGAACACAAAAGAAAACAAAAGAAAAATGATTCTAAGAAAGAAAATTAAGGTAAACTAAAAACTAAATAAAAGGTATACTAAAATATGAACATTAAAGAAATAAAAAGAGTTAGCAAAAGGAAAAGAAAAGTCACCAAACTTGTGATGAAGATCACAAGTACTCTAGAAAGGTGATATCACTGTAAAGTGGCACCATCCCCGGCAACGGCGCCATTTGATTCGTCCCTAGCAGCGGCAGTGGTAATGGCACCATTTGATTCGAGGTTTGATCCCCGGCAACGGCGCCATTTGATTCGTCCCTAGCAGCGGCAGTGGTAATGGCACCATTTGATTCGAGGTTTGATCCCAGGCAACGGCGCCATTTGATTCGTGCCCAATTGGTGTCTCAGCTGATTCGTGTCCAGCTGGTGCTCCTTGATTGAGGGAGTAATCAACAAAATTTATAACCTATTACACCATATACTAGGGTAGCAAAGACAAAGCTACTATAGCATAGTGGCTCTAGGATCGTTCACTGGGATGGGTTTTCACTTCACAATTGATATTAATTCAAAGATGAATTGGTGCCTTTTCATTTCAAGGTTAGCTTTAAAAGAAAACATAAAGATGTTTAAATGAAAAAGGTTTGGTTTTAAGCTAACTAAAAATAGTAACTGATTTTAACTACAAAGAAAAGTGTTTCTTGGAGTTTAGATCACTAGGCTCAGGTTCCTCATACAAAAAGGGAGTTCCGGTCACTTGTTTATTTTCCTCGCATTAGAGAATTAACATATAGTCAATTCTCTAACCGGTGTTGTACAGATGCTTCCCATTAATGGGTTCAAACACTAAATCCCTCTCACTGATGCACCTTGCAATGGCTCATACCTCTCACCTAGCACTTGCCATTCAAGATGATCTTTAACCTTGGACTTCCCGTCAAAAGCTCGCAAGAGATAACTAATGGATGTCTCCTTGGAGTCCAAAAGCTTACCAAGTGTTGGCTATTCTAGAAAATCCTACCTTCAAGTCACCTCCCAAAGGCTCGCAAGGGGTAAACTAGTGAATCTCCATGGATGGAAATCACTTGCCTTACCAAGTGTTGGCCCAGGTGACTCTAAGGTGTTTTAAGTTAACTAAAACCATAGAAACCATTAACGGGTTACACTTTCTCTTCATTAAAAACTAAAACAACAAAACATCCAAATTATGCATGTGGAAACTTACCCGGCTTTCCTTACTCCAAGAGACAAAAAGCTTAGCCTCTCATCCTCTAAGGAAAAATCCTCAGAGTTTGGTTGGCTAGAAAGAAAATGAAAATGAAAGAGAAGACAAGAATATATATGAAAAACAGAGCAAGTGCTCTGTTCTCTGATTCTATATATGATATATCTATATTACATACTTCTCCGAGCGTCTTTTTACAGTGGATGCAAGAGAGTTTATATATAGAGGAGTTTTTCCAACCTTCCTAGCTAAGAAATCTTGTGGTTGGTGGCTTACAAGGAGAAGAATGGAAATTTATACAAAAATATCTGAAGAAAAGATCTAAAAGAGTCGGTGCACAAATATCAGGAAGCACTAAGGACATTTCGCAGGTGAAAATGGTGTCTGCGAGATTTCGCAGACACTCAAGAGGGCTGCGAAATATTTTCGCAACAACAAGTTAAACTCGCAGGGCTGCGAAATTGGCTTCCACCTTGAGGTTCTCAGTGTTCCAGCTTGCGGCATGTATCGGGTAGCTTCAGGAGGAATTCCATAGCACTGTACAAAAAGGCTGCGAAATTCTCGCAACAAAAGGCTGATTTCGCAACACTTTGGAGTGATCTGCTTGCAATGGCTGTAACTCCTTCGTTTCAACTCCGAATCGCGCACCGTTTGAAGCATTGGATTCTTGACTTCCTGAGCTTTGAAATGGTATATAGAATGTAGAAAATGGACTTCGGGAAGTGCTCCAAAAGTGCGCATGAAGACTGCAGCTGCTTGTCCTCTGTTTTCTTCACTCTGTTTTTCCTTTCTCCTTGCTTCTCTCCTTGCATACTTTGAACGAATTTGGCAAAGGGCTATGGAGCTCCAAAGCTTGGTTCTTCATGAATTTGAGCTTCCAATAGCTTTGCCATGAACTATATACAATTCTCCCTCATTCTTGGATTGTTTTGGTGATCAAATTACTAACAAAAACACCAAAACTTACACAATTTGATTAGAAATGATTGCAAGGGTCCTTAACATGTTAATTGGGTTAAAAGGCAATAACTACTACTCAAAAGTGTTTAAAAGAGTTAATTATAAGCTATGAAATTGCACTTTTTGAGTAGTAATCACTAAGATTATGTCTGATAGCTTAAGTATTACAAACATCTCTAAGAATCTTGAATTCCATTCCTGAACTAAACACATCGAAATTCGCCATCATTTTATTAGGGACTTTGTAGAAGATAAGGTAATTTCCTTAGAGTTTGCACCCATTGAACATCAGTTGGTTGATATATTCACAAAGCCGTTGGAATCTCTTAGGTTTGAGTTCTTGAGGAAATCTCTAAGCATCTGCCTCATTGATTGAGATCTTGTGGTGTAGGTCTAAGGATCATTACTTTAGAGCGGACAATTTTTTTTAGGATTGTAAGTTCATCCCTAATCAACTTTAGGGCTTCATAATTTCCTTGATAACTTGTCTTTTTAGTATTTACTTAAATACCTCAAGTTTCTACTATGTCTTTGATATACTAGATCTACAAGATTTTGCAACTTTCTCTAGAATCTCATTAGTCACTTTTTAGGCCATTAAAACAAAGTAAATAAAAAACTTTGTATTTTACAAAATCTTAAAATTTTCACTAGTTAATGATTAAGTCTAATTGATATAGTAGATTTGGAGTTCTTGAAATTAATGAACACCATGCTTGTTCAAATTAAATTCACATGTCATGTTTAACTTAATTTTAAAATTGTTTTATAAAGTGATCTTTAGCATCTTGGCTAAAATTAACTCAATATTCTTTCCAAGAAAAAATAATACCACCACTTGCAAAATTTGGAAACACTCCTCAAGTGGAAAATGGCAACCATGGTTGAAAGTATGATTTCCATATATGGTGTACAATGCCTCCACTACTCCAAATAAAAGAAAATTAATGATATTTATTTGAGGGGGAGAAAAAGTTGTGTTGTCTGTAAATCAACGCCTGTTGTGAATAGAAATTCGACGAACTATTCTCAAGTTAAGTGAATGTTGAATATACTAGAATTTGGCATGGTTTAGTGCTCCTTCAAAATTTAAAATTGAAATATGTAAGTTAAATAGTAAGTTAACCTTGATAATTACTGTCTTCGACTTATTTTAGTTATAGTATCTTGGTTTGATATTGCAACATCTTCTAGGCCAACTTAGTCGTTAATGATTATCTTTGGATGATGTTGATTCATTCTTGAAACCTTCAATGTTAGTTGTATAGCTAATTACTTGATTTATTTTTAGTTCTTGCTAGCATCTCAAGTTTCTTTCGATTCTTAGAGCCCTAGATTGTCTTAGTTGGTCTCTAATATTTTGCCAAGTATTTTTAGGTATAAATCTCATGTTATTTAGGTTAAACACTAAAAGGAGCTCTCTATCTATGATTAGCACTTGATGAAAAGGTATCAAGCACTCAAGCACTTTTAGGAGAGCACTTAAGCGCTCTTAGGGGCTTTCAGTGCCCATTGAGCACTCCAAGTCACTTATAACACTCTTCTAGTGCTTGAAGCGGTCGAGCGCTAATCCAACTTCGAGCACTACATCTAAAACTCTTACATAGACAAGGGTTATAAAAGCCTTCCCATTCTTCTTTTTTATTAATTTCCTTTGCCATAAGTTGTCTCTAGTGTCTTTCTTGGTGTTCTTTTGTCTTTTTAGGCTTTCTTGAACCTACTTTCATCTATTTCGACTCTATAAGCATTTTATGGCTACTTTTATAAGAATTTCTAGTGGTTTATTACTCTAGAACTAGTATGTTAGTCACAAACATCCTAAGGAGTTGCCTCCTGCACCTTTATTTCCTAAGCCTGTGATAAAGATCCCTTTATAGGGCCCCTTTGACTCTATTGATCTTCATATCAAGTGTTTTTATTTATAGGAGACTCATGCATGGTACCACCATCAATTTTCTTATCATAGGGTCATGATCAAGAAAGATTTAACTTTGAGCTCTTTTTGTGATACTAAGCTTCCAAGTATTTTTTGTGAAAGAGGCTGGGAGCCTCTTACATCTCTTTCTAAGGTTTTTTGCCCCCAACTTCTTATAGATTTTCTATTTGAACTTCCTTTCTATCATGGTCGGGCTCGCTTTTTAGGTCACTATGTACAATCATAACTCTCTTGATTACTCCTTGCTCTATTTGTCAAGCTCTCATCATGCAAACAATTTCAAGGACACTTCCCCACTTCTCTACTAAGGTTCATTCCCTCACACCTTCTTTGAGCTTGAAGGCCATTCCCTTACTCTCTTTAGCAAGCCTTGTCATCTTCTATTTTTTATCTCCATTTTCAAATTCATTAAGTTGACATGGATCCTCCCCACATGCTTTTCTTACTCTCTTTTTTCCTTCATACCACCGAATGCAAATTTGTTAGTCAATTGACCAATTCATTCATATTGTGCTCTCTGGGCAATTGATCAACATCACCTAGGCTATCCTTGATATCACGGCCACGTATGTACCATGCATCATTTTTATCATAGTAGCTTTCCTTTCACTCTAATCACCTCTCAAATTCTCGTCAACATTGAATTTTAGATGAATCAATATTTGTGTATGCTTAGCCCATGCATTTCCATCAACAAAAGTTCATGGTTCAAGAATGTGAGTCATGTCTTTGGCAAAATTGCTTTAGAGGCCAATGAGGAGTGATTACTACTAAAAAACAACACATTTTAAATAATAATTCTCATGAATTCCATACCTTTTGAGTACTAATTATACCTAATATGCCCAAGTAATACATTGTTGCCCTTGCAAGAGATACTAGTGATTTTTGTGAAGTTTTAGAGATATTTCAAGGTGATTTTTGAAGTATTTCGTAACAAAAGAGAAATGGAATTGAGGAGGGTAAATAATGTGGAAGATGGGGAAGAATCAATGCACTTGGACTAGGATTTAGAGCTGATTTGGAAGTAGTTGAGGTGGATTCAAAAGGAAGAAATGACAAAAGAAAGCTTAAAAATCAAACATTTCCATTTCGCTTGATCATGTGAAAATTTCGCATGACTATGCGAAATGGACCAAAAGGTGGAATTATGCTACAGAAAAAGGAAGATGTGCAAGTTGATTTCGCACAACCATGCGAAATTGGTTGAGCTCGTGTGAAATGGTCATTTTTTTATTAAACTCCAGATTGCTTGATGAAGAAGCTTCCGGAAGACCTCTTAGATAATGCCAAGCGTTCACTTGACCTTGGCCTATAAATAGAAACTTGATTTTCTTATGTGAAGCTTTTTGAGACACTTCTAATTGTAAAATTTTATGGATTTTCTCTCTTGATAGAATTCTCTATTTTCCTTCATTTTCTCACTAGCCAAACATACCTTGTGGAACCGAATCTCCAAGCATGAGTGGCTAAATCTTGTTTTTCTCAGAGAAATGAGGATCTAGAGGCAAAATCTATGGTGAATTAGAGAAATGAGCTTTAATTTCAAAGGTAATTTGATCCAATTGATTGATTAATTGAATTTTGGGGATTTTTCTCTTCAAATTGTCTTGGATGACTACTACAATGCAAACTAGGAAGATTCATTAAATTGATGAGATTGAATAGTTGCATCGTGTGAATCATTAGAAGATGATTTAAGATGAATTGGATTTATAGTTTTAATTGATATCTTGGATTAAATAATCTAATTTGAAGACAAATTAGATCTAGACTTAAAGTTACATCCAAAATTGGTTTAGATGAGAATTTAGGTTTTCAATCTAACTTGATGAAAATTAGATCTCAACATCTATTCACCATGGAAACTGTTTTCTAGAAAATTCTAACTCCGAGAATTTCATTTCCTATTAATATTCTTCTATTTTACATTTCATTGTTCATCTCAATTAGAAACCATTGCTAAATTGATTTTTTTTACCATAAATTTTCAAATCAATTTCACTTTATCAAAATTATTTCTTCTCCTCTCATTCAAGCCTTAATGACTAAGAATAATCCATCTTAGTGGACAATACCTAAAAAAAACTATACTACGATAGTTTGTACTAAAACCATTTTTTTGATCAAGTACGAGCTACTCTAGAATAATGAATTTGGTTATAAATTGTGTTTTGATATAATAAACGACAAAAATAAAGCGATCAAGGAGTAGGAGAAGGAGGAGATCCATGCGATAGAGTATGATCCACCTATTGAGTCGAGTGACGAGATCCCTATTCCTATACCTATAGGGCATAACACTCGAGAGAGAGCAAGCTCATCATGTCCATCTTCTCACCTTATGAACCCTGCGATTAAGGCTGGTATGTAATGAGTCTTTATTTCCTTTAACACACTAATTATAGGTTTGAATGGATGATATGGACGCCTTTTGGCACCAGTGAGGACCATTTCATAGGGGAGCTCTTAATCAGATCGTCTTATGTGCATTCCTAACATGCCTTTAACTAGGCACCATTGCTTCCATTTAATTAGGGATGACAATGGGGTGGGTTTTTTCGGGTACCCGCCCCACCCCGCCCCTAATGGGACGGGGTTAAATTTTAATAAACGGGTTTGGGAATTGTTTAAAAAACCCAGGGCGGGTTCGGGGCGGATTCGGGTATTGCCCCACCTTGCCCTGATTAATGTTTCTTTTATTCACTCTTCCACCGTTCTGAGTATGGTAGCTTCCTGTCGCCGGAAACCAAAGAGCACTAGCTCTTCTCCATTTCTTGGCTTCCCTCACCTCAGATTCTTCCGTTACCGCCGATTGAGATAATCTGTTCGTTGAAATTTCCTTCCCGCCCTTTTAGAATTCTACTATTATCATCATGTCTACTTCCAAGACTCATTGGAGAGGACACGAAGAGAAGAACCTGAAGGGGAAGCTAGCCCAGAGATTGTCGTCATTCCACTCTGGTATTCCGATGACTATGGCCCCGCAAGCGGAGCTTCACCGTCCAAAGACCTTACCGAACCTGCTCGCAGGTAGGAGTGTCTCTGGACTATTGCCGGAGGGAGGGGGCCACGGTTGACTAAGTTGTTGCTCAATCTCACTGTTTAGAGGAGTTTAGGGCCAGTTTAGGTTGTGATGTCGCTAGATTCAACAGTCGGAGATCTGATCACGGCGGCACTGCTGCAATACGCGAAGGAGGGGTAGCGGTTGTTTCAGTTATGAATTAAAAAAAATAAATAAATAAACGGGGCAAGACGGGGAGGGTATGAGAATTTATCATACCCGCCCCACCCCGTTTAATTTTTTAAATGGGACGAGGATGGGATTTGTTTTGAATAAACGGGGTGGAGTTGGGATGGAGGCGACCCGTCCCAAACCCGCCCCGTTGCCATTCCTACATTTAATCTTGAGCTTTAGTTTCCTTTACTTTGTGTTGGATTTATTATTATTATTATTACTTTTTGTATCTTGAAGTCGTTTTGACTTAGTTTAGTTTATATTTTGTTTGGTTTGAACATTTTTTATTTTATTTTATCATTTGTATCCATAACTTTTGCCTATATATGTATATCAGTTTATGTTATTCGTCTCTTTTTTATTTGTGTTTATGTTTTATCAATCTCTTTGTCATTTTTGCTATAGAAAAAGGGAGAGAGTTATGATTGATTGATGGTTAGATATCCACTACATACTTGACTCATATCGTGACTTGTGTTGTGACTTGCATCGATTTACTCTTACCTGATTTGATAGAATTATAAGTTACATTGTTTCCTGAACATTGCTTTACCGAGGTATCTGGTTGGTTATTTTGAGTAGGTCACAGGTATTAAGGTATTGCTTACATTTGGATGTAGTTTGATCATCATATGCTGGTTAAGGAATGTTTGGTTTAGAGGAGTGTTTTTTAAGAGATTTATAAACTCCATTTGAAAGTATTAGGAGGTATATATAATTTGCTTTTTGTCACAAAAATTTCCAAAGGGGGAGATTGTTGGTACATTAGGCTATGTAGCTTAAAATTGATAGTTTTTGTTCCATTCTTTTTACATTAGGATCTTTTTAGATTGTGCCTTACTCTTCATTGAAGAGACTATGTGATCAATCAAGATGACACAAGTATAAAAAGGTTTAGGAAAGGCAAATTATTGGTTCTTAGTTATCGCATGGATCAAGGTTTCTAAAACCTAGTTAAAAGAATTTTAAATTATTTTTTAAAACCTCCATGACCACTCAAGCATTGAAGAAAGTGCTCAAGCACTCTAAGGGTGCTTGAGTGCTCGTGGCAATATTCTCTAAAATTCTGAAGATTCATCTTTTGAAATTTTAAAGGTTTTATTTTTAGGAATAATATAGATCCAGTCTACCAGGTTCCTAGGCCTATAGATACCTTCTCTAAAAATGTTTTTGGTTTGATGCTTTTGAGGTTTAAAAATAAATAAATAAATAACTTAATTTACCTTTTTTTTATTCCCAAAACTCTTAGAGATGTTCATTTTCACTTCTATCGAGTTGTGAAAGAGGTCTACATCCCCTTAAGCGCTAAAGTTAGATCCATTAGAAGCACACGAGGTGTTGTATCACATATGTGAAGTACAATGTAGGTGCTAGGTAGTAAGGCTTATGGATAACTTCAGCTAGATAAAACTATATATTATACTGTACTTTCATATTGTGGATTTTTTATTTGAGGTCTTTGGCCATATGGCTTTTACATCCACAAATTGTGTGAGTGGTTTTCCACATAAAAAACTATCTCTTGTGTATTGATTGCACTTAGGGTATCCCTAATCTAAAAAGAGATAGTTAAATAATTGAAGTATTTATTTTTGGGCTAAATAAGGTTCAAACACCTATTCACCTCCTTTTAGGTGTTGCCTATATTAAATAAATGAACTTTCAAAAAATAATAAATATTATTATTGACTAATTATTTGAAATTAGTAAGTCCTAAATTTTTGTTATTATAAAATAAAATAATGATCCAAACTAAAATTTTCTTCCAAGAATCCATTTTTCTAAACTAAATCTTTTATTAACAATGTTATTATCATTTTCACCTCACTTATATAATTCAATTAATTATGTTTGTTGAATTACAACGACAAAAATAATAACAATGGTGATGATGATGACATTGTTGTTGAATAATAATAATAATAATAATAATAATAATATATTTAGTCTTAACCCTTGAAAATAATGTAACTAATAAAATACTTCGAATTGTAAATAATGATAAATATTAAATTCTAAATAACTACTTATACTTTATTTAAATAGATATAAATATCAAGAGATTTATATGTTAGTAATATTGTTATATAATAGATAGTTTCTAAATAAAAGATTTTATCACTTTCAATTGACTTTTTACTTATTTAAAAGCAATAATCTCAAATTTTACTAAAATAAAAAATAATTTATTGAAAAAGTTTTTTAAAAATTTTTTGTGAAAAAAAAATTGAAAATTTTTTAATCAAATTTCTAATATATATAATTGTAAAATCTAATTTTTTTTTTTAACCAATATCTTTTGCTAGATGATAAATACGATATCATATTTTTCCCAAACCAAATTTTCTAGCTCGGCGCATATATTTAAGTATCCCATCTGAAATCAATGCTTGAATAATTTGATGTCAATAATTTTTGGGTTATATGGTATAAATTGTTAAGAACACCTTAAAAGTACCTTTCAACTTTATATCTTTGTAAAAATGTTTTCGATGAAAATACCATTGTGGAAAGCTCCAAGGATAAAAAGACAACCGCAAAGAGCGGACACCTAGGATGCGGTTAGTAGGAAAAGTCATAAATAAAATCAATCCCCATGCAGGGTGACATGGATTTTGCAGCCATGTCTATTTTAGTTTATGATGAAAATTTTAAGAGGAAGTATCATTCAATGCAAGTGATCTTAGGAAGAATATGGGCCACATAAAAGAAAATAATTTAACAAAAACCACTAAATTTTTAGTATGGGTGAAGGAAGGGGATAGGCTAAATGTATGCATCAGTGGGCTGTGATCATTAATAATATGCTACCAAAGCTTGAATGTCATGTTACACATCATCTCCATCACAAATTGATGAACATAGAGACAAACTACATAAAATTTCCTCACCACAAACGTCATTGTTGCAAATCCCATATCCTTATTTATGGCCTTTAACCCCGCCATGCAATTGCAAAACACCGCCTTCACACAAACTCCATTCTCTTTTAGATTAACAGCCACACAAACTTTACAGCCATGGGGTCTCCGCATTTCCTCCTTGTAACCTTTCCAGCGCAAGGCCACATCAACCCAGCTCTTCAATTCGCAAAACGAATGATACGCACGGGAGCAGAAGTCTCCTTCGCCACCAGCGTATCGGCCCACCGGCGCATGGCTAAAAGGCCAAACCTTGAAGGCTTACAGTTTGTCCCCTTCTCTGATGGCTATGATGATGGGTTTAAATCCAGTGATGATATTCAACAATACATGTCCGAGATCAAGCGTCGAGGATCAGAGACTCTCAGAGAGATTGTTGTCCGGAACTCGGATGAAGGCCGCCCTTTTACTTGTATAGTTCACACCCTACTGGTTCCTTGGGCTGCTGAGGTGGCACGTGGCCTAGTGGTTCCATATGCCCTTCTTTGGAATGAGCCCGCCACTGTTTTAGATATTTATTACTATTACTTCAATGGTTATGGTGATGCGTTTAGAAACATTAGCAATGAGCCTACATGCTCCATTGAGTTACCAGCACTGCCGCTTCTCTCTAGTCGTGACCTTCCCTCTTTTTTGGTGAATTCAAATGCGTATACGTTTTTTCTTCCGATGCTTCAAGAGCAGCTGGAGGCACTCAACCAAGAAACAAACCCAAAAGTACTGGTGAACTCCTTTGATGCATTAGAGACCGAGGCCTTGAAAGCTGTGGATAAACTTCACTTGATTGGAATTGGTCCCTTAGTTCCATCTGCATATTTGAATTCAAAAGATCCATCTGATACTTCTTTTGGAGGTGACTTGTTCCAAGGTTCAGACGACTATATGGAATGGTTGAACTCCAAGCCCAAATCAACAGTTGTAAACGTATCATTTGGGAGTATATCAGTTTTGTCAAAGACGCAAAAGGAGGAGATTGCACGAGGTTTGCTAGATTGTGGCCAGCCTTTCTTGTGGGTCATAAGAGCACCAGAAAATGGAGAAGAAGTGAAAGAAGAAGACAAGCTGAGTTGCAGAGAAGAACTGGAGAAGAAAGGGATGATAGTACCATGGTGTTCTCAGATAGAGGTTTTGACACATCCATCGTTGGGTTGCTTTGTATCACATTGCGGGTGGAATTCAACCTTAGAGAGCTTGGTTTCTGGGGTTCCAGTAGTAGCATTTCCCCAATGGGCAGATCAAGGGACCAACGCAAAGCTGATCGAAGACATATGGAAGATAGGAATTAGGGTGATAGTGAATGAAGAAGGAATAGTCGAAAGTGATGAGATCAAACGCTGCTTGGAAATTGCTATGAGAGGTGGAGTAAAGGGGGAAGAAATGAAAAGGAATGCTGAGAAATGGAAGAATTTGGCCAGGGAAGCTGTGAAGGATGGTGGATCATCGGACATGAATCTCAAGGGTTTTGTGGATGAGGTTGGACAAGGCTGTAACGAGTCCATTGGTTCATGAAACATTGTTGTTTTGCTGGAAAGGTCTATAGACAACTGGTTTGGCTTCGCTTTTATTTTTTTATCTTTTCCTTTTGTTGTATCTGTGATTCGATTCGCAGGACGTGACCAGTGGTCCTCTTCCTTAGGTCTATTCCTCTCTATTATTGTTTTTGAAATTGAGGGGAAAAAATGAATATTAATTTATACATTTAGACTATAATTCACGTGCATTCAAGAGGACACGACAGGTCTTGTCGCAGGCCCATCGATGGTATTTTTGGTCCTACAATTTACTCTATTTGATGAAACTATAGATCCTTATGAGATCATCACCTTATGCAGAAGCAGCACTAATGATCTTAGAGTGAACGAATGATGCCTTACTATGCAAAGTTTTTCCATCAAAAAATACGGTGAGGTTAAACTCTCTTGTTTCCATCAGCTGCATTGAAATTCTGTAGATTTAGTTAGATCTATGTGAGCAAGTTTGTTGGACAGCATAGGATTTCTCCCTGTGTTGAAAATATTAACCTGACTTAAAGTGAAATTAAAAGAATTTTAGGAATTTGAGAGATATTTGGAATTATTATTTATTTAAAAAATTTTCTTTTTATGTTATTTGATGTTAGGATAAAGTCCTTAAAAGTATAACATAATTTGATAAATTTGAAATTTATTATTCTTTTAATGATATTCCAATTTCATTTTTATCTATTCTTTTTTCATATATTGTCTTATGAGCATTTTGGCCGAACATTTTTTGCATTGTACATGACTTAGGTGTCTTAAGAGTTGCATGAAAGATCCAAATAATAAGATCCTTGCAAGTAAATGATTTGTTTATAGTTTGTTCGTGGACATAGCCAATCCGTTTGAGGTTATAGTGTACTACCTCTTAATTTTAGGGATGGTTGATCTTAGCCATCACAATGAGGTTCTCATGGTCAGTACGTTAGTGTATACAATTACTCATTAGAATAGGGCCTATGGTGAGTCATGACATAATGCTATAGAGTAGTCATGATTTCACCAAACTACAATATTATATTGTCTCCCAACCTTGAGAGAATATTGAGTTTGTGTAAAAATTCACAATCACTTTGACCTATAAGTAAGATTCTAAAGTGATAATATATTTCCTATAGATTAGGTCATTGTTTGATTGAAGTATAAAGTAATAGGTATTTTTAATAAAGGCACAATGATATCTCATGGACTTTTTTGTAGTGTCCCCTTCAGTGATCCTAAGGAAGTGTATTCAAGTAAACTATGACCATAGTAGTTCCTTAATTGGAACTTGACATAAGCTCCTTGTAAGCTAGGATATGTTAATTAGTTGATCACACAATAGGCAGATTTGTAACTCAGGGATTGTTAAGGTCATCTTGAGAGACTGGTAGCATTTATCCTATTACATTACAAACATCAGTTCATGAGAAGATTATTTACAATGGATAGCAGGTCATGGATCCAAACACCTTATATCTCATTGTTATTTACATAAAGTACTAGACTGGAGTTGATTCTCTATAGTAGGATGTTGAGTCAACTTTCAACTAGTATTGTTGTATAGGTCCTAATGGACCCCATTCGAGCTCATATTCCTTGATGGTATAGTTTTATGAGGGTTAAATTGGTTCTTGATTCACTTATGAACACAAAAGTGTTTTGGTAAATAAGCAAGATTGCACAAGAGTTAGTGAACAAAAACTATTAATTGGGCTAATTGATTAATTAGTAACCTATAAGGTTAATTAATCAATTAAAAGCCTTTTAAGTTAGATTAAGTGACTAAGCCCAAGGTGGGCTTAAGTCACTTAAGCCTATGGAAGCATATAAATACCCCTTTAAGGGTTAAGACTTCAACTCTTGCTCTTCCATTCACTCATTCTCCTATACATTCCAAAGAGAGATCCATAGCCTCCACCCTTTCAGATCTCTAACATTTGAGTGTCAAGATTCAAGTACTCATCAGGTGAAAGATTATTGGGGTTTTTAGACCATCTTTGTTTCTACAACAATCTTCATTGATAAGAATCGATCTAGGAATGCCTAAATCATTGGTAAGGACATTTAATCCTCAAATACAAGATCCTATAAAGTTTTTCATATTTGTTTTCCTTCCCTTACTAAGATATAGTAGCTCGAGGGAAAGTTGCATGCACCTAATGAGGCTAGGGTTAGGGAATAAAGTAATACGAGATGCCCAATATTTAGGAGTCCTTGTTCAATTAGAATTAGATCTATAGTTTGACATGATTTTAGATTCATTAATGAGTTGAATAAAATAAAATATTATTTTAGTAAAAATAATCGTCAATACCTATAAATGTGTAGATTCCAACATGTGATATTAGAGTCATAAAATAAATAAATGTGCAAGGCTAGAAGATCAAAGCTATAATACTAAGGAGTTGCTAGAATATCAAGCTACAATTTTTATTAGTTAAATTACGGATGCAAATAATAACTAAATTCAATTTCAATTCCCAATTTGACTTATAAGAATTTCAACAATTGATGTATTAAGATGTGTGTATTTTTTATATCTTAAAATTTATATAACCTAATAATAACTACAACAATGTTTGCTAATCTGAAGACACCATCAAAGGAGCATAAATACTTATTTGAAGATTCTCTAAAGAAAGATAAAAAAAACACCCTATGCAATATTCAAAGCAATAGAGGAACACCAGAACCTAACCAATAACTAACAAGGGTTAGTAATCTAATTGATAGCATAATAGTTGCCCAATTCTCCTAGTTCTAATGGCATTTTATTGTAAGTCAACCATTTATCCAGAATACAATTATTGATTCATTTTCCATTAGTATCTCTAATGATTGGAATTAGAGGTTTTATTTTATGTTTAATCATTTTGTTTAAGAGGATCCTTAAATCAATGCTAGGGAAATTCCATAGGTTTCAATCTAACCATTGGGTATTAGTGGTTTGCTTTCAAGGAGGGATTGATTCCTGACAACCCTACTAATAAAGGGCTTAATAGTAACAAAAAAAATAAATAATAAAATACACATGTCATACTCCCAAAAAAAAATTATACAAAGTTGATGATCACGTCAAAAGAATGAAGTTGCAAATAGGAAGAAGTAAATTCGAGTATATCCACATGAATGACTCGAAATCAATCTCAGATTATTTTGATAAGGTGTAGATAATTGGAAACCATATGTTAGAAGTTTGATGATAAAAGAATAGTAAATAAAGTTATGCGATATTTAATGTAAAATTTGAATATGTGGTTGTTACGATTGAAGAAGAAAAGTACAATTGTAAATATAGTAAGAAGTTTGGGATATCATGGTTGTTATTCATAACAATATTTCTATTGAGAAATATATATATATATATATATATTCCAAATTTGAGAGTATAGGAATGAAAAAAGATGAAAGTTTCTCTAAATTTTGTATTAAACTAAGTTATTCAAGCTTTAATCTAGGTAAAAGGACCCTAGAATCTAAGGTAGTAAGAAAAATATTGAGATCTCTCCTTTCAAGATTTAGGCTTAAGGTTATCACTAAAGAAACAAAAAACAAGAATGTAAATATCTTGAGAGTGGATGAGCTAGTCAAATCCTTCTATCTTCAAAGAAGTCAAAAGATCTAAAAGCTTCTATGGAAGATTAAAATAAATAAAGGCTCATGATTAAAGGTGCAAATCCTTACTAAAATCTAAATATCAATGTTTATTAGGAAATTTAAATCTTCTATGAAACTTTAAAAGAAATCTAACAAAAAATTAACTTCAAGAAAAAGAAAGGAAATATCACTAAGAATAAAGGGAAATAGAAACCATCATCCTAATCCAATTTCTATGATGATAGTACAAAAAAGCACTTTTTTTTTTACTACTCTAGTCCCAAAATAAACAAGAAAGTAATGGAAGCGACTTAATGCGATTCAAAGTTTAATGGGAATAAATCAAATGACTCTAATGAGAGTAATAAAAACTCAAATTTTGTTGTTTTTATAGTTTTTCTTAAAGTAGCTAAATTAGAAATTAAAAAAAAATGAATCTTGTAAGGAATATGAAAATTCTTTTGAATAAAATAAAGAGCAAGAACCTAAAAATTTATAAGATACTTATAATTTTCTATAGAATTAAAGCTTCAAAATGAAATGTGTAAATGTGAAAAAAAAAATGACTAAAACAATTTTTAATATTGAATTTTTGAATGCTAAAATTCATGAAATGCATGGTATTCTAGATTCTTGTAATTATAAAAATAACAGTTTGTGCAACAATGTTATGGCTATGAAATCTAAAAAATTTAGTTTGCTTGATGAGATAAAATTTATAAAGTTTACAGATTGCAATGAACTTAATAAAAATGATGCAATGATTCCTAAGGAAGCATTTTGGAGATGACCTATGTAAAAAGGAAAAAGGTCTATTTGGTTACTTGGATGCCTTAGGCTCTACAAAATGTCGTATGTTGTTGGACTATAAGCTAATTTGATTAATATTATCCAAATTTATGATAACATGTTTGGTGCAATGTTCTCCTAGGACAAATGCGAAATCTAGGATGAGTGAGGGAAGTGTTTTCTTACTAGATTAAGTATAGTGCTGGGACACTCAAATTACTCCATTCCTTAGTTGTGGATTGTATAGCTCTCTAGATCTAACACAGTGGAAACATGGCATTCAAAAACCATAAGAGGACCTAGATCTAAAGAATATAGAAACCATACTTGTGATATGGATGTTCTCAGATTGATTTCAATTTGTAGAAGATATTGATGAAGATTCTAAAACCATAGAAAGCATTGTAGAGCTCATCTACCTAGTGTTCTTCCACTGAATCTCTCCTCACACAAATTTAGGTATGAGAAAAGTATAGAATTTTCTTTATAATATGGCTAGGGTTTCTATCTAGTGGCTTTCTAGAAGACCAAATGGCAAAAATATTTAACCCTAAACCTCTAAGGGGGTTTATATAAGGCTTTCTATGGGCTTAAGTGATTTAAGCCAAATTAAGCTTGGTTCATCTAATCCAACCCACATGAGTCCTAATTAATTAATTAGTTCTATTGGGCTCCAATTAATTAATTAGTCAATCCAAAAAGTCAATTCATAAGATTTAGTGCAACCTTGTATTTTTACCCAAATCCCTTAAATAAAAATGTGCCTCCATGAATGAGAAACTCGAGCGAGGACCACTATGACCTATGAGAAAATACTCACTCCCTTAGAATCCAATTTTGAAGTCGATTTAACATTCCACTAAAAAAAAGTCAACTATACTCTAGCATCTTATGAAATTACAATAAGGTGAAGCTCAGGTCTGTGACCTACTATCCACTACAAGCAAACTTTCTATGAACTAATGTCTGTAATCTAACAAGGTAGTGCTATCAACCTATCAAGATTAGCTTTACAATCCTTGAGTTACAGATCCACTTATTATGTGATCAATTGATATACTCAAACTCTAAAGAGTATATGTCAAATTCCACTAAAGGAATTGCTATGATCATAGTCTTCTTGATCACATGTCCTTCAGATCATCGAATAAGACATACTATCTCAATCCCAAGAGATTTCATAGTACTTCTATTGAGAATATTTATTGCCACTAGTCTCCATCAATAGTGACTCAATCCATAGGGATATATGACCATATTAAGGTCTCACTCATAGGTTAAAGTCTTCTATTGATTTTGACACAAGCTCAATATCCTCTCAAAGTTGAAAGTCTATGTATAGCTTGGTGAATCATGACAACCAATAGCCTTACATCATCATTCATCATAGGTCCCATCCATTATGTAATCGTATACACTAGTGCATTCACCATTTGAAACTCATCCCAATGGATAAAACAAGTCATCTCTCTAATTAGGAGATAGTGTACTATAGTCTCTATTGAGTTGCCTAAATCCATGAATCGACTGTGAATAACTTATTATCTTATGAGGAACCCATGACTAGGTAAATAAATAAATTAATTAATCTAAAACTATTACATCATGTCATGCTTTTGAGGGCTTTATTCCAACATATAAATAGTTAGTGTACCATTTAGTTCTAGTCCTTCGGTATATTGAAACAATGCTTAGTTAGATTCAATTAAGTTATAGTCTACAAAAGGTTAAGACACATTAACAATTAGACTTTAATCACCATGGAAAATAGAAATCTTACTAGAGGTGTCCCTAAGCTAAGTGAACCTAATAATCCCATTTTTTGAAGAGTGTCTCAAAGTAAAACAAGTTAGAAGGCCTTACAAAAAAATTAATGAACTCAATACTAATAAACCACCAAATTTGATTCACAAGGACCTTATGGCTCCTATAAAGACAATGAACATGGAAGGTAAGAGGTATGTCGTAGTTAGGTTGATGACTTCTCTTAGTATAATCTTTTTTTCGCATTTCTAAGAGAAAAGTCAAAAGCCTTTGATCATTTTAGATTAGGGACACTAAGACTTTATCAAGTAAATTCTCTAATGGTGATCATAGGGTAGCATAGGTGTCAAATGTATCCCTAATATGTTTTAAGGGCTAATGGGAGATTATTAGAATAAAACCCTAAAAAGTATGACATGATGTAACAATAAAGGATTTTATTATCTATAATATGATTCTAACTTCCTTTTTTATTTATCCTATTCATGCATTACATTATTAGAGCATTCAGGTTTGACATATCTTGCAATGCATATGACCTAGGTGCATTAGGAGTTGCATAGATGATCCAAGTCATAGGTTCCTTGGAAATAAATGAGTTATTCACAACTAGTTCATAACCTTATGCAATTCATTTAAGGTTGTAGTGTACTAATTCCTAATTGGAGGGATGACTTTTCTTAGTCATCAAAATGGTTTGCCCATGGTGAGTACACTAGTGTTTATGATTACACATTGGACAGGACCTATGGTGAGTCATGATATTGGCTATTAATTGGTCATGACCTCACCAATCTACTATATTGTTGAGCTCTCAACCTTGAGAGGGTACTAAGCTTGTACTAAAGTCTTCAATGACTTTTAACTAAGGGTGAAACCTTAAGGTTGCCATGTATTCTCTATAAATTAGGTCACTGTTGATAAAAGTTGGTGGCACAAGTATATTCAAGATAGGCATCATGATATTTCATAGGTTTGAAATAATTTGTCTTTTTAGGTGATCCTAAGGATTTATGATTAAAAAATCCATGGCCATAATGATTCCTTAATTGGAATTTGACATATGCTCTTAAAGAGTTACAATATGTTAGTTGATCACATAATAAGAGAATTTAAGATTGAAGAATTGTAAAGGTATATTGGAAGGTTGATAACATTCATCTCCTTAGATTGCAAACACTAGTTCATAGGGAGTCTATATACGATGGATAGTAGGTCACAAACCTAAAATTAGTATTCTGTTATAATATCGTAGAATATAAAAAAGCAATTGACTCTTTATAGTGGGATGTTAATTCACTTTCATAATTGAATTTTAAGGAAGCCAATATTTTCCTATGGGTCTCAATGATTCCTACTCAAGCTCATATTCCATGCTAGCATGGTTTTTAAGGGATTTGTGGATTCTATATTCATTGGTGTGCATGAGGGCATTTGGTCAAACATGCAAGGCTGCACAAAAGCTTATGAATTATCTTTGTGGATTGAGCTAATTGGCTAGTTGTAGTCTAATAGGGTTAATTGATTAGGACTCAAGAGTGATTCAAGCCTAAGATGGACTTAAGTCACTTAAACCCACATGTTAGCCTATATAAACCCCCTTAGAGGTTTAATATTTGTAGTATTTCCATTCACTTTTACACAAAAAGTAACCCTAGCCTCCACCCTCAAGAGTGGATTCCACCTCTTCATGTGCCAAAATCCAGAAAAGTCTTATCGAGTGGAAAATCTACTAGTCTATGAGATCCACATTGACTCTTCACTAAGTAGATTTGACCTAAGAACATCCAAGTCATAGATAAAACACTCTTTTTCTCTATATCTAAGTTTAAATGTATACTATGCTTCTATTTTATATTTAGAGAGCCCTTAGGATAGTTTGCATGCACCCTAATGGTCTAGGGATAGGAATAGAGATATCTAGGTATTTCCAACAAATTACATCAAAGTAATTATAACATATCATAGGGAGGTTAATATGGCATGTAAAATCAATTGATTTTGTCTCATCTAGAAAACATGAGCAAGGTTAGGATTAAAGGAAACATTGGTTACAATAATAGAAGGATGAAATGGTAAGGAGTCATATATCAAGGTAACTATTGGCCTAAAAATATAACTTTGATCTAAATGTTCCTATATCAAACTCCAAACAAAAATAAAATAAAAAAATAAAAATGGTGTAGGTCTTGAAAATTAACCTCGTGATCTTCTACTTCATAACTTTCTCCCAAACCTTGGCATGTGAGAACAGTGTAATCTTCTCCATAGAAATGAAGACTAGGGTTCTCTCTTCTTTTTGGAAAATAGAATGACTTATATTATATAAGTCCTAATCCCTAAGGGGATATAGACCTACCTATGGGCTTAAATAAGTTAAGCTCATCCTATGCTTAGGTCACTCAATCTAGTTTGCTAGGCCCTAATTAATTAATTAGCTATATTAGGCTCCAATTAATTAATTAGCTTAATTTAGAAAGACCATTGATAAACTCCTATGCAACCTTATGGTTTTACTAAAATCCCTTTATGCACACTTGTGAATAAAAATAAAAATAAAAACTCATTTATTCCTCAAATGATGTGCCACCAAGGAATGTGAGCTTCTGTGAGATCACTAGGAACTATAGGAGATTATTGATTCCCTTATAATTTAATTTTGAAGTTTTACTCAACATCCTTCTCAAGATAGTCAATCGCACTCTAGTATTCTTCAATATGAAATCAAGATATGAAGCTCACTCCATGACCTATTAATCAATTGTATAAAAACTTCCTATAAATTGGTATCCATAATCCGATGAGATAAATACTATCAACCTCTCAATATTAGCTCTCCAATCCTTGAGTTTTAGATTCTCCTATTTTTTAATAAACTTAATTACATACTTCAACTCTCTACGAGCATATGTCAAATTCCACATAAGGAATTTCTATGGTCATAATTTACATGATTACTAGTCATTAGGATCACCCAATGGGATACACTTAATCCCATAAGATATCATGGTGTCTATCTTGAAAATATCTTTTGTCATCTGCCTTAATTAGTGGTGACTCAATCCATAAATAATATACAACCACCTTCAGATCTTACACATAAGTCAAAGCCACTATAAATTTCAATACTAGCTTAATTCTCTCAAGGTTGGGAGCCTATGCAACATAGCTAGTATCTTGATGAATCATGACTACCTTATAACTAATGTCGCAATTCATTGTAAATCTTATCCAATGTGTAATCATACATGGTAGCACACTCACTGTGGGAAAACTATCCTAATGATTCCTCTTATTTTTATTTATAGGCTCCAATTTTTATGGATTAACTCCAAATTTTTTGGGTAAGTAAAATTTTGGTTGAAGCCCTAGTTTTTATGTAATGTTGATCCTCAATTTTTGTGGATATATATATATATATATATATATATATATATATATATATATATATATATATATATATTGTATAACCAACATTTTAGTCGAAGCTCCCATAATATATATATATATATATATATAATAGAAATATAAATTTAAAAATAAAACATTTTAAAAATCGTACCTATATCATCATTCTTATTGTATCATCAAATACATCTAAAATGGATATTTATGTGTAAGATATGTTTTAAAGTTTTACATATTATTGATTTACTACTCGATAATACAAATTTATTATACATATATTATTTAAAAGTAACAATTTGAACATTTGTATTATATCTTGTTTTATCAATTTTTTTTCTCAAAAATTCTTTGGTTGGTATTATTTATATATTCATAAAATCTAACTATAATATATCGATGAAAACCTATAATTTCATCTTGCTCATGAAAGAAAAAATATATATATGAGACTTGACAACATCTTGAACATATGTATTATTTCTTATTTTATTAATTATTTTTCTAAACTTTCTTGGATCGATATATCTTAATATATCCATAAAATCCAAACTTCTAGGAGATGATTTCTAGATACCTGGAATAAACTTGCAAATTCAAAATATTGAATCAAATAAGAGAATTAATGGAATATGAATACAACACCCAGCCTTAGGGATGGCAATGGGGCGGATTTTTTCGGGTACCCGCCCCGCCCCTAATGGGACAGGGTTAAATTTTATTAAACGGGTTTGGGAATGGTTTAAAAAACCCAGAGCAAGTTCGAGTATTGCCCAACCCCGCCCCGCCCTGGTTATATATAAAATTAATCCGGCTTGGGTATTCCTTGATTCCTCGTCCGAACACACTTTTGCCCTTTAACTCTTCCACCGTTCTGGGTATGGTAGCTTCCTGTCGCCGGAAACCAAAGAGCACTAGCTCTTCTCCACTTCCAAGACTCACCGGAGAGGACACGAAGAGAAGAACCGAAAAGGGAAGCTGGCCCAGAGATCGTCGTCGTTCCACTCCGGTATTCCAATGACTATGGCCCCGCAGGCAGAGCTTTGTCGTCCGAAGACCTTGTCGGACCTGCCTGTAGGAGTGTCTCTGGCCAAAACAACTTTCCTCGAAAACAAAAAGCAGCTAACAAAAGAACAACAAAAGTTTGTTTTTTTTTTTATTTTTTATTTTCTTGATTCCCAAACAACTCTACTACTCATCTCAATTGCCCATGCCAATGTGATTAATGGTAGCATTTCTGATATTTCCCTCACTCTGCGAGCATATCCCGTTGATTTCAAGTCCTGACATGTAGTTCCTCACTTCAATCTTGATCATGTCTTGTACCATAAGGAAAAAGTCTGTACTGATTACTACTCAAAAAGTGCTATTTGATAGCCTATAATTAATCCTTTTAAACACTTTTGAGTAGTAGTTTAGGTCTTTTAACTCAATTGGCATGTTAAGGATCCTTTAAAGCAATTTTGATCACTTTGTGTAAGTTTTGGTGTTTTTGTTAGTATTTTTGATCACCAAAGCAAGTCAAGACTGAGGAGAGCTATGAGGAATCTTGGGCAAAGCTTAGAATTCACTTTCCAAGAGTGAATCCGGATTGCAAGGAGAAAAAAGCAAAGAGAATCTGCCAGAAAGCATATTCTTGATGACAGTCGTAGCAGCCACTTTTGGAGCACTTTCTGAAGTCCAAATGATGCATGCTATATACCATTTCAAAGCTCAGGAAGTCAACAATCCAATGCTTCAAACGGTGTGCAATTTGAAGTTGAAACGAAGAAGTTTCAGCCATTACAAGTCAATCACTCCGAGCTGAAGGAAGCATTTTGCAAAGTGTTGCGAAATCACCCTTTTGTTGCGAAGTGATTTCGCAGCATTTTTGTACAGTAAGGTGTTTCTCCTTCTGACGATGCACGAACCATGCCGCGAGAAGGGAGCTGGGAACCTCAAGGTAGAAGCCAACTTCGCAGCCCTATGAAGATAGCTTGGTGTTGTGAAAATATTTCGCAGCCCTATTGAGTGTCTGCGAAATCTCGCAGACACCATTTTTCTCCTGCGAAATGGTTCCTGAAGCCTCCTGATATTTGCTACCGACATTGGGAGATATTTTCCATTAGATTTTTGTTGTCTAAATCCCAAAATACTCCTTGTAAACCACCAATTACAAGATTCCTTAGTTTTTAAGTTAGTAAAAAGACTAAATATCTATGTAATAATTAGTTTTATATTATGTTCATATATATACCTCTCGGGAGGCTATTCTCAGGGAGGAGTTCCTTCTGTAAACGTTTGGGTAAGCAAGTAAAGTCTATTGTCTTTCTACTGCCTTACCTTCTCACTTTGTATTTTCATTTTATTTCTAAGTTATGAATTCTCTGAGGAGTTTTCCCCAGAGAATGAGTAACTAAACCTCTAATTCCTTGGAGCTAAGGTTGCCGGGGAAGGTTCCAAGTGTAAGGATGCAAAGCTTTGTGGTTTTAGCTATTAATGAAGAGGAAGTGAAATCCTTTAGTGATTTCTATGTTTTTAGTTAACTTAAAACACCTTAGAGTCACCTAGGCCAACACTTGGTAAGGCAAGTGATTTCCAACCATGGAAATGCACTAGTTTACCCCTTGCGAGCCTCTGGGAGGTGACTTTAGGGTAGGATTTTCTAGAATAGCCAACACTTGGTAAGCTTTTGGACTCCTAGGAGACATCCATTAGTTATCTCTTGCGAGCTTTTGACGGGTAATCCAAGGTTAAAGATCACCTTGAATGGTTAAGGCTTAGTGAGAGGCTTAAACCATTGCAAGTTGCATCAGTGAAAGAATTAAAGTGAAATCTAATTGAAGGAGTCTCTGTACAACACCGGTTAGAGAATTGACTATGTGTTGAATCTCTAACGCGAGGAAATGAACCATCTGACCGGAGTTATGTCTTTTGCATGAGAAACCACTCCAGTGAACCTAACTCTCCAGGGAATGCTTTTCTTCCTAAATTATTCCAAACTTCTGTTATGATAGTTAGTTTAAGTCTCAACCTTTACCAATCAAAGTTTGTGTTTTACTTCTTAAGCTAACCATGAAATGAAACAAAACCAATTCACTTGGAATTGGTATCATTGAGAGCTTGTCAATCTTTCCCAGTGGACGATCCTAGAGCCACTATACTATAGTAGTTTTTTCTTTGCTACCCTAGTATATGGTGTTATAGGTTACAAATTTTGTTGATTAATCCCTCAATCAAGGAGCACCAGCTGGACACGAATCAGCTGAGACACCAATTGGGCACGAATCAAATGGCACCGTTGCCGGGGAATGAGTGTCAAGTTTATAGTGATACCATTTTTTGAGCACTTGTGATTTTCATCACAAGTTGGTAAAGTTTCTTTCACTTTACTAATTTTCATTCTTTCTTTGTTTATTCATAATCTAAGTTTATCTTTTAAAATTTAGCCTAGTTTAATTTTGTTATTGTAGCTCTGTTTTTCTTGTTGTCCTCTGTTTTTATTTAAGTTGCAGGTAGATACTAGTTGTGTATGCCCAAGTGGATACGAGACATTGGAGGTAGGCTTGTTAAGTGTGATACACCTCAGAGAAGAGAATTGGAAGTGATCTTGAATATCATGGAAGCTACACCTGAAGATCAGCATAGTCACCAAGGTCGTCAAGACAATCTCAATGAATTCAGATCAATGAGGGACCGCATGCATCCACCTCGTATGAGTGCACCATCATGTATAGTGCCCCCTACAGAGCAGCTAGTGATCAGACCATATCTTGTTCCACTTCTACCAACTTTCCATGGGATGGAAAGTGAGAATCTGTATGCACACATCAAGGAATTTGAAGATGTTTGTAATACATTTCAAGAGGGGGGAGCTTCAATTGACTTGATGAGGCTTAAGTTATTTCCTTTTACTTTAAAGGATAAGGCCAAAATTTGGCTTAATTCTTTAAGGTCAAGGAGTATCCGCTCTTGGACTGATTTACAAGCTGAGTTCCTCAAGAAATTTTTTCCTACTCATAGAACAAATGGCTTGAAAAGGCAAATTTCAAATTTCTCAGCTAAAGAGAATGAGAAATTCTATGAGTGTTGGGAAAGATACATGGAAGCTATAAATGCTTGTCCTCACCATGGCTTTGATACTTGGCTATTGGTGAGCTATTTTTATGATGGTATGTCCTCCTCAATGAAGCAACTCCTCGAGACAATGTGTGGAGGAGATTTCATGAGCAAAAATCCAGAGGAAGCTATGGATTTCTTGAGCTATGTAGCCGATGTTTCAAGGGGATGGGATGAACCAACTAAAGGAGAAGTGGGAAAGATGAAGTCTCAGTTGAATGCTTACAATGCAAAGGCTGGGATGTATACCTTGAAAGAAAATGATGACATGAAAGCAAAGTTGGCAGCTATGACAAGAAGATTGGAGGAGCTGGAGCTGAAAAGAATACATGAAGTGCAAGCTGTTGCTGAAACACCAGTGCAAGTGAAGCTGTGTCCCAATTGTCAATCATTTGAACATTTGGTGGAGGAATGCCCTGCAATTCCAACTGAAAGGGAGATGTTTAGAGATCAAGCAAATGCTGTTGGACAATTTAGGCCCAATAACAATGCTCCTTATGGAAATACCTACAACTCAAGTTGGAGGAATCATCCAAATTTCTCATGGAAGGCCAGAGCAACTCAATACCAACAGCCGGATCCACCATCTCAGCAATCTTCAAGTATTGAACAAGCAATAGCCAATCTCAGCAAGGTAATGGGAGATTTTATTGAAAAGCAAGAAGCCACCAATGCTCGAGTCGATCAAAAAATTGATAGAGTGGAGAGTATGTTGAATAAAAGGATGGATGAAATGCAAAATGATATGAACCAAAAATTTGATAACATCCAATATTCAATTTCAAGGCTTACAAATTTGAATACACTGCAAGAAAAGGGAAGATTTCCTTCTCAACCTCACCAAAATCCCAAAGGTGTCCATGAAGTGGAAAGCCAAGAGGGAGAATCATCACAGGTGAAAGATGTCAAAGCCTTGATCACTCTAAGGAGTGGTAAAAAAATTGAGCAGCCAACACCCAAGCCACATGTTGAGAAAGAAGAAGAGATAAAGAAAGGGAAGGAAATGGAAAATAAAGAGAGTGAGATCAGTGAAGAAAAGAAGGAATCTGATTCAACAAGGAATGCAATTCCAGAGAAGGAGCTTCTGAAGGAAGAAATGCTGAAGAAATCAACTTCTCCACCTTTTCCTCAAGCATTACATGGGAAAAAGGGGATTAGAAATGCAGCTGAAATCCTTGAAGTCTTGAGGCAAGTGAAAGTTAATATTCCACTGCTGGATATGATCAAACAAGTTCCAACGTATGCAAAATTCCTAAAGGACTTGTGTACTATCAAGAGAGAGTTGACTGTAAACAAGAAAGCCTTCTTGACTGAGCAAGTAAGTGCAATCTTACAATGCAAGTCTCCTTTGAAGTACAAAGACCCTGGAAGTCCTACCATTTCAGTCATGATTGGAGGAAAGGTAGTGGAGAAAGCCTTGCTAGACTTGGGAGCAAGTGTGAATTTGCTTCCATATTCTGTCTACAAGCAATTGGGACTTGGAGAGTTGAAGCCAACAGCAATCACTCTATCTCTGGCAGATAGATCAGTGAAAATTCCAAGAGGGGTAATTGAGGATGTATTGGTTCAAGTAGATAATTTCTACTATCCAGTAGATTTTATTGTTCTTGATACAGATCTTACTGTAAAGGAAGCTAATTTAGTTCCTATCATCCTTGGAAGGCCATTTCTTGCTACTTCAAATGCAATCATCAATTGTAGAAATGGGCTTATGCAACTCACTTTTGGTAACATGACACTGGATCTCAATATTTTCTATATGTCTAAAAAGAAAATCACTCAGGAAGAAGAAGAAGATCCAGAAGAGCTATGTATTATTGATACTTTGGTAGAGGAGCACTGTAATCAAAATATGCAAGACAAGTTGAATGAAAGTCTTGAGGATATTGAGGAAGGTTTTTCTGAATCTCCTATTGGGCTTGCTACTCTACAAAGTTGGAAAAAGATAGAAGGAATTCTACCTTTGTTCAATGAGGAAGAGGAGACAGCTGTTGAAAAAGAAATTCCAAAACTCAATCTGAAGCCTTTACCTGTGGAGCTGAAATATACATATCTTGAAGAAAATAATCAATGTCCTGTTGTAATATCTTCATCTCTGACCAATCATCAAGAGAGGTGTTTAATGGAAGTTCTCAAGAGGTGTAAGAAGGCAATAGGATGGCAAATATCTGATTTGAAAGGCATTAGTCCTTTAGTTTGTACTCATCATATATATATGGAGGAGGAAGCAAAGCCAATTCGTCAATTTCAAAGAAGGTTGAATCCTCATCTACAAGAGGTGGTGCGGGCTGAGGTGCTGAAGCTACTTCAAGCAGGAATCATTTACCCTATATCTGATAGCCCTTGGGTGAGTCCTACTCAAGTGGTACCAAAGAAGTCAGGGATCACAGTGATTCAAAATGAAAAAGGGGAAGAAATTACTACACGCCTCACTTCAGGTTGGAGGGTGTGTATTGATTATAGAAAGCTGAATGCTGTCACCAGGAAGGATCATTTTCCATTGCCATTTATTGATCAAGTGCTGGAGAGAGTCTCTGGACATCCATTCTATTGTTTCTTGGATGGGTATTCAGGGTATTTTCAGATTGAAATTGATTTGGCAGATCAGGAAAAGACCACTTTTACATGTCCATTTGGAACATATGCTTATAGAAGAATGTCTTTTGGTTTATGCAATGCACCTGCTACATTTCAAAGATGCATGTTGAGTATTTTCAGTGATATGGTGGAGCGAATTATGGAGGTTTTCATGGATGACATCACCGTATATGGAGGTACATTTGAGGAATGCTTGGTTAATTTGGAAGCAGTTCTTCATAGATGCATTGAAAAAGATCTGGTGCTGAACTGGGAAAAATGCCATTTTATGGTACGTCAAGGAATTGTCCTTGGCCATATCATCTCTGAAAAAGGCATTGAAGTTGATAAAGCAAAGGTGGAGCTTATTGCCAAATTACCATCTCCAACAACTGTGAAAGGAGTAAGGCAGTTCCTTGGCCATGCAGGGTACTATAGGAGGTTTATAAAAGGTTTTTCAAGTCTTTCAAAACCTCTTTGTGAGTTGTTAGCTAAGGATGCTAAGTTTATATGGGATGAAAGGTGTCAGCATAGCTTTGATCAACTGAAGAAATTTTTAACAACAACTCCAATAGTGAGAGCCCCTAATTGGCAATTACCTTTTGAATTGATGTGTGATGCCAGTGACTTTGCTATAGGAGCTGTGCTTGGCCAAAGAGAAGATGGGAAGCCCTATGTAATTTACTATGCAAGTAAAACACTAAATGAAGCTCAGAGGAACTACACAACTACAGAGAAAGAATTATTAGCTGTGGTATTTGCTTTGGACAAATTTCGAGCTTATTTAGTGGGGTCTTTCATCATTGTCTTCACTGACCATTCAGCCTTGAAGTATTTATTGACCAAGCAAGATGCAAAAGCAAGGTTGATTAGATGGATTCTTTTGTTACAAGAGTTCGATCTTCAAATCAAAGATAAGAAAGGAGTGGAGAATGTAGTAGCTGACCACTTGTCAAGGTTAGTTATAGCACATAATTCCCATCCCTTGCCTATCAATGATGATTTTCCTGAAGAATCACTCATGTTCCTAGTGAAAACTCCTTGGTATGCTCATATTGCTAATTATTTAGTAACTGGTGAAATTCCAAGTGAGTGGAATGCACAGGACAGGAAGCACTTCTTTGCCAAAATTCATGCTTATTATTGGGAAGAGCCCTTTCTCTTTAAGTATTGTGCAGATCAGATTATTAGGAAGTGTGTCCCTGAAGATGAGCAGCAAGGGATTCTATCTCATTGTCATGAGAATGCATGTGGAGGCCACTTTGCCTCTCAGAAAACAGCCATGAAGGTATTGCAATCAGGGTTTACTTGGCCATCTCTTTTCAAAGATGCCCACATCATGTGTAGAAATTGTGATAGATGTCAAAGGCTTGGAAAGCTAACAAAAAGAAATCAAATGCCTATGAACCCCATTCTGATAGTTGAGTTATTTGATGTATGGGGCATTGACTTCATGGGACCTTTCCCAATGTCTTTTGGTAATTCTTACATCTTGGTGGGGGTAGATTATGTTTCTAAATGGGTTGAGGCAATCCCCTGTAAGCAAAATGATCACAGGGTGGTTCTCAAGTTTCTTAAGGAGAACATTTTCTCAAGATTTGGGGTGCCCAAAGCCATAATCAGTGATGGAGGTGCTCATTTTTGCAACAAACCTTTTGAAGCCTTATTATCCAAGTATGGAGTGAAGCATAAGGTAGCCACACCTTATCATCCTCAGACTTTCGGGCAAGTTGAACTAGCTAACAGGGAAATAAAGAACATCTTGATGAAAGTAGTGAATTCCAACAGAAAAGATTGGTCTATTAGGCTTCACGATTCATTGTGGGCATATAGAACAGCTTATAAGACTATTCTAGGGATGTCTCCCTATCGTCTTGTCTATGGTAAAGCATGTCATCTCCCTGTGGAAGTTGAATACAAAGCTTGGTGGGCAATAAAGAAGCTGAACATGGACTTGATCAAGGCAGGAGAAAAGAGATTTCTAGACCTTAATGAGATGGAGGAATTAAGAAATAATGCTTATATCAATTCCAAAGTTGCAAAACAGAGGATGAAGAAGTGGCATGATCAACTCATCTCCAACAAGGAATTTCAGGAAGGGCAAAGAGTTTTACTGTATGACACAAGACTCCATATCTTTCCTGGGAAGCTCAAGTCGAGGTGGATAGGCCCGTTCATTATTCACCGAGTATGGTCCAATGGAGTGGTGGAATTATTGAATTCCAATGGCAAGGATAGCTTCAAAGTCAATGGATATCGTCTCAAGCCATTCATGGAGCCATTCAAACCAGAAAAGGAGGAGATCAACCTCCTTGAGCCTCAAAAAGCCTAAGAAAAAACGGGTTTGTTGGACGTGGTTTTACCACAGTCCAAAATTTTTGTAAATTTTGTAAATTTTCAAGTTTTTTCCATACATTTGATCTTAGTTTTTGATCTTAAATCATGTTTTTAGGTGTGTTTTAATCGTTTTGAATGATCCCAGGTGGAAGAAATTTCAAGGAGTTTGAAAAGAAAAAAATTGGGTCGAAATCGGAGCCAAAACAGAGCAAAAATAGGGGAAAAACAGAGCTCTGCGAAATTTCGCAGAGTGAAGGAAACTTCTGTGAACTGAGCATTTTGTTGCAAAACCATTCCGCAACACTATAGAAGTCTCTGCGAGGGTATTTCGCAGCTGCGAAAGTGAATTTGGCACACGAGTGCCACTTCGCAGTACAGTAGCATCCATTTGGCAGCTGCGAAACACAGTGCGAAGTGGAAAAGCGTGATTTCGCACCAAAAGTCTCATTCCGCAGGGTATTTCGCAATTGCGAAAGTGGTTTTGGCACACGAGTGCCACTTCGCAGCACAGTAACATCAATTTCGCAGCTGCGAAACTCACTGCGAAGTTGCTGCAAAAATGGCATTTTGCTGCGAAATTGGCGTTTTGTTGCGAAACTTAAACTGACCCTTAGGCTTCCGTTTTTCCTATTTATACCGGTCATTTGAGCTGCGAAAAGGGTTTCAAAAATTAGAGCACCATTCTCGCAGCCTGTTCGTCTTCTTCACCAAGCCACGTCGTCCGAGCCTCCGGTCATCTTCTCCGATCAGCAACGCCGGGCAAAGTTCGATAGCCCGAAATGGCGCGAACACGAGGGGCTAAGGCTTCATCTCCTTCGAACCGCAAGAAGAGTCTGCGAAAGGAGCCAAGCCCAGGTTCTGCTCCAGAGCCTTCGCCGTCAAGGCCAAATCCTCCTCTGGTGAAGCCCGCGCCACCAAAGCCGCCGGCAAGACGATACCTTACCAGGTCAGGCGGTCGGCCATTGCAGAAGAAACCCAGGGTGGAAAGCTCAGAACCCGTCGATTTGACTAAGCAATCTCCAGAGCCTTCCCCAATTCCATCACTGGTTCAAACTCCAATGCCGTCTCCGGTTCCCTCGCCGAGTCCCCCTCCAGTTCCATCGCCGGTACCATCTCCGGCGCCGTAAGAAAAATCTCAAGAGCCTCAAGCGCCACTTCCCGAGTCCCAAATTCAAGCTGAAACAGCTCTGGAAGAAGTAATCCGAAGGCCAATGCTACTTCAACCCCCAATTGAGGGAAACTTGGATTGTAGAACACGACCATTCCATTCCGAGCTATGCTTCGACTTACCGGCATTCAGAGTGAGGCCGGAGCTTGCCCAATCATTCCAGCTGCTGAGGAGGTATCACATGGAGCACTTGCTGACTCCAAGAGACTTTTTCTATCCCCGGATAGCCACGGATTTCTACCAGTCCATGACAACCAAAGAGGTCAGAAATCCAACCTTGATTCATTTCACAATCGATGGGAGACATGGTATATTGGGAGCACGACATATTGCTGAAGCCCTGCAAATTCCTTTTGAGCCAACCCAATTCGATAATTTTAGAGTTTGGGCAAATCCTACTGAGATAGAGATGGTTCGCACCATAATATCTATCCATTGCAGCATTGGACCCAAAGAAGGGGAGTTCTCCTGGAAGCTCTATACAAGATGTCAGAAGGATTCTTCTTTGGGCCTCATCATCTGATCATGGCAGTCCTTCTCTATTTTGAAGAGAATGTTCACAAGAAGAAGCTTCAGAGAGCAGATTGCATTCCCCTCCTCTTCCCAAGGCTGCTATGCCAAATTTTGGAGCAACTGGGATACCCCTCTGAGCCTCAGCTGGAGAGAAAGCGAATATGCCGTGAGTCATTCACTCTTGATAAATGGAATAATATGACGACCTACAAAGTTTATCAGCCTGGGCAGCCTCAACCAGCTGCAAGGAGAGCCTCCCCAAGACATATACCTGAAGGTATAACAGTTGCTGCTCCTGCCAGTCCTAGAGCTCCACCAGCTGCACCTACTTCATCTCAGCCATCCACATCAGCTGAGCCGAGGATGGCCATTCCTAATCTGAATATCGAGAGTTGTGTCGTGCATTGGAGACTCTTACAGCTTCTCAGAGCAATCTTGCTCAGGAGATGGCAGCCATCAGAGCATGCCAAGAGCAGATGTTAGCCTCTCAGGCTCAACAAGCTGCCATCTTAAGGCAGCTCCAAGTCCATTTCGATCTGCCACAAGCTGTAGAGCCCTCCACTGATACACCAGCAGAGCCAAACCCTCATCTTTCAGAGTCTCATCCTCCAGAGCCCGAAGCCCCAGCTGATCCACCTACTGAGGAGGCAGATCCTTCTGCCTAGCACCACCACCCCACTCATCAGACATTATATATATCTTCTGTTTATGTTTTTTATGCATTTTGTTTTTTTTTTTTTTAGTTGAAAAGAAGTCCCAGTATTTTGGTACTATATTTGGGATTCCTTGTGATTACTTGTCTTTTGCACTGTACTTGAATGAACAGAAAGTAATACAAGTTGAATTTTTCTTGTTAAAAGTTAGCATTAAGTTATTCTTATTTCCTTTTCTCACATATTCTATTCTTTTTGAAACATGTGGTTTTCCCCAATCAATATTCGAATTTGATTTCAGCAAGGAGGTACCACTTCCTCCCTTTTATTACAGTCACTCAAATCACATTGAGGACAATGCTCAGTTCGGTTAGGGGGGTATGAGGAAGGAAGTATGCTAAATCTTTTTGGTATTGCAATTATATTGGTTAATTAGTTGTAGATTTTACTTTTTGCTAGTGTTATTCTATTCTCCATGAATTTTAAGGAAAAATTTTCGAATTAAACCAAGAGAAATTGAACTGTTGTTTTTCACTTGGCTTAGAGTATGGATTATGCTTACTAAAGTGGTTCAATTGTTGAAGCTTCTATTGAAATTGAATTTAGTTCTTCCACTTTAAGCTATTCACACATTGTGCACATTAGATTCCGATTATAAGATGAAAAGCTATTTCCCTCTTGACTTAGGATAATTTTGGGACTTGGTATATTTGACCTCATTTGATAAAAATTGAAGCACCCTGCAAAAGGCCAATGAGCCTTTGAAATAAAGAAAGTTGTTTGCTTGCCTTGAAACCCGAGCAAGGTCTGAGGGGTATATGGTGAAAGCCTTTAAAGCCTGGTGCCCTAAGCCTTAATTGGTTGGGAGTCACCGACCTCAATGCTCGTTATAAGGGTGAATAGGTAAAGTTAGCATATGGTAGATGCTTGGGTATTAGAATCTCATTCTTAAAAGTCCGGGGAAAAATCCGAGGAGTTAGTGGTTGAAAGATCCTTAAAGCTTGGTGCCCTAAACCTTAATTGGTTGGGAGTCATCGATGGACCCCCATTACATGGACAAGTCAGAAAGAGTGCCCCATAAAGCTTCTCTAAAAAAAATAAATAAATAAATAAATAAATAAATAAAAAAAGATGATGAAAGTGTGTTCTTTTCTTATTGATTTTGGTTAATTTGCTAAAGTGTTGAAAAAAGATAGGTTGGGGGGAGAGACTAGTTTAGCATATTATTCTCGAAACCTAAGGAACCAATACACATAGATTTGTGTGGAAGACTAAAGTTTGATTCTTAGAAAGTGGAAATGATTTTAAAACTTCAGTTTGCATAATGCACTCCCTTGATTGACAGTGTTTAGCATAGGTGTTATGACTCTTGTTGAGATTTGGGTTTGTATTTCTTTAATGATTCATGTGAGAATTAGATCATCATGCCACTTGAGAATTATTTCCTTTCAGCATGATGTTGTAAATTTTAGTATAATTTGCTATTTATTTTCATTTTTCTCTCCTATATTGCTAAGGGACTAGCAATATGTCGGTTGGGGGGAGTGATTACTACTCAAAAAGTGTTATTTGATAGCCTATAATTAATCCTTTTAAACACTTTTAAGTAGTAGTTTAGGCCTTTTAACTCATTTGGCATGTTAAGGATCCTTTAAAGCAATTTTGATCACTTTGTGTAAGTTTTGGTGTTTTTGTTAGTATTTTTGATCACCAAAGCAAGTCAAGACTGAGGAGAGCTATGAGGAATCTTGGGCAAAGCTTAGAATTCACTTTCCAAGAGTGAATCCGGATTGCAAGGAGAAAAAAGCAAAGAGAATCTGCCAGAAAGCATATTCTTGATGACAGTCGTAGCAGCCACTTTTGGAGCACTTTCTGAAGTCCAAATGATGCATGCTATATACCATTTCAAAGCTCAGGAAGTCAACAATCCAATGCTTCAAACGGTGTGCAATTCGGAGTTGAAACGAAGAAGTTTCAGCCATTACAAGTCAATCACTCCGAGCTGAAGGAAGCATTTTGCAAAGTGTTGCGAAATCACCCTTTTGTTGCGAAGTGATTTCGCAGCATTTTTGTACAGTAAGGTGTTTCTCCTTCTGAAGATGCACGAACCATGCCGCGAGAAGGGAGCTGGGAACCTCAAGGTAGAAGCCAACTTCGCAGCCCTATGAAGATAGCTTGGTGTTGCGAAAATATTTCGCAGCCCTCTTGAGTGTCTGCGAAATCTCGCAGACACCATTTTTCTCCTGCGAAATGGTTCCTGAAGCCTCCCGATATTTGCTACCGACATTGGGAGATATTTTCCATTAGATTTTTGTTGTCTAAATCCCAAAATACTCCTTGTAAACCACCAATTACAAGATTCCTTAGTTTTTAAGTTAGTAAAAAGACTAAATATCTATGTAATAATTAGTTTTATATTATGTTCATATATATACCTCTCGGGAGGCTGTTCTCAGGGAGGAGTTCCTTCTGTAAATGTTTGGGTAAGCAAGTAAAGTCTATTGTCTTTCTACTGCCTTACCTTCTCACTTTGTATTTTCATTTTATTTCTAAGTTATGAATTCTCTGAGGAGTTTTCCCCAGAGAATGAGTAACTAAACCTCTAATTCCTTGGAGCTAAGGTTGCTGGGGAAGGTTCCAAGTGCAAGGATGCAAAGCTTTGTGGTTTTAGCTATTAATGAAGAGGAAGTGAAATCCTTTAGTGATTTCTATGTTTTTAGTTAACTTAAAACACCTTAGAGTCACCTAGGCCAACACTTGGTAAGGCAAGTGATTTCCAACCATGGAAATGCACTAGTTTACCCCTTGCGAGCCTCTGGGAGGTGACTTCAGGGTAGGATTTTCTAGAATAGCTAACACTTGGTAAGCTTTTGGACTCCTAGGAGACATCCATTAGTTATCTCTTGCGAGCTTTTGACGGGTAATCCAAGGTTAAAGATCACCTTGAATGGTTAAGGCTTAGTGAGAGGCTTAAACCATTGCAAGTTGCATCAGTGAGAGAATTAAAGTGAAATCTAATTGAAGGAGTCTCTGTACAACACCGGTTAGAGAATTGACTATGTGTTGAATCTCTAACGCGAGGAAATGAACCATCTGACCGGAGCTATGTCTTTTGCATGAGGAACCACCCCAGTGAACCTAACTCTCCAGGGAATGCTTTTCTTCCTAAATTATTCCAAACTTCTGTTATGATAGTTAGTTTAAGTCTCAACCTTTACCAATCAAAGTTTGTGTTTTACTTCTTAAGCTAACCATGAAATGAAACAAAACCAATTCACTTGGAATTGGTATCATTGAGAGCTTGTCAATCTTTCCCAGTGGACGATCCTAGAGCCACTATACTATAGTAGCTTTTTCTTTGCTACCCTAGTATATGGTGTTATAGGTTACAAATTTTGTTGATTAATCCCTCAATCAAGGAGCACCAGCTGGACACGAATCAGTTGAGACACCAATTGGGCACGAATCATGTACCAAAGGTCATCGGCTCAGGATTCTTCGGTACAGTGAAGGTCAAAGCCGATTGATTATCTAGAGACACCACCTTGTTGTGGTGAGGAGCATAGTCGAGATGTGGAGATTTGTACTTGTTCTCATAGGTCTCAATTCTTGGGAGGGAGAGGGTGAGCATTGTTGGAGGATAGTCTTTCTTCGAGGATGGCTCAAACTGTTGAGGAGGCACTTGGATCGCTCCAATTCTTGCCACAGGTCGATATAGATTTGGAGAAGAAACTATGGGAAAGCCAGTGTCGCTTACATCAGATCTAGTAGGATTGCCAGGGCTTAAGCAAAGCCCTGTTGCTGCCATCGAGGGGCCACCACCGCTCGATTGCCTCTTCTCAGGCCGCGATCCTTCGTTATCAACCAACACAGGCGTCGACACTTTTTCGATCTCTGCCGCAAACATCCTCTTCAAAGTCGTGTTCCAATGGTTCTTGATCGCAGTTCAATTTAGAAAGTAAGCCCTCTCTCGCCGGTTTCAATTATGAATTAAAAAAAAAAGTAAAATGGGGCGGGTATGGGAATTTATCATACCTGCCTCGTTTAATTTTTTAAATGGGATGGGGATGGGATTTTTTTTTAATAAATGGGGCGGAGTTGAGATGGGGGCGACCCTTCCCGAACCCACCCCGTTGCCATTCCTACCCAGCCTGACCTTTTCCACTAATGAAACATTTTGGAAAGGCTCATCAAATTAAAGAACAAATAAAAGCAAAATAAAAATGAAAAGAAAAAGAAAAGAAACCTACTACCTTAGCTCCATGTACCCAAGAGAAAGGGAATATTTCTATTTTTCCATTTATCCTTTTTTTTTTAATACAATTAAAAGAAATAATTGAGATAATATTACTTACAACTATATGGAATAGTTGAAAATAAATAAATAAATTAAAATAAAGTTGTTAAAGAGGCATTCAAATATAAAAATTTTATGCTTATTTTTTTATGGAATTGTAATTTTTACTAAATTATTTCATACAGAAAAAAATTCAATATTAAAAAAAATTACTTTATCTTTTTTTTTTTTTTTAATAATTTCTTTTGTACATGGTGGAATAATGGGATTTCAAAACTTAGTAGGTCCCTACCATAAAGATGACCACTTATACAATGAGTGGTGGTATGGATTAATAATGTGAGTAATTAGTGTTACTTTCTCTTCACATCCTCTCTAAAATGCTTTTCTAGGTTAATAATTAATTAAATATCTATAATTTTAAAATATATATAAAAAAAAAGGGAAAAAAAACCTAGACTTCTACATTACTTCAACAAAAATAGATCCTATATAGCATTGACTAAGGCTGAATCAGTTCTCAATCAATTGTATGAAGACATTTCTTTTGCCTAACATATGAAAAAAACAAAAATTGCTATTAATTTTATAAAATAATTAATTTATTTTAAAAATGTCACAGTAAAATATTTCTATTATGAAATAGAAAATAAAATTTCATCCTCAATCAAATCAAATAAACAATTATATCAACTACGTTGAATAATTATGTGGTGTTTATTTGTTTGTTTTTTTTTTTAAATAGAACTTTAAATTAAACTATGTTTACTAGTGTTAAGTATTGTGTTATTTATTTTTTTAATATTTTATTTTTATTAAGGGTTTAAAAAATCAACATATTATTTTTTTATTTAGAAAAAATCAAATATTTTAATTTTTTATTTATCTAAAAATTTATAATAAATCATAAAAAAATAGAAAAACAACCAAAAGTAAATTATTTTTAAAAATTTTTTTTTAAAAAAACGAACACCCTCTTAGTGTCATATACATAATATAAAAGTTTGTAACACTACATACTTTTATTTTTATTATCTATAAAGGAAATGGTTGCATGTGATAAATAAGCACTTAAAAATGGAAATTTTGGAAAGGAAGACCCATCTATACGTGAAATGGAAGTAATCCAAATTAGAAGGAATCCTTAACAAACACTCTTCAATAATAGCATACCCATTGATTATTCCTGGCCTTTTTCCTACTACCAATGCCTTTGTTTTTTAATGTTTCATGGCAACTACCTCATCCTTGTCTCCATATCAACATTTCCAATCTTATTTCTACGCGTAAACACAAATGTTGGCTGTACTTTAAGGGAAATCAACTAAATAAAAATGGAAAAATGGCTTCTTCTTTTTTTCCAAATTCTCTCGTCAGTTGCCCTTTTTTCCTTCTTCTTCTTTTTTTTTTTTTTTCAATTTTATTGGGAAAAAGAAAAGGACCCTTGATGGTGGAAATTACACTATAAATTTAATGCTTTGTGAATCCAAACTCATCTCCACCCAATGAATGTAGAGACCCTGTTTTGGTCAACACCATTTTGGCCCATAGCTTTTTCTTTCAATGTACACGACAGCTAGTTGGAAATAACCCTTTTCCACCGCCACCCATCAATTATATATTCAATTCAAATTTGCTTTTGAGAAAAATATCAAAACTAAATTGATAATTAAGAAGAGGCAAATTTTGAGGGAAAAAAAAAATCGATCCCAAACAAAAGAAATACACAATGGTTGCTTTTGTGATTGCTATGGTTTAAATTTATTTTTTTTAAAACAAAAAAAGCTAAAACATTAATATAATTTATTTTAAAATTATAAAATTCAATTTTGAGTGAAATTAACTCATCTAAATCTCACAATCTCTAAGCTTTGCAATGAAATGATGCCTTTATAAACAAAAGGGGGAGTAAAAGCTTAAGGTCTGGTAGTCTCAACCCTGCTTCGAGGTTATGGCGTCTTTGAACCTTTGGAAGATAGTCTGACACTCCAGTTCCCACCTCCATTCCCTCCCCTTCTTCAAGTCAATGAGAGGGATAGCCATCTCAGAGTATCCCTTAATAAACCGTCTATAGTAGTTAGCTAATCCAAGGAAAGAACACTGTTCTGTTACATTTGTGGAGGCAAGCCAATCCCGAATTGTTACCACCTTAAATCTATCCATCTAACTATTATTTAATTGATCTTTACTTAAGAATTAAAGATCAAATTATTTTGAACCTTACGTTAATGAATTTTTTTTTTTGAAATAATTTGAATTATTTTTTGGACTGTCTGTTTAAAAATTTTAATTTATTATATAAGTTAAATGAATATAATAAATATTCATAATTCTTCTTAATCCAAATAATACAAGAAAGAAAAAATAAAAATAAATCTCAATTTTTAATTGTGAAACACAAGAAAATACATTAACTAAAGTGAAAATTTTGAAAATATGTTTAATATATATATATATTTAAAAAAAATTATAGAATAATAAAAAGTTCAAATGAATTTTTTTACTATTTTTTCACTTTCCCACAGCCAAACACACCCTTAATATACCTTAAAGAGTAATTAGAAACCTTTTTAACAATTTTATCCTCATTAAAATAAGACTTTAATTCAAATATCAAGTTAATAAAAAAGAGAAATATGGGATATAAAAAGGAAACAAAGAATTAGAGAATTAAAAAACATGATGGTACGTTTGGCTCTGAAAAAGAAAAATATATTTTTCATATTGGTTTTATTATAAAAAATATAAAATAAATCAAATATAATTAAAAAAATATTAAGAAATTTACATATTTTTAAATTATTTAATTTTTATATAAATAATTAAATAAGCAAAAAAATTTTAAATAATCTATTAATTAAAAAAAATTTCAATTTTTTTCCTCGTATTCTTCTTCCTATATTCATTTTTCTCACATTTTGGAGTATGGGAAAAGCAATTGGAATTTGACAACTCATTCATTCGACCCACATAACAATGTCGTGTCCCGTGATCCTATTTACTACATCTGAAAGCGACTTGGAATTTATCTTCTACATTCACATGTTTCCAATGCCATAATCGTACATTTTGAATTTATTTTATTTTATTTTTTTTAATTTTACATTCAAACGGTAACATATCAAGGATATTTTTTTTTCATTTATTATTAACTAATTATTATCATATTAATACTTTACACCACTTTATTTTCAAATTTATTATTTTCTGTTTAGTGGTTTAGTAAAATATTTTCATCATGTTTGGTTATTGGAGAGTTTGAAGGAAAATTTAAGAAAAGGAAACTAAAGAAGAAAATTAGAATGAAAGAAAAAATAAAAAATAAAAAATAAAAAATAAATTTAAAATCAATGAATTATTTTTATGTACCATTTTAAACTTTTTTATACTTATTTAATTTTTTTATGTAAAGATTAAATAATTTTAAAACATATAATTTTGTTAATAATTTTAATTATATTTGACTTCCTTTTATATTTTTTATAGTAAAATTAAATACGAGAAAGTCATTTTCCTTCATAATCAAACATAGTCATTAGTTTATACACCCATTTCAAAAGCTTAAGATATTAAGCTTATGTTTGGTTTTTGAAAATTACTAAGGTAAGAAAATAAATGTAAAGAAAAATTATTTTCTCATGTTTGGTTGTTTATGAAAAAAAAAAAATCAAATGTAATTAAAATTAGTTAGAAACTTATATATTTTTAAATTATTTAATCTTTATATCGATGAGTTAAACTAAGTAAAATAAGTTTGAAGTAAAAAATAAAAATAATTTATCTACTTTTAATTTATTTTTTATTTTCCTTTATATTTTTTTTCCTTCTACTTTTCCTTTGTATTTTCATTCCCTTTCATTTTCTCTCAAATTTTTCGAGAACCAAACATATCTTAAATAATGGTTCAATTTGTACTGTTTATATCTCCAACACATTTTACTTAGCTTAATGAGATGATGATATTGTAGCTTGAGAAGGAAAAAAAATCAAGCCTTTGTTTGGTTCTCGACAAATTTTATGAAAAATATGAGGAAAAGAAAATAGAAATGAAAAATAAAAAAAAACAAAAAGTTACAAAAAATAAAAAATAAATTTAAACTTAATAAAATATTTTTTTTTTATGATTTTTCAAACTTATTTTAATTATTTCTCTTTATTGTATAAAGATAAAATAATTTAAAAATATATAAATTTTTCTTAACACTTTTTGTTTTTTTTTTTTTTTACTGCTTTCTAAAACTAAACGGGAAAAGTATGTCTTGCTTCATATATTAAAAAAAATGAAAAATAAAAACTCATTCACAACTCTAAAAATATTTGGATATTATTTCTTAATATGATTTTGAAACAAATTTTTATTTCCTATCTTAGTGAATTAAATTTTAAATAAATGTTATATATTATTTGCTTTTCAAACTATCTAATATTATAAAAATAAATATCATTTAAAATAAATGAGTTTTTATTTATATTTTTTATTTTATTTATTTATTTGGATATATTAAAACCTATTAGCATCTATTACCAAATATAATGACTTGGAATTAAAATCTTCAGCCCACAAAAGTAAGAGTTTTCAATACTCTGAAGAATGATAAGATCTATATGAAAATTATATATATTGAAAAATAGAAAGGAGAAGGAAAGAGGGGGATGGCGGTGTGCCGAACCTACGCATAAAAGAAGTTGTTATCGACCAGCTGTCGAAATCATGGCTTGAGGACCCTACACAGAGAGAATCCCAATCATTCTTTAAAAACTCTTCCCCACAAACAACCCAATGCCTTAAAAGCACCCAACTCCCCTCAAATAACACCAATGCCTTCCAGCTTCTGCTACTTTGCTCAGCTGTCTCCAGTTGTTGGTCACTCACGCGTCTCCCACATCATACGCTCTCTCTCTCAACCCTATATATACCAATCCCTCTCTTCCTCTAAACCTCACATCCAATACTCTACAAAACCCACTATTCTCTTCTCAAAATGGGGTCTTCTTCAAATAGGTATTCATTTTTTTGCTTGGTTTTTGCAATGGTTCTGGCTACTGCCTCTGCTGGTAACTTCTATCAAGACTTTGACATAACATGGGGCGATCATCGTGCTAAGATCTTCAATGGAGGACAGCTTCTGTCTCTCTCTCTGGACAAGACATCTGGGTCTGGGTTTCAGTCCAAGAAGGAGTATTTGTTTGGGAGGATTGATATGCAGCTCAAGCTTGTTGCTGGTAACTCCGCTGGCACTGTCACTGCCTACTACGTATGTCATCATTCTCAAACTTCATTCCTCTTCTACTTCGATATCATTACAAAACTTTATTTTGTTAGGGATGATAGTGCTTTTCTCATGTTCACAAAAGATGAAAGTTGCTTGAATATATGTTTGCGTAAAAGATAAGATTTCTCAACATACTTGTTCTCGTGACCTCCTTTAAAATGGTGGGTGAGTGACCGTTTTTCTTTCTTTTTCCTTTTGGGAACTCGGGAGTAGTTTTGTCCCCTCAGGGTATAGAGTGATTATTATAGAAGGTATTATTTTGTTTGTTTTGAAATATTAAAGTGTGTCAAAAACAGTATTTAGTTTTAAAAATAGAAAACAGTTGTCGTTTTTATTATCAACCAACAAGTCCTGTTTCATCAACTCTCTCTCCAAACTTCTTTAAGGAACATTACTTGATACCTGCTATGTAGTGAAATCGTAGGATGAAATTGGAAATTGAGGTTATATTTGTGATGCAGTTGTCTTCTCAAGGGCCAACCCATGATGAGATCGACTTTGAGTTCTTGGGAAACCTAAGTGGAGATCCTTATATCCTCCACACCAATGTATTCACTCAAGGGAAGGGCAACAGGGAGCAACAATTCTACCTCTGGTTCGACCCCACCCGTAACTTCCACACCTACTCCATCGCCTGGAGCGCCCAACACATCATGTACGTAACCCTACATTCCAACGCTACTTCCATTCTTTTTCTATAAACTAAAACTGAACTGGGTGTTGGTTTTTTCATCAGTTTCTTGGTAGACAACGTTCCCATAAGGCTATTCAAGAATGCAGAATCAATGGGAGTTCCCTTCCCAAAGAACCAGCCAATGAGGATATACTCAAGCCTCTGGAATGCGGATGACTGGGCCACAAGAGGAGGGTTGGTGAAAACTGACTGGTCCAAGGCACCCTTCACAGCATACTACAGAAACTTCAGAGCCAGCACTTCCACCTCTACAAGCACATTCTCTGACAGTGCCTTCCAGACCCAGGAACTTGATGCCTACGGCAGAAGAAGGCTGAGATGGGTTCAGAAGAACTTCATGATTTACAACTACTGCACTGATCTCAAACGCTTCCCTCAAGGTGTCCCTCCTGAGTGTAAGCACTCAAGGTTTAATCTCTAGAACAGTTTGGGTGGAGTTTGTATAATTAAGGGTGAGCCATGAATATTCTTTTGTTGTTTCCTCTCCATTATGGGCTTGATGCTTATAACATAGGGTACAAATAAATTATTCTTTGCTTTGTATTTAAAGGTTAATTGGTGTAATTTATCAATCTGTTTTTGTATTTCAAATAAATAATATAATGAATTATATGGTGTTGTATTTTTTGAATTTTAGAGAGGAACCAGTTCGATCAAGCAATCTAAAATGAAAAACAAGTATAGAATGTCATTTTCCAACATAGAATGAAAAATGACATGATCCAATCAGATCGACACCAGGTCACAGCTCAGATCCTCCATAAACAATCGATTGATAATCTGTACATAATTCCAAAAATCCAAAACAACTATTCTACCTTTCTGAAATGAAAATATTTCTCCATCCCTAAACAAATAATATTTCCTCAAATATTTCTAGCTCTGTTATTCCTTGTTGGTTTGTATGGAGTTGGTTGGTGTTTGTTTGTACATAATTCATCTTTCTTCTTTTTAACATGTAACATCTCATTGAAAAGGGGAACAAAAAAAGTTCTTCCTCCACAAAAAATATTGTCCTTATACTACAACAAACTTCTCATATAATTTTAATCATGAATGCAATTTTAAGGCACAAAAAGAAGTTTTTGCAATCAAAATTTTTTTGCATAGAAATAAGGTTGATTCGTTCTCAATAGCCATGAGATGATCATCTTAAGGTAAACCTTTTGTCAATGGATGCTCCTATTACACTTGTACCTGGGATGAAGTTTATAGTCACAATAATTATTTTTGAGGGATGAAGTTTATATTCTTGGAAAACAAAGGTTTTCTCAATGATGAAGGTTGGTTCATGACAGAAAGATTACATTTCATCCCATCATGTATTCATGGCAAATAATTTTTATAACATTTTTACATGAATTTTTTATTTATAGAAAAAAGGATGAGGTTTGTAGTCATGGATAAAAAAATATTCTTTTAGGGATGAAGTTACAATCATGCAAGAAAAAAAAAAAAAAAAAAAAAAGAGTTTTAAAGATGAAATTTATGTCATGGTAATTAAAAGAAATTTCTCCATGGTTTTTTCATATTATATTTGGTGTCCCTTCTTTTTGGTTGAATGTTATTGGATTATCATTCTTGATTCTTGTTAAGTTGTTATTATTGTTGAGTGATGGTTATTATTGTGGAGGAATCTCTTAACCTTGGCAGGTGAATACTCTAAATCTCTTCCTTTAACTTCCCAACAAGTGGTATCAAAGTCTAGTTGTGGGAACTTTTATTTTTGAAAGGGATGGAAATAGAAAGGAACTTAGTAACCATGGTAAAACTTAACAATTCAAATTGGGCTATGTGGAAGTCCATGATGGTAGATTTTCTCACCATCAAAGATTTGTTAGATACTCTTGAGGGTGAAAAAGTTAGGCTTAAAGATATTTCTGATTTGGAGTGGAATAAGATGAACAAAAAAGCAATTGCCTACATTAGGCAATGGATTGATGCAACCCCACGTCATTATGTGGCATATAAAACAAATGGCCATAGTCTCTAGAAGAAACTGGAATCAATGTTTGAACAAAAAATTGTTAGGAATAAAATTTTCTTGTTAAAGAAGTTAGAGAACATGAAGTTAAAGGAATGAACACTAATGACAGATCATTTGAATGTTTTTAGAGTATTGCAAATCAATTGGTTGCTATGAAAATGGTTATGGATGATGAGATACAAGCTTCTTTGTTATTGTGTTCACTACCAGACAGTTGAGAAACTTTTGTTGTGACTATTAGTAACTCTGTTTCGAATGGTGTATTATCTATGGAGCTTGTGAAGGGAAATTTGTTCAATGAAAAAACAAGAAGGAAGGCTTATGATCCAGAAAATGCACAAGTCCTCATCATAGAAAGTAGAGGAAGAACCAGGAATTGAGGACAAAAAGGTCATGACAAGTTCGAGGGGAAGTCTTAGTCCAGAGATAAAATAAAATGTTTCCATTGTGGAAAAGATGAGCATATGAAAAAGAATTTTCAAATTTGGAAAATGGAACAGAATAGATAGAATCAGGAAAAATAAGATAACAAGAATATCACAACCTCTATATCCAACAGTGATTAAGTTTTAGTGCTCTCAAATGAGTGTTTGCATGTAGATGAGCAAAGAGTTGAGTGGATTGTAAACACTGCAACCTCCTACCATGCTACTCCTCACTTGGAGTTGTTTTCTTATTATAGAGTTAGAAACTTTGGCACATTTAAGATGGGAAACTCTAGTCACTCCAAGATTGTAGGGATATGTGGTGTTTTCTTTGCAACCAATATGAAGTGTAAGTTGACATTGAAATATACAAGGCATGTTCCAGATTCATGCCTTAATTTGATGTTATGTTCTGCCTTGGATAAGCAAGATTATAAAATCTCAAACATAAATTTTAATTAATGTTGCATCTTTTCTCTTTGCAAGGTATAGGGTGACATTTGCAATTGTTGCAATTTTGAGATTACAAGATCATACGTAAGATCTTATTGTCATGCATAGATGTTGAAGTTTTGGATACTTTTGGGTACATACCTATATCTTTTAAAAGATACATTTGATGAAATTACCAAGTCATGTTCTTTTTTATTATTATTATGTATGTTTGTTGGATTCTTTCTACATAAATTTTGGTACATGTTAATATCATTTTAGTAAAATTTCAAATATAGACTTAAAATAATGTAGTTCTTTTATCTACTTGCAAGAAGTTGAATAACATTTGTAGTAGTTGCAATTTTGAGAATACAACATCAGCATAGGTTCTTACTATCATGTATGTAAAGTTGCAATTAGTTTTTTCTTTTATTGGATATTTTTAGGTACATATCTTATCTATATTTTTTCCCTAAAAGTTCATTGCTATATTTTTTATTTTTTTAATGTATTTTGGTATATGTTTATATCTTTTTAATTAGTACTTTTAAATATAAACATAAACTAATGTTGTTTTTTTTTTCTTATTTGCAAGAGGTTGGGTGATATTTGCAACATTTACAATTTTTAGAGTACAAGATCATGCATAAGTTTTTGTCATCATGTATAACTATTAGATTTTTTGGTAAATATCTATCATTTATATATATATATATTTGATACAAGTACAAGATCATGTATAAATTCTTGTTATCATGCATAATTATTTAATTTTTGGTTCTTTTTTAGTAAATATGTTATATATATATGATAATACTATAAGATCATGTATACCTGCTAGGTTGTTTGTGGATACATTTCGATATATTTAGGATACATATTTATATATTTTTAATGAACTTTCAAACATAAACATAAAATAATGTTACTTTTTTCTTTCTTGCTAGAGGTTAGGTGACATTTGCAGTAGTTGCAGTTTTTAGAGGAGAAGATCACGCATAAATTTTTGTTATCATATACAATTACTTGATATTTGTTTTTTTTTTTTGGTAAATATCTATCCTTTTTTCATATATATTTGATAAGATAACAAGATTATATATAGTTGTTAGGTTGTTTAGGAATACATTTGGATACATGTTTATATCCTTTTATTAATCTTTCAACTATAAACATATACTAATGTTTTTTTCTTACTTGTAGAAGGTTAGGTGGCATTTGCAGCAATTACAACACTTTTGAAGGCACAAGATCATGCATACATTATATTTATCATGTATAACTATTGAATTTTTGGGTACATATTTGCCTTTTTTTGTATGCATGTGATGATAATACAAGATTATGCAAGGATATTAAGTTTTTTTTTTTTGTCAATATATTTGCCTACATGTTCATATATATATATATATATATATATATATATATATATATATATATATATATATATATATATATAATATACTTTATACATTCATGTAGTTTATCTATATATATATATATATATATACACACACACACACAACAAGTTCAATTTTTGTAGATCATTTGGGCAATAGGTTAGGTTGTTGACATGTTCCATATGCAACCTTGATATGAAATAAAACAATTTCCTTTATATGAATAAAGAAATCTTGACATAAAAGAAATTGTATTCCTTGACATAAGAATAAAGGAACCTTAACATATTAAAATTTCAACTTTGAAAAAAAAAATCCTTGACATATGTGTAAATTAAATTTAAAAGCATATAAAACAACATTGACATATATCATACTTAAGCTTAACATATATTGAATATAATCTTGATAAAACAATGAGTCAACCTTCACATATGTTTAACCTAACCTTGACTAAAATGGATGAAACATTCACATATGTCATATTAATAAGATTCCTACATTGATAGAAATAAGGTCTACCTTAACATATGCATATGTCAAGCTAGCTTTTATCATTTCTTGACACTGGCATAGATGACATATGTGAACACTGATCTACCTTAACAGATATCCCTTATCTTGACGATGAAAAACTGTCAATGAAGAGCTTTTTTCTTGTAGTGTGGAAGCTCACTAAAGGCTCATTGGTTGTTGCAAAAGAAGAAGCATGTTGCACTTAATTTGTACAAGACCCAAGGGAAAGCTTGTAATGAGGAGTTACATGCTATAAAGGGTACTTCCTTGGAGTTGTGGCATAAAAGTTTGGGACATATGAGTGAGAAAGGATTGCAAGTTTTGGCAAGGAAGTTCTTAATTCCCTTGGCAAAAAATGAATCCTTGTCTTCTTGTGATCATTGTTTGGTTGGAAAACAACATAAGGTTTCCTTTAGTAGTAGATATAAGAAGAAGTTAGAAAAGTTGGAGTTGGTACACTTTGATGTTTGTGGCCCCATGGATGTGGAAACTCTTAGAGGAAATAAATACTTTATCACCTTTATTGATGATGCTACTAGGAAGGTATGGATTTATTTGCTTAGATCAAAGGATCAAGTATTTTAGTATTTTCTACAATTTCATCCCATGATTGAGAAAGAGACTAGAAGGAAATTGATATGTCTTAGGTATAATAATGGAAGTGAGTACAACTCAAGGGAGTTTGAAGTTTATTGCACTACAAATGGTATAAGACATGAGAAAACAATCTCAAGCACTCCACGACATAATGGTGTGGTTGAAAGGATGAATCACTCCACATCATTGAGAGGGATAGGTGTATGCTAAAAATTGCAAAGTTGTCTAAGGTGTAAAACTTTTGTCCATGTTCCCAAATAACATAAATCCAAACTTGATGATAAGACAGTTCCACATGTCTTTGTTAGGTATGGTGATGAAGACTTTGGATTCAAATTTTGGGATCTAACCAAGAAGAAATTGGTAAGAAGTAGATATATGGTCATTCAAAAAGATCAAACTTTAGGAGATTTTGACAAACCTAATCAATCCAAAGCTATAAGTAACGACTTTATTGAGTTGGTACTTATTCCTTCATCATTAGAGCAGCCCAAAAATGAAGAGGAGGAAATTGATGAGCTACCAAGAGATGATAGTGCAAATGACATAGCTACACAAGAGCCAGTTGAGCATGAGGAGTAGGGGGAGCAATCACTTCATCAGGAGGCTTTGGTACCCCAAGCTAAGAGGTCTACTAGAGAGTATTGTCCTTTTACTAGATATTCTTCCTCTAAGTACATGTTAATAATTGATGAGAAGGAGCTGATTCGTCCCTAGCAACGGCAGTGGCAATGGCACCATTTGATTCGGGGTTCGATCCCCGGCAACGGCGCCATTTGATTCGTGCCCATTTGGTGTCTCAACTGATTCATGTCCAGCTGGTGCTCCTTGATTGAGGGAGTAATCAACAAAATTTATAACCTATTACACCATATACTAGGGTAGCAAAGACAAAGCTACTATAGCATAGTGGCTCTAGGATCGTTCACTGGGATGGGTTTTCACTTTGCAAATGATATTAATTCAAAGCTGAATTGGTGCCTTTTCATTTCAAGGTTAGCTTTAAAAGAAAACATAAAGATGTTTGAATGAAAAAGGTTTGGTTTTAAACTAACCAAAAATAGTAACTGATTTTACTTATAAAGAAAAGTGTTTCTTGGAGTTCAGATCACTAGGCTCGTTCCTCATACAAAAAGGAGAGTTCCGGTCACTTGTTTCTTTTCCTCGCATTAGAGAATTAACATATAGTTTATTCTCTAACCGGTGTTGTACAGGTGCTTCCCATTAATGGGTTCAAACACTAAATCCCTCTCACTGATGCAACTTGCAATGGCTCATACCTCTCACCTAGCACTTGCCATTCAAGGTGATCTTTAACCTTGGATTACCCGTCAAAAGCTCGCAAGAGATAACTAATGGATGTCTCCTTGGAGTCCAAAAGCTTACCAAGTGTTGGCTATTCTAGAAAATCCTACCTTCAAGTCACCTCCCAGAGGCTCGCAAGGGGTAAACTAGTGCATCTCCATGGACGGAGATCACTTGCCTTACCAAGTGTTGGCCCAGGTGAATTAAAGGCGTTTTAAGTTAACTAAAAAGATAAAAACCATTAACGGGTCACACTTTCTCTTCATTAAAAACTAAAACAACAAAACTTCCAATTTATGCATGTGTAAACTTACCCGGCTTTCCTCACTCCAAGAGACAAAGAGCCTAGCCTCTCATCCTCTGAGGAAAAATCCTCAAAGTTTGGTTGGCTAGAAATAAAAATGAAAGAGAAGACAAGAATATATATGAAAAACAGAGCAAGTGCTCTGTTTGTTGATTCTATATATGATATATCTATATATTGATCGGATTACATATATCTCCGAGCGTCTCCTGAGAGTGTTTACAAGAGAGTTTATATAGGAAGGTAATTTACCCTTCCTTGGATACTTCCTAGCTAAGGAATTACATGAGTGGCTGAATACAAGGAGAAAATGGAAATTTATACAAAAATATCTGAAGAAAAATATCCAAAAGAGTCGGTGGCAAATATCGGGAAGCACTAAGGACCATTTCGCAGGAGAAAATGGTGTCTGCGAGATTTCGCAGACACTCATGAAGGGTTGCGAAATCACTTCGCAGCAACAAGCTATCCTCACAGGGCTGCGAAGTTGGCTTCCACCTTGAGGTTCTCAGCTTCCAGCTTGCGGCATATATCGGGTGACTTCAGGAGGAAATCCACAACACTGTACAAAAAGGCTGCGAAATTCTCGCAACAAAAGGCTGATTCCGCAACACTTTAGAGTGATTGACTTGAAGTGGCTGTAACTTCTTCGTTTCAACTCCGAATCACGCACCGTTTGAAGCATTGGATTCTTGACTTCCTGAGCTTTGAAATGGTGTATAGCATGCATCATTTGGAATTCAGAAAGTGCTCCAAAAGTGGCTGCTACTGTCATCAAGAATAGGATTTATGGCAGATTCTCTTTGCTTTTTCTCCTTGCAATCCGGATTCACTCTTGGCAAATGAATTCTAAGCTTTGCCCAAGATTCCTCATAGCTCTCCTCAGACTTGACTTGCTTTGGTGATCAAAATACTAACAAAAACACCAAAACTTACACAAAGTGATCAAAATTGCTTTAAAGGATCCTTAACATGCCAATTGAGTTAAAAGGCCTAAACTACTACTCAAAAGTGTTTAAAAGGATTAATTATAGGCTATCAAATAGCACTTTTTGAGTAGTAATCAGGAGCAATAGAGTTTCCAGGAAGCTAAGTTTTATTAGGATAGTTGCAATTGTTTGAGAGCCATGCGAGATGAGATGGATTATTGCATTAAAATTATATGAGTAGGTACAACTTCCTAAAGGAATAAAATCATTGAAAAACAAATGGGTATTCAAGTGGTTGAGGGATATAGTTAAAGAAAATAAGTCAAGTTGATAAAGATTCACACCAACAAAAATGTCTCAAATATGTTGACAAAGGTTGTCACTAAGCAAAAGCTTTAGTCCTGCATTGACATAACAGGTTTGAACTCCATGTGATGGGTTTATGGATTTGAATTCCTACCTCATATGTTGGAGGGGGAGATTGTTGGGCTAAGTTTGTCCAGACCATGAGCCCATATATTAGACTATTTTATATTTGAGTATTCCTTAAGTGCAAATATAAATAACATTAAAGTTTTGGTATTATGAGAGAAGGGGTGATTGAGAAAATGAATATATATATATATATATAGGATTGTTTTTTGGGCACTGTTCTAAGGCTCAAGGGTGAAGTTACAAGTTCTTTCATCAACCTTTTGAGGAAATCCCTATGGTACGTATAATTTCTTCCTAATCTCTTTTTGTTCATTGTTTTCTAGGGTGATGGATTCCCACCTCAAATATTGAGATATATTTATATAAGTTTTCAAAGTGAAGAAACCTATGAGGACTTAACTATTGTATCACCATTTGGAGGGTTTTTCCATGTTATATTTGATGTCCCTTTTTTTTATTAAATGTTCTTGGATTATCATTTTTTATTCTTGTTAGGTTGCTATTATTGTTGAGTGGTGGTTATTATTATGGAAAATCTTTTGAACTTGGCAAGTGAATACTCTAGATCTCTCATTTTAACTTCTTAACAAAGCCATGGGTGGATTGACCATTTTCTTCACAACAAAGCAAGATGATCAGAGGACACATTATAGCACCAGCAATTGCGATCATGATTGTCCTTACATATTGGCCTTGCTTTCCTTCTTTCTTTTACACATTTACATCAGGGTGATTTATTGCCCTTCTTTGAACATGTGATTGTTCTACACTTCACTTAATTGTTCATTTTCTTTCCTCACGATCAAAGTTCATAATTTGATCCCTTGCTTCCACTAGTTGTTTGAACTTCAAGGAAGTTCTTTGGCAATTTTCTTTGCCTCCATCAACCTCATGTAATAACCCTTCCTTGAAATTCACCTAAAATGCCTCATTTCATTCTATTTTGTTGCATACCCCTGTTAGCTCTAAAATACAACTTACAAGAATTCAAGTAAAAAAAGATATGATTAACACTCAAAAGTGATAATAAAATCTATGTTTTTAAGTGTGAAAATAATGTTTTTTGTAGTGTTAATCACTTTCATCTTGTTATATGAAATAGAAAACTCATTTTTGTCAAAAACACAAAGGCCTTGCAAGTAAATGTTATCATCTAAGATAGCATCAAGTTCAACAAACATAATGTTATAATGACTTTGTATCCTCCTTTCTAGTTGTTTGAAAGGTTGTTAATAGCAAATGTGTGCCACAAGTCCAAATACACCAATAACAAGGTTGAGAATGAGGAGCCAAAACTTGTAGAAGTAGAAGAGTAGTCGAAAGAAGAGGAAAAAGAAGATGAACCTAATAAGGGGTGGTTCTCTTTGTCATCGATTAAAGTTGAGATCGATTGATTGCTCACTATGGTGGGGATGATATATTGCCTCAATAGTGTCAAGCCCCCAAGTGCAAGGACTTAAAATTGTAATAACTTCTAAAGAAGGTTGAATTGTGAGATTATGATTATAAAGATGTTGACAATGCAGTAACTTATTGAGAATTCATAATAGGTAACATTTCTAGCTACTAAATTGTCCAATCTACAAAAGGAGAAGATGAGGCTTGAGGATCCCTGAAATATCAATGATAACCGATTTTATTCTTTATTTTGCTCCCTTGTGATGTAACTTAGGAGTTAATTTAAATTTTATATGTTTTAATTTTTACTTAAGTTTTTTAATTAATTTTTTTAGAATTAGTTATTTTATAATTAAAATTTAAAATTTTAAACTATTTTACCTTTTCAATTTATTTATTTTTTTATTTATGTATGCTTTTCATCCATCTTCTGAAATTTACTTTTTGGTAAAATATAAAAATACACCTCTCTCCTTTGATTCACAATAAAGACTTGAAAAATAAATATAATAATTATTATTATTGGAATTGAATTTGATGAACTAAGGAAAAGGAAATAAATTCATGGTTGGATCAGCAGAATCCGGTCAGATACTGTTTCCATCCATAAACTCTGAAAACACATTGTTTCCTTTCAATATCAAATGTAATTTAATACAATATTCATTCTGCAAACTGCAGCCCTTTATTTAAGGTTTCACACCCCTTTACAATACCAGTCATGAGCAATTCTCCACATTTCACCCCTTTCCCTGTAAACTAGCCCCGGCCATGGCTCCTCCTCACTTCCTCCTTGTCAGCTATCCAGCGCAAGGCCACATCAATCCAACTCTCCGGTTGGCCAAGCGGCTAATACAAACCGGTGCTCAGGTCACCTTTGTCACTACCGTCTATGCCCAACGCCACATGGTCAAACCGCTGTCTGTTTGTGGATTATCCTTCGCCCCCTTCTCTGATGGCTACGACGATGGGTGTGAAAACAAAGACAATTTACATCACGTTCTGTCAGAGATTAAGCGCCAAGGAACGCGAAAGCTCACTGAGCTCGTGCTGGAATGTGCTGACCAAGGTCGGCCCGTTGCCTGCATAGTGTACACCATGATCTTTGATTGGGCGCAAGAGGTGGCACGTAGGGTTCAGGTCTTATCTGCTTATTTCTGGAATCAAGCGACCACAGTGTTTGACATCTACTACTATTACTTCAATGGTTATGGTGATGAGGTTAGAAATAAAAGCATTGATCCCTCATCGTCCATTGAGCTTCCAGGACTGGAGCCACTGTTCACTAGCCGAGACCTTCCCTCTTTTCTACTGTCTTCAAATAAATTGACTTTTGTTCTCGAATCGTTTCAAAACAATTTCGAAGCACTTAGCCAAGATGAAAACCCTAAAGTACTGCTAAACACCTTTGATGCATTAGAGCCCAAGGCTTTGCGGGCCTTGGACAAGCTTAAATTGATTGGAATTGGCCCCTTGATTCCATCTGCTTTCTTGGATGCAAAAGATCCAACTGATATTTCTTTCGGAGGTGACCGATTTCAAGGTTCCACTGACTACATAGAATGGTTGAACTCCAAGCCCAAATCATCAGTCATTTACATATCCTTTGGGAGCTTAGCTATTTTGTCAAAGCCGCAAATGGAGGAGATTGCCTGTGGTCTGCTAAATAGTGACCGACCTTTTTTGTGGGTCATAAGAGAACCCGATAAGGGAGAAGTGAAAGATGAAGAAATGCTGGGTTGCAGAGAAGAATTGGAACAGAGAGGGATGATAGTACCTTGGTGTTCCCAATTGGAGGTTTTGACCCATCCATCATTGGGATGTTTTGTGACGCACTGTGGGTGGAATTCAACCTTGGAGAGCATGGTTTGTGGGGTTCCGGTTGTGGCATTTCCCCAAGGGACGGATCAAGCCACCACCGCAAAGCTGATCACGGACATGTGGAAAACTGGCATTCGGGTGTGGGTGAATGAAGAAGGAATGGTTGAACGTGATGAGATAAAGATGTGCTTGGAAATTGTTATGGGAGATGGAGAAAGAGCAGAAGGATTGAGAAGGAATGCTGAGAAATGGAAGGAGTTGGCGAGGGAAGCTATGAAGAATGGTGGAATGTCGGACAATAATCTCAAGGCTTTTGTGGATGAAGTTGGACAAAAATTGTAACTAGTCAGTGCATCTAGATTCGTTCATGAAAAGTATCTTTTCTGGGATTCAAAAAGCTCCTAGTCAGTGCAGTTATATTACCTGAAAATCAGTGTGTTCAAGTTTATGTTTATTTATTTATTTATTGTTTTTTTCCTAAGTGGAGAGAGTTTTTTAAAATTTTTAGATGTCTTTAAATAAGATTTGAATATTTATTAAATAATGAAATTCACCGCCGAGTCAGATTATTCTTCCATAATGGGATCTGACTGTTTGATTTTGAAATCAACTACTCTTACCAAATGTGGTGAGCAATCGGTAGACCTCAAGCCACTATCGTTTGTATCCCCATGTTGGTTTGCAATTTGACATCAAAATGTGGTATCAAAATAAATAGATAGTGTTTGAAAGAAAGAGAAAAAGCAGAAAAGAAAGAAGGAAGATTACCATTACCTTCTATGTTTTTCATCTTATTATTATTCTATAGAAAATATAGTTCTTTCAATAGTAAGTCACCTGTAATTACTTGAAGAGTTTTTAATAACAAAAAGAGAACTAACTAAGCTATAGCTCAAGTAATCAACAATTGTAACAGTTGTAGCTGAACGAATCTTCTCTAACAGCCCCCTCAAACTGATTAGGGACCTTGTGTGACACTGAGTTTGTCTCGCATGCTAGGAACTGAAAGCTAGGGAATAGCTTAGGTGAAAAGGTCTACAAGTTGAGCGCATGAGGGAACATGATAGATATGGATTTACTCAAAGGTGAACTATGTTGAGGAAGTAATGTGGAGTTCTCGAAGAAGAGATTAGAGCCATGAAATTTCGACCAACATTGTAACAACACTGTGATATTCACTCATGGCCTGTTTCCAATGACTAAGTTGGAGTGCTTTAAGGACCGAAGTTGGTATGGTTGAGATCAAGGTTCAAAGTATCAGCTGAGTCCGGTATGACTTGGCTGAGTCGTATCCGCCTCGACACCTGTAACGATGAGACCGATACCAAATATGGTATAATGCACGAACTCGGCTGGGAATCGATTAGACTCGGCTAACTCGTTTGAGTTTTCGAGTTAACTCGGTTGACTCGGTTAGATTATAGAGAATTTTCAAAATTTTCATAAAATAAAATAAAAAAATTAATCAGAGATTGCCCTTTCAAAAGCAAACACCTATTCTAAAATTTTAAACCATCAATGAGAAGATCAAAGAAGATGAAGAAGAAAAAACCCTAACTATGACCCGTTCAGAAATAAACGGAGAAACCACTGAAGGATGAGGGCATGATTTAGGATTTACTTACCTGATTTTCGTCAAAATTGAGCATTACCGAAGGGTGGAGTCTTGGTGTCGACGGTGGTGACTAGTCAAGTGGACAGAATATTTCACCGGCGACGTCAACAAGTCAACCCCTCACAGTCAGATTGCTCCCCCTCTCATGTTAGGAACGATTGCAAATTTGCAATTGCAGGTGGTGTCATCTATTGTGGGTCTTGAAAGCATGGTGGCATGCGAGGGTGGGAGATTGGGAGCTCTGTTGTGGGTCTTGACAACAATGGTGGTGAGGATGGTAGATTGGGGGCTCAAATTAGTAAAGTAAAAAAGTTGCCTTTTATATGGATTTACACAGAGAATGGAGTCTAATTTACATGGAAAATACCTTTCATATAAACACTTTAATATGATTTAATAATAATATATTAGGAAAATTGAGTACCCGACTTGCTAAAGTAAAATGATATGAAAGGTATATATGAGGTTTAATGATAAATTAAAGTGTTTATATGGCAAAGTGAGAATTAAATCCTCAATTTTTAATATTATCATAAATAACTTTAAGCTAAATGTGAAAAAAAAAAATTGTTTTGTTAAATTTTTCAGCTTATTTAATTATATCTATTTTATTTTTTAATTTATGTAATATTTTTATAATTTTTTGAAAATTTTAATTATCTTATTTTACATATCGCCCGATACCGAATCGAGACACCGATACCAATATGCCTCGTGACCCTCCGAGTCAATGACCGATACCGCAACTTTGAACCATGGTTGAGATATTAAAGTCCTTGGATTTGAAGATGTCAAACTTGGAGTGTGTGGTCATGTGATGGGTAGTAGAAAGAGGCTAAGTAGGGGGTGGAAGTGGGAGTTGAACATAGAATGAGAGGTCAGGCGGAGAGGCGTGAGTGAGGTAGGGTGATTTGGAAATTGGACTGACAAATGAGGAAGGGGGTACTTGTGAAGGAGCCAGGTAAGAAGAAGTGGGTGAAGAATTTGAAGAAAAATATGAAGAATTTGAAGACAAACTATGGAGGAACACCTCAATTCATTCTGTGATACCTTCCTTTACAATGAATGAAAGCATAAATAAATAGCCTACAGATATGAGAAAATTCCGGAATGGAATTTCCCTTACATGGAAAGTGAATAAACTCTTACATGGGAAGTGAATAAACTACCTTGCTAGAATTACTCCTAAGAATAAACTCTTACATGGAAAGTGAATAAACTATCTTGCTAGAATTACTCCTAAATCAATTATAATAAAGGTTGTACATTACACTAATTAAGGAAGTAAACAAAGGATGTTGGCTTGATTTCCAACACTCCCCCTCAAGCCGCGTTGTAGATGTTGATCATTCCAAGTTTTTCTGTCAGATCTTCGAAGTTAACTCGAGCAAGAGCTTTTGTGAGAATGTCAGCCGTTTGACAGTTTGTCGGAGTGTAGCTGACTTTGAAAACTCCTTCTTCAATCTTTTCCTTGATAAAGTGTCGATCTATCTCCACGTGCTTAGTTCGATCATGATGAACCGGATTCTTAGCGATACTGATGGCAGCTTGATTGTCGCAGTATAACACCATGGGATGCTTCAATGGAACCCATAATTCTTCTAACAGCCTGTTCAACCAGATTCCCTTGTAGATACCTTGTGCCATAGCACGAAATTCTGCCTCAGCACTGCTACGGGCTACCACTGACTGTTTCTTACTTCGCCATGTAACCAAGTTCCCCCAGACAAATGAACAATAGCCTGAAGTTGATCTCCGATCAGTCACTGAACCTGCCCAATCTGCATCTGAAAAAATCTCAATCTCTTTCTTTGTTGTTCTTTGAAAGAAGAGACCCTTTCCCGGTGTCATCTTGAGGTATCTCAATATTCTGATCACAGCAGTCATGTGTTTTTCGGTTGGATTATTCATGAATTGACTTACCACACTAACGGAGAAGCCGATGTCTGGCCTTGTATGAGAAAGATAGATGAGTTTCCCCACAAGACGTTGATATCTTCCTTTATCAACTGGCGCACTTCCATCACTTTCTTCCAGTTTGACAGTTGTATCCATAGGTGTTTCTGCCAGCTTGCATCCTAGCATTCTTTTTTCATTCAATAAGTCCAGAACGTATTTGCGTTGTGAGACTGCTATACCTTTCTTTGACCTAGCAATCTCCATTCCGAGAAAGTACTTGAGGTTTCCAAGATCCTTGATCTCAAATTCCTTTGTCAGTAATTTTTTAAGTAAGTCAATTTTCTCTTCATGATCACCTGTCAAAATTATGTCGTCCACATATACAATGATAATTGTCAGTTTCCCTTCTGGGAAGTGTTTCACAAATAATGTGTGATCGGATTGACATTGAACGAATCCGTACCCTTTCACTACCTTAGTGAACCGTTCAAACCAGGCCTTGGGAGATTGTTTGAGACCATACAAGGATTTTCGGAGTCTGCAAACCTTGTTGAAATTTGATGTCGTCTCAAGTCCAGCAGGAATGTCCATGTAAACTTCTTCCTCTAAGTCACCATTGAGGAAGACATTCTTCACATCAAGTTGGTGAAGCGACCAATCGAGATTAGCTGCCAAGGATAAAAGTACACGAACAGTATTGAGCTTGGCAACTGGAGCAAAAGTTTCTTGATAGTCAATGCCATAGGATTGGGTGAATCCTTTGGCGACCAACCGAGCCTTATACCTGTCCACATTACCATCTGCCTTGTACTTTACTGTGAAAATCCACTTACACCCAACTGGTTTCTTACCTCTTGGGAGGTCAGTAATTTCCCACGTACCATTCTTTTCCAGCGCCCGAACTTCCTCATCGACTGCCGTCTTCCACTTAAGATACTTGAAAGCTTCCTGAATATTCTGAGGAACTTGTATCTCTGTGATGCTAGAAGTGAATGCACGAAACGTAGGTGATAGCTTATCATAAGAAATAAAATTTCCAATGGAATGCTGAGTGCATGATCTAACTCCTTTCCTCCAAGCTATGGGCATATTAAGAATATCATTTTCTAACTCGGAATCAACAGTACCATCAGGAGCGTTGTTACCTGGAAGTTTGCTTGGATTAGGACCCGGTTCTGCCTCATGGGTTTGTTGAGAAAGTGCTCTTTCCTCCGTTTCCTCTTGGATGTGCTCCTTATCCCACAAGTCAACAATGGACTCGGGTTGATTAAATGACTCTGGAGGAATGTGATTTTCAGTGGTGATGGGTGACTCACTGAATGACTCAAGATCCCAAAATTGATATTCCTGAGTTGAATTCTCCACCTGAATATCGTTTTTGGGATAGTAAGGCTGGGTTTCAAAACAGGTGACATCCATTGAATTGTAGAATTTTCTTGTGACCGGAGAGTAACACTTATACCCTTTTTGATTTGAAGAATACCCAAGAAAGATGCATTTGAGTGACCTAGGATCAAGTTTACTTCTATGTTGTTGATTGATATGAACAAAGACAGAGCACCCGAAAATTTTGGGTGGGACGGTGGAGATGAGACGAGTAGTCGGAAAGGATTTTAGGAGTGTTTGACAAGGTGTTTGGAATTTTAGTACCCTAGATGGCATCCTATTGATGAGGTAGGCTGCCGTAAGGACAGCTTGCCCCCAGAAAAATTTTGGAACATTCATGGAGAACATTAGTGATCTAGCCACCTCTAACAAATGCCTATTTTTCCTTTCAGCGATTCCATTTTGTTGTGGGGTATCAACACATGAACTTAAGTGAACTATCCCTTCTTGTGCTAGAAATTCTCCTAGAATGGAGTTGAAATAATCCCTAGCATTATCAGACTTTAGAATTTGTATTTTTGACTGGAATTGGGTCTGAATCATATTTTTAAAATTTTTGAAAATTTGACTCGTTTCAGATTTTTCTTTCGTGAGGAATACCCAAGTTAATCTAGTGTGATCATCTATGAATGAGACAAACCACCTAGTACCAGTTACATTTTTTATTCTTGACGGACCCCAGATATCGCTATGAATCATTGAGAATGGACTAGACTCTTTATAGGGTTGAATGGGAAAATGAGACCGGACTTGCTTTGATAATTGACAGATTTCACACTCAAAGGATTTTGGATTTTTATTAAATAATGAAGGAAATAAATGCTTGAGATACATAACATTTGGATGACCTAAGCGATAGTGCCACAACCTAATTGCACTATCGTTATTTTGACATGAAACCGAAAAAGAATTACTACCAACTGTCATTTGAGGTTGTTCTTGTGGATCGTGGCGCTCCTTAAGGATGTAGAGTCCAGAGCATTCTTCATCATTGCCAATCGTCTTCCCCGAATCCAAATCCTGAAATTCACAGTGAGTGGAGGAAAAATTAGTAATACACCTCTTTTCCTTAGTGAGTTTACTAATTGACAATAGATTACAGTCCAAGTTAGGAACAAGGAGAACAGAGTTGAGAGTAAGATCCCTTGATAGCACAACTGAACCTGTTCCGGCAACCTTTGATAGTGAGCCATCTGCTATTCGGACTGTTAAATTATTTGGACATGAGCTATATGTATCAAAAATTGTCGCATCTCCCGTCATATGATCAGATGCTCCTGAGTCCACTATCCAAGGTTTTTTACGTTTCTTACCAACAGTGAAGGCACTCAAAAAATTACCTTTGTGAGCCAAGGTTCCGAAACCAATGACCTGGTTGGAAGATGAGCCAGTTTGTGACTGTACTGACAAAAGAGGAGACAGTAGTTTCTGAAGCATCTCTATTTGCTCCTTATTAAAAGGGCTAGCTTCAGGTTTTGGCGATTGTTCATCGGTAGCCACATGATTGCCTCGTCCTTCTTTCTCAAGTGGTTGACGTGGCTTCCAATCTACTGGCTTTCCATGAATCTTCCAGCAAGTTTCTCTTGAGTGTCCCGGCTTTTTGCAATGATCACACCAAGGTCTACCTCCTTTAATTTTTTGACGGTTGTCAAAAGGAGCGAATTGAGTCTTAAGAGCCGAGCTTTCTGCCATATTCAGTTGTTGATGGGATCCCATCATGAGATTTTTCCGACTTTCTTCGCGACGGACTTCAGAGAATGCCTCTCTGAGGCTAGGTAGGGGTTTTACTCCCATGATTCTTCCTCTGATTTCATCAAGATTTTTGTTCAAACCTAACAAAAATTTAAACACACGTTTCCCTTCGACAATCTTTTTATACAAAAAACTATCTGTAACACAATTCCAGTTATGAACCTCAAACGTATCAAGTTGACGCCATAGACGAGTAAGAGTATTGAAATATTCAGTTACTGTAAGGTTTCCCTGACGCAAATCGTGGAGGATGCCTTCAATCTGGATGATTTCAGATGTGTTTTCCTTGTCTGAGAAAGTTTCTTTTGCAGTGTCCCAGATTTCTTTGGCAGTATCAAATGACAGAAAATTTTCACCAATGTCAGCGGTCATAGAGTTGACTAGCCAGTGTCCCAGATGCTGTGGTTTCTGGTGCCGCCGAATCTCCGGTGATGTAGTCATCTTTCTCCTTTCCCCGTATAAACATTAATATGGACTGAGACCATTGCAAATAATTTTGCCCATTCAGTTTATGGGCTGTGATTGGAAGATGAGAGGTTTCCATCTGATGAGAGGATGAAGACGATGAGATGATGATATCAGAAGTAGAAGATGATGAATTGGTAGCCATTCCAAAGGCTGGACCGTATTTAGGCATAAATTAGAAGAATAGAATTGAGTAAAAAAAAACTGACTAAAGATGAAGACGATGAGACAGGATTAAACCTGCTCTGATACCATGAAGAATTTGAAGAAAAATATGAAGAATTTGAAGACAAACTATGGAGGAACACCTCAATTCATTCTGTGATACCTTCCTTTACAATGAATGAAAGCATAAATAAATAGCCTACAGATATGAGAAAATTCCGGAATGGAATTTCCCTTACATGGAAAGTGAATAAACTACCTTGCTAGAATTACTCCTAAGAATAAACTCTTACATGGAAAGTGAATAAACTATCTTGCTAGAATTACTCCTAAATCAATTATAATAAAGGCTGTACATTACACTAATTAGGGAAGTAAACAAAGGATGCTGGCTTGATTTCCAACAGTGGGGAAAACCATTAACGAGAATGAAGGAAGTGGGGAGGGAGATGGTGAAATGGGGGAAGATGGTGATGCTTATTGCGCAAAAGGGAAGGTGAATTTATCAAAAATAACATCCCGAGAGATAAAGATACAGCCATCAGGGCTAAGACATTTGTAGCCCTTGTGGTTTAGACTATAGCCAAGAAATGTGCAGGGAATGGAGTGGCATTGAAGCTTGTTTTTGTTGTGAAGCCGGAGATTAGGATAACAAATATAACTAAATACCTTTAGTTGGGAGTAAGCTGGTTTTGTGCAGAAAAGTAGTTCAAGTGGGGTTTTGTTTTTCCGAATCAGGGTGGGTAATTTGGTAACAAAAACACAGGTGCGAAAGGCCTCATCCCAGTATTTGAGAGGTAAAAGAGTCTTATGCTAGGAGGGTAAGTCTATGTTCAATGATATGTTTACGCCTATTTTGTTGATGAGTATAGGAACATGAGGTTTTGTGGATAATGCCATTTGAGAGAAGATAATAGGTGGAGGTACAACACTCTCCACCCCAATCAGTTTGTAATATAGCTTTAATTTTGTATCCTAGTTGAAGTTCAACTTGAGACTTGAAGGTAAGAAAGGATTGAAATGCTTTAGACTTTTGTTTCAGCATGTAAATCTATGTGAGCTAAAAGTAGGCATCAACAAAGTGAATATGATACTGATATCCATTCAAAGAGGGTACTAAGCTGGGCCTCATAAATCAGAATTGATTTGTTCTAACGGTGTTGTATATGAAGAGGTTGAAGGAAAAAGTGGAAACTTATGAATTTTCTCATGCAACAAGCAAAACAAACAAAAGAAGACCTTTTATTAAAATGAGAAAGGTTACATTTGTTGAGTACAAGAGATAAGAATTGAGTAAATAGGTGGCTTTGGCAAGCCGAAAACTATTTTTTGTTTTCTGTTATCAAAAATAGAAAATAAAGTGTTTTTTTCAAATAACATCTTTTAATTGTTTTTAGTTTTCATTTTTTTAGAGCTATTTTAAAAAATAATTATACAAACACATATAATGATTAAAAATAAAGCTCTAGATATAAAAATTATTTTTAAAATATATTAAAAAATATTAAAAATAAATTAGAAATATTTTGTATTCCCAAATAAACTTTTGTTTTACAAAACATTATATAAAAACTATTCTCAAAAATTATTTTTTTACGCAAAAAAAAAAAACAAAACAAAACAAAAGTATCTTAATTTTCAGATTAATTTCTTATTTAAATAAATTAAAGGTTGCATGCATCTTCCTCTCACTCACATTACTGTTTGACAGTACTAATACTTCTCCCATTCTAACTAACAAACCAAATGCTCCACTTATCCTTCTTTGTGACTTGATTGTGAGTACTCCTTTTTAAACAAAAGAATTATGAAAATTTTAATTCTTTATGTTCTACTTTTTAGTGTTTAATACATGATAAAGATCCAACTGCTTTGTAGAATTTTCTACTAAATTTTTTAATAAAATTATTAAATCTCTCAAATTAATTAGGTATGCAGAAGATTTGTCAATGAATGATATGTATAGTTGCCATAAAAAATTATCCATAGCCTACCTCTATGCCACTTAAAAATGACTGTTTAGTTGTACTAAAAGTAAATACGATAAAATTATAATACAAATGAAATTCAAATGAATAATAATAAAATGCTAATGAAGTGTGAATAAAATAAATAATAAAATTTTATTTACTCTTTAATAATATATGATATTTCTTATAAATAATTAAATATAATAATTCTCCTATTTAATGAAATAAAAATATTAACACATTCATATTTTATAAAAAGTATAATAATAGTGAACATAAAATAATGAAATATTAATGCATTTGTGTTTTATATTTAATATAATAATATTAAAGATAAAAGAAGAAAATATTTTAAAATTTTAATTATTTAGTCATAATTTTAACTTCTTCCCAATATTTTTAATTATAATAGTTCATAAATTATATATTTATAATATAATATTAATGGTTGGATTACAATTTAACGATGGGTAAGAGATTAAGATTCTTATAATAGTGATTCTAACAAGTGTTTCTAATTTAATACTTGAAAATTTTTATCTTTTGATCATATATTGGAGAAAACAAACATGTTTTCTAGGATTGTTATCATATGCACTCTAAGAGTATGTTTGACAATGATTCTATAAAGTATTTTTATTCTAAAAAATATTTTTGAAAAATATTAGGCATTTCATAAAATTTGAAAAATATTTTTAAAATTTTAAAAAATCATTTGTAGTATTAAAAAATTACTTATAATATTTTCTAAGAAAACACTTCATAGGTGAATCTCTTAATTTGAAACACATTTTGGAAAAATATTTCCACTAAAAACACCTTGAATAGACGCACTTCAAGTATTTGTTTGTAAGTAATTTTAAGAAATATTTTTATTTTTTTCTAATATTTGAAAACAACTTTTTTAATAAAAAATTTCAAACATTGGAATTTTTTTTTTTCTAAAAAAAAAAAAAACCATCTTATATCAAACGATTCTAAATCATCCACAGTATAGAAAAATAAATATGGATTTTATTTCAAAATCAATTGATTAAGCCAAGCAAATGGCTTCGAGAGAGATCTTTTAGTTCATGGGCTGGAGATCACAAATTTGAAATTTCTCTTTTTTCCGGAAGCAGTTACACTCGCACCTAGGACATGGTTCAGAGTACAAATGTCTTTTATTTGAATGTGATCGCCCCATGCTAATTGGGACCAAAGCAAGCACTCTAAGCATTTAGGAAAGCCATAAAACAGCATAAAGTAAGTCGTACAACTTCATATCAACACAACTTAACTCCCATTAAAGGGTACTGCCTCCTCCCAATTCATCCAAAAAAGCCTTCAGATTGTTGTCGGAAGATCCACCATCTTTCACAGCTTCCCTTGCCAAATCCTTCCATTTCCCAGCATTCCTTCTCAATTCTTCCCCTCTTTCTCCACCTCCCATGACGACTTCCAAGCACCTCTTGATCTCCTCGCCTTCAACTATTCCCTCCTCATTCGCTGTCACCCGAACGCCTGACTTCCACACATCTTCAATCAGCTTCCCGTTGGTCCCTTGATCCGTCCATTGGGGAAATGCCACAACTGGAACTCCAGAAGCTAGGCACTCTAACGTTGAGTTCCACCCACAATGTGTAATGAAGCATCCCAACGATGGATGCGACAGAACATCCAACTGAGGACACCAAGCCACTATCATCCCTTTCTCCTCCAACTCTTCTCTGCAACTCAGCTTCTCTTCTTCAACTTCTCCGTTTCCGGACGCTGATCTTATGACCCACAGGAAAGGCCTGCCGCTGTGTAGTAAAGCACGTGCAATCTCCTCCATTTGTTGCTTTGACACAACACAAAGTGTCCCAAACGATACATAAACGACTGATGACTCGTGTTTGGAGTTCAACCAATCGATGCAGTCACTCGGATCTTGGAAAATATCTACTCCAAAAGAAGTATCAGATGGAACCAAAGGTCCAATTCCAATTACTTTAACCTTATCCATAGCTCGTAGCGCCTCGGCCTCCAGTGCGTCGAAGGTGTTCGCCAGCACTTTGGGGTTCGTCTCTTGCCTAAGTGCCTCAATTTCCTCTTGAAATTTTGAGAGCCATAAAGCATGTATGTTTGAAGAGACTAATAAAGACGGAATATCACGGCTAGACAGCAGCATTGGAAGCCCCGGTAACTGAATTGGACTTGAATCCTCATTGCTGCAGTCACCAACCACATAACCATAACCATTGAAGTAATGATAGTAAATGGTGAAAACAGTGGCTCTCTGAATCCAAAGAAGCACAGACGGAACCTGAAGGCTACGCGCCAGTTCTGCCGCCCAAGCAAGGAGGATGGTGTGTACTAAGCAAGTAACTGGTCGGCCTTGGTCAGCGCTTATTGCAGTGATCCGCCTGAGGGTTTCTGATCCGCAACGCTTGATCTCGGACAAATAGTGCTGGGGATGATCTTCGAGCTTGAACCCATCATCATAGCCATCGGAGAAGGGGACTAGGGTTAAACCGGGGAGGGCTGGACCTCTGGGCATGCGGCGATGGGCGGAGACGGAGACGGCGAAGGTGACGTGGGCGCCGGTTCTGATCAGGCGCTTGGCGAATAGGAGGGCTGGGTTGATGTGGCCTTGCATTGGATGTGATATAATGAGGAAGTGGTGCTGCTCCATTGCTGTGGCTGAGGATGTGTTTGTGTGGCCGGTGAGTTGCATGGGTGATATATATAATGATTGGAGGGGACACTAACAACAACAGTAATAATAAACAATAAGCTTAAATTTGCAAATTTATTATTTGTAACTTTAATTCAACATTTTGAGTTTCATTATTCAAAATTATTATATTAATTTAATATAATATATTTTATGACATCATTTAGTTATCGAAAAATAATGTTAGTATGATTCAATTCCCTTAGTTTAATTTCTTGCTTCTTTGCTAATCATGGGTGTCAAAAATAAATTTAAATGTTATTATATTATCTCATATTCGTTGGGGTAAATTATAGTATTCGAGGTATTGCATCATGAATATGGATCATGATATAGGTGCTAAAGAGTAAGTTTTAGGTAGCGGTTGTCAAGTAAAATTGTGTATTAAAATTTTATATTGTGGATCATCGATCTAAGATCTCATTTTTACTTCCACACTTTATGTTGGGCTTTTCTAAGTAAAATCGTTTATTCTCCTTGTGATTGATTGAGAATTTCAACTCTTATATTAAAATCATTAAAAATTACTCATTCAACCATTTTACCTATTTACCTTCATTTGTCATAATTACCTCATCGATCTCTTTTTCTAATCTACAACCTCCATTATTACTTAATCTCCTTTACCCTAATTATAATTTATGAAGATAAATATGTTAATTTTATTAAACAACCTTAATACTTAAAGTAATAAGTTTTAAGTCGACAACTTTAATATAATTTAACTTAAAGTCAACTTAAATTATCAAGTAATATGTATTAAGTTTTACAAAACACTCTCTCAATGATTGACTTATCCTCATTTATGACTTGATCGTGAGTACTCCTTTTTAAACAAAAGAATATGAATTTTTTTTATTTTTTTAATGTTTAATACATGATAAAGATCCAACTGCTTTGTAGAATTTTCTACCAAATTTTTTAAAAAATAATTAAATCTATGATATTAGGTATGTAGATAATTAGTCAATAATTGATATGTTAGTTCTAAAGCCACATTGGGGCCATAAACAACTATCTATAACATACTTGCATGCATCTGAAAAATGACACTTTAACGAAATACTAATAAAGTGTAAATAAAATAAATAATAAAATTTTATTTCACCATTCAATAATACATGATATTTCTTTTTAATAATTCTCCTATTTCACAAAATAAAAAAATATTAACACATTTGTATTTAATATTTAATATATTAAAAAAAATAATGAAATATTAATACATTTATATTTTATATTTAATAAGATAATACTAAAGATAAAAAAAATAAAATATTTTAAAGTTTTAAATTATTTAGAAATAATTTTAACTTCTTCGTATTAATTTTAATTATAATAATAATAAAATTATTATATGTGTAATCCAATTATTGTATAGAGATTAAGCATTTGTTAGACAATGATTTTAATAAGTATTTCTATCCAATCTAATATTTGAAAATAATTTTGTTTTTATAAAAATTTTGAAGTGGTACAAAAATAAAAAATAAAAAATAAAAATCCTATTTTTTTTTTTTAGTGTTTAATACATGATAAAGATCCAACTGCTTTGTAGAATTTTCTACCAAATTTTTAATAAAATAATTAAATCTCTGAAATTAGGTATGTAGATAATTAGTCAATAAATGATATGTTCGTTGTAAAGCCACACTGGGGCCATAAACAACTATCCATAACGTACTTGCATGCCTCTGAAAAATGACACTCTAACGAAATACTAACGAAGTGTGAATGAAATAAATAATCAAATTTTCTTTCACCATTCAATAATACATGATATTTCTTTCCAATAATTCTCCTATTTCACAAAATAAAAAAATATTAACACATTTGCATTTAATATTTAATATATTAAAAATAAAATAATGAAATATTAATACATTTATGTTTTATATTTAATATGATAATACTAAAGATAAAAAGAATAAAATATTTTAAAATTATAAATTATTTAGAAATAATTTTAACTTCTTCGTATTAATTTTAATTATAATAATAATAAAATTATTATATCTGTAATCCAATTATTGTATAGGGATTCAGCATTTGTTAGACAATGATTTTAATAAGTATTTCTATCCAATCTAATATTTGAAAATAATTTTGTTTTTATAAAAATTTTGAAGTGGTAGAAAAATAAAAAATAAAAAATAAAAATCCTATATCAAACAAATTCTAAATCATCAATAGTTTTTTTTTTTTTTTTAGTGTTTAATACATGATAAAGATCTGATTGCTTTGTAGAATTTTCTACCAAATTTTTAATAAAATAATTAAATCTCTGAAATTAGGTATGTAGATAATTAGTGAATAAATGATATGTTAGTTGTAAAGGAACATTGGGGCCATAAACAACTATCCATAACGTACTTGCATGCCTCTGAAAAATGATTGTTTAACGAAATACTAAGGAAGTGTGAATGAAATAAATAATAAAATTTTATTTCACCATTCAATAATACATGATATTTCATTTTTAATAATTCTCCTATTTCACAAAATAAAAAAATATTAACACATTTCTATTTAATATTTAATATATTAAAAATAAAAAAATGAAATATTAATACATTTATGTTTTATATTTAATATGACAATACTAAAGATAAAAAGAATAAAATATTTTAAAATGTTAAATTATTTAGAAATAATTTTAACTTCTTCTTATTAATTTTAATTATGATAATAATAAAATTATTATATCTGTAATCCAATTATTGTATAGAGATTAAGCATTTGTTCGACAATGATTTTAATAAGTATTTGTATCCAATCTAATATTTGAAAATAATTTTTTTATTTAAAAATTTTGAAGAGGTAGAAAAATAAATAAATAAATAAAAATACAATATCAAATTAACTCTAAATCATCGATAGTGTTTTTTTTTTTTTTTACTGAAATTAGGTATGTAGATAATTAGTCAATAAATGATATGTTAGTTCTAAAGCCACATTGGGGCCATAAACAACCATCCATAACGTACTTGCATGCCTATGAAAAATGACACTTTAACCAAATACTAATGAAGTGTGAATGAAATAAATAATAAAATTTTATTTCACCATTCAATAATACATGATATTTCTTTTTAATAATTCTCCTATTTCACAAAATAAAAAAATATTAACACATTTGTATTTAATATTTAATATATTAAAAATAAAATTATGAAATATTAATACATTTATGTTTTATATTTAATATGATAATACTAAAGATAAAAAGAATAAAATATTTTAAAATGCTAAATTATTTAGAAATAATTTTAACTTCTTCGTATTAATTTTAATTATAATAATAATAAAATTATTATATCTGTAATCCAATTATTGTATAGGGATTAAGCATGTGTTAGACAATGATTTTAATAAGTATTTCTATCCAATCTAATATTTGAAAATAATTTTTTTATTTAAAAATTTTGAAGTGGTAGAAAAAATATATATATAAATAAAAATCCTATATTAAATTAATTCTAAATCATCGATAGTTTTTTTTTTTTTTTACTGAAATTAGGTATGTAGATAATTAGTCAATAAATGATATGTTAGTTGTAAAGCCACACTGGGCCATAAACAACTATCCATAACATACTTGCATGCCTATGAAAAATGACCCTTTAACAAAATACTAATGAAGTGTGAATGAAATAAATAATAAAATTTTATTTCACCATTCAATAATAGATGATATTTCTTTTTAATAATTCTCCTATTTCACAAAATAAAAAAATATTAACACATTTGTATTTAATATTAAATATATTAAAAATAAAATAATGAAATATTAATACATTTATCTTTTTTATTTAATATGATAATACTAAAGATAAAAAGAATAAAATATTTTAAAATGTTAAATTATTTAGAAATAATTTTAACTTCTTCGTATTAATTTTAATTATAATAATAATAAAATTATTATATCTGTAATCCAATTATTGTATAGGGATTAAGCATGTGTTAAACAATGATTTTAATAAGTATTTCTATCCAATCTAATATTTGAAAATAATTTTTTTATTTAAAAATTTTGAAGTGGTAGAAAAAAAATATATGAATAAAAATCCTATATTAAATTAATTCTAAATCATCGATAGTTTTTTTTTTTTTTTTTAAATTAGGTATGTAGATAATTAGTCAATAAATGATATGTTAGTTGTAAAGCCACACTGGGGCATAAACAACTATCCATATCATGCTTGCATGCCTCTGAAAAATGACTCTTTAACAAAAGGGAGAATTGTGTTTTGGGCCCAATTGGGCCCAAAAATTAACATTTGGTCCATATAACTTCCATAATTGATGGAAAGGATATGAGATGTTAAAAGACCAATATATCCTTCAAATTTCTATACATTACCTTTTAAGGACATAAAATAGTGATTGACTAAAATACCCCATGACCTTTCACATAAACTTTTTTTTTTTTTGTCTTTATTGCACCATTATTCATGCAACCATAATAATTCTATTTTAACAATTTGGATTTTTCATTATTTTAATTTTTTTTTATATAAATAATTGAAAATCAACATTATTTTCTATTTTAAATTATAAATAAAGAAAAATTATGTTCGAAAGCTATTTTAAAAAATACTTTCTAAAAAATAGTAATATGATTTATATTTTTTATATTTTCTTTTTGAAAAAACATTTATTTAAAAAATGAAAACTATTTTAAAAAATAAAAATTGAAAACCTTGTTTAGTACTATTTTTATATGAAAATAATAAAAAGAACTAAATTTCATTCATTGATTATCCATTTTTTTTTTTCATTAGTTATTTTAATAAAAAAAAAAATATATAGTATGTTTACGATTAAACAAAGAAATTAATCAATTATGTGTTTTTTGTGGGACTATCTTTTACATGAAAAATAATTAAATAACTAAATTATATATATTTATTACTCTTTTTAATTTTATTTTCTTTATTTATTTTTTATCGAAAATTTTAATATATCCATAATTAACAAAGTAATAAATCAATTGTGCACATTTTAATCTATTAAAATAAATTAATTTCTAATTTAATAAATAAAATGAAATAAGTAAATAAATTTGGGGTTATTTCTATTTTTTAATATATCTTATATCAATATTTTTTATGATTAAATAAATTTTTTATTTTTTATTTCTTTAATTCCAAAAATAAAATGAAATAAATAAATAAATTTAGAATTTTCCAACTGATCTTATATTCATATTCTTATGGTTAAATAAATTTTTTATTCTTTTTTCTTTATTTCCAAAAATAAAAGGAAATAAATAAATAAATTTGGCTTAAATAATAGTTTTTAAGTAATTTCTTTGTCTTATTTTTAATTACATTTTGCATTGAAAATAAAATAAAATAACGTTTTTTTAGTCACTGTACAAGGTATTTACACTAAGTGTACATGACAAATATACTAACTGTACAAGGGTGTACAAGACTATTATTTGTGAAGGATTTTAAGTGATTCTAAAAAACTTGTTTGTTTATTTCCCTTAACCAATGATAAATGACATTTCTTATACACATTAGTTAAGCATACATTCATCTCATGTATTTTATCTAACTTGTATATGGTCATTTTAATAGCTACCTCACTTATGATGATTGTAAAACAAAATTATACAACAATTTTTTTTCCTTTTTAAAACCAAACCGATGCAAACATGGTTAATCGACCTATTGTTAGATATTCATAAAATGATGTATGAAATTTGAGTTATTGTACATGGGTATTACACTAACTGTACAAGGGTATTACACTAACTGTACAAGACAAATTTACTAATTGTACAAGGGTGTACAAGACTACTTTTTGTTAAGGATTTAAAGTGATTTCGAAAAACTTTCCCATTTTTTTCCACTCAAATATTTTTTCCCCACTCAAATTCTCTCACTCAAGAATTGTTTCGAATTTTATTTTTAAATTTCATCATCAAATTTTTGTAATTGCATATTTTGTTTTTGTAGTTTTAACAATGTTCTTTCTTTCCACTATTTTTTTTTTTTTTGTGAAATTTTATCCACATGAATCTATATTTAAAATTATAATCATATTTATCAAATTTTTTACTAAGATTATCTTTAATTTTTTTTTAAATATATTTATACTCATTTATTTAAAAAATGAAAAACTAATTTTTTTTTTTATAAACATGTTCTATTACCTTTCAAGTAAAAAACTAGATAAGTTTCAAAGTCAATAAATAAAAAAATTAAATACCACTTTCAATAATTTTTAGATAAAATTTTATATAATATATTTTATTTGAAACTTAATTTTTAAAGTTTAACTAAAAAATTGTATTGACAATTTTCTTGTTGGGGGTCAAAATACTTTGCATTAGTCTATCTAGATAAGAAAAATTATTAATATAATATTAGAACTTCATATCTTAGTTATATTTTTTCAACAAATTTATCTTTTTAAAAATTTTAAAATAAAAACATTAAAAATTAAAAAGCTAAATATATATATATATATATATATATATATATATATATAATAAAGTGAAGTGATAGTTAATTTAAAATTTTTTTAAAATATGGTTAATGTAGAAAATATAAAAAATAAGAGAAAAATATAGATGAAATGGTAATATAAATTTAAAATAAAAAATGAAAATTAAAGTAAAAGATAAATACATAAAGATAAAAAATATTTGGATGAAAAATCCCAAAATTTTTATCATTGCTTTTAATAAGAGCAAAAAGATTCAATATCTTTAAAAATGAAAAATAAAAAAATATTATTGTTTTTTATTTGACATAAAACAGAAATATATATTGGAATAAAAAGGAAAAAAAAAGTTAGAAATGAGTAATATTTAATAGGGAATAGAAAAGGAAAAAAAATACAAAAAAAAATTAAAATTCACACTCACTTGTAGGCATATAAGGAATAAGGGTATTTTAGGAATTAATGAAAGACAATATCCTTCATCTTAATTTTCATACTTTGTTTGAGTCTTGGATTTAAATATGGGTGGTTGGAAGACCAAATGTTAATTTTTGGGCCCAGCTGGGCCCAAAACACAAATCTCCCTTAACAAAATACTAATGAAGTGTGAATGAAATAAATAATAAAATTTTATTTCACCATTCAATAATACATGATATTTCTTTTTAATAATTCTCCTATTTCACCAAATAAAAAAATATTAAAACATTTGTATTTAATATTTAATATATTAAAAATAAAATAATGAAATATTAATACATTTATGTTTTATATTTAACATGATAATACTAAAGACAAAAAGAATAAAATATTTTAGAATTATAAATTATTTAGAAATAATTTTAACTTCTTCGTATTAATTTTAATTATAATAATAATAAAATTATTATATGTGTAATCCAATTATTGTATAGAGATTAAGCATTTGTTAGACAATGATGTTAATAAGTATTTCTATCCAATCTAATATTTGAAAATAATTTTTTTTTATATAAAAATTTTAAAGTGGTAGAAAAATAAAAAATAAATAAAAATCCTATATCAAATTAATTCTAAATCATTGATAGTTTTTTTTTTTTTTTTTTACTGAAATTAGGTATGTAGATAATTAGTCAATAAATGATATGTTAGTTGTAAAGCCACACTGGGGCCATAAACAACTATCCATAACGTACTTGCATGCCTCTGAAAAATTACTCTTTAACGAAATACTAATGAAGTGTGAATGAAATAAATAATAAAATTTTATTTCACCATTCAATAATACATGATATTTCTTTTTAATAATTCTCCTATTTCACAAAATAAAAAAATATTAAAACATTTGTATTTAATATTTAATATATTAAAAATAAAATTATGAAATATTAATTCATTTATGTTTTATATTTAATATGATAATACTAAAGATAAAAAGAATAAAATATTTTAAAATCTTAAATTATTTAGAAATAATTTTAACTTCTTCGTATTAATTTTAATTATAATAATAATAAAATTATTATATATGTAATCCAATTATTGTATAGAGATGAAGTGTTTGGTAGACAATGATTTTAATAAGTATTTCTATCCAATCTAATATTTGAAAATAATTTTTTTTATATTAAAATTTTAAAGTGGTAGAAAAATAAAAAATAAATAAAAATCCTATATCAAATTAATTCTAAATCATTGATAGTTTTTTTTTTTTTTTTACTGAAATTAGGTATGTAGATAATTAGTCAATAAATGATATGTTAGTTGTAAAGCCACACTGGGGCCATAAACAACTATCCATAACGTACTTGCATGCCTCTGAAAAATGACTCTTTAACGAAATACTAATGAAGTGTGAATGAAATAAATAATAAAATTTTATTTCACCATTCAATAATACATGATATTTCTTTTTAATAATTCTCCTATTTCACAAAATAAAAAAATATTAAAACATTTGTATTTAATATTTAATATATTAAAAATAAAATTATGAAATATTAATACATTTATGTTTTATATTTAATATGATAATACTAAAGATAAAAAGAATAAAATATTTTAAAATCTTAAATTATTTAGAAATAATTTTAACTTCTTCGTATTAATTTTAATTATAATAATAATAAAATTATTATATCTGTAATCCAATTATTGTATAGAGATGAAGCGTTTGGTAGACAATGATTTTAATAAGTATTTCTATCCAATCTAATATTTGAAAATAATTTTTTTTTATATAAAAATTTTAAAGTGGTAGAAAAATAAAAAATAAATAAAAATCCTATATCAAATTAATTCTAAATCATTGATAGTTTTTTTTTTTTTTTTTACTGAAATTAGGTATGTAGATAATTAGTCAATAAATGATATGTTAGTTGTAAAGCCACACTGGGGCCATAAACAACTATCCATAACGTACTTGCATGCCTCTGAAAAATGACTCTTTAACGAAATACTAATGAAGTGTGAATGAAATAAATAATAAAATTTTATTTCACCATTCAATAATACATGATATTTCTTTTTAATAATTCTACTATTTCACAAAATAAAAAAATATTAACACATTTGTATTTAATATTTAATATATTAAAAATAAAATTATGAAATATTAATACATTTATGTTTTATATTTAATATGATAATACTAAAGATAAAAAGAATAAAATATTTTAAAATCTTAAATTATTTAGAAATAATTTTAACTTCTTCGTATTAATTTTAATTATAATAATAATAAAATTATTATATCTGTAATCCAATTATTGTATAGAGATGAAGCGTTTGGTAGACAATGATTTTAATAAGTATTTCTATCCAATCTAATATTTGAAAATAATTTTTTTTTATAAAAATTTTGATGTGGTAGAAAAATAAAAAATAAATAAAAATCCTATATCAAATTAATTCTAAATCATTGATAGTTTTTTTTTTTTTTTTTTACTGAAATTAGGTATGTAGATAATTAGTCAATAAATGATATGTTAGTTGTAAAGCCACACTGGGGCCATAAACAACTATTCATAACGTACTTGCATGCCTCTGAAAAATGACTCTTTAACGAAATACTAATGAAGTGTGAATGAAATAAATAATAAAATTTTATTTCACCATTCAATAATACATGATATTTCTTTTTAATAATTCTCCTATTTCACAAAATAAAAAAATATTAACACATTTGTATTTAATATTTAATATATTAAAAATAAAATTATGAAATATTAATACATTTATGTTTTATATTTAATATGATAATACTAAAGATAAAAAGAATAAAATATTTTAAAATCTTAAATTATTTAGAAATAATTTTAACTTCTTCGTATTAATTTTAATTATAATAATAATAAAATTATTATATCTGTAATCCAATTATTGTATAGGGATTAAGCATGTGTTAGACAATGATTTTAATAAGTATTTCTATCCAATCTAATATTTGAAAATAATTTTTTTATTTAAAAATTTTGAAGTGGTAGAAAAAAAAAATATATAAATAAAAATCCTATATTAAATTAATTCTAAATCATCGATAGTTTTTTATTTATTTATTGAAATTAGGTATGTAGATAATTAGTCAATAAATGATATGTTAGTTGTAAAGCCACACTGGGGCCATAAACAACTATCCATAACATACTTGCATGCCTATGAAAAATGACCCTTTAACAAAATACTAATGAAGTGTGAATGAAATAAATAATAAAATTTTATTTCACCATTCAATAATAGATGATATTTCTTTTTAATAATTCTCCTATTTCACAAAATAAAAAAATATTAACACATTTGTATTTAATATTAAATATATTAAAAATAAAATAATGAAATATTAATACATTTATCTTTTTTATTTAATATGATAATACTAAAGATAAAAAGAATAAAATATTTTTAAATGTTAAATTATTTAGAAATAATTTTAACTTCTTCGTATTAATTTTAATTATAATAATAATAAAATTATTATATCTGTAATCCAATTATTGTATAGGGATTAAGCATGTGTTAAACAATGATTTTAATAAGTATTTCTATCCAATCTAATATTTGAAAATAATTTTTTTATTTAAAAATTTTGAAGTGGTAGAAAAAAAATATATGAATAAAAATCCTATATTAAATTAATTCTAAATCATCGATAGTTTTTTTTTTTTTTTTGAAATTAGGTATGTAGATAATTAGTCAATAAATGATATGTTAGTTGTAAAGCCACACTGGGGCCATAAACAACTATCCATATCATACTTGCATGCCTCTGAAAAATGACTCTTTAACAAAATACTAATGAAGTGTGAATGAAATAAATAATAAAATTTTATTTCACCATTCAATAATACATGATATTTCTTTTTAGTAATTCTCCTATTTCACCAAATAAAAAAATATTAAAACATTTGTATTTAATATTTAATATATTAAAAATAAAATAATGAAATATTAATACATTTATGTTTTATATTTAATATGATAATACTAAAGATAAAAAGAATAAAATATTTTAAAATCTTAAATTATTTAGAAATAATTTTAACTTCTTCGTATTAATTTTAATTATAATAATAATAAAATTATTATATCTGTAATCCAATTATTGTATAGAGATGAGGCGTTTGGTAGACAATGATTTTAATAAGTATTTCTATCCAATCTAATATTTGAAAATAATTTTTTTATATAAAAATTTTAAAGTGGTAGAAAAATAAAAAATAAAAAATAAAACTCCTATATCAAACAAATTCTAAATCATCAATAGTGTTTTTGTTTTTTTGGTTAAAAAATCAATTGGTATGAACATGGAGATTTCAAATGGAAAAAAAAAAAATCCCAAAAATGGGTGTAAAATAAAAAATAAAAATAAAAATAAAAATAAAAATAAAAATTCTTGAGTCCACCATGTAAAATGGAAAAGCGTGGGTCGCACAGGTCTTTTCCCAGGATATGTAGCATAGAGAATAGGACAGAACGACGAATGCTTTTCTTATCACGCTTGATAGAGTCTCCCCTTGAATTCTCTAGGTTCTATCAAAAACTCAAGTTTGCAGCCAAAGTAGTGTTTACTTAAAAAAAAAAAAAAAAAAACAAACAAACTAATACATCTGTCAAACTAGTCTTTTGAATCCACATCAGCAATCCACATCAGCAAACTTTTACTCTAAAGACCCATTTTTTCATCCGAAATCATTCAACAAAGAAACCCTAACTATTATTTTCTCTTCTCTGCCGCTCCCACCATCTGCGGCTCCCACCAGCAGCTCCACTAGCAACGTCTTGAAGTGGCTAGGTAAGTTTTTGAAGCATTTTAACAGTGGTTCATGAGTTTTTTTCCCCTCATTTTCCTTAGCTTTCTTACAAACCAAACAGAGGAAAACGAAAAATTAAAAACAACCTTTGAAAATTTTTAAAATCTCAAGTTGTTTTTTGTGGTTTCTACTTGTGAACGGAAGAAAAAAAGAAAGATTGACAGAGAGAGATAAGAGCACTGAAGGAAATTGGTTTCTACACTTTGGGGGTTTGGGTAGATTTTGAATTTGGGCGGTGGAATGGTTGACTTCTGCACTTTGAGGGTTTGGGTAGATTTCGAATTTGGGCGGTGGTGGGTTAGGGTTCGAAGTGGACTGATCCAATTGGATGATTTGATAGAGCAATGAAAGAGGAAGAGAGGAGTGAGGAACGAGAGGGAGAGATTGTGAGAAGAGAGACGAATGAGAGATTTGAAGAGAAAGAAGAAGTGTAGGTCAATGTGCAAAACTAACAAAAATTTTGCCCAAATGCAAATTCTTTGATTTTGCCCAGTTTTCTCAGCAAGGAAGGAGGGTAGATACCAGAGGGCTGCTGGAAAGGATGGTTGTACGTGGAGGGTGCAAAAACCCTACTTGTGTTTAGCTCCTAATAGAGTAGATGCCTTTCTCAAGCAAATACTTTGTTTGGGAACTGAGAATCCCAAAGAAGAAGGACAATTTTAGAATTTCATAAGTCGGACTTCAGCTTCGACTTTGAGGGATATTTGATAATCATTTTTCAATTAATTTTTATAATTTTAAAATTTTGAAAATTGTATGCATTTTTTAATATAAAAATTATTTGTTTAATCATTTTTTATTTTCCTTTTTTTAATAAAAAAATTAAAAATTAATCACACTCCACTTGTTTATTTTTCCTTTTTTTTTAATAAAAAAATTAAAAATTAATCATAATCCACTTGTTTAAAAATTATCGTTAATCCTTATTTAGTATGATATTTACTTGTTTATTATTAAAACATTTTATCTTCTTATTTATTGTAATTAAAAAAAATATGTATATATGACCAAAATTTAAAATAAAATAAAAAACTAAAAATATAATTTTATTTCCCATTCAAATCCATCACTCTCTTATTATTATATTTTGTTGAAATTTTTTTATTTATATCTTTTTCTATAAATAGAGAAGAGTTATGAAGAAAACATTAATTTTTTTTTATTTAAAAAAAAAACCAACTTCTAAACATGTTTTTTGTTTTAATAGTTATAAAAAAAAACATTTTTTGTTAACTCAACGAAACATGTTTTAAAAATGATCTTATTGGGTATATCTTAATTTTTTTTTCAAGTATTTTAAATTTATTAAATTGGTAATAAGTATTAAAAATGGACTTTGGAATTATATTGTATGAAAATGTTAAATATTTGCAAAAAAAAATCTAAAAAAACACTTAGTCCTCCCTTTTAAGCAAATCAAAATTATATTTTAAAAATGTTATTATTAATGTTACATTTTATAAAACTTTCATTAATGACATGTAAAACCATTACCAAAATGTTAAGAACTTTATAAAATAGGACCAAATTATCTTCCAAATATAACCAAATTACTTCTCAAATCCAACAAAAGCATTCCAAATATGACAATGTTAACCATAATACCTTCCAATTCTTACCTCTCAATAGTAATAGCACAGTTGCATTGAAAATCAAATTCTTCAATGCTTGCTCTATCATCATATGATTTGTTTTGAAGCTTTTAATAATGAACCGTGAACCCATTGGATTGTACTAGAGAGGACCCGCATGATAAAGGTTTAAATTTGGGCAACACCCCTATAACATTATTATTAATAAGCTGTGAGCCGCGAGCCATAATGGGGTCAAGTCATTGCTCTTTGTTGGGGACGTCTTCTAAAGGCAGGCTTGGGCTTTTTGTGGTTTTTGCACGAAAAGCCTTCCTTGGATTTTGACCCTTGTTTCTTGTACCAAAAAGCCTACTAGATTTACCGAGAAACCATCATTACAAATGCTTAAGTTTTTCAAATTATTTTTAAATTTGTTTTCATAATTTATTAACTTAATAAAATTGGAAGTGATTATTAAATTTATTTTTCTTTCTTTTTCTCCTCTAAAAATATATAATTTTTATTATATATTTTTTCAAAAAAAAAATTATTAGGATCAAGGAGATATGAGTGTGTCATTTTTCAATCATCATTTTTCTAAAGATAATACTATTGTGCATATAACAATCTCTTCCCCAATACAGGGCTCCTAGAACTCGAATCATGACCAAACTCTAGGGCTCTTAGAACTCAAGTCATGACCAAACTCTAGGGCTCCTAGAACTCGAATCATTTAATGGCATGTATAACATTTAATAGCACCTCTAGAAATGATAAGAACTTTATAAAATTGTAAAAAGACATGTAGAACCTAGGTTGGATCTCCAAACCATGAAAATTGCTTGTAATTATTGGTTAGCTTTTGAATTGTATCATATATTAGAAAGTGTATCAAATTCTCAATTAGTATAAATTCCTTTTTGTAAAGAATATTGTATAAATTATTTTCTAAGTTAATTTATTATTGTGATATCATATTTCCTCATAGAATAAGGAAATTTGTTTAGAATATTTTTATAAATATTTTAGGTCATAGAGGGAAAAATCTATAAGATGGAGATAGACTCTTAAAGATTATAAGATATTTCAAGAACTCAATAGTTATAAAAAAATAAAAATAAATAAATAACACTAAAAATAAATTTAATATATAGAAAATATTAGTTTTTATTTAAAATTTAACTTATTAAATTATAAATTGTAAAATTTTAATTAAATTAAAAAAATTTAAAAATTAACCAGACATAAGGAAAAGTGTATTAATATGTCTATTCCGCTTTCTCTTTTTTGATTATTTTAATGGAAAATATTAAAATATTTATAGTTGTAACTAGTAATTATATTAAATATGTACACATTACATCCATTTTTGAAACTTATATAAAATCAAATTTTGAACAAATTTAAAATTTTTTTCCACTTAATATGGGTAGCTTAAACAATGACATTTTAATCGTTAATGGAAAAATAACAACCTTTTATTCAATTTTAATGGTAATAAATAATAAGAAAATATTATTAATAAAAAACATTGAAGTATTTGGATATTAAGGTGTTATTTGTTATTTGATTATTGTTAATAACATACCCTATTATTGTTATTTGTTATTTCATTACAAATTGATGTTATTACTAATGTTTTCTATTGTGTAATTTTGTGGTTAAAAATGAAATTGATTTGATTTTTTTGGCTTCTTCTATAGGTAAACTATGTCTAATTATCGGTGGCAATGGTTTGTTTTTGTAATGGGAAAATAGTGAGAACACAAACTGATGTTGATTATGTTGGGGATAGAGTTGTGGTTGAACCTATTGATGTGCCTCTTGGGACAACATATGAACAACTGTTGGAAATGATATACTCGGTCACTGACATCAATAAAGAACATTTTCGATTAATTCTTAGTTGTAAGTATCCTATGAAAAAAGGGAATAAATTCCAACCTTGCCCAGTAAAGAATGATAGTGGTGTAACTCGAATGTAATAATTGCATAATAGATTTGGGATGGATGAAGTTGAGTTATTTGTTGAACAAGTACCTATTGACTTACAAATGAATTCACCACTTGGTAATTACATACCTTTGTTACTTGGTGAAAATGATGGTACTAGTAATGTTCAAAATCCATTTACTTTTGAGCATAGATCGGAAGAGGATGAGGAAGATGAAGAAAGAAGACAATGTGATGATGACAATGTAGGAGTCAAGGACGTTCATAATGATGATAATCAGGATAGGGAAGGTAGCTCGCCTTTTTTAGCTATTCGTGAGGCAATTGAAAGAGAACAAATGAGATATGTGGTTCTAGATGGGGAATGATGTAACTTGTTAAACAATCCAGATACAGAGGATTTAGATGACCCAATTGAATTATCTCCAATGCAATATCATTTGGCACCATCACCACATTTTGAAAATATTGAAAACATTGATCATGTTGTGTCAAGTGAATGGACCCCATGTGGAAACACTCTTATGGGACATCCAATTGGAGAGTTCATAGTTGGACAAATATTTAATTCCAAAGAAGATTTACAACATGCTGTAAAGATGTACTCTATTAATTCGCACCAAGAGTACTATATCGTTTTGTCATCCACAAAGAATTTGTTGGACTTAAGATGCAAAAAAGCTGAACAATCTCAATGTCCTTGGAGACTTCGTGCTACGGTTGTTAAAGGGACATCTTTATTTGAGATCAACAAATACAGTGGCCCACACACATGTGTCAATCCTTGCATGAACCAAGATCATCATCAGTTAGACTCAAACCTGATAGCCGCCCATATAGAAGGAATGATTAAGACACAATTCACACTTTCAGTGGCTTCCATTCAAGCAAGTGTTGTAGAAAGATTCGGGTACCATATATCATACACTAAGGCTTCGAAAGGCAAGCGTAAAGCATTAACTAATTTGTTTGGTGATTTCTATAAATCATACACTAAACTGCCACATTTTTTTGGTGTCTTAGAGCAAGCCAATCCAGGATGTGTTGTAATTTCTAAAACATTCCCAGGTAATATGCGAAATGAAGAGGTACTTCAATGAGTCTTTTGGGCATTTCATCCTTCCATAGAGGGCTTCAAGCATTGTCGTCCTATGCTAACTATTGATGGTACACACTTGTATGGGAAGTATAAGGGCATTGTAATGATTGCCATGGGCTATGACGAAAATAATCAATTTTTTCCTCTTGTTTTTGCATTAATTGAAGGTAAAAATGTTGATAGTTGGGGATGGTTTTTGGCATGTATTAGAAATCGAGTAACTCAAAGGAAGGGTCTTTGTGTTTTCTCTGATCGTCATCCGGGCATTATGGCTACGTTTGCTAATGTTCATCTTGGTTGGTCTGCACCAAATGCATATTATCAAATTTGTATGCGCCATCGTTCTGGCAACTTTATGACTCGCTTTAAGGACAAATGCTTGAAACAACTTTTATGCAGAGCCACCTTAGAAACTAAGGTAGAAAAATTCAACATGCATATGGAGACAATTGGGAGAATTAATCAAGACGCACTCAGCTGGTTGGAGGCTATTCCCTTTGAGAAATGGGCACTATCACATGATGGAGGTCGACGATATGGCATAATGACTATGAACATGTCAGAAGTGTTCAATAGTGTGCTTAAAGGGGCATGAAGTTTCCCTATCACCGCATTTGTTCAATTGACATTCTATCAAGTTAATAGTTACTTTGCTGTAAGAAGAGAACATGGTGCTAGTCGACTTGCTTCAGGTGAATAATACACTCTTTATGTTGATGCAAATGTTAAGGCAAGTTCCCATGAGGTTGTTTTATATGACCACTTCCAAGGACTATTTCATGTGAAGGCTAGTAGGGGTAGTAAAAAGACATCATCTGGTGGGCAAACATATCATGTTAACCTATGTGAGCATGGATGCACATGAGGCAAAACACTCATATATGGATTCCCATATAGTCATATTCTAGTGGCATGTCATTTTCATTCAATTGATTTTAGATCATTTGTTCAACATTAAAATACTATGCATTTGTACTTTAGCACTTGGGCACCACTATTTAACCCAATACACAATGAGTACGAGTGGCCACCATATGTTGGTCCAGTTATTGTGCCTGTAGATTCAATGAAACGTGTGTCAGGTGGACGACCTAAATCTACTCGTTTGCACAATGAAATGGATGTTAGAGAAGGTAAAACCTCAGTTACATGTGGTTTGTGCAAACAAAGTGGTCACAATCGTCGTTCTTGTCCAAATAAGAACATGGGTGCTAGGCTTTGGATGTTGATATTATGTTATTTTTATTTTGGACAATACCTATGTTATAAGAGAGGTTTTGCTGTTAATTTCAAAATTGTAATATGAATATTTTGATTAATCAGGTTGTTTGTATTTTGGAGAATACCCTATTTATAGGGGAGACTCTGTCGAAATTTTTAATATTTGGATGCGAAGATTATTTTATTACATTTTTTTTCATTATTGTACTTGTATATTGATATTGGTTGCAGATGAATATTTTGATTAATCAGGTTGTTTGTATTTTGGAGAATACCCTATTTGTAGGGGATACTCGGCTGAAATTTTTAAAATTTGGATGTGAACATTATTGTTTGACATTTTTTTTTAATTATTGTACTTGGATATTGATATTGGTTGCAGATGAATATTTTGATTAATCAGGTTCTTTGTATTTTGGAGAATACCCTTTTTATGGGGGAGACTCTGTCGAAATTGTTTAAATTGTAATATTAACATTAGTTTATTATGACAATATAGTAATGGGGCATAGAGAGGGCAGATTCGATCCAGATCCATTAGATCGCTCTATTTTAGTGTTACATGACAGACATAGGTCTCAATTAGTGGATTCTGGTCAGGTATATATGTATATATAAATATAGATGTATAGAAAAACATAATCATAAACCTTAATTAAGTTCTTATTTAATCGAAATGGTATCTTTTGTAGCTTAATCAGGTATTGACATGTCGACAACGTTTATGGACATTCATGCAAGAGTGAGAGACGGACCCTCATATTCGGCGATATGTGATGCAATCTGGATTTTATGGTGTATATCGTGTCAAACACATTTCACTAGATTGGCCATTGATCATGAGTCTTGTTGAGCGATGACGACCCGAGACACACATTTCATTTACCTATTGGAGATATGATTGTTACTTTACAGGATGTAGCCATGATTCTAGGATTATGTATTCATCGGCCTTCTATCACTGGCACATGTGACATAGATTGGTCACTACTATGTTAAGAGCTTTTAGGTGTCGTCCCACCTCCATCTTAGATTAGAGGGTTATTGATTCGACTCATGGTAGCTTAGCTTAAGGCGTATCAACAAAATTTATACCTTGAATACTATTACTAAAGTAGCCAAGCTACTATAGCATAGTGGTTCTAGGATCGTTCACTGGGAAGGGTTTTCGCAAACACAAGTGATATTCAAATTAGGAAAATAGGTGATTTTCTTATGGATGTTAGCTTTAAAAGAAGATGCAAATGTTTTAGAAAGATTTAAACTAATCTAAGCTAACATTAAAGACTAAAATGAAAGGGTGTAAAAACAAGTTCCTCAAAGATAGGATAGCTATGCTCTGGCTCTTATGCAAATTGGAAATCTCAGGATAGGCTCCTCGCGTTGGGGTTGCAACTATGGTGATGCTTGCTTCCCGAACCGGTATGGATTTAGAAAATCAAGTTTTAATCCTTTAAAATGGCAAAACACATGGTAGTGAATTTCATCAATGGTTATTCACCTTAGACTTCCTTTGAATGGCTCGTAAGAGATAACTAGTAGTCTAAAGCTAAAAGCTTACCAAATATTGGCAACTCAAAGTCATTCCAGGTGATAAACTCACCTTTCAATGGCCATTGAAATTGGTTCTAATGGATTAATGCAAAACTTGGAATTGAAAACCTCACCTTCCAATAGCTCGTAGGAGATAACTAATGGATAGAAATCCAAAAGCTTATCAAGTATTGGCCGTTGGAAGTTGTCAAAAGGAAATAAAAACCAAACTTTGCATTAATGAACCATTAATGAAAAACGACTACCTTACTTTCCGGGTGCGAGAAATTTCCATGGGATTGCATCCAAGCCATCACATAACATCCATACTTTGAGAAACTAAAAGTTTTAGCCAATCATCCTTTGAGGAAAAACCCTCAGAGGCTGTTTGGCTACTAAGAAAATAGAAACGGGAGAGCTCTGTAAAATTTTCTATCTATATATCAATATATCAATAATTTCAATAATTTGTTACAACGGATGCAAGGGGATATAAATAGAGAAGTTTTTCCAACCTTCCTAGCTAAGAAATCTTATGATTGGTGGATTACAAGGAGAAGAATGGAAATTTATACAAAAATATCCAAAAGAAAAGATCTCGTGTGGAGTCGGCAAAAACAGGGGAAAATTCGCACCATGCAAGGGGGTGTGCGAAATTGGAAGGTGTTGTGCGAAATTTTCGCACAAGCCTGGAGCAGTTGTCTTCCGAAAGCCATATCTTCCTCATTTCAGCTCCAAATCGTACACGGTTTGAAGCGTTGGATTCTTGACTTCCTGATCTTTGAAATGGTATATAGCATGTAGAAAATGGACTTCGGAAAGTGCTCCAAAAGTGCGAAAGAAGACTGCAGCTGCTGTCCTTTGTTTTCCTCTTCTCCATTGTTCCTTCCTTGCATACTTTGAACGACTTTGGCAAAGGGCTATGGAGCTCCAAATCTTGGTTCTTCATGAATTTGAGCTTCCAAAAGCTTTTCCATAACTTGTCCAAGTAGCTCCTCCATCATTTGGCATGCTTGAATTGATTCATAAGCTGATAAAAACATGTAAACTTGCCACAAAATGGTTAAAACCAATTACTAAGGACCTTAATGAATTAATTGGGTTAAATGAATATGATTACTACTCAAAGGTGCTTAAAACCATTATAATTAGGTCTACAAAATAGCACTTTTTGGTAGTAATCACACCCCCCAACCGACTCATTGCTAGTCCCTTAGCAATGGAGGAGATAAAAACTAAGTAAACTATAATAATATACATAAAAGGGATCATGCAAATCACTCCAAAAAATGATATGAGTGGCATGATGGACATCCATGGATCAAACTCTCACATGGAACATGAAAGAAATAAAACTCAAACTTCAATAGGAGCTATCAAATAATTTTGTCTAGTCACAATTCATAAAGAGTAGGCATTATGCAAATTTAAGCTTCAAAATAATTTCCACTCCCAAAGGTCCAATCCTTACTCTTCCACAAAAATCTACGTGTTACTTATTAGTTTCCGGATATAGCATGTCAAACTAATCTCTCCCCTCAACCTAGTTCTTTTCAAAGCTTAGCAAACTAATCAACCTCCAATAGGCTAAGAACGCACCTCTTTTCTTTCACAATTTTTTTCATGTAGGAGTGCAAAGCTTAAAGGCATTCTTTTCTAAATTGTCCGTGTAACGGGGGTCCATCGATGACTCCCAACCAATCAAGGTTTAGGGCATCAAGCTTTAAGGATTTTTCAACCACTAACTCCTCGGATTTCACCCCGGACTTTTGAGAATGAATTTTAATACCCAAGCACCTACAATATGTTAAACTCCACCTATTCACCCATGTAACGAGCATTGAGGTCGGTGACTCCCAACCAATTAAGGCTTAGGGCACCAGGTTTTAAAGATTTTCACCATATACCCCTCAGACCTTGCTCGGGTTTCAAGGCAAGCAAACATTTTTTTCTTTCTTTATTTTCTTCAAAGACTCATTGGCCTTTTATAAGGTGTCTCAACACTACTAAAATGAGGTCAAAGGTACCAAGTCTAAAATTTTCCTAAGTCAAGAGGGAAAATAGTTTTTCATCTTATAAATGGAACCTAGTGTGCACGGTGTGTGATAAGCTTAAAGTGGAAGAAATAAGGTTGAAATCAATAGGAGTTCAATAATTCATCAACTTTAATAAACATAATACAAACTCTAAGTCAAGTAAAAAAACAAAAATTCAATTTCTCCCATTTCATTTTTGAAAATTTTTCCTTAATAACCATGGAGAGTAGATTAAAAACTTTTAAAAAATTTTAAAAATTAAGCAAAAAGCAACTAAATTACCAAAATAACTAAGCATTAATAAAAAAACTTCCTTCCTCAACTCTCCCCCCAACCAAGCTGAACATTGTCCTCAATGTTTCAAGAGCGATTAAAAAAATAAAGGGAGGAAGTGGTACCTCCTGAGTGGCATGGAGTCTGAGTCGTTTAGGAGAAACCACATGTTTCAAAAAAAAAAAAAAAAAAAAAATTCAGTGAGTAGAGGAAATAGAAAAATGCCAAGTTTAAACAAAAATGATGTCTATATATTAATATGAGAAAATAGAATATAATATATGATCATGCAATACATCCAATCCCAGAATATAAAACATCAAAACATGGAATTATCTATACTAATATAATAAGTAAATACAAAAATTAAAGAGATGATCAAGTAGTGGTAGGGTTCTGTGGAGATAATGGCTCTGTGGTGGCCTTCTGAGTGGGTTGGGTCAGGACATTGACCTTTGCTCTGGTAGTCTCCTTAGGTGGCATAGTCTCCTCTGCTGGAGCTCTCAGTTGGAGCTATGAGCTTTGATGGTTTTAGGAGGTAAGAAATGGAATGAGAGACTTCATGTGTGATCTTAGTGAGAGTGCTCTCTTCTTTAGATGCATGGTCGTGATGCTCTATTGGCATTTTTGCAATTTCCCTTGGCTTTGCAAAGTGTTTTTGCACATCATTTTGTAGCTTGGAGGCCATGTCTTGCAGCCAAAGGGAAAAGAAAAACATTTTTGCAGACCATGGAAAAATAGAAACATTTTAGCAGCCCATTTTGAAGTTTGGAAATCATTTTGTAGCCATTTTGAGGTTTGGAAAATCATTTTGCAATAAAATTGGGAATTTCGCAGCCCATTCTTGAAGCTTGGAGCATTTTCGCACTTTAAAAAAAAATTTCGCACCTTGGAAAGGATTTTTCGCACTTTGGATTTCAAGGTGCGAAATTTTCGCACCTTTGCGTAGTCTGTCTTCTAACGGCCATAACTTCTTCGTTTCAAATCCAAATCATGTACTGTTTGAAGCATTGGATTCCTGACTTCCCAAGATTTAAAATGATATATGGTATGTATAATTTTAGCTCCAGGAAGTGCTCCAAAAATGTATCTAATAGTAGCGAAATTTGGTGCGGCTGCAACATTTCCGTTCAGTTTTGCATAGTCGTCTTCAAATGGTCATAACTTCTTCGTTTCAAATCCAAATCACACACCGTTTGAAGATATGGATTTCTGACTTCCCGAGCTTTGAAATGATATATAGAATGTAGAAAATAGACTTCGGAAAGTGCTCCAAAAGTGTGTCCAACAGTAGCGAAATTTTCGCACCTTAAAATGAGAATTTCGCACCTTGAATCGAGTTTCGCACTCAATTTCGCACTGTGCGAAATTTTCGCACCTTGTTTCGCACCGTGCGAAAATGGGCTTGAGGTGTGCAAAATGCCACTCGTGTGCCAGGAGAGTGTTTTGCACGGTGCGAAAATTTTCGCACCTTGAATAGTGGTGTGCGAAACTGATGTTTAGAGAATTCGCACCTTGGACTGAGAATTTCGCACCTTGGAATGAATTTCGCACCTTGAATAGTGGTGTGCGAAATTTTTGCACCTTGATTCACACCGTGCGAAATTTGCCTTGAGGTGTGCGAAATCGCACTCGTGTGCCAGGAGGTGGTTTCGCACGGTGCGAAAATTTTCGCACCTTGGATTGAGGTGTGCGAAATTCCCGCTCAGCTCGGTCCAGTTTTCTTGCAATGACCATAAATTTTTCATTTCAACTCCAATTTGGACACCGTTTGAAGCGTTGGACTCCTGACTTCCCGAACTTCGAAACGGTATATAGTATGTATGAAATGGACTGGATAAAGTTCTCCAAAATATGTCCCAAAGTGGCAATAGAACCAATGGCCAGAATTCTCTCTTCTCTTCCTTTTCTTTCATCATTTTTGCAATCCCTCCTACAATGATCATCCAAAAACTTATGTTAATTCAAAACTAATTAAAATTAAAGCATTGAAATCAAAATTAAAACAAGTAATAAAGCAAAAAGATATGGACTAGCTAGTCTTTAGAAAGACTAAGTCCATCAAAAAAAATGTTGTCCTGTTTCAGCTTGCCCGGATCCCATATGAAGTTAGCATCCTTCATTAGAGATTTGCATTGTATGATGGCAATGGAAACAATTCCCTTTCTCTTTCCTTTAATTTCCTCCCTCTTCTTTTTCTCTATTTCATTCTCTGTTTCATGCTCTTGTTTGGATGTGGCCAAATCAACCTCTTTACTACTCAAAGTGATAACCATTTTAACTTCCTTCACCATTGAAGATTCTCCCTTTTTAGCCTCCACTTCATGGATGCCCTTGGAATTTTGATAAGGTTGAGAAGGCAAGTTTCCTTTTTCTTGCACTGTGTTGAGGTTGGAAAACCTTGAGATTGAATCTTGGACATTATCTATCTTCTGAGATAGATCATTTTGCACTTCATCCATCCTTTTGTTCAATGAACTCTCTACACTGTCAATTCTTTGACTGAGATGAGCATTGATGGATTTTTGAGCTAAAACAAAGTCTCCTACGACCTTGCTAAGATTCACCATAGCTTGTTCAAGGTTCGAGGCTTGCTGAGGTGCTTGAGTAGGTTGCTTGTACTGAGGCGGTTGTGGTTTCCAAGAGAAATTTGGATGGTCCCTCCAATTGGAATTGTAAGTGTTGCAATCACCAAACATTTCCCTCACCACTGGAATGATAGGACACTCTTCCACCAAGTGCTCATAACTCATGAAGTTCATGGCTTCCTCTATTATCTCGTATTCAATATGGCATGCACAACTAGCAATTTGTGAAAAAACAGAGAAAACAAAAGAAAAACAATTATAAAAAAATTAAGACTAACTAAAACTAGCTGAAAGGTAAACTAAAACATAAATAAAGAAAAATAACAATTAAAAAGAGTTAGTAAAAGAAAAGAAAAATCACCAAACTTGTGATGAAGATCACAAGTTACCCTTAATGGTTGCTTCACTGTGCTTGTGGCACCTTCCCCGGCAACGGCGCCATTTGATTCGACTCATGGTAGCTTAGCTTAAGGCGTATCAACAAAATTTATACCTTGAATACTATTACTAAAGTAGCCAAGCTACTATAGCATAGTGGTTCTAGGATCGTTCACTGGGAAGGGTTTTCGCAAACACAAGTGATATTCAAATTAGGAAAATAAGTGATTTTCTTATGGATGTTAGCTTTAAAAGAAGATGCAAATGTTTTAGAAAGATTTAAACTAATCTAAGCTAACATTAAAGACTAAAATGAAAGGGTGTAAAAAAAAGTTCCTCAAAGATAGGATAGCTATGCTCTGGCTCTTATGCAAATTGGAAATCTCAGGATAGGCTCCTCGCGTTGGGGTTGCAACTATGGTGATGCTTGCTTCCCGAACCGGTATGGATTTAGAAAATCAATTTTTAATCCTTTAAAATGGCAAAACACATGGTAGTGAATTTCATCAATGGTTATTCACCTTAGACTTCCTTTGAATGGCTCGTAAGAGATAACTAGTAGTCTAAAGCTAAAAGCTTACCAAATATTGACAACTCAAAGTCATTCCAGGTGATAAACTCACCTTTCAATGGCCATTGAAATTGGTTCTAATGGATTAATGCAAAACTTGGAATTGAAAACCTCACCTTCCAATTGCTCGTAGGAGATAACTAATGGATAGAAATCCAAAAGCTTATCAAGTATTGGCCGTTGGAAGTTGTCAAAAGGAAATAAAAACCAAACTTTGCATTAATGAACCATTAATGAAAAACGACTACCTTACTTTTCGGGTGCGAGAAATTTCCATGGGATTGCATCCAAGCCATCACATAACATCCATACTTTGAGAAACTAAAAGTTTTAGCCAATCATCCTTTGAGGAAAAACCCTCAGAGGCTGTTTGGCTACTAAGAAAATAGAAACGGGAGAGCTCTGTAAAATTTTCTATCTATATATCAATATATCAATAATTTCAATAATTTGTTACAACGGATGCAAGGGGATATAAATAGAGAAGTTTTTCCAACCTTCCTAGCTAAGAAATCTTATGATTGGTGGATTACAAGGAGAAGAATGGAAATTTATACAAAAATATCCAAAAGAAAAGATCTCGTGTGGAGTCGGCAAAAACAGGGGAAAATTCGCACCATGCAAGGGGGTGTGCGAAATTGGAAGGTGTTGTGCGAAATTTTCGCACAAGCCTGGAGCAGTTGTCTTCCGAAAGCCATATCTTCCTCATTTCAGCTCCAAATCGTACACGGTTTGAAGCGTTGGATTTTTGACTTCCTGATCTTTGAAATGGTATATAGCATGTAGAAAATGGACTTCGGGAAGTGCTCCAAAAGTGCGAAAGAAGACTGAAGCTGCTGTCCTTTGTTTTCCTCTTCTCCATTGTTCCTTCCTTGCATACTTTGAACGACTTTGGCAAAGGGCTATGGAGCTCCAAAGCTTGGTTCTTCATGAATTTGAGCTTCCAAAAGCTTTTCCATAACTTGTCCAAGTAGCTCCTCCATCATTTGGCATGCTTGAATTGATTCATAAGCTGTTAAAAACATGTAAACTTGCCACAAAATGGTTAAAACCAATTACTAAGGACCTTAATGAATTAATTGGGTTAAATGAATATGATTACTACTCAAAGATGCTTAAAACCATTATAATTAGGTCTACAAAATAGCACTTTTTGGTAGTAATCAGTTATCTATATCAGCATGATGGTTGCGTGAACAGTTCTCATATCCACCGGCAGGGGTAGATGATGTTATTTTATAGCGTTATGCTCATGCTTTCATATTAGCACTATTGGGTGAAGCATTGTTTGCAGACAAGACCGGCACACATGTATAGTTATGTTACCTTCCACTGTTGAGAGACTTCACTGAGATTTCTCACTATAGTTGGGGCAGTGCAGTGTTGGCATACCTATATAGAGAGCTATGTTGTGCGAGTTTGGATAGTGCCACAGAGATTTCTGGACCTATCACACTATTACAAGTATTTAGACATAACTATCTATTCTAATTAATTGACTCACATTATTGTTGTATGTTGTCTAATTTTGATAATGCTATTTGATTTTGTAGTTGTGGTCATGGGATAGACTTCATGTGGGTCGACCTGATTTCGGTCATCCTCCAATGCCTATAGTAGTCCCACATGTACATGATGATGTAGTTGATGGTTTACATGATCATCTATTGCCAGATGAGGCACTCCCAATCGATCCATTGGGCCACAAGTGGAGAGTACCCCTGTCTTGGTCTCATAACCCATCACCACATGTGTTGACATTCTATCTAGATCAATTGGATGCCTAGACACAAGATCAAGTAAAGTGTAGATACGTAAGATTACCTTTGCAACATTTTCCACCAATGTGACTAATTAATTTTTTTAAAAAAATTACAGGTATTATGGGAACCATATATAGCAGATTTGACTGCACATCTTCCGACTATATGTCAAGCTGATGAAGAAATTTGGCGAATTATGTCGCCTCTAATTTGCTTTGATATTATCAAGTGGCATAGACCAGAGTGAGTTTTACGCCAGTTTCGTATGCAACAAGGGATACCTCCACCTTATTTGATAGATATGGAGCTACATTTAGTGGATAGGCGAAGACGACATCAGTATGATTAGGTGACATTCCATGCTCAATATATTTCTCTTTGGGCTACTAGTTCTGAACGTATTGCGATAGCACCACTTGCTATTACTACCATGGATTTTTATGATCCATATATGCAGTGGTATCGACGTATCACGCGACGCCTGATCGCACCTATTTTGCATAGAGATCATATGAGGTTCCATAGTACAGCTTCTGCCACTGAGTTATTGGTGAGACCATTTGAGATACAAAACCATTTTTTAATGAATGTTAAACTTAAATTATGTGCAAATGTCTCATGTTTCATTTTCTTATACAGATCACTACCATATCGCAGATTGCTATTTCAAATGATTTGGAGGAAACTCACTGAATTGCTATTGACGTTTTACGTGCTATAGGAGAGGACCATCGCGTATACTCGACACATGAGCCATCCACATATTCAAGGCCATCCATGAGACCACCATCATTGATTATGCCTGTTAGGGTACCATCCATTAGAGTTTGGGGGAAAGGTGGTCGTCGAGATGGTCACCGACATGTGCCTTTGGCATCTACTTTGGTACAACCCTCACATCCATCAGTCACATCTACCTTTCCTCTATTTCAACCATCTGCATCATTAGAGTCGCTACTCTCCCCCCCTAATGTATCCATACCAGCCCATTCATCTCAACCCGAGACTACCATACCATCTACCCTTACCCCTGTTCAGCCATCTATATCATTAGACTTACCTTTCTTTCCTCATGTTACATCTATACATACTTTTTCACTTCCATCTCCACCTCCACTTCCACCTCCATCCCAACCATCTATATCATTGGATGCACCCCCACCTATTACAGAGTCTATTGCACCCCCACCTGTTACAGAGTCTATTACATCTCCACCTATTACAGAGTCCATTGCACCTCTACCTTTTCTTCAGGGGACAGCTCATGTCGGACGATTACATGTACGGGTACCTAGAGGACATCGAGCTCCACGTGTATGTCGAGTTCTACTTCCATCAGTTCCATCTAACTCAACAGCTCATGTAGATGACGTGTCACAGTCTATAGAGATGGAGACTTTTCAGATAGCACAGATGGATACAACAAATATGGCCATCTACCGTAGATATTCACAATGAAAGAGAAATATTCCATCATGTGGGACACATTGAGATCTTTTTTCATGTTTGTAGAACTATAATACTTTGGTTTATACATTTAAGGTTATATAAAGTGTTAATTCAAATTAGTAATGTTATGTTATTCACCTGTTTCCTTGATAATTTAAACAAATAAAACTCAAATGCATCCTAAAGTCTAAATGAAAGAAATTCTAACTAAACAAATTATTACAACCACTACCTATTTTTCTTTCATATAATTAAAAATTATACATTTTAACCAAGACATAAGTTCAAATCATACTTAATAAGAAATAACCTAAAATCATAATCATTGGTATTAATTTTCATATGAAAATATAAAATTTTAAAATAATATAAACAATTTCTTTAGTTATTTTAAAATTTAAAAATAATATGAATAAATAATTTTCTTTAGTTCATATGTGAAAATATTCATAAAACAAATAAATATTTTATTTACCATAAATGTATAAATTTTTATGGGAATGCATGTAGACCAAATTATTTTCTCAAAATTTCAAGGAAAATATGAAAAAATAAAGATAATATATATATATATCTCTAATTTTAAAACAATCGTAACGAAAAAAATTATTAAGGATAATTTGAAAAAAAAATTAATTTTCAACTGACAATGGAAAAATGTAAGAAATTTTCCCCACTCCAAAACGAACTTTAAGGAAATTTGGTACATCATTAAGAAATTTTGGTACATCCATACTTTACATTAAAATTTAAAATAAAAAAGCAAAGTTCTAAAATCTCATACTTTTTTTAGTTATGGTTACATGAGTTCCCCTTAATAATATTTGTAACTGTGGTTTTAAAGAAAATTGTAAAACCACAGTTCATGACTATACTTTTAAAGAAAATTGTAAAACCATAGTCCGTGACTGTGGTTTTAAAGAAAATTATAAAGCCACCATCTGTGACTGTGGTTTTATGGTTATTTTGATAAAAAATATTTTAAAAATAATATTAAAATCACAATACCATTAAAACAGACGTGAATTAAAAATAATTGTAAAACCACAGTTACTAATTGTGATTTTAAAGGAAATTGTAAAACCACAGCTTGTAACTGTAGTTTTAAGGATATATTTTTAAAACCACAGTTACTAACTGTAGTTTTAAGGGAGATTGTAAAACCACGGTTTGTAATTGTGGTTTTAAAGATATTTGTAATTTTTAAAACCACAGTCACCAATAGTGGTTTTTTACACTAAAAAAAAAAACCCATGTGGATGCTTATGTGGATACAAAAGATTAGTTTGACAAATATTTTGAAATGGGTACTATTCTTACCAATTTTTTTTTTCAACAAATGGATTATTTTGGACTTAAACTCCAAAAACTCTCTCCGAGGCATAGCTGACGAACACAATTCATTTCATGTGGATCTCAATCTCATAATCAACTACTGTAACCTTAAATGATGTCGAGGGAGAGAAACAGAAAGCATCGTTGAAACTGATATAGTTGGCAAACCTGGTAGGGAGAGATGATAGAGATCTAGAGAGAAAGAGCAGGTTTAGTACTGACATTAGTGACAACTGACAACCACGGTAGAGAGAGATGAGAGAGAGAGATATCAGGTTTGAGTACAGAGTATATGAGGAGAGAGAACAGTTTTTCGTGAAGGCGAGATGTTTTTATTCCAAAAGCTTCAAAGTAAATATGAATTTTATTTCAAAATCAATTGATCAAGCCAAGCAAATGACTTAGGATGAGATCTTTTAGTTCATAGACTGGAGAATACAAATTTGAAATTTCTCTTTTCTCCAGATGCAGTTACACTTACAACAAGCACTCTAAGCCTTTGGGAAAGCCATAAAACACCAGAAACGAGTTCAATCAGTAATACAACTTTATATCAACACAATGTAACTTTCACTAAATCATACTGCCTTGTCCCAATTCATCCAAAAAAGCCTTTAGATTGCAGTTGGAAGATCCACCATCTTTCACATCTTCCCTTGCCAAATCCTTCCATTTCCCAACATTCCTTTTCAATTCTTCCCCTCTTTCTCCACCTCCCATGACGACTTCCAAGCACCTCTTGATCTCCTCGCCTTCAACTATTCCCTCCTCATTCGCTGTCACCCGAACGCCTGTCTTCCACACATCTTCAATTAGCTTCCCGTTGGTCCCTTATCCATCCATTGGGGAAATGCCACGACTGGAACTCCAGAAGCTAGGCACTCTAACGTTGAGTTCCACCCACAATGTGTAATGAAACATCCCAATGATGGATGTGACAAAACATCCAACTGAGGACACCAAGCCACTATCATCCCTTTCTCTTCCAACTCTTTTCTGCAACTCAGCTTCTCTTCTTCCACTTCTCCATTTTCGGACACTGATCTTATCACCCACAAGAAAGGCCTGCCGCTGTGTAGTAAAGCATGTGCAATCTCCTCAATTTTTTGCTTTGACACAACACAAAGTGTCCCAAACGATACATAAACGACTGATGACTTGGGCTTGGAGTTCAACTAATCGATGCAGTCGCTCGGATCTTGGGAAATATCTCCTCTAAAAGAAGAATCAGATGAATCGTTGGCATCCAAGAAAGCAGATGGGACCAAAGGTCCAATTCCAATCAATTTAACCTTATCCACAGCTCGTAGCGTCTCAGCCTCCAGTGCGTTGAAGGTGTTTGCCAGCACTTTGGGGTTCGTCTCTTGCCTTAGTGCCTCCATGTCCTCTTGAAATGCTGGGATCCATGAATCATATATGTTTGAAGAGAGTAAAAAGGACGGAATATCATGGCTAGACAACAGCATTGGAAGCCCCGGTAACTCAATTGGATTTGAACCCTCATTGCTGTAGTTTTCAACCACATCACCATAGCCATCGAAGTAATGATGGTAAATGATGAAAACAGTGGCGCTCTGAATCCAAAGTAGCGCAAACGAAAGCTGAAGGCTACGCGCCAGCTCTGCCACCCAAGCAAGAAGAATGGTGTGCACTAAGCAAGTAACTGGTCGGCCTTGGTCAGCGCTTATTGCAATGATCCGCCTGAGGGTTTCTGATCCGCAACGCTTGATCTCGGACAAATAGTGTTGGGCATGATCTTCGAGATTGATCCCATCATCATAGCCATCGGAGAAGGGAACTAGGGTTAAACCGGGGAGGATTGGACCTTTGGGCATGTGGCGATGAGCGGAGACGGAGACGACGAAGGTGACGTGGGCGCCGATTCTAATCAGGCGCTTGGCGAATTGGAGGGCTGGGTTGATGTGGCCTTGCAGTGGATGTGATATAATGAGGAAGTGGTGCTGCCCCATTGCTGTGACTCAGGATCGTGTTTGTGTAGCCGGTGAGTTGCATGGGTGATGCATATAATGATTTGAGGGAACAACAACACCACCAACAACAACAACTACAAGACTTCCCCATTTCATTTTTAGAATATTAAAATTATTTTTATAAATATTTTTTTTCTCTTAGTGTTAGGCTGTAAGTTCACCCAATGTTTGATGATCTTTGTATTTTTATCATTTCTATTTTGGAATAATATTTTATGATTTATTTTCATTTTTTTTTTTAAAATATAACTTCTAAAATTATTTGCTTCAAAAAATTAATTACAAATCTATTTTGTATTGAAATGTTATAATCTTTTGGTTTAAGTAGTATGTTAATTTTTGTTATTTTTTTTTAACTTTTTTAAATAACTATTTAATGTGATTTATGTTAAATTATTATGAATGAAATTTGAAGAAAATGTAGATTCTAATTATTTGATTTTTTTATTATTTGTAAATTTAATCAATCATTTTGAGTTTCATTATTCAAAATTATTATATTAATTTAATATAATATATTTTTATGATATCATAATATATTACTTATTGAAAAATAATGTTAGTCTGATTTAACTCCCTTAGTTTAATTTCATGCTTCTTTGCTAATTATTGATGTTAAAAATAAATTTAAATTTTATTATATTATCTCATATTCATTGTGGTAAACTACAAAAATAGTCTCTATATTTTTACTTGTATTTCAATTTGGCTTCTAGACCTTCTCTTAAAACAACCTCAAATTTAAATTATGTTCAAATGTTAAATAGGTGCTTAATTTAAAATTTTTCAAAAAAAAAATATTCTTATAAAATTTATAAAAAAATGATGTTAAGAAACATGATATGCATATTCGGTATTATATATTATGATCTTCGATAATAATTCATAATGTTTAAAAATACATTTAATGTTAAAACGATGTGTATGTAATCTCAATGTGTTAAAAATATAATAATAAATAATACTAATAATAATACTAATAATAATAATAATAATAATAATAATAATTATTATTATTATTATTATTATTATTATTATTATTATTATTATTATTATATGAGCATATGTTTCTTGCATTTTTTTTTATTTACTGAAGATTAAAAAAATAGACTAGTTATGAAGATTATCATGATAAAAATTAAGATAAGTTAACTAGAATTTATTTATTTATTAAACTCATTTTTAATATTTTATTCGGAGTAGTGAAATTATTTAGATTTTAAAAAATAGAATTAATTGGTTAAAAGAAATGAAATAATCTTCATATACGTGAAATGAACCTCTTTCATGTTTTTATTTGAAGAGTAACCCATTTTTAACCTATATCAAGCAGCGTATGGCTAACCCCTCTGGTATTTGCTGCTAATAAGATCAGGTTAGAGCTTTGCTTCGGAACCTACTACTCGTATCAATCTTGTTGTAGCCTCTTATTCTTCATACCAGTCTTGTCGTCACCCTTCGTTCCTTGTATTAGTCTTGTTGCAACCCTTGGTGTTTGTGTCATATGAGTCAAGGTGTAGGCTGATATGTTGGCTTCGGGACCACATATGTTCAGATTTCTCGAATCGATAAGCAGGGGCCTCAAGTGATCCAAGCTTTGATTTTTTAGGCACCCTACCCCGATGGGCGACCCATGGTGGTTGTCTCCTAGGTGAGCTTTATTTGTCTCAGGAAGATTTGATCTGGTGAAGTGGTGTCATTCTCTTTTGGTTAGAAGCTTACCGACCTGGTTCCAAGAACCAATGCGTCCGAGGAAGATCTACCCAAATCACATAATTCTAGTTACCTTTTTGGCAAAGGCTTTGGTTCTAAACTAGGAGGTACCAGCCACTCGACTGAGTGGGTGGACCCATGGGTTGGCCACCAATTAAGCCTGGTACCTCTTATACCCCATTTCACAATCCAGAAAGCTGGGAAAAGTGCTAGTAGGGCATCACTTGGGCATAAAACCTCTTTACCAGCTCTACGTAAAGGTTCATAAGCCAAACACACGTCGCTTGGAGGGTGCAATGCTTAGGGAATCACACGAAATGACACCATGATGGCAGACACCAAACTTGATTGACGCATTTCATTAAAGCGCCCCCTTTCTCTTATAAGGGAACTTTTGGGGTACCCAAGCACATTTTTATTTTATGCTTGTAATTGCCTCTGCAAACTGCGATCCGAGAGCCTTGGATTTTCCTATGTTGTGGTACTAGTATTAGCGCCTACATTGAAAGTAAGTTCCACAACTTTTTATTACACTTTTTTTTTTTTTTTTTGGTTATTACACATTGCACCTTTTTCTTCCCTTCTTTGTTGGTCTTAGGGAGGTGTTGACTAAAACTCTAAAAGTAGTGGGGTTTTTTAGGTTTGTGTAGAGCATTTTCTCCCTTACTCAAGCAGATGTGCGTGAGGGTGGGTCGACATTGCCTTGCCCCTTAGCTTTGGTTAGGTTAGTGTTCCATAGTGGTGGTCTTATATCATGTGTGTTGCTAGGTAGTCCCATAGCTTCCAAGGATGTCGTCAAAGTTCGAGAACGAGGATAGTGAGGAGTAGCCCTTTATCGATCGTCAATTTTGAGCAATCTTGCCAAACTCAATTGCTCGCGAGTGTGTCAGTCTGCGTAGGGTTGTTGGGCCATTGCATTCCAGGAGGGTCTCTTTGATGGAAGATTTTCATGCCTATTATGATATTCTAAATGATGTGAGGGTTGTTTCCCGAAAAATCTCGACGACTTGAGATATACAATAAGCTCCTCTTATAGGGAGATTTTCTTTACCTAGGAACAATTTTGGGTAGGGCTTCAACTGTCGCTGCCTTCTCTAGTGAGTTAATTTTTGCACCATATTGAGATGCACCCCTCACACATGCACTCAAACACTATGCATGTACTTATGGGCTATGCGGTATTAAATAAGTTATATGTCCTTCAGTACTTGAAGTACTATTCATGTGTACAGTCCAATTAGGTGTTGCTGGTCAATTCATTGTATCGACATAGTGTCGTACTTTTTAGTTTGTGATAGAGTTACCAAATTCCGGTAAGGGATGGCTGAAGGGGAACGTGCTCGTTTCTAGGGTTTGGGAGATGATCCCTAGTGATCCAGATAATGAGTTATGGGTTAATCGCTCAATTGTCTATTTGGGTATTATTACCACATCAACGTGTCCTTTATTCGTTTGTTAATTTTTATTTATTCTTTTCTAATGGCGGGTTTATTGCAGATCAGGATAAAGGAGGGCACCTTGCCAAGTGGGTGGAAAAGGCGTCTTTTGATCGTATATGCTGGCTGCTAAACATTAAGCCAACTCAAAGGACTTCTCAGGTGTTGCTAACTGCTTTGAACTTGCTTGACATCCAAAGGCATCCAAAATGATTCATTCGGGTCATTTTGCCCCAAGACGGTGCCCTGTCTACAAGTGCGAGGCGAGCACTTTATAATAAAGGACATAAAGTATTAGAAGGAGGCTCATGCACAGGAATTAGAGGTGTACTAAAAGCTCCTAGCTAAGAGAGATTGAAAGAGACAGAAGGGTATGCTCCAACAAGCGCAGACTCAACAGGTAGCTTATACAAAGTTATTGTAGCGAGTCTCGGGATCCCTCCAAGTGGTACAATCATCAAGCAAGCCACCAACTTCTCAATTGGCTAACCCCACACTCAAACATATGAGGCCGAAATCTATTCTTTATGGGGCAAACGAACGTCGAAAAAAGATAAAGGTGGTCGCTCCTCAAGAGAGTTTGACAGCTTCTTAGGGTAATACTCCTAGGGATAATTCTATGCCCCGCCCAACAATTGAGATATCGGACTCACCTCGCTAATCTGAAGAGGTTCACTGAACCGACCTAATAATTGTGACTTTGGTAGTTGGGGATCTTATTGCACAGGTTCGATCAAATTCCTCCTTAGTCCCGCCTATGGTGGCTCCGCTGTTGAGAGTTTTTTCCTTTTATGACTTGATCATTGCTATACCATAGTTCTCCACCCAAGATTTGAGTGTGTTGGTAAGGTTTTCTTTTACTTTTATTCAGTGCCATCTAATTCCTATCATGCTTTTAGTTTATTCCACTTTTTTTTTTTTTTTTTCCCGTTGTAAATGAAGTATGGTATTGGAGATTTCAAGAGATGTGAGAATAATTTTTGCGACTACATTTCTGACACAGATCAGTTGAAGCATGCCCTCACATAACTAGAAAGTCGGCCCAAGACCTCACCAAAAAGCTTCAAGCGACAAAAATTGAGAAACTGAAGATGAAAAAGACGCTGGAGGAGCAGAGCCAAAATCTATAGTCTAAACTGGACATGTCAAATCAAGAACACTCTTGACTAAACAAGAGTGGCTGCACTTCGTGAAAAAATAGAGAAGACTTCCATAGAATTGAAGAAACTTGTTTCTCAGTACACCAATGAGGTAGATCGTGCTTATGAGTTTGGCTACGAATGCTGCCTGAAAAAACACAATATTTAGAAAAATTAGGATACTGACGACAATGGTGATGCGGGGAATGATGGTGTCGTTAAGGAGGTTTAAGTTAGGACTACTGAAATTAGGGTTTTTTGGGTTGATGGAGATGTGTGACTTAGGTTTGTAGTATTTTTTTTGGACATGTTTTGGTGGACTATTTTTGGTTTCCTATTTTGGATGTTGTTATTACCATGTGACTTGTATTGAAATTCAAACTTTTTTTTTTTTGCTACTTCCCATGTTGGATGCATTTTTGTTCATTTCTAAGGTTCATTGTCCGAGTGTAATTTTTGTATGTGAGTCCAGTTGCTTTTATGAATTTTTGGGGTTCCCAAGCCGAATGCTTTTTCCAAGCACTAAGGGGATGAGGTTGAATGTTTTCTCATTCGGCTAGCTAAACATTGCTTGTTTTGTGTATCCTAGGCTTTTTAACACTTTTTGGCTAAATGTTTTTATGCACCATAGGCTCTTTAGGCGCTTGGCTTTGGTTAGGTACATCTTGGCGCATCTTAGTCTTTTTAGGCACTTGGCTTGGTCGGATACTTTTAGCTCATCTTAGGCTTTTTTAGGCACTTGGCTTGGCTAGATGCTTTTGGTACATCTTAGGCTTCCTAGGCACCTGGCTTAGTTGGATGCTCTTTACCCACCTTAGGCTCTTTTAGGCACTTTCTTGTTGGATGCTTTTGGCACATCTTAGGTTTTTTTAGGCACTTGGGTTGGTCGGATGCTCTTAGTGCATCTTAAGCTTTCTAGGCACTTATCTTGGCCAAATGCTCTTTATACACCTTATGCTCTTTCAAGCACTTGCTTGGTCAGATGTTTTTGGAGTATCTTAGACTTTTTTAGGCACTTGGCTTAACCAAATGTGTTTTTTTTTTTAAGTTGTCTTCATTGGATAAAATCCGAAGTACAGTTTAAGGACATGGAGTTATGTTCAAAAGCTACTTTCATGGATAAAATTTCTTTAAGTGAAGTACATTCCAAGGTGATTATTACTCAAAAAGTGCTCTTTTATATCTTGTTATAAACTCTTTTAAACACTTTTGAGTAGTATTTATTACCTTTTAACTCAATTGACACATTAAAGCCCGTTGCAAATGTTTCTAATCAGTTTTTGGCAAGTTTTGGTGTTTTTGATAGCTTTTTTATCATTAAAACAAGCCAAGAATGAGGGAGAATTTTGTATAGTCCATGGCAAAGCAAGTTGAAGCTCAAACACATGAAGAATCCAAGTTTTGGAAAGCTTCGTAGCTTTTGCCAAATCAATCAAGTATGCAAGGAAGAGAATCAAATAAGAAATCTAACATCCAGCAATTTCGCATGGCTATGCGAAATGCCAAAAGGAGTACAAGTTGCAGGACAGAGAGCAAGACTGTGAAAAATGAATTTCGTACCTTATGCGAAATTTTGCAAGCCTTGCGAAACCAAAGACTGAGGAAAATGGATTTCGCAAGCCTTGCGAAAATCCTCCTGTGTAATTTTTAGATATTTTTGCACCGACTCCATTAGATTTTTATCTCGAGATATTTTTAGATATTTAGGATATCTAAATGAGGGGTTAAAAATATCTCTCTATATATGTCTTAAAATGTCTCTTTTGTAACATCTCAAAAGAAATTCCAGAGAACACTTGTAAATTCATCTCGGAAGAAATTCCAGAGAACACTTATAAATTCTTTTAGTAAGAAGTACACAGAGCTTTGCTCTACCTTACCTTCTCATTATGTTTTTATTTTCTTTCTAGCTAAACAACCTCTAAGGATGTTTTCTCAGAGGATGAGTGGCTAGGTTTTATGTTTCTTGGATTGGAGGAAGCTAGGTAAGGGATCCGGATACAACGGTGGGAGTTTTCCTTGATTTAAATGCGGAGATTTGTTACCCGTTAATGGTTTTTATTTTAAGGTTTAACTTAAAATCCCTTAAAATCACTTGGGCCAATACTTGGTAAGCTTTTTGGACTCCCTGGAGATCCATTAGTTATCTCTTACGAGCCTCTGGGAGGTGGTTTAAAGGTAGGATTACCTAGAATGGCCAATACTTGGTAAGTTTTTCGGACTCCTTGGAGATCCATTAGTTATCTCTTACGAGCCTTTGAAGGGTAATCCAAGGTTAGGATCACCTTGAATGGCGAATACTTGGTAAGCTTTTCGGGCTCCATGGAATCCATGGATGTCTATTAGTTATCATGTACGAGCCATTGAAAGATGATTCACAGTGAGAGGTTTTTAGCATTTGAAACCATTAATGGGAAGCAACTGCAGTTTTTCATGGACCAGTGGGATCAAATCTTGGTTGCTAAATACACACCGGTTCGGGAGATAACCATTCTTTATTTTATTATCCCCAACGCGAGGAAAAGATCTGGAATCTCCCTCTTTTGTCTAAGGAACCTGAACCTAGTGACCTAAAACTCCAAGAAACCTTTTCTTTGTAATTAATCTCAATTACTATTTTTGGTTAACTTAAAACCAACCCTTTTCAACCAAAATTATGTTTTCTTTTAAAGCTAACTCATAAAAGAAAAAGCATTATTTTAGTACTTTAACTAATATCACTTGTAATATGAAAACCTATCCCTATGGACGATCCTAGAACCACTATACTATGCTAGCTATGCTACCCTAGTGTATGGTGAATTGGGTTTATAAACTTTGTTGATAACTCCCGTCTGAGGACTGAATTAAATAGTACACCAATTAGGGATGAATCAAATGGCGCCGTTGTCGGGGATGGTGCCACTTCACAGTGATATAACCTTTACAAAACACTTGTGATCTTCATCACAAGTTTGGTGATTTTTCTTTTCTTTTACTAACTCTTTTTATTTGTTTTTATTTTAGTTTATCTTTTATTTAGTTTTTAGTTAACCTTAATTTTTTTTTAGAATTGTTTTTCTTTTGTTTTTTTTTCTTTGTTTTTGTTTCAGTTATTGCTAGTTGTGCATGCCCTATTGGATACGAGACGGTGAGGGAAGACTTGTGAAAATCGAAACTCCTCACGAAACAGAGTTGGAATTATGCATGAACGTCATGGAAGCTACACCTGAAGATCAGCATAGTCAACATGCTAAGGAGGAGAATTTCAACGCATACCGATAAATGAGAGACCGCATGCATCCACCTCGTATGAGTGCACCGTCATGTATAGTGCCACCTACAGAGCAGCTAGTGATCCGATCACATATTGTGCCACTTCTACCTACTTTCCACGAGATGGAAAGTGAGAATCCCTACGCGCATATCAAGGAATTTGAGGAGGTTTGTAATACTTTCCAAGAAAGAGGAGCTTCAATCGACTTGATGAGACTCAAGCTATTTCCTTTCACCTTAAAGGATAAGGCCAAGATTTGGCTTAATTCTTTGAGGCCAAGGAGTATCCGAACTTGGACTAATTTGCAAGCTGAATTTCTCAAGAAAATTTTCTCGACTCATAGGACCAATGGCTTGAAAAGACAAATTTCAAACTTCTCAGCTAAAGAGAATGAGAAATTCTATGAGTGTTGGGAGAGATACATGAAAGCTATCAATGCTTGTCCTTACCATGACTTTGATACATGGCTATTGGTGAGCTATTTTTACGACAATATGTCTTCCTCAATAAAACAACTCTTAGAAACGATGTGCGGAGGAGATTTCATGAGTAAGAATCCGGAGAAAGCCATGGATTTCTTAAGTTATGTGGCTGAAGTTTCAAGAGGATGGGATGAGCCGAATGCCAAAGAAGTGGGAAGAATGAAGTCTCAACCTAATGCTCCTAATGCTAAGGCTGGGATGTATACTTTGAACGAAGACATCGATATGAAAGCAAAAGTTGTAGCTATGGCAAGAAGATTGGAGGAGTTAGAAATGAAGAAGAAGTGTCCATTTCTGAAACACCAATGCAAGCTATGCCGTGTTCCATTTGTCAATCTTTTGAGCACTTGGTGGAGAAGTGTCCTACGATTCTAGCTGTGAGAGAAATGTTTGGGGATCAAGCAAATGTTATTGGACAATTTAAGCCCAATAACAATGCTTCATATGGCAACACCTACAATTCAAATTGAAGGAACCATCTGAATTTCTCTCAGAGGCCAAGGGCACCTCAGTACACGCAACTTGGCCAAGCACCTCTGCAAGCCTCGAATCTTGAACAAGCCATTGTGAATCTTAGCAAGGTCATGGGAGACTTTGATGGAGACCAGAAATCCATCAATGCTCAGCTCAGTCAAAGAATTGACAGTGTAGAGAGTACATTGAACAAAAAGATGGATGGAATGCAAAATGATCTATCTCAGAAGATAGATAATCTCTAGTACTCAATCTCAAGGCTCACCAACCTCAACATAGTGCAAGAGAAAGGAAAGTTTCCTTCTCAACCTCATCAGAATCCTAAGGGTATCCATGAAGTGGAGGCTCAGGAGGGAGAATCTTCACAGGTGAGGGAAGTCAAAGCAGTGATCACTTTAAAGAGTGATAAAAAGGTTGATATGCCTACATCCAAGCCAGAGCATGAACCAGAGATCAAAGTAGAGAAAGAGAAAATGGAGGAAATCAAAGGAAAGAGAAAAGGGAACAGTGCAAAGAATGAGGACCTTGAATCTACTGTGAATGAAGAACCGGAGATGACCATCAACCAGGAAGATATGATGAAGAAACACACGCCTCCACCTTTCCCCCAAGCTTTGCATGGCAAAAAGGGAATCAATAATGCATTAGAAATTCTTGAAGTGTTGAGGCAAGTGAAAGTTAACATCCCTTTGATAGAGATGATTAAACAAGTTTCGACTTATGAAAAATTCCTGAAGCACTTATGCACTATAAAAAGAGGGTTGAATGTGAATAAGAAAGCCTTCTTGACTGAGCAAGTAAGTGTCATTATACAGTGGAAGTCTCTAGTGAAATACAAAGATCTGAGTTGTCCTACCATCTTAGTGATGATTGGAGGGACGTGTTTGGAGAAAGCTTTGTTGGACTTGGGGGCAAATGTGAATTTGCTACCCTACTCTGTCTACAAGCAATTGGGACTTGGAGAGTTGAAGCCAACATCAATCACCCTATCTCTAGTAGATAGATCTGTGAAGATTCCAAGAGGCATGATTGAAGATGTCCTAGTTCAAGTTGACAAATTCTACTACCTAGTGGATTTTGTTGTTCTTGATATGGACCCGGTTGCCAAAGGAACAAACTATGTTCCTATCATACTTGGAAGACCATTCCTAGCTACATCAAATGCTATCATCAATTGTAGGAATGGAGTCATGTAACTTACGTTTGGCAACATGATGTTAGAGCTCAACATCTTCTATTTGTGCAAGAAACAATTCTATTCGAAAGAAGAAGAAGGACCAGAAGAGGTGTGCATGATTGACAACTTAGTAGAGGAGCATTGTGATCAGAAAATGCTCGAAGATTTGAACGAGAATCTTGGGAATTTTGATGAAGGGTTACCTGAACCCTCAGATTTGCTTGCTACTCTGCCCCCTTGGAAGAGGAAGGAAGAAATTTTGCCTTTATTCAATGGGGATGAGATACAAGAAGCTGTTAAGGAGGAGCCCCCAAAGCTTATTCTGAAGCCATTACCCACGGAGTTGAAGTATGCATACCTGGAAGAAAACAAGCAGAGCCCTGTTGTTATTTCTTCATCTCTTACCACTCACCAGAAGAATTGTTTACTTAAAGTCCTTAGGAGATGTAAGAAGGTGATAGGGTGTCAAATTTCTGATCTGAAAGGGATCAACCCTTTAGTCTGTACCCATCATATATACATGGAAGAAGAAGCTAAGTCAGTTCGTTAACCTCAGAGAAGGTTGAACCCTCACATGCAAGAGGTGGTGCGAGCTGAAGTGCTTAAGCTACTTCAGGCTGGTATTATCTACCCCATATCAGATAGCCCATGGGCGAGTCCTACGCAAGCCATGCCAAAGAAATTAGGGATCATAATGGTACAAAATGATAAGGGTGAAGAAGTTTCTACATGCCTCACTTCAGGTTAGAGGGTGTGTATTGATTATCTAAAGTTGAATGTTGTAACAAGGAATGACCACTTTTGATTGCCGTTTATAGATCAAGTGCTTGAGAGGGTCTCTGGCCATCCATTCTACTGTTTTTTGGATGGTTACTCTAGGTATTTTCAAATAGAAATTGATGTTGAAGACCAGGAGAAGACCACTTTCACATGTTCATTCGAAACCTACACATACAGAAGAATGCCTTTCGGCTTATGCAATGCACTCACAACATTCAAAAGATGCATGTTAAGCATTTTCAGTGCTATGGTGGAGCGTATTATGGAAGTCTTTATGGATGATATCACTATATATGGAAGTGTGTTTGACGAATGCTTAGTCAACTTGGAAGTTGTTCTGAACCGATGCATTGAGAAAGACTTGGTGCTTAACTGGGAGAAATGCCATTTCATTGTACACCAAGGGATTGTCCTTGGGCATATTATCTCAAAGCAAGGCATTGAAGTGGACAAAGCAAAGGTTGAACTTATTGTCAAGTTGCCATCGCCAACAACTGTCAAAGGAGTAAGGCAATTCCTTGGCCATGCTGGGTTCTATCGGAGGTTTATCAAAGATTTCTCTAAACTTGCAAGACCTCTTTGTGAACTATTGGTAAATGATGCCAAATTCATACGGGATGATCGATGTCAACGGAGTTTTGAAGACCTGAAGTTATTTCTGACGACCGCTCCAATAGTGAGAGCTTCCAACTGGCAATTGCCCTTTGAAGTATTGTGCGATGCCAGTGACTTTGCTATAGGAGTTGTTCTTGGGCAAAGAGAAGATGGAAAGCCTTATGTGATCTACTATGCAAGAAAAACGTTGAATGAAGCGCAAAGAAACTACACAACCATAGAGAAAGAATTGTTGGTTGTAGTTTTTGCCTTGGACAAATTTCGCGCTTACTTGGTGGGGCATTGTAGTTTTCACTTATCACTCGACCTTGAAATATATGTTGACTAAGTAGGATGCAAAAGAAAGGCTGATTAGATGGATTCTCTTACTTTAAGAGTTCAATCTTCATATCAAAGACAAGAAAGGAGTGGAGAATGTGGTAGCCAACCATCTGTCAAGGCTAGCCATTGCACATAATTCCCATAGTTTGCCCATTAATGATGATTTTCCAGAGGAGTCACTCATGTTGATGGAAGTCACAATTTGGTATGCTCATATTGCTAACTATTTAGTTACTGGAGAAGTTCCAAGTGAGTGGAAAGCATAAGATAAGAAGCACTTCTTTGAAAAAATTCATGCCTACTATTGGGAAGACCCATTTCTATTCAAATATTGTGCTGATCAAATAATACGGAAGTGCGCCCCTAAACAAGAACAACAGGGGATCCTTAGTCATTGCCACAAAAGCGCATGTGGAGGCCACTTTGCTTCTCAAAAGACATCTATGAAGGTATTGCAATCGGGTTTCTACTGACCATCACTTTTCAAAGATGCCCACACCATGTGCAAGAGCTATGATAGATGCCAGAGGCTTGGGAAGTTAACACGCAGGAACATGATGCCATTGAACCCCATTTTAATAGTTGATCTTTTTGATGTCTAGAGCATTGACTTTATGAGACCTTTTCTTATGTCCTTTGGTTACTCTTACATCTTGGTGGGAGTAGATTATATTTTTAAATGGGTTGAAGCGATCCTGTGCAAACGCAATGATCACAGAGTTGTTCTCAAATTTCTCAAAGAGAACATCTTCTCTAGATTTGGAGTACCCAAGGCCAGTGGGATCAAATCTTGGTTGCTAAATACACACTGGTTTGGGAGATAACCATTCTTTATGTTATTATCCCCAACGCGAGGAAAAGATTCGGAATCTCCCCCTTTTGTCTAAGGAACCTGAACCTAATGACCTAAAACTCCAAGAAACCTTTTCTTTGTAATTAATCTCAGTTACTATTTTTGGTTAACTTAAAACCAACCTTTTTCAACCAAAATTATGTTTTCTTTTAAAGTTAACTCATAAAAGAAAAAGCACCATTTCAGTACTTTAACTAATATCACTTGTAATATGAAAACCCATCCCTGTGGACGATCCTAGAACCACTATACTGATTCATGCCCAGTCGGGTGTTTTAATAAAAAATATTTATAAATCCTATGACCTCATACTAGCGTAGCAAAGCTACTATAGTATAGCAGCTCTAGGGTCGAACTCTGGGATGGGTTTTCATTCTACCAGTGATATACTCGAGATTAGAAATTGAATCTGATGATTTCCTTTGTTAAAAACTTAAAGTTTAAAAGAAAATAAAATTTGTTTTGAAAGTGGTGTTTGAAACTAAACTAATATAGAACTAGGTAAAAATGGAAGAAAGAAAGTCTCCCAGAGCTAAGGGTTGCTAGGATCAAGTTCAGAATGCAAAGTGGAAATTCCGGATTCTTCTTCTCGTATTGGGGACAATAACATAAAGGATGGTTGTTTCCCGAACCGGTATAGGTTTAACAATGAAGATTTAATCCATAAAAAGTCAATAGAAATGGTAGTCAGATTCCATTAATGGCTTTAGACACTATGGGTCTTCGCCTTGAGCCACTTTCCAATGGCTCGTACATGATAACTAATTGTCTGATGTGGATCTAGCAATAAGTATCCACAGAGACCTAAAGCTTATCATGTATTGGCCATTCAAAGTGATTCTAAGGGATTTAAAGCAAAACTTTATATTTAAAAGCCATTTATGAACTCCAAATACCTGTATTTAATGCACGAGAGTTTTCCACTTTAGCATCTGGACTTTTCACCTAGCTTCCTTCACTTCAAGAAACCAAAAGTTTAGCCTCTCATCCTTTGGGAAAACATCCTCAGAGGTTGTTTGGCTTCCAAGAAAAGGAAAATAGTAGAGAGAAAAGGAAAGCAAAGAGAGCCCTGTATTTTACTAAGTGTAAAACATAACACATTAGTCGTCGTCTCGAGAGATGATTTCCACCCCTCTTATAGTCTTTACAAAAGCAAAGTCTGTGATTGGCTAATTACAGGGATAAGAAAGGAATTTACATCAAAACAAGCAAAAGAAAAGATCTAATGTGGAGTCGGCAGAACAGAGGAGATTTTGCACCAAAGACACATGGGCTGGTGCGAAATTCGCACATGCTTGGTTGGTTGTGCGAAATTCGCACATGCATGGTGTGTTGTGCGAAATTCGTACATGCATGGTGCAGTTGTCTTCCAAAGGTCATATCTTCCTCATTTCAGCTCCAAATCGTACACAGTTTGAAGTGCTGGATTTTTGACTTACTGAGCTTTGAAATGATATATAGTATGTAGAAAATGGACTTCGGGAAGTGCTCCAAAAGTGCAAAGGAAGACTGAAGCTGCTGTCCTCTGTTTTCTTCACTCTGTTTTCCTCTTTGCTTTTCTCCTTTACTTGGTTTGTCTTAATGAACCAAAGAGCTGTCAAAACACTAAAACTAGCCACAAATATGATTAGAAGTCATTGCTAGGTCCTTAACATGCCAATTGGAATAAAAATGGAGAACTACTACACAAAAGTGCTTAAAACATAATGAATTAAAGGCGCAAAATAGCATTTTTTGGGTAGTAATCACTCCCCCCAACTGACACATTGCTAGTCCCTGAGCAATGAAGGAGAGAAAAAGAAAGAAAGAAAAATAGATAATATAATAATTTACAAAATCATGCTGATCACTCCAAAAAATAATCAAGTGGCATGATCGGATCAAACTCTCACATGGTAAGTCAAGGATATAAAACTCAATCATCAACAAGAGTCATCAAATAACTTACCTATCACAACATACAAAGAGTGGGCATTATGCAAATTTGAGTATCAAAATAATTTATACTCCCAAAGGACCAACTCTTAATTTTCCACAAAAATCTAAGTGTCAAACTATATTCTCCCCCCAACTAAGGTTTTTCTCTAACTTTAGCAACATTAACCCCCATATAAAAGGCTAAGAACGCACCTTTTTTTTTTTTTTGAACTCCACCCATCCACCCATGTAACGAGCAGTGAGGTCGGTGACTCCCAACCAATAAAGGCTTAGGGCACCAGGCTTCAAAGATTTTCACCATATGCCCCTCGGACCTTGCTCGGGTTTCAAAGCAAGTGAAGCAAAATTTTTCATAAGACACATTGGCCTTTTATAAGGTGTCCCAACACTAATAGAATGAGGTCAAAGGCACCAAGTCGAAAATTTCCTAAGTTTAGGGGGTGAGAAAGTTTTCCATCTTATAACTGGAATCTAATGTGTTCAGTGTGTGAAAAGATTAGAGTGGAAGACTTAAGATTGAAATCGAAAGGAGCTTCAACAATTTATCAACTTTAATAAGCATAATACAAACTTTGAGAATATGGCAACAAAATAAGAATTTAATTTCTCCCATTTATTTTTGAGAATTTATCTTTGAGAAAACAAAAAGAGTTTGCAAAAAAAATTGTGAGCAAAATAACTTAACAAAAAATTCAACAAATTACCTCCTCAACTCTCCCCCTAACTAGGATGAACATTGTCCCCAATGTTCCAAAAGCAAGTGATAATAAAAGGGAGGAAGTGATACCTCCTGATAGTAAGGGACTCTGAATGAACAGGAGAAACCACATGTTGCAAAAGAAAAAGAAATGATAAGAGTGATGAGTAGAGGAAATAAAAAGGAACAGATAATATACACAAAAAATGAAGATATCTATATAAACTAAGAGAGTACAGTATACAATATAAACATGGAATACATCCAATGCCAGTATATCACATCCAAAATATATATGACAGCCAAAAACATAGAATATAGATACAAAATAAAAACAAAAAAGGAAGAGGAGTGATCGTATGATCAAATAGTAGGCTCCTCTGGTGGATAGGAGGGGTCCTCCGCTGCAACTGTGGAAGGTACCGCTACAGGTGTAGCATCATCAGTTGGAGCAAAATCATCAGCTGGAGCAAAAGGCTCTGAGGGCACAGGAGCAACAGGTGGAGCTGGTGGCAAAAGACTGAGGTGCTGTTGAATCTCACGGAGAATGAGAGTTTGCTGGTCCTGTCGAAGCTGGAAATGGTCCATCCGCTCCATAATAGTCGTCTGAGTAGTGGTCAAAGTCTGGAAAGAAGCGAGCAAGTCACAATACTCTACACCAGGGATAGTAATGGGTGACTCTGAGGTAGGAGGAACAACAGGTGGGGTGTCAGACGATGCTGCCTCTGGTACGGGCTCCGAGGGAGCTGAAGTGGGCGGAACAGATATAGATGGTAAAGACTGTGGAGGGACTTCCCTTGGCTCAAGAAGTTCTGGGGAATGCTGATGGAGCCATACCTGATTCCATTGGTCAAGAGATAAGCTCTCTCGACAATGACGGCGGTGCTCAGAATGAAGGTTTGTAGGGAAACCCATATGAGCCAGAACATGGCATAGTAGTCGAGGAAAAAGTAAAAGAATGGTGTCTGCCCTCGTAAGACGCCGCTTATGCACCTTCTCCTCAAAATGGAGGAGGACGGCCATAATCAAATGATGGGGACCAAAGTAGTAGCCCTCAGAGATACGGAATAACGCCTCTAGAATGGCCCCTCGCCTCTGCACTCTATGCTGAAGAGGAAAAAGATTGTTGCGAAGCACCACATCAACTAGGAGCATCCTAGGGGGAAGCTCCTTCCTCATAATGATCCTCTGGGAAGATGTCCCTCAAGATAGTATACAAACCATGTCCCACTCAGAAAGTGGGGCCCAGTGTCTAAATGCAGCGGGATCTGCTGGTGCATAAGGGATATGGAAAGCCTCGGCAATCTGTCTAGCCCCCAAAATACCTTGGCGTCCATGAATGGTAAAAAGGATCGAGGCTGGTACCGGGACGCCACGAGTAGTCATAGACTGGTAAAAGTCTAAAGCTACTCGAGGATAAAAGAATTGTGGCGGAGTCATAAAGGGTACAAGGTGGTACCTCTCAAGTAGGCGGTATGAATCCCCCAACTCAGGCTGTTGTCGCAAAATAGAGTGATCAAAATATGCCTCGACATGGAATGCTCTCGATCGGTAATCGGAGTTGCCCTCAATGGGCGAGCTGGCGAGGATGGGGTGCCTGGTGGGAGGGGGCTAAGACTGTGAATCTCGAGGTGCTCTGGAAGACTCTCCTGGCTCTGAAGTCTTGGCCTTCTTTGTAGGAGAACTCCTAGGTGGAATCTGAGTAGGGGCCACAGGCGTGGCAGCTGCTCTCCTCGTATGGTATCTGCGCTGAGTGGCAGAATCAGGTAAATGTGGGGGTGCATCTTGTGGGGCCCGCACAGGGGCAGCTCTTTGACTGCTCTGGGGAGCTGAGGCATAGCCTCCTCGGGTCTTAGGCATATTAGAGCAAAGAAATGAGGCTTAGAGGCTTGGGATTGGGAGGGTAGGGATGAAGAAGCTCAAAAATTCGCATAAGGGAAGGGTGGTGCGAATTTCGCACAAGAGAAGGGTGTTGTGCGAATTTCGCACAAGGGAAGGGTGTTGTGCGAATTTCGCACAAGGAAAGGGTGTTGTGCGAATTTCGCACAATGCACTATTCACCCGTGCAAATGCGAAATTGTGGTGCTTTCAAATGGCAACAATTCTTGGTTTTTGAGGGCGGGAAATGTTGGCTGAGGTAGGAAAAGAGTTTTTCATGGTGGCTAAGCTTGGAAGTGGGAGCTTCACAAGAAGAGAATGAGGGATTTTGAAGTTCCCATAGCCGGCGGCAATGGGTTTCTTATGAAGAAACCGTGGCTTTGAAATCTATGCTTGAGGTTTTGATTTTGAAAAATCAAGGTTGGGTTGGGTTTAGGGATGAATTTGGAGTGTTGAGTGAAGAAATGAAGGGTTTTTTATGGTGGAAGGAGGAGAAAAAGCTGAAATTGGAAGGTGCAGACTGTTGTGAATAGTGTTGGCCGCGGCTATGGAATGAAGCTCTTGATATGGGCTGCCATGGTGGGGTTGAGGATGGGGGATGATGAAGGAGAGGACCTTGTGGATGGAAAGGGGTGATCGGAAGAGAGGTGTTGAGAGAATTGAAGAATAACAAGCTTAGAATTGAAGAAGAGAAAATGGCTTTTAAAGAGAAATGCGAATTTCGCACAAGGAATAGTGAAATGCAAAATTTTCGCATTCCAATGGTTCTCCAAGACAGAGAGCATGTTTTTTTTTAAATAGTCATAAAGACAATTTCGCACAAGGTTTGCATTCTTGTGCCTTTTCGCACTGAGATTTTGGGTAGGGACCGAGAGCATGCTTTTGAAAATTGGTCACAAAAGCGAATTCGCACAAGGGGGATGTGTTGTGCGAATTTCGCACCAGATGATTGGGTGGTGCGAATTTTGCTGTGTCTTGGCTTTTCTCCCCTGTTTTTCCTTGTTTTCATTCTTCAAGCTTTCCCACGTAGCAGGCATGTATCTCCAGAAGTCCCTCGTGATAGAATGTGAACCATGTTCCTCTGAGATGTGGAGGTCTACTGCCTGAACTGCTCTAGATCCTCTGTTTTTGGATTCCCCTGCGCTGATCATCAAAAAACCTAAGTTAAATCAAACCAAAATAAAATAAAAGCAAGAAATCAAAATAAAAACAAGTTTAAAAATAAGAGAAAAAGATATGGACTAGCTAGTATTTAGAAAGACTAAGTCCATCAAAAAAAAAATTTGATCCGGATTCAGCTTGCTCGGATCCCATATGAAGTTTGCATTTAAATCAACAGGAAGTGGCTTCAAAACTAGCTTTGGAGGGTCCTCCCTAGTTGCTCCTTGTGAGTCCTCCTTATTGAACAGTGGTAAGATCTCTTCCCGTCTCCTCCAAGGAGACATGATGGCTAACACATCAGAGGGTTCAAGTAACCCTTCTTCAAGAACTCCAAGGCTTTCGTTCAAGATCTCTTCTAAATTCTTGTCACAATGCTCTTCAACCGAGGTGTTGATCAAGCACACCTCCTCCAATCCTTCCTCCTCTTCTAGGTGAAGATGCCTCTTGCATAGGTGGAATATGTTTAATTCCAAGGTCATATTTCCAAATGTGAGCTGCATCACCCCATTCTTACAATTAATGATGGCATTGGAGGTAGCTAGGAAAGGTCTCCCAAGGATGATTGGCACATAATTTGCTTCCTTAACAGTGGGATCAGTATCAAGCACAACAAAATCCACAGGATAGTAGAATTTGTCCACTTGAACTAGAACATCCTCTATCATCCCCCTTAGGATTTTTACCGACCTATCAGCTAAGGAGAGAGTGATGGTTGTGGGCTTCAATCCTCCAAGTCCCAGTTGCTTATACATAGAGTATGGGAGCAAATTCACACTTGCCCTCAAGTCTAGTAAAGCCTTCTCCACATGTGTCCCTCTAATGTTGACTGAAATGGTGGGACATCCCGGATCTTTGTACTTAACTGGAGACTTACTCTGAATGATGGCACTTACTTGCTCAGTGAGGAATGCCTTCTTTGTCACATGCAACCCTCTCTTGACCGTGCACAAGTCCTTTAAAAATTTTGCATATGTGGAGACTTGCTTGATCATATCAAGTAAGGGTATATTCACCTTCACTTGTCTCAAAACTTCAAGAATTTCTGATGAATTCTTGATTCCCTTCTTTCCATGTAAAGCTTGAGGAAAAGGGGGAGGCATATGTTTCTTCATCATATCCTCTTTAATCACTATCCTTGGCTCTTCTTCAATGCTTGATTTGGATGCACTTTTCTTCCCACTCTTCTCTTCTTGGTTATTGGTCTCTTTAACCAAGGTTCTCTTTGACATGAGTTCTTTATCTTGCCTCATCTTAGGCAAAGGTTGATCAACCTCCTTCCCACTCCTCAAGGTGATCACAGCTTTGACCTCCCTCAACTTTGAAGACTCCCCATCTTGGGTTTCAACTTCATGAACACCCTTGGGATTTTAGCTTGGTTGAGAGGGAAACTTTCCTTTCTCATTCACTGTGTTGAGGTTGGTAAGCCTAGAGATGGAGTATTGAATATTATCTATCTTCTGAGATAGATCATTTTGCATCCCATCCATTCTCTTAATTTGAGAACTCTCAACATTTTCAATCTTTTGGTGCAATTGGGAGTTGATTGCCTTTTGTTCACTCATAAAGTCACTCATGACTTTACTTAGGTTCACAATGGCTTGTTCCATTGAAGAGGTTTGTTGAGGTGCTTGGGTTTGGGCTTGTGGTTGGTATGGAGGTGGCCTCGGTTTCCAAGAAAAATTTGGATGGTTTCTCCAACTTGAATTATAGGTGTTTCCATAAGGTGCATTGTTGTTGGGCCTAAATTGCCCCACAACATTGGCTTGATCACCTAACATCTCCCTCACAGCTGGGATGGTTGGGCACTCATCTACCACATGATCACATGATTGGCAAAGGGTGCATGGCATGACATAGGCTTGTGTCTCGGAAATGGCTTGGACTTCATGCATTTTTTTCAACTCAAGTTCTTCCAACCTCCTTGCCATTGTTGCCACCATAGCTTTCATGTCCATGTTCTCACTTAACATGTACATTCCACCCTTTGGATTTACAGGAGCTTTCATCCTTCCCATTTCTCTTGAGTTGGGCTCATCCCATCCTCTTGATACCTCAGACACATAACTTAAAAAGTCCATGGCTTCTTCCTGATTCTTACTCATAAAATCTCCCCCACACATGGTTTCAAGAATTTGCTTCATGGAGGAAGACATCCCATCATAAAAATAGCTCACCAAGAGCCATGTATCAAATCCATGATGAGGACAAGCATTGATGGCCTCCATATACCTTTCCCAACATTCATAGAACTTCTCATTTTCTTTGGCAAAAAAGTTTGAGATTTGTCTCTTCAACCCATTGGTCCTATGGGTGGGGAAAATTTTCTTCAAAAATTCGGCCTGAAGATCAACCCAATTCCTTATGCTCCTTGGCCTTAAAGAATTAAGCCATATTTTTGCCTTGTCCTTCAAAGTAAAAGGGAATAGCTTGACTCTCATCAAGTCTATTGAAGCTTCTCCCTCTCTAAAAGTATTGCACACCTCCTCAAACTCCTTGATGTGGGCATATGGATTCTCACTCTTCATTCCATGGAAATTTGGTAGGAGGGGCACAATATGGGGCCTTATAATCAGCTGCTCAAGATGAGGTACGATGCATGAGGATGCACTCATCCTTGGTGGGTGCATTCTATCCCTCAAGGATAGATATGCATTTGGATTACCCCCTTGACCGTGTGAAGAATTCTGATCCTCTGGTGGAGGGTCCATGATGTTTTCACAGATATCCAACTCTGTGTCTTGAGAATTCTCTATCCTTACTAGTCTTCCCTCTTAGTCCCGAATCCAATAGGGCATGCACAAGTTACTACTTACCTGAAACAAAACAAAGACAACAAAAACAAAAGAAAGCTAGAAGAAAGTTAAGGTTAGAAAGAAAATGAAAATAAACTTAACAAAAGGAATTCTACAATTAAAAGAAAGGAAATGAAGTTAGTGAAAAAAAAGGAATTCACCAAACTTGTGATGAAGATCACAAGTACTCTGAAAAGGTCATATCACTGTAAAGTGGCACAATCCCCGGCAATGGCACCATTTTGATTCGTGCCCAATCGGGTGTTTTAATAAAAAATATTTATAAATCCTATGACCTCATACTAGCATAGCAAAGCTACTATAGTATAGCAGCTCTAGGGTTGAACTCTGGGATGGGTTTTCATTCTACCAGTGATATACTCGAGATCAGAAATTGAATCTGATGATTTCCTTTGTCAAAAACTTAAAGTTTAAAAGAAAATAAAATTTGTTTTGAAAGTGGTGTTTGAAACTAAACTAATATAGAACTAGGTAAAAATGGAAGAAAGAAAGTCTCCCGGAGCTAAGGGTTGCTAGGATCAAGTTCAGAATGCAAAGTGGAAATTTCGGATTCTTCTTCTCGTATTGGGGACAACAACATAAAGGATGGTTGTTTCCCGAACCGGTATAGGTTTAACAATGAAGATTTAATCCATAAAAAGTCAATAGAAATGGTAGTCAAGTTCCATTAATGGCTTTAGACACTATGGGTCTTCACCTTAAGCCACTTTCCAATGGCTCGTACATGAAAACTAATTGTTTGATGTGGATCTAGCAATAAGTATCCACAGAGACCTAAAGCTTATCATGTATTGGCCATTCAAAGTGATTCTAAGGGATTTAAAGCAAAACATTAGATTTAAAAGCCATTTATGAACTCCAACTACCTGTATTTAATGCACGAGAGTTTTCCACTTTAGCATCTGGACTTTTCACCTAGCTTCCTTTACTCCAAGAAACCAAAAGTTTAGTCTCTCATCCTTTGGGAAAACATCCTCAGAGGTTGTTTGGCTTCCAAGAAAAGAAAATAGTAGAGAGAAAAGGAAAGCAAAGAGAGCCCTGTGTTTTACTAAGTGTAAAACATAACACATTAGTCGTCGTCTCGAGAGATGATTTCCACCACTCTTATAGTCTTTACAAAAACAAAGCCTGTGATTGGCTAATTACAGGGATAAGAAAGGAATTTACATAAAAAAAAACAAAAGAAAAGATCTAATGTGGAGTCGGCAGAATAGAGGAGATTTCACACCAAAGACGCATGGGCTGGTGTGAAATTCGCACATGCTTGGTTGGTTGTGCGAAATTCGCACATGCATGGTGTGTTGTACGAAATTCGCACATGCATGGTGTGTTGTGCGAAATTCGCACATACATGGTGCAGTTGTCTTCCGAAGGTCATATCTTCCTCATTTCAGCTCCAAATGGTACACGGTTTAAAGCGTTGGATTCTTGACTTCCTGAGATTTGAAATGGTATATAGTATGTAGAAAATGGACTTCGGAAAGTGCTCTAAAAGTGCAAAGGAAGACTGCAGCTGCTGTCCTCTATTTTCTTCACTCTGTTTTCCTCTTTGCTTTTCCCCATTACTTGACTTGTCTTAATGAACCAAAGAGCTGTCAAAACACTAAAACTAGCCACAAATATGATTAGAAGTCATTGCTAGGTCCTTAACATGACAATTGGAATAAAAATGGAGAACTACTACACAAAAGTGCTTAAAACATAATGAATTAAAGGCGCAAAATAACACTTTTTGGGTAGTAATCATATACTATGCTAGCTATGCTACCCTAGTGTATGGTGAATTAGCTTTATAAATTTTGTTGATAACTCCTGTCTAAGGACTGAATTAAATAGTACACCAATTGGGGACAAATCACAAGACCTTGGAAGGGTCTTGCTATCCAATGCTTCTAAGTGATAAGCGTCGTTAGGCCCGACACATGTTACTCAGTAGGGTCATTCTCAGTTAGGGCCAAGTTTGCCATCTCTCGACTCTTTTGCATTTTTAAAAACATACTAGAGTATGAGATACCTAAGATGAAACTTTCAACTCTGAACCCTTTTGTTGTATTGCGCCATGACCCGCTGGTGGTAAACGGGCATCTGTATGGTCACCTCATCCCACCTTTTGTTGGCTAGGTCCAAAGAAAGCTCGATTGAGGCTAAATGGGAATCTGCATTTACTAAAGTTGTATGTTCTATGGGTAAACCAATTTCGGTTGGAATGACGGCCTCCATTCCAAAGGCTATAGAAAATGATGATTCTCCAGTTGGCCTCTTTTGAGTTGTCCGATTGGCCCATAAGACACCCAAGAGCTCTTCGACTCACTTTTCTTTGGCCTTCTCCAACCTTTTTTTCAGACAGTCTAATATGGTCTTGTTAGTGGCTTCAGTTTGGCCGTTGTTTTGAGATAAGCATGATGTAGAGTAGAAGTTCTTGATTTTGAGGTCAGTGCAAAACTGGCAGAAAATACGATTGTTGAATTGGATGTCATTACCAAATACTAGTGCTGAGGGGATGTTGAATCAGCAAACAATTGTTCGCCACACAAAATTTCATACTTTAGTGTCCTTGATGGTAGCATAAGTCTCCACTTTGACCCACTTTGAGAAGTAATCTGTGGCTACCAGGAGAAAATGTTTTTGAGCAAGCATCGTAGGTGGTAGTCCAACAATGTCAGGTCCCCATTGTGCGAACAGCCAGTGGCTCACAATAGGTGTAAGTTGTTCGGTCAGGAGATGATATACCAATACATAACATTGGCACTTGTCTTATTTTTTTTGTGGATGGTTGGCCAATAGTACCTCTTGGATAATATCTTATGAGCTAAAGATTGTCCCCCGTTGTGGTTACCACACTATCTTTCATGGATTTCGACAAGTAGGTGTTTAGTTTGATCATTCTATACACAATTAAGATATGGGTTATCATAAGAACACCTATACAAGTGGTCATTGATTAGGCATAAGCATGTGGCGTTTACCCAAAGCCTCTGGGTTTTTTTTTTCATATTTCGGGAGCGTGTCATCTTTTAGGTACTCGACGTACGAGTTCAACTAGGAATTGGCGGGGGTGTCGAGTGTATTAATTGTTCCTCCATCTCCATAAAAGAAGATTCTTCTAAAAACTCGATCGGGAATGCCTAACTCTACTTACTCGAAAAGGAAGAACCCAGGTTGGCGAGGGCATCAACCTAAACATTTTTCCTCTCTAGGAACCAATGTGAAGCCTACAAAATAGAATCAAGAGGTTTTCCTCTTTACAACGTCTAAGTATTTGGCCATTCTTTCATTGTGTGCTTCATAGTGTCATTCTGCTTGGTTGACAACAAGTTGGGAGTCACTACAAACATCAAATTTTCTTACCTGTAGTTGGCTGGCCATTCTTAGCCCTATGAGTATTGCTTCGTATTCGACCTCGTCGATGGATGCCAGGAAACTCAAGTTGATGGATTATTCTAGTTCATCTCCAATGGGGGACTTGAGGACAACTCTAACTTCAGTTCCTTTTGTTTTCGAAAAACCATCTACGTAAATAATCCATGTCTCACTATTCTTGTTGCTCTCGGTTTCCAGGCTCTCATATCCTAAAAGTTCGACGATGAAATTTGTTAATACTTAGTCTTTGAGGCTTTGTCGTGGCCTATACTTGATCCCGAAATCACCCAACTTGATAGCCCACTTAACCAGCTGATCGGAGAGACCCGACTTGTGCAACACGACCCACATAAGCTGGTCTATAAGGACAACATGGCGTGCGCTTAGAAATATGGCTTGAGCTTCTTAGCCACAGTGTGCCATGCTAGGGCCACCTTTTCAAGCTTAAAGTATCAAGTTTTTGCATCAAGGAGAGTTTTGTTGACAAAGTATACCAGTTGTTGGGTGTCTTATTCATCTGAACAAACTAAGGCAGAACTTACCACCACACTTATAGCCGCTAAGCATACATACAATTTTTTGTCTTCGCATGGCAAACTAAGAACGGGAAAATAGCCAAATAGCTTTTGATGGCAATGAAGGCCTAATTACATTGCTCATCCCACTCGAACTTCTTTTTCTTCCTGAGCACTTCAAAGAAATGTTGCAACTTGTCGGCCATTTATTTTCTAGTTAGCCGTTGGACCTATTTGACCATTGTGGGAGGGCCATTTCTTATAGGGCTTTGATTTGCTGTCGGCTAGCTTTTATCCCACACTTCGTCACCAAGTAACCAAGAAATATGCTCACCTGCACTCCAAATGCACAATTTTCGGGATTCAATGTCATGTCATATATGCGAAGTAGAGCAAAAGCCTTAGCAAGGTCTTGAAGGTAGTTATGCTTCAGCTTGCTTTTGATCAACATGTCGTCGATATAAAATTCTATGTTTTATCCTAATAAATGTTAGAATATCTTCGTCACCAATCGCTAATAGGTTGCTTCAGCATTCTTAAGGTTGAATGACATTACATCATAACATAGTAAGCCCCGACTAGTAATAAAAGTCGTCTTCTCCGCATATGGTAGGTATATTGGTATCTGATTGTACCCAAAAAAGGCGTCTAAAAAGAATAAAAGTTCATAGCCTACTGTGGCGTCAACGATTTGGTCTATCCAAGAGAGAATAAAACTGTTTTTCAGGAAAGCTTCATTAAGATCAATGAAGTCAATGCACACACGCCATTTACTATTTTTCTTCGGGACCACGGAAACGTTGGCTAGCTATTCCGGGTATTGCACCTCTTGGATAAATCCGACTTCGAGCAATTGGTTTATTTCTTCCACAATGATCTTATGTTATTCTTCATAAAATTTATGCAATTTTTATCTAATCGAGCACCATCTTCCCTTCACATTCAAGTGGTGGCAAGCTATTGAGAGGTGAATCCCCTCTAAGTTGGAGTGTTTCCATGCTAAGACATTTGCATTTTGCCTTAGCAGCTAAGTGAACCTATTCTTTTCCTCTTCCAACAATATTTTCTCCAAAAACACTTTATAGAGGACTCATCAAATAGATTGATGGCAATTAGCAGCTCAGTGGCCGAGGACTCCCGTTTGTTCGATTTCAAGCTGGAATCTTTTGGTAGTTCCTATTTTTTTTCCCCCTTGAGCCCCTTTCTCCTTTGCCTATACTAGGGATCATAAACATCATCATCTGATAGTATCGCCGTGATGTCGTCTAATCTTTGTAAATGTCTATTTGACCTTCATGATGTGGATTCAAGGCCTATCGAGGATTGCGTTGTATAGAGAAGGGACGGAGATGGGAAACATGATGTCATTGAGAGAAAATGTGGTTGAGTTGTTGAAGCTCAACAAAGCCCTCCCTGGACTTTCCAACACATGCATCGAAAGGTTTATTTGCTTGTAGGTAGATATATGTATGAGGTCCACAAAACTTCCTTGGTCGATCACTATACGACACACATCGTATTCGACAATGTTTAGTGTTAGGATGAAGGCATTTTCATGTGGCTGAGCGACATAGAGTAGGTCAACTTTGGAAAATACAATGGTTTTATCCATTGGAACTAGGCTTCCGATGACAAATATGACTCCCACATTGCAAATATGGGTCACACGTTTTGCATCTTTTATCAACGTCTTGGCATGTCATTTGCTTTTTCATTGACTACCCATTGGTCCCTCGTGTATGACATGGATCACTTGTCTGGCTTCGACGCCAATTCTAAAGGCAAAAGTAGCTTGGCAAGCGAGGGAAGGTTCTATTCGATTATGGAGTGATTCGATGCCCAGCCGGGTCTTTTAATAAAAAACATTTATAAAACCTATGACCTTATACTGGCGTAGCAAAGCTACTATAGTATAGCAGTTCTAGGGTCGAACTCAGGGATGGGTTTTCACTCTATCAGTGACAGACTCTAAATTAGAAATTGATTCTGATGATTTCCTTTAGCACAAACTCGAAATTTAAAAGAAAATAAAATTGTTTTGAAAGTGGTGATTTAAACTAAACTCACATAGAACTAAGTAAAAAGTGGAAGAAAGAAAGTCTCCCGGAGCTAAAGGTTGCTAGGTTCAAGTTCCAGATGCAAAGTGGAAAATTCCGGATTTTTCTCCTCGCATTGGGGATTTAACCTATAGTTATTTCCCGAACCGGTATAGGTTTGACAATGAAGTTTTAATCCATAAAAAGTCACTAGAGATGGTGGTCAAGGTCCATAAATGGCTTAAGACACTATGGGCTATCACCTTGAATCACTTTCCAATGGCTCGTACATGATAACTAATGGACTGATATGGATCTAGCAATAAGCATCCACAGAGACCTTAAGCTTACCATGTATTGGCCAGTCAAAGTGATTCGAAGGGATTTAAGGCAAAACCTTGGCTTTAAAAAACCATTTATGGACTCCAACTACCTGAATTTAATGCACGAAAACTTTCCATGTTTTAATCTGGACTTTTCACCTAGCTTCCTTTACTCCAAGAAACTAAATGTTTAGCCTCTCATCCTCTGGGAAAACATCCTCAGAGGGTGTTTAGCTTGCAAGAAAATAGAAAATAGAAGAGAGAAAAAGAAAGCAAAAGAGATCTCTGTATTTCACTAAGTATCAAATTTACATCAGTTGGTCTCCTGGAGAAAGCTCCCCGAAAGATCCATTTTCAGTGATTACAAGAGAATTTATATAGGAAGGTAATTTTACCCTTCCTTGGATACTTCCTAGCTAAGGAATTACATGAGTGGTTGAATACAAGGAGAAAATGGAAATTTAGACACAAAAATATCAGAAGAAAAAGAGTCGGCAAAAATATCCAATTTTCGCACGCTGGAGTTCCAATTTCGCACTTTGATTTGAGGTGTGCGAAATTTTCGCACAGTGGACTGAGGAATTCGCACCTTGATTTCCATCGTGCGAAATTGTCCCTCAGCTTGATGCAGTTGTCTTCCGAAGGCCATATCTTTCTCATTTCAGCTCCAAATTGTACATGGTTTGAACTGTTGGATTCTTGACTTTCTGAGCTTTGAAATGGTATATAGAATGTAAAAAATGGACTTCGGGAAGTGCTCCAAAAGTGCAATGAAAGACTGCAGCTGTGTCCCCTGTTTTCCTCTTCTCCATTGTTTCTTCCTTGTATACTTTGAACGACTAAGGCAAAGGATTATGAGGCTCCATAGCTTGATTTCTTCATAAATTTAAGCTTTCAAAAGCTTTTCCATGAACTATAAATAGCTCTCCCTCATTCTTAAATTGCTTTGGTGAGCATAAAGCTATCAAAAAGCACCAAAACTTAACACAATTGTTAGAAACGATTGCAAGGGTTCCTAACATGTTAATTGGGTTAAAAGGTAATAATTACTACTCAAGGGTGTTTAAAAGAGCTAATTACAAGCTACAAAATAGCATGTTTTGAGTAGTAATCACTCCCCCCAACCGACATATTGCTAGTCCCTTAGCAATTAAGGAGAGAAAAACTAAGCAAACGTAATAATATACATAAAAGAGGTCATGCAATTCATTCCAAAAAATAATTGAGAGGCATGACTGATATCCAAACACATCTCACCTGGTGAACTAAAGATATGAAGATTCAAAATGCAATAGGAGTTGTCAAAGCTTAAAACTTAAACAAAAAGTACAAAGAGTGGAGATTATGCAATTAAGTATCAAAAGAATCTCTACTCTCAAGGTTCCAAATCAAACTCTTCCATAATAAGCTAAGTGTTAATGAGATTAGCTTCCTGATATAGTATATACAACTATCCTCACCCTCCAACCTAAGCTTTTCTCGAACATTGGCAAAATTAATCAACTCTTAATAGGTTAGGAACGCACCTTCTTATTCACAATTCTTTTTACTCACTAATCTTAACCAATTCACCTATGTAGCAAGCAGAGGATCGATGACTCCCAACCAATCAAGGTTTAGGGCATCGGGTTTTAAAGGCTTTCGGCACCCCTTCGGATCATGCTTAGGTTTCAAGGAAAGAATAGAAGCTTATTCTTCTTTGTTTTTTTTTTTTTTTCAAAGACTCATTGGTCTTTATGAGGTGTCCCAACATTATTAAAGAGAGGTTAAGTAATGAACCAAGTCAAAATTTTCCTAAGCTTAGAAGGTGAGAAAGTTTTACATCATATATCCGGGATCTAATGTGCACAGTGTGTGTAAAGCTTGAAATGGAAGAAGAAAGTTCTAAATCAAAGAGGCTTCAATAGATTATCAACTTTGAAAGCATAAAACAAACTCTAAGACTTAAATAATTAAGTTAAAACTCGACTTATCCTATTTTATTTTTGAGAAATTATCTTTAACAACCATAGAGAATGATTCAAAAAACTTTTAAAAATTTTAAATTTTAAGCAAAAATCAACTAAAATACCAAAATAACTTAGTATTAACAACAAAACTTCCTTTCTCAACTCTCCCCCCAACCAAGTTGAACATTGTCCTCAATGTTTCAAGAGCGATTAAAAATAAAGGGAGGAAGTGGTACCTCCTGAGTGAGACAAAGTCTGAGTGTAAAGGAGGTATGGAGTACCTTAAACCACATGTTCCAAGGACAAAAGAGTAATGAGAAAAGGGAATATAATAAAAAAGGATATATATATATATATATATTATTTGTAAAAGAAATATACAATGTATGATTTCAAGTAATACTTCCAATCCCAGTTTATAACACATGCAAAAGATGGGATTTACAAGTCTAAAATAAAAAACAAGTAAAATATAAAAATATCAAATATGAGGGGTGTCATGTGATGGCTCTGCTCTGATCTCCTCCTCTAGTATGGGCTGCTCAGCTGGTAAGCTCTCCTTATCTGGCACTAGAGGCTCGGATGGTGCAGACCTATCATGCCCAAAAGATGTCTGCATACTCAAATGCTGCTGAATCTGATGAAGGATCGTGGTATGCTGGGCCTGAGTAGCAATGATCTGATCCTGGTGTGCCCAAATAGTGGCCATCTGGTGGATAATAGAATCCTGAGCAATGCTCAGTGTCCGCAATGAATGCTCTAAGCCTCTGAATTCCGTAAGAGAAACGGTGACAGTGGGCTCAGATGAAGGAGGAGGTGCTGGGGTAGCTGGCATGACTGGTGGAGCACCCGAAATGATAGGAGAAATAAGATGTATAGGCTCAGGAATATGCTATGAGGGGTGTGCTGCAGGGGCAGGAGGTGTGGTCTCTGTGAGAATCTCATCCTGCTGGGCCTGAGGCAACTGCTCATCTTGGGGTAGCTCTGGAGGTGCAGGCACAACTGGGGCTCCCTGGGGTGCAAAGTAGGCTACCAAGTGATGCCATTTGTCGAGAGAGAAGTCCTCTCGGCAATGGCGGCGCCTCTCAAGACGGGGCTGTTCAGGATAGCCCAGGTGCTCTAAAATCTGGCAGAGAAGCCTCGGAAATAGTAATGGGATGCCATCTGCCCTTTGAAGCTTCTTCTGATGGACTTTCTCTTCAAAATGAAGAAGAGAAGTCATAATCAAATGATGAGGGCTGAAGAAATAGCCCTCAGAAATCCTAAATAACGCCTCAAGTATAGCTCCTCGCCTCTGAACTTTGTGCTGAAGGGGGAAAAGGTTGGCACGCAGGAGCACATCAATAAGGAGCATCCCAGATGGAAGCTCTCTCCTAGTCAACACTGAGGCTGTAGAAGTCCCCCTGGACAAAATGCGGACCATGTCACTCTGAGAGAATGAGGACCACTCCCTGAAGTCTGCCTGAATCACAGGCTCATAAGGTATACGGAGGGCCTCAGCAATGTGACGAGCTCCAATGGCACCCTGGCGTCCATCTATGGTAAATTGGATGAGGGTAGGATTACGGAGGCCTCGAGTAGTCATAGATTGATAAAAATCTATAACTACTCTGGGATAGTAGAATTGCCTAGGAGTGAGAAGATCCTCCATGTGATACCTCTGTAGTAGTCGGAATGAATCTCTGAGCTCTGGCTGCTGTCTGAGGGCCTCTATATCAAAGTAGGTCTCGGAATGGAAGGATCGATCTCTGCAATCCAAGTTGCCCTCTATCGGTGGTCCGGCTATCATGGGACGCCTGATAACGGTCTCAGGAGTAATCCCCACAGGAATCCGAGAGTCCTCTGTAGGTGGCTCTGGCTGAGGTGCGTGGGATGGCTCTCCAGGACCCGAGAACTTGGTTCTCTTCGCTGGTGGCCGAGAAACAGAGCTCGTGGCTTGATCGGCTAGTGGCATAGGGTCCGTGGGGGGTCTCCTGGTGGGGTATCGGCGCTGAGAAGGGGCTTCCCCCTCAGATGGGGGAATGGCCGGGGCCTGAACAGGTGGCGAAGCTGCGGCTCCCATGGCGGCTCGATGTGGCCGAGGTGTCGGTGAGGATGGGGAGCCGGAAAGGCCTCCTCTGGTCTTCGCCATGGCCGAAATGGAGGTGGGTGACTGTTCGGGATTCCAGAGGCTTCTCAGCTGGTTCGTGGGGGAGTCCTTTGAGCTTCTGGACTTCAAGGGATTATATAGGAATGAGGTTTAGGGGGTTTTTTATGTTTTAAAATTTTCCAAGGCAACCGAAAAGTCGTTTTTGGACGTTAGGCACAATTTCGGGGGTAAAATTTTAATTTAAAAGTCCGTTGAAAATTTTTTTGGAACTTAAAATTTTACCGTGCGAAATTTTCGCACCTTGGTCTGCAAATTTCGCACCTTGAAATTAGGTGTGCGAAAATGGCACCCCTTTAACTGAGGATTTCGCACCTTAAAATGAGGTGTGCGAAATTTTCGCACCTTGAAATCAGGTGTGCGAAATTTTCGCACCTTGTTTCGCACGGTGCGAAAAGTGGCTTGAGGTGTGCGAAAATGGCACTCGTGTGCCAGGAGGGGATTTCGCACAGTGCGAAAATTTTCGCACCTTGCACAGTGGTGTGCGAAATTGGTTTTTAGGGAATTCGCACCTTGAAATCATTTTTCGCACCTTGAAATAAATTTCGCACCTTGGTTTTGGGGTGTGCGAAATTTTCGCACCTTGGAATCAGGTGTGCGAAATTTTCGCACCTTGAAATCAGGTGCTCTGTTTCCTTGGTTTTACTCCCCTGTCTTGCTTTTGAAGAGTTCTCCCCATCTTTCATGATTTTTTTTTCTAAAATTTATCATCAAAATTGACTTGAATTAAGACAAAATAAACTAAGATTGAGGAAAAATTATAATAAAAAGAAATAAAAATAATGATATAACTATAAAACTATAACAAAAAATTCATGGACTTATTTAGCCCATGATACCCTGCTTTCCCTCAGAGTTGTGGTGGTTCAAGGAGGTTGATCTCCTCCTTGTCTGTACTGTAAGGCTTTATGAATGGCTTGAGACGATGGCCATTTACTTTGAAGGTTTGATTGCCTGTGGGGTTGAATACTTCCACCACTCCGTTGGGATGCACTTCATGAATTATGAAAGGACCCGTCCATCTGGATTTCAATTTTCCTGGAAAGAGATGAAGTTTAGAATCATAAAGCAAAACTCTTTGTCCCTTGATCAAATTCTTTTGATTTACCAATTGATCATGCCATTTTTTTAACCTTGCTTTTGCAATTTTTGAATTGAGGTATGCATCATTCCTCATTTCCTCCAATTCATTCAAATCCAAACATCTCTTTAACCCGGCTCTTGTCAAATCCATGTTGAGCTTTTTGATTGCCCACCATGCTTTATACTCAATCTCTACTGGAAGATGACACGCTTTGCCATAAACAAGGCGATAGGGAGACATTCCTAGAATGGTCTTGTAAGCGGTCCTATAAGCCCATAAGGAATCCAGGAGCTTGATAGACCAATCCTTCCTATTCACATTCTGGATCACAGTGATTCCAGATTTCTTTGGGACTACTTGGGTGGGACTCACCCACAAGCTGTCTGAGATGGGATATATGATCCCATCTTGAAGTAGCTTCAAAACTTCATTCCTCACCACTTCTTGCATATGAGGATTCAGTCTCCTTTGGGGTTGCCTCACTGGTTTTGCATCTTCCTCCATATAAATATGGTGGGTGCACACCAAAGGGCTAATCCCTTTCAGATCAGAAATTTGCCATCCAATGGCTTTCTTACATTTTCTGAGGACTCCTAAAAGACTATCCTCTTGATCACTAGTGAGGGTTGAGGAAACTACCACTGGACATTTCTCATCATCCTCCAAGTATGCATACTTCAAATCCACAGGAAGTGGCTTTAAAATAAGCTTTGGAGGGTCCTCCACAGTAACTCCTTGTGAGTCTTCCTGGTTGAACAGTGGTAAGATCTCTTCCCGTCTCCTCCAAGGAGACATTATGGCTAGCACATCAAAGGGTTCAGGGAACCCATCTTCAAGGACTTCCAGGTTTTCATTCAAGCTCTCCTCTAAACTCTTGTCACAGTGCTCTTCAACCAAAGTGTTGATCAAGCACATCTCCTCGAATCCTTCCTCCTCTTCAGGGTAAAGATGCCTCTTACATAAATGGAATATGTTTAATTCCAATGTCATGTTTCCAAATGTGAGCTGCATCACCCCATTCCTACAATTAACAATAGCATTGGAGGTAGCTAGGAAAGGTCTCCCTAGGATGATTGGTACATAATTTTCTTCCTTGACAGTGGAATCAGTATCAAGCACCACAAAATCCACAGGATAGTAGAATTTGTCCACTTGAACTAGAACATCCTCTATCACTCCCCTTGGGATTTTGACAGACCTATCAGCTAAAGAGAGGGTCATGGTTGTGGGCTTTAATCCTCCTAGTCCCAATTGTTTATACACAGAGTATGGGAGCAAATTCACACTTGCTCCCAAATCTAATAAAGCTTTTTCCACATGTGTCCCTCCAATGTTGACTGATATGGTAGGACATCCCGGATCTTTATACTTAACTGGGGACTTACTCTGGATGATAGCACTCACTTGCTCAGTGAGGAATGCATTCTTTGTCACCTGTAAACCTCTCTTGACTGTGCACAAGTCCTTTAGAAACTTTGCATATGTGGGGACTTGCTTGATCATATCAAGTAAGGGTATATTCACCTTCACTTGTCTCAGAACCTCAAGAATTTCTGATGAATTCTTGATTTCTTTCTTTCCATGTAAAGCTTGAGGAAAAGGGGGAGGCATATGTTTCTTCATCATATCCTCCTTAATCACTATCCTTGGTTCTTCCTCGATGCTTGATTTGGATGCACTCTTCTTCCCACTCTTCTCTTCTTGGCTCTTGCTCTCTTTAATCAAGGGTCTCTTTGACCTGAGTTCTTCATCAGGCTCCACGTTAGGCAAGGGTTGATCAACCTCCTTCCCACTTCTCAAAGTGATCACAGCTTTGACCTCTCTCAAATTTGAAGACTCACCATCTTGGGTTTCAACTTCATGAACACCCTTGGGATTTTGGCTTGGTTGAGAGGGGAACTTTCCCTTCTCAATCACTGTGTTTAGGTTGGTAAGCCTAGAGATGGAGTACTGAATATTATCTATCTTCTGAGATAGATCATTTTGCATCCCCTCCATTCTCTTTATTTGAGAACTCTCAACATTTTCAATCTTTTGATGCAATTGGGAGTTAATTGCCTTTTGTTCACCCACAAAGTCACCCATGACTTTACTCAGGTTTACAATGGCTTGCTCCACTGAAGATGGTTGTTGAGGTACTTGGGTTTGGCCTTGTGGTTGGTATGGAGGTGGCCTTGGTTTCCAAGAAAAATTTGGGTGGTTTCTCTAGCTTGAATTATAGGTGTTTCCATAAGATGCACTGTTGTTGGGCCTAAATTGCCCCACAACATTTACTTGATCACCTAACATCTCTCTCACAGCTGGCATGGTTGGACACTCATCTACCACATGATCACATGATTGGCAAATGGTGCATGGCATAACATGGACTTGGGTATCGGAAATGGCTTGGACTTCATGTATTTTTTTCAACTCAAGTTCTTCCAACCTCCTAGCTAATGTTGCCACTTTAGCTTTTATGTCCACGTCTTCACTTAACATGTACATTCCAGCCTTTGGATTTTGGGTTTGTTGAGAGGGAAACTTTCCTTTCTCTCTTGAGTTGGGCTCATCCCATCCTCTTGACACCTCAGCCACGTAACTTAAAAAGTCCATGGCTTCTTCAGGATTCTTACTCATAAAATCTCCCCCATACATGGTTTCAAGAATTTGCTTCATGGAAGAAGACATTCCATCATAAAAATAGCTCACTAAGAGCCATGTATCAAAACCATGATGAGGACAAGCATTGATGGCCTCCATATACCTTTCCCAACATTCATGGAACTTCTCATTTTCTTTAGCAGAAAAATTTGAGATTTATCTCTTCAACCCATTGGTCCTATGGGTGGGGAAAATTTTTTTCAAAAACTCAGCCTGAAGATCAACCCAATTCCTTATGCTTCTTGGCCTTAAAGAATTAAGCCATATTTTTGCCTTGTCCTTCAAAGTGAAAGGGAATAGCTTGAGTCTCATCAAGTCTATTGAAGCTCCTCCCTCTCTAAAGGTATTACACACCTCCTCAAACTCCTTGATGTGAGAATATGGATTCTCACTCTCCATTCCATGGAAAGTTGGTAGGAGGGGCACAATATGGGGCCTTATAACCAACTGCTCAAGTGGGGGCAGGATGCATGAGGGTGCACTCATCCTTGGGGGATGCATTCTATCCCTCATGGATAGGTATGCATTGGGATTACCCCCTTGACCTTGTTGAGAATTCTGATCCTCTGGTGGAGGGTCCATGATATTTACACAGATATCCAACTCTATGTCTTGAGGATTCTCAATCCTTACTAATCTTCCCTCTTGGTCCCTAATCCAATAGGGCATGCACAAGTTACAATTCCTGTAATAGTAAAAACAAAAGGAAACTAAAGAAAAGGTTAAAGTTAGGAAGAAAATGAAAATAAAATTAACAAAAGGAAAATGAAAGAAAATGAAATTAGTGAAAAAGGAATTCACCCTGGTTGTGATGAAAATCACAAGTAGCCTCTAAAAGGTTGTATCACTGTATTGTGGCACCATCCCTGGCAACGGCGTCATTTGATTCGATGCCCAACCGAGTCTTTTAATCAAAAACATTTATAAAACCTATGACCTTATACTGGCGTAGCAAAGCTACTATAGTATAGTAGTTCTAGGGTCGAACTCAGGGATGGGTTTTCACTCTATCAGTGACAGACTCTAAATTAGAAATTGATTCTGATGATTTCCTTTAGCACAAACTTGAAATTTAAAAGAAAATAAAATTGTTTTGAAAGTGGTGATTTAAACTAAACTCACATAGAACTAAGTAAAAAGTGGAAGAAAGAAAGTCTCCCGGAGCTAAAGGTTGCTAGGTTCAAGTTCCAGATGCAAAGTGGAAAATTCTGGATTTTTCTCCTCACATTGGGGATTTAACCTATAGTTATTTCCCGAACCGGTATAGGTTTGACAATGAAGTTTTAATCCATAAAAAGTCACTAGAGATGGTGGTTAAGGTCCATAAATGGCTTAAGACACTATGGGCTATCACCTTGAATCACTTTCCAATGGCTCGTACATGATAACTAATGGACTGATATGGATCTAGCAATAAGCATCCACAGAGACCTTAAGCTTACCATGTATTGGCCAGTCAAAGTGATTCGAAGGGATTTAAGGCAAAACCTTGGCTTTAAAAAACCATTTATGGACTCCAACTACCTGAATTTAATGCACGGAAACTTTCCATGTTTTAATCTGAACTTTTCACCTAGCTTCCTTTACTCCAAGAAACTAAATGTTTAGCCTCTCATCCTCTGGGAAAACATCCTCAGAGGGTGTTTGGCTTGCAAGAAAATAGAAAATAGAAGAGAGAAAAAGAAAGCAAAAGAGATCTCTGTATTTCACTAAGTATCAAATTTACATCAGTTGGTCTCCTGGAGAAAGCTCCCCGAAAGATCCGTTTTCAGTGATTACAAGAGAATTTATATAGGAAGGTAATTTTACCCTTCCTTGGATACTTCCTAGCTAAGGAATTACATGAGTGGTTGAATACAAGGAGAAAATGGAAATTTAGACACAAAAATATCAAAAGAAAAAGAGTCGGCAAAAATATCCAATTTTCACACGCTGGAGTTCCAATTTCGCACTTTGATTTGAGGTGTGCGAAATTTTCGCACAGTGGACTGAGGAATTCTCACCTTGATTTCCATCGTGCGAAATTGTCCCTCAGCTTGATGCAGTTGTCTTCCGAAGGCCATATCTTTCTCATTTCAGCTCCAAATCGTACATGGTTTGAACCGTTGGATTCTTGACTTTCTGAGCTTTGATATGGTATATAGAATGTAAAAAATGGACTTCGGGAAGTGTTCCAAAAGTGCAATGAAAGACTGCAGCTGTGTCCCCTGTTTTCCTCTTCTCCATTGTTTCTTCCTTGTATACTTTGAACGACTAAGGCAAAGGATTATGAGGCTCCATAGCTTGATTTCTTCATAAATTTAAGCTTTCAAAAGCTTTGCCATGAACTATAAATAGCTCTCCCTCATTCTTAAATTGCTTTGGTGAGCATAAAGCTATCAAAAAGCACCAAAACTTAACACAATTGTTAGAAATGATTGCAAGGGTCCCTAACATGTTAATTGGGTTAAAAGGTAATAATTACTACTCAAGGGTGTTTAAAAGAGCTAATTACAAGCTACAAAATAGCATGTTTTGAGTAGTAATCATGGAGATACTTGCTAAGTTGATCGGCTCGCACCATTTATTCAACCAATAAATGAAGTGATGGCACTCTTCGATAGCATGGCCCTTGTCCTTATGGTATTTGCAAAAACGATTTTGATCTCTTTGACTTACATCCCCTCGCATAGGATTTGACTAGCGGAAACCCTATAGATTCTGAATTATTGACAACAATTGGCTATAACTGAGAGTGAACTTTGTAAAATGAGGCGTTGACTTATCTTCCTAGTACTGAGCTTTGAGTGTCTTTCGGGATTGGTTTTTTTTGCCTCCTTGTTGATGAAGTCCTTCAATGGGCTGGTTATGCTTGCTCTATCAGGGAGCAATTGTCCGGGATGTCGCAACGATTTGCTAGGATGCCGCTTTAAGATCCTCTTTTAGCATGGTGTACTTGTTGGCTCTCCAGAAGAACCTACAACAAATATGATGTTTCACAACAAATGTTTTTGTAGAAAAGAGTTAGATTTTTTTTGGCAAATATGTTTTTGCCACAAAAAACATTCATCGCAAAATTGTTGCAACAAGTCCGTCACTAAAAAGTTTTACCAATGAATAAAAAATTGTCACTAAAAGTAAATTTTAGCAATGAATAATATTTGTGGCAAAAAATAAACTATTCATGATTAAAAAAAAAAAATCTCTATCTTGAGAAAAGTTTTGTGGTAAAAAGTCTCTTTTAACGACGAATGTTATTTTGTGGGAATATAATATCTTTAACGACAAATTTATGTTTGTGGTAAAAATGCTATGATAATATTTTATTTTTCATTTTTTTTATGGAGGTTAGGAGCATGGGTATCCATTTCTAAAAATATGATGACCACCCCACACCTATTTCAAGCCTGAGGAAGGATATTTTGGCTCCCTAATAATTCTTATATTAAACTATAATCATTGGGATTCAAACTCATGACCCTTCACTTTATTACCATTCTTTGAAGAGATTTTCACCATATTTTCTATAAATCAATCAATGTTTAAAGAAAAATAACAAATTTTTAATTAGGTTCAACATTATTTCTTTCTTTATACTAATCTCAAATTATAATTATTTTTTTTCAAGAATAATTATGCAAATAAGTATTGATAATTTATAAAGTTTGTTTTGAAATCTTTAATTTTTTTTTCAAGTTTATACTCTTAAAAACTTAATATATATATATATATATATTAAGTTTTTATTTTTTATTTTTTAAATTCTATCTTTGAATATTTTTTTTCAAGAATAATTATGCAAATAAGTATTGATAATTTATAAAGTTTGTTTTGAAATCTTTATATTTAGACGAAAATATAATAAAAATCAAAACTCTTAGTAAAGAAATCTTTGGAAAAAAAATATATAATAGTTATGTAAATAAAAAAATTAAAAGCAAAAAAAAAAGTCTATATTAAAGCCAAGAGTCTATTTTTTATTTTCTTAATCTTATTTTATTTGAATCATTATATTTTTAATTAATAAGTAAATTTCTTTCCATGAAAATTTTAAAATAAAATTTAGACTTCAAAATTTATATGCTTTTATTAAATTTTTATAAATTTCATCTATATATTCAAAATTATAATTGTTAAACTCACATAAAAATATAAAATGACTTTTTTTTTTTTACTTTTTATCAAACATCAAACTTCTTTATGTTTTAAGAAAAAAATTATTTTTATCATAAAGGACTATTTTGTATAAGTATTTAATAGTTCTATTTAATATTTAATTTGTTATATAAAAAGTGGTGCATATATAATTAAAATAAAAAGTAATATTCTACCTCAAATTAGATTGTGAAAAAAAATATTTGAAAAAAAAAAATTGAAATTTCTAACTCATTTCTTATATTTTTTTTTTATTAAAAATAATTTCATATTAAAAAGTAACGTTTGTAGCAAAATGTCACATGCCATGTGAGAATTATTTTTATCATAATTTTAAAGATGAAATGTAAATTTGTGGCTAAAAAAAATGTTAGTTTCTACAAATAATTTTGAGGCAAAAAGTTGAATTATTCCCACCATATTTTTAGCAACAAAATTAACTTCATATCAACAAGTAATATTTTACCACGAATAATTTTGTGGCAAAAAGATGAGTTTATAGTAAAATGTTTTATATTTTGTAAGAATTACTTGGGTCATATTTTTAGCGACAAAAATGAAACATGTGGCTAAAAGTGACATTTTGCCACAAAATTTAGTTTATGGCCAAAAAATTTGTGGCAAAAAGCAATATTTGTTGTAGTGAGAGGTTGTCCACTGTCTCTGGTGGCTTCTTTGATATAGATTTAAAGAATGAGGTCCTCGAGATGAAACTTTGTTTGAAGGCTTGCATGATCACATCAGTGCTACAAGGCTCCATTTAGATCAAGGCTTGTCCAAATCTTCACATAAAATCCCGGATGGACTTAGACTCCATCATTTTCAAATTGCTCAGGCTATTGAGGCCTTATTTCTACCTGGCGGAGCATAATGGTGTGCCACAAACACCTTTGACAGCTCTCGAAAGTCATTGATTGAATTGGTCAGGAGTTTATGGAACTAAGCAAGGATTGGGCCCTATAAGCTAGCCAAGAATACTTTGCATAAAAGTGCATCATCTTCTATGTCTAGGGTCATTACTTGGCAGTAATGGATGAGGTGGTCGAAAGGGTCTATGATACCATCATACATGGTGAATTTAGGCATCATGAACCCTGAGGGGGGCCTTTGTTGCACTATATGGGAAGCCAGGAGAGTTAACAACATATCATTAAGAAGGCATGTGGTGGTTTTGAGCGAAACTTTCTCGATGGCCTCGCATAAGAAAACCATTTGTTCGGTTCATGGTTGGTTAGTGTCTTCTGGGCAATACCTTTTGGTTCAGCCTTGGGCAGGGCTGATAACTTCACTCAGGGAGTTCTCTTTCTAGCGTTTGGTGGTCGCATATTCCCTCTCGGGGGTTTGTGGTCCTAGGTGGATTGGCTCATTCGGCAGACCCGAGAGGTTTTTTTTCGAAGAGTCGACTAGGGTCTCATCATCTATCGACGATCCTTGGGTAGCCGCGCTGAGTTGGGCTACCAATATCTTGTTATGTTTCCTCAACAGATCAATAGTTCTTCTCAGCTCATCCAGCTGTCTTTGATACTCCACTAGCTGGGGCTCGGGTGCTAGCTATTGCTCCATAGTTGGTGGGGCAACACACATATAGCCAGCGTGGCTAGCTACCCATGTAGTCATCATGGTTGACCTTTTTGTTACGTTGCCATAGACAACGCCAATTCTTGATGTAGAATCGTTTCAAATACGAGGATCTAATGACTATTCGAAGCATTAAACTACCTTTAAGTGTGACCTTCTCTTCTGATATGTGCCTTTGCTTTTCTACCTTTCCCTTATTCTTATTCTCCTTTTATAGGGCTTCCAAGCTATCAACTGACTAGTCAAGTACGTCAACTTTCTCCTAGGGGAGTAGTAAGTTAGGGGGCAGACATCAAAGATTGCATGGCATCCATGGTTGAGTGGACAAAACCCGTGTCAGGCGGTGCGTGGGTGACCCTTCCAGTGTTTGCAACTAACAAAACCTATTAGAACTTTGCTTTGGGACTTGCTTATTGTATCAATCTGGTTGTAGCCCCTTGTTCCTCATACCAGTCTTGTCGCCACCCCTCGTTCCTTGTATTAGTCTTGTCGCAGCCCTTGGTGTCTATGCCACATGAGTTAAGGTGTAGGACAGTACATTGCTCTCAAGACCACATATGTTCAGATTTCCCAGATCGACTAGTAGGGGTCCTAGGTGATCCAAGTTTTGATTTTTCGAGCATCCTACCCTAGTGGGCGACCCATGGTGGTTGTCTCCCAGGGTAAGCTTTATTTATCCCGGGAAAATTTGATCAGGTGAGATGGTGCCATTCTCTTTTGGTTAAAGGTTTATCGACTTGGTTCCGAGAACCATTACATTTAGGGGAATCTATTTGGATCACGTAATTCTGGTTACCCTTTCAATAAAGGCTTCGGTTCTACGGATAGGAGTGGTACCAGCCACTTGAATGGATGGGCGGACCTGTGGGTGGCCACCAATTAAGCGCGATACCTCCCAGGGTATTTTTGTTAAAATGAGGCCAAAAAAGGACGAAGAGATAGACTTTCAAAATTAGGTTTTCAATGAACCTTTTAATCAAATAACCTAAAAATATAAGGCATAAATATACATAATATATATACCAATATGTTATCAAAAAACAAATGGTCATTATCAATGGCAGGGTTTCCAACCCCACCCTCACTCTCTGCAAGCAAATAAGGAAGTGGTGAACAAGAGAATAGTAAAGCACATTTATTAATTTCACCAAATTTTCATCTTGGTGGTGACAGGAAGCAATAAAAAGAAGTGCAGTGAAGCATATTAATTCCAATAATAGGGTTCCTAACTACCAAAAATGAAAATGGATTCTTTTGGGTTGCTACTAGTGGAACATGCCCTCATGCCTCAAAAATTGATCCTGCAATTTTATACATTTGGGTATCTTTCAAAATATATGCATGAATCCAAATTTAAATATATGGTAAAATTATAGTGTTGATTCTCTATATTAACCTATATATTTTGATTTAATTGATATTAATTTTTATTATAAATATTCTTAATTCTTAATTGTTTATTAAAATAAATGCTCTATTTATTTCTATTTTTCTTGTTTAATACTTTTTAGTTATTTAAACCCAAAGGTTAAAAAATAAAGACTTAACTTAAACCCATCTCTTCCTCTTAATGGATTGTATTTGATAATCATTCTAGCATAGGATCTTTTAAAATATTGACTTAGGTGATGTTTTTTTTTTTTTTGTTTTTTTTTCTTAACTTAATTCTAAATAGAACGTAAAACTAAATAGTGTTTAATAATGTTAAATATTAGGTTGTTTGTTTTTATAACATTTTATTTTTATTAAGTATTAAAAAGTATTAAAAAAATTAATATGTTACCTTTTATATTTAGAACAATCTAAATAGTTTGGTTTCTTCCATTCAGTCAAAAATTTATACTAAGTCCTAAAAAAAAAACCAAAAAAAACTAAAGTCTAAAAGCAAATTATTTTCAATAAAAAATAAAAATAAAAAAAAAACCAAATACTCTCTTACTCTTTATTGAAGATTTGAGGTTGTTGTTCAATAGATAAGTCTGAAAAGATTTTGGTAAATGCGAGTTAGTTTTTGAAATGGTATGGGTTAGACTTAAAATTAAGCTAAAATATTTTTAAACAATTTTTGAAAACTTGTAGTAATGCTCAAGCGCTCGCCAAAGCTCTCAAACATTAAAGCCAACGTTCAAGCACTTATTTAAGTGCTCAAGTGGTGACTAAGTTTGCTTGAGCATTCATTTCAAAATCCACTAGATTCTAGGAGTTCGTTGTTTGAAAATTTGAGATTTTATTTTTTTTAATAAGATTTTGTTTCTGGTCCTTTATGTTCTTGAGCTTATGTATGTTGTACATAAATGTGTTTTAAACTTGGATGTCCTTATTTTGAAAAACCTTAATTTACTCTACTATTCCCAAAAGCTCTCAAAGATTTGTTGAACAAATTTTGGGTTGTTGGAGAAACTTGCATCACCTTAAGAGTTGAGATGAATCCATTAGAGCACTCGAGGTGCTGCATCAACATGTATCATGATATGTGTTGAAGAGTAAGTTTTAAGCAGTGTTTGTTTGGGTAAAACCGTGTGTTACAATCTTATATAGTAAATTATTGATTTGAGATCTTAAGCCTCATGATTTTTTATCTTCACACTTCGTGTGGAGGGTTTTCTACATAAAATTATGTCTCACTATTGTTGATTGTTTTATCTATTATTCATTCTCAAGAAATCAATTAAATTAAAAATTTTAACTCTTGTATTAAAATCTTTAAAAATCACTCATTAACCCCCTTCACATTTTACAAGTTAAGTTTTTCAACTAATACCTTTTCTATTGTAACTTTGAATAAAAATTCCCCACTTATCCTTCTTTATGACTTGAACGTGAGTACTCCTTTTAAAACAAAAGAATTATGAAATTATTTTCAATATTTTTTAGTGCTTAACTCAAGATGAAGATCCAACTACTTTGTAGAATTTTCTACCAAATTTTTTAATAAAATTATTAAATCTCTGAAATTAGGTAAGCAGATGATTGGTCAATAAATGATATGTATAGTTGTAAAACCGCCATTGGGCCATAAAAAACTTATCCATAGCCTACCTCTGTGCCACTGAAAAATGACTCTTTAGCTGTACTAAAACTAAATATGATAAAATTATAATACTAATGAAATTCAAATGAATAATAATTAAATGCTAATGAAGTGTGAATGAAATTAATAATAAAATTTTATTTCACTCTTTAATACATGATATTTCTTCTTAATAATTAAATATAATAATTCTCCTATTTAACAAAATAAAAAATATTAACACACTTTTATTTATATTTAATATAATAATATTGAAAATAAAATAATGAAATATTAATGCATTTATGTTTTATATTTAATATAATAATATTAAAGATAAAAGAATAAAATATTTTAAAATTTTAAATTATTTAAATATAATTTTAACTTCTTCATGTTATTTTGAATTATAATAATACATAAATTATATATTTGCGACATAATGATAATAATTGGATTACAATTTAATTATGATCAGAGATTAATAGTCGGTTTGGAAATGATTTTATTAAGTGCTTTTACCCATTTTTAATACTTAAAGAAATAAAAAAAAATAGTATTATAAATGTTAGAAACGCTTTTTAAAATCACTATCAAACTACTATTAAAAAACTTATTTGATAGTGATTTTATGAAGTATTTTTATCTTTTTTAATTTTAAAAAATAATTTTTTTCATAATAATTTGGAAGTGTTAGTTAAAAAGATTAAAAATATTCGAATTCTAAATCATGAATAGTAATTTTTGTTTTTGTTTTTTTGGCAAAAATCAATTGGTTCCAAAAACTAGAAAAAAAAACCATTAAAATACACAACATATGGATTAACTCAATAAGGCATGTCACTAAACAAATCAGCAACAACTCAATATGAACATAGAGATTTCACATGGAAAAAAACCCCCAAATGGAGGTAAAATTAATAAAATAAAATAAAATATATTCACCAATCCACCATGTAAAGTGGAAAAGCAATGGTCCCAGGGGTCTTTTTCCCTGGACATGTATCATAAAGAGATGATAGTACAGAACAGCAATTGTTTTCTTCTCATGCTTATTGGAGTCTGCCCTTGACTTTACTGGGTTCTATCAAAAACTCTCTATCTCTGGCATAGCTGACAAGTACGGGTCATTTCATGTGGTGATCACGGGAACTAGTATTTATTCCACCTCTCCCTTATTCAACCATTTTTAAATTTTTTATTTTTTTTATAATTCTTTTATAAATAATTAAAAATCAACATTATTTTTTATTTTTAAATTATAAATAAACAAAAATTACATTAATAATTTAAAAACCATTTTGAAAAATATCCTTTTAAAAAACATGTTAATTTAAATGAATAAAATCTATTTTTTATATTTTAAAAGTACATAATTTAATGATTAAAACACTATTAAAATAAACATATTCATTATTTTCTTTTCTTTTATACATTTAAATTTTCTCTTTTTGAAAATATGTTTAATTAGAAAATGAAAATTGAAAACATTGTTTCTTATATGAAAATAATAAAAAGAATTAAATTTTATTTATTAATTATTCTTTTTTAATTTTTTCATTAGTTATTTTAATAATAAAATAAAAAATATATTATGTTCATAATTAAACAAATGAATCAATCAATTTTGTGTTTTTTTTATACTATCTTTTACATGAAAAATAATTAATATATATTACTCTTTTTAATTTTATTTTCCCTATTAGTTTTTTTTTTTGTGTAATAAAAAATTCTAATATATCCATAATTAACTAAGTAATAGATTAATTGTGCACATTTTGATCTATTAAAATAAATTACTTTCTAATTTAAATATGAGATATTATTGATAAAAAAGAAATAAGATATAATATTGTAATACTCATCTCATGTATTTCTATTTTATTTTTGATATCGTATATGTTTATTCGATTATCTACCCCATTAATGATGAATATGAACATAAATTGGGTTCAATTTTTCTTTTTTTTCTTGAGTCATGACAATGAAAACATGGTTAACCTATCCATATGCATACATTTCATTTTAGGTTTATGAAATTTGTACACATGTATAAAGTATTTCACTAAATGTATAAAGTAAATGTACTAAGTGTACAAGAGTATACAAGATTATCTTCTTTGAAGGAATTTAGCTGATTTTTAAAAAATTAGCTCACACGTTTCCTTTTGCCAAGAATGAGGGACATTCCACATCAATTTTAGATTCAAAAGGGTATTTTAATATTTTTAAATTATAATATATTATAGTGTTAATGATTTTTATTGATTATTTGAAAATGACTTGGAGTCGCCACTTATTTTTGTTTTATTTTTAAAAGGGTAAACAAAATAAGAAAGAAAAACCCTAAGTATAATTCCTAATTTTGGAAAAGGTGGTCTGCGAAAACCCGGATCGGGTTCGGGGGTCAGGTTACTTATCGGGAAGGTACGGTACAGACCGTAGCACCCCTTTAAGTCCCTAAAGACGGGTCTCTACTAATAAAATGAAGCAATCATGGAAATTGATGAGGGAATCAATGAATACTCAGAATAAATCATGCACATGTGAAAATTAGAACATGCGTAGACACTAATCAGAGTGAAAGTGGGTACGTACCTAGGCAATGAGCCACCATGCGCTATCAAGAAGGAAGGTTAGTGCTTAATTAAGAAACAATAGCATACATATCAAAGAACATGATAAATCAATTATGTATGATAATCAAGTCAATCAGTCAGTCAATCAATCGATCAGTCACATATGTGGGGCCCCCACCAAAGCCCGTTTACTATTGGGTGAATCAGTTTCGCAAATTCTATCACTAAGAATTACGAAAATAAATTCACACTTATTTTAAAATCATGGAAGTTGTTAAAGTTACATGCCGAGAAGAAAATGGCGGCAAAATTTATTGAAAATGAGATCTTGGGGACTTCAAGAAAATGCTCTAAGGATGAAGAAAAAGGTGGAACGTCGGCCGGATAGAATTCCGGATGCGAGATATCCGAGGAAGGTTGAACGTCGGCCGGACAGAATTCCGGATGTGAGATATCCGGATGGAATGTCGGCGGAGAAGAATTCCAAATGTGAGATACCCAGGTGGAATGTCGGCGGGGAAGAATTCCGGATGTGAGATGTCCGGGTGGAATGTCAGCAGAGAAGAATTCCAGATGTGAGATGTCCGGGTGGGATGTCGGCGGAGAATAATTCCGGATGTGAGATACCCGGGTGGAATGTCGGCGGGGAAGAATTCCGGATGTGAGATGTCCGGGTGGAATGTCAGCGAGGAAGAATTCCTGATGTGAGATACCCGGGTGGAATGTCGGCGGGGAAGAATTCCGGATGTGAGATACCCGGGTGAAATGTCGGCGGGGAAGAATTCTGGATGTGAGATGTCCGGATGGAATGTCGGCGGAGAAAAATTCCGGATGTGAGATACCCGGGTGGAATGAGCTATGCCACACATCGCGAGGGGGCCGTCTGCGTGGCCAAGGGAGAGGAAACCACGCGGCACTTTTTAGGGAGGATCCCACAGAATGGGTATGGGGATGCTGATGAGGTGAGCTTTGCTGCCATTACAACTACTCCAGATTTTCTAGGATCTCCTTCAAGCAGGGATGAGAAAATGGATGCGTACTATGGACGGATATCAAGAGCAGAGGAGGATAACAAAACAGAGCACAAAGAGTAGATACAAGAAAATGAGCCTGACAAGCTATGCTTCATATCATACCAACAGGCTTAGATGATGGTGGGTAAGATTAAATGAGTATCAAATGAAAGGTAAAACGTGGTTACAAAAATATCTCATGGAGAAATCAAAACCAGAGCAAACTAAACCACTACAAAACCATTAGCAAAAATATGAACGTATTCACTCCCAATCAACAATCATCATCCGAGAATCAGTAAAAACAGAGTAGAAAAGCACACCAATAGAAGCTGATGAAGAATACACAATAAACGTACCTCAAAATAACTCTCCCCAGCTAGGTGGACAAGAAATCGGACAACTATCCTTCCTCTCCAGCAACCAGCCCAGGAATGCCTCTTTCTCCCTTAGTCCTCTCAAGCTAAACTCTCCTCTCTCCTCTTCCTGTTCCTCCTCTTTCTTTTCTTGGAATCACCTTCCTTAGCAAGTCACCACCTGCCTCCTCCTGTTCATGCATCAGCCAGTATGGCCTGCCCCACTACCCTCACTATTGCTGCACGCTTCATGCAGACGGCATCAAGCTCTCAGTTGGGGGTCCCCTACCCTCTCTAAAAAATTGTAATCCCCTAAAATCTCTTCTCACCCACTCTCAAAAAGCACCCCCAAAATATCTCTAACAGCCTAAAAAAAGAAAACCCCCCTCCACTACCATGCAGCTGGCCACCCCGCTCCTCTAACCGTCTGCAGCTTTTTGTAGATTCTTTGGGCACATGTCGACCTCTAGTTGGTTCATCAATTCCACTATTTTGATCCTATATTGACTAATCCGGGAGTGACTCGTGGCCATGCAAGATGGTGACACTTGTCAAGCATCAGCTGCAAGAATGGCTCCCAAAATGGGGGTCTACAATTATTCAATTAAAAATTAATTATCACAATTAATTAAATGATGATCATATTACAAAATAATCGATTAAGACAATATCTATGTAATTTCTATAAAATAAAAAAATATTCAAATAATTGTCTATAACCTTAAAGATATTTATATAAAAAATAACTTATATTATATATATATATATATATATATATATATATATATATATATATATATATGTAATTTGTAAGTTAGATAAAAAAAAAAAGAATAATAATATTTTATGAGGTGTTTTAAACATATTTACTTAAAAAATAAATTTGATAATAATAATTTTTAATCATTAATTTTCAATATTCAATTTGTTGGGCATGATTTGTTGGGAATCAATCTCCGTAATCCCACCATTTCATAAGTGGGAGAAAGATGAAGTGAATAGAGACAGGAAAAAAATAATTGGGAAAATAGTGTCAAAATTGGGAATCATTTATCATCTACATGGTCCATCAATTAATAGAGAGAGATAGTGTAAAAATTGGGAATCATGTACATGGTCCATCAATTAATAAGAGAGAGAGAGAGAGGAAGAGATTTTTCGTTTTAATAGGCAAGGGCCAAAGACAATGCCCCGTTAGGTTTTAGGCTCAAATAGGGATATGAGTACTTGGATCAAGACCCATCTGACCTCAAAATACAATTCATCTATTATTGTACCGACATTATTGACAACCACAATAGAAAGAGATGAGAGAGACAAATAGTAGGTTTAAGAAAGCAGATGGGACCAAAGGTCCAATTCCAATCAATTTAACCTTATCCACAGCTCGTAGCGCCTCGGCCTCCAGTGCGTCGAAGGTGTTCACCAGCACTTTGGGGTTCGTCTCTTGCCTTAGTGCCTCCATTTCCTCTTGAAATGTTGAGAGCAACGAAGCATATATGTTTGAAGAGAGTAAAAAAGACGGAATATCACAGCTAGACAGCAGTATTGGAAGCCCCGGTAACTCAATTGGACTTGAACCCTCATTGCTGCAGTCTCCAACCACATCACCATAACCATTGAAGTAATGATAGTAAATGGTGAAAACAGTGGCGCTCTGAATCCAAAGAAGCGCCGACGGAACCTGAAGGCTACGCGCCAGTTCTGCCGCCCAGGTTAGGAGGATGGTGTGCAGTAAGCAAGTAACTGGTCGGCCTTGGTCAGCGCTCATTGCAGTGATCCGCCTGAGGGTTTCTGATCCACAACGCTTGATCTCGGACATATAGTGCTGGGCATGATCATTGGAGTACTTTAACCCATCATCATAGCCATCGGAGAAGGGGACTAGGGTTAAACCGGGGAGGGTCGGATCTTTGGGCATTCGGCGATGGGCGGAGACGGAGACGGCGAATGTGACGTGGGCGCCGGTTCTGATCAGGCGCTTGGCTAATTGGAGGGCTGGGTTGATGTGGCCTTGCAGTGGATGTGATATAATGAGGAAGTGGTGCTGCCCCATTGCTGTGACTGAGGATTGTGTTTCTGGCCCGTGAGTTGCATGGGTGATGTATATAATGATTTGAGGCAGATTGTGTTTGTGGCCCGTGAGTTGCATGGGTGATGTATATAATGATTTGAGGCAACAACAATAACAACAACAACAACAATAATAATAATAATAATAAAAAATAAGCTTCAATTTGCAAATTTATTATTTGTAACTTTAATTAATCATTTTGAGTTTCATTATTCAAAATTATTTTATTAATTTAATATAATAAATTTTTATGACATCATAATATATTAATTATCGAAAATTAATGTTAGTTTAATTCAATTTCCTTAGTTTAATTTTGTGCTTCTTTCTCAACTATTGATGTTAAAAATAAATTTAAATTTTATCATATTACCTCATATTCATTGGGGGTAAATTACAAAATAGTCTATTTCAATTTGGCGTTCAAACCTCTTCTCAAAACAACATCAAAAAAGTTCTCACTAGTATTTCCGTATGATACATTGATAAAGATGTTGACCTTTTGCTAGGCTTTGTGAGTTCTATAGGTACACAAAAATTTCTGTGGATCGACTTGGTGGCTTTACCAAATCACAATATCCCTTATTATCCCAAGTCCATTTTTAATTAAAGAATTTACATTTACGTGGTCCAGCTTACAAAGGACTGATTTTGGAAAACGTCAAAAACAATTGTGTGGAGAGAGTGCAAGTCTACGTTAAGGACAACTCTCACACTCGAAGTCTTACCTAATCTTCCGACGTACCACCTACTATCATTGACGATCAACCATGGTATGTGGATGGTGGTGAGTCTGGTGACGCATCATGTCATACTTCATGACACGAAAAATCTTATTGCAAAGTAGTGCTTGGTCGCTAGGGTTCGAGAGCTTGAGCACTCCAAATGATTTTTGTTTTTATTATAAAAATAAAAAATATTATGCTTAATTAAAAGTGACATAAAATTCACATTATTTCATTTATAAAACATGATAAATATGAAAAATATTTTATTAGGATAAATGAAATAAAATTATCAACTTAAATTAAACAAACTATCATATTATTCTAATACTTATTTTTTCATATTTCTTTAAATTCTTTTTATGAAGAGTTTTAAATAATTTTTATTTATTATTATTTTCTATATTTATTTAATATATTATTCTTTATATAAGGAATTTTAAATAATATATAATTACATACTATGTAACCACGCATATGATGCTTTAGAACACGTCTAAAACACGTTTACATAATTAAGAGTTTTAAAACCCATCTATATAATTAAGGAACTTATATTTATATAGTGTCATAAACTTTCTTCCTTTTCTAATGTGGGATATTATAATCACCCCTCATACAGATACACCATTTTCGTTGTTTCCCATAGGATTCAAACAAACAAACGCCCTTATGGGACCAAACAAACCCCCATACCAGGGTCAGAGATTGACTTTAGTATTATTTATAAATACCCATACTCAATTATGTAGATATTGTTTACTCTGAATTCAAAAGAGTTCTTATGGTTTTAAAACACGTCTATATAATTAAGAAACTTGTATTTATATAGTATTAAGAACTTTATCTCATATCCGATGTGGGATATCACAAACACTTCTCATGTAAATACAACGTCTTCGTTGTATCCTACGAAATTGTTGGGCCAAACAAATAGGCACCCCTCATAGGGCCAAACAAACCCTCATACCAGAGTCAGAGATCGATTCTGATAAAATTTGTAATAACTCATATCCAACTATGTTGATGTTGTCTGCTTTGAATCCAAGAGCCCTCACAACTTTAAAATGCGCCTACATAATTAAGGAACCTATATGTATATAGCGTTAAAAACTCTCTCCTATGATATCACATATTAATCACTCTTACAAATTATTTTAGTATTATTAAATTTTTTTTTTTAAATTAAATAATTTATTGTCTATTATTATTATATATTATTTTTCTCTCTATATTATTATTTTTAGTCACGTGCATAGCACATACATATCATTTTACTAATATGGATAGGAAAAGTCTTTAAACTGCTACGAGAGAAAGTGGGGTTCCCACCAATTCTATCAGTGTATTGACAAAGTGAGAACCTTTAATAATTACTTTTAGTAACACCTGCATATCACCTGTTATTAGCCCAACCTTTACAATTGCACTTGGTGAAGGAACTCCATTGTAAATCCAATAACATCAGACAAGAATCGTATGTTTAATCATGTGAAGAAATTATACCAGACGTTTATTATAGAAAGAAAACAAACCTAAGTCCATTGTCGTTTGTTGAATGAGGTATGGATCTTCAAAGGCTATAGCAGGGAAACCACCCTTTTGTAATCTCTCTGATGATGGGAACCGGGAGAGAGCACGTTTTGTTCTATTCTAAAATATATTAAAAAATGAGCAGACACTTGCCTTATATATCCTCTATGCCTTAGGGACCATTCCCTTTAAATATTTGGCCATATGTGTCTTAGGCCCATCATCTAAGACACATATGGTATTGGGCTCTACACATGAGGTGGCCCATACCTTAGAACAAAAAATAAAAAAATAAATACGTGAATGTGAATAGCCTAATCATAAACTATGCTCCATATGTGAGTTCATAGTTATTTTAACAATCTCCCACTTGGACCACATATATTACAGAACAATGTTCATGATAGTACTTTATTGAGCTCATCTTAACTATTATATATAAATATCCTTAAACAATCCGGTCTACTAATTATGCTAACATAGGATTAAAGCAACCTTTGTTAATCATAATTATAACTAGACCCATCAATGATCACAACATTAACAAAATTAGCAACATGGATCAAGTATGGATGTGTAGCATGGAAATTACATAGAATGTGATATTTAATATGTCTATTTCCAATTGGTCCTACTTTATGACTAAAAAAATAGTCAAATTGCACTTTCAACACTTGATGCTAAACTACTTCTGAAAGTCATCATTTCAATTCAGAGTATTTAAACACAATAGTCTTTAAAACCAAGGTCTGTACAGATAACGCAAATATAACAATACTCAAAATCTAAATGCAAACTCTCCCTATACTAGTACATCATTAATATTTACAACACCCATATGTGTGACATACTCATGATATACTTTGGGTGGCAAACCCTTAGTGAGTGGATCCGCAATCATAGAGTTTGTGCTTATGTGTTCAATTGATACTTGAAGACTCTGAACTCTTTCTTTCACAACCAAGAACTTGATGTCAATGTGTTTGGACTTTGACAAACTTCGGTTGTTCTTAGAATATAATTCTGCGGCCTTATTATCACAGTTGATTCTCAATGGTTTCTCAATCCCATCAACGATTCGCAACTGAGTGATAAAATTCTGCAGCCATATCCCATGTTTTGATGCCTCGTAGCAAGCTATTAATTTTGCCTCCATGGTGGAAGAGGCAATAAGTGTTTGTTTAACACTTTTCCATGAAATTGCTCCTCCAGCCAACATGAAGATGTAGCCTGAAGTGGATCTCCTACTATTAAGACATCCCGCGAAATCAGAGTTCGAATATCCCACGATCTCTAAATGACTCGATCTACGATATGTGAGAATATAATATTTAGTTCTTTGTAAATACCGCTTAACCCGTTTTGTCTTTTTCCAGTGATCCATACCTAGGTTACTCAAATATCTACCTAATATTCCAACAATGTATGTAATATTCGGACGCTTACAAACTTGTGCATACATGAGTCTTCCTACTATCGAGGCATAGGGAAACCTCTCCATATCCTTCTTCTCAAGTTCATTTTTCGAACATTGGTGCAAACTAAATTTATCACCTTTTGCCACAAGCGTGTCTCTTGGTGCACAATTGCTCATGCCAAACCTACTTAACACCTTATCGATGTAGGACTTTTGTGATAGCCCAAGTATACCTCTTGAATGATCCCTATAGTTTTGTATACCCAGCACAAAAGATGCATTACCAAGATCCTTCATGTCAAATTTATTAGATAGAAATCGCTTGGTTTCATGCAAGAGTTCTATATCACTACTGGCAAGTAGAATATCATCTAGATATAGCACCAAGATAATGAATTTGCTCCTATTGAACTTGAGATGTATGCATTGATCAACGGTGTTCTCCTTAAAACCAAATGAAGTAATCACTTGATCAAACTTTTGGTACCATTGTCGAGATGTCTGCTTTAAACCATATATGGACATTTTTAATTTGCATACAAGTTGTTTTGAATCATTAGACTCAAAGTTCTCCAGTTTCACCATGTATATTGTCTCATCAATGTTACCATTAGGAAACTTAGTTTTAATGTCCATTTGATGCAGCCCTAAATCATTAGGAGCCACAAGTGCCATGATAATTCTAAAGGAGTCATTTGACGAAATCGACGAAAAGGTCTCCTTATAATCAATGTCTTTCTTTTGAGTGAAACCTTTTGCAACTAGGTGTGCCTTATACTTAACAATGTTGCCTTTTGAATCCCGCTTGGTCTTAAAAATCCATTTACAACCAATCTGTTTTACACTTTCAGGCAACTCTACTAGGTCCCAAACACCATTGTCTTTCATTAATTTCATCTCATCCTTCATGGTTCTATCCACTTTTCAGAGTCAGAACTTTATTTGACTTCACTAATTGAAATTAGATTGTTTTCCAAACCCATGTCAAACTCATGTTCCTAGAGATATACAACATAATCATCTGAAATTATACTTCTCATTTCTCTAGTGGATCTTCTTAGTGGCACTTATACTTGAGGTTCTTGAGGTTGTTGAGTTACCTCTTCATGAACTTGAACTGGTTCTATAACTTGCGTAGGAAGAATCTCAGGTGTGTCTTCAATCTTTGTTATTAGTTGTATATTTTGGATAGTGTCATCAAACATAATATGACCATGTCTAGTTGTAATAATAGGAATACTAATAGATTCCTCTTCAAAGACCACCTTTCTTAATGGCTCTCTCCCACTTAACTCAACATCCTCAATAAACTTAGCATTACCCGTTTCAAAGAAGGATCTAGATGAGGGGTCATAAAACTTGAAACCTCTCGACCTTTCAGAATACCCTACAAAGTAGCAGCTCATTGTTCTGGAGTCCAATTTCTTTTCATTTGGTTTGTAAGGCCTAGCCTCAACTGGACAACCCCAGACATGTAAATACCTAATACTAGGTTTCTTGCTAGTCCATAACTCATATGGGGTTTTGGCTACTGCTTTGCTTGGGACTCTGTTCAAAATGTAAACTGTAGTTTTGACAGCTTCGCCCCAAAGTGATTCTAGTAAGGTGAAATGATTGATCATACTTCTTACCATATCCTTAAGAGTACAATTTTGCCTTTTTGCTACACCATTTTGGCTTGGAGTCCCCAACATGGTGTACTGAGGAATGATACTACACTCCATCAAATATTTGGCGAATGGCCCTGGACGTTGTTCACCAGATTCGTCATATCTACTCTAATATTCACCTCCACGGTAAGATCTAACGGTCTTTATTTTCTAGCTTAGTCGATTCTCAACTTCAGCCTTAAAATTCTTGAACACATCCAATGACTAAGACTTCTCATGAATCAAATAAAGATAGTCATAGCATGAGTAATCGTCAATGAAAGTGATAAAATATTGTTGTCCATTCTAAGAAGGGGTAGGAAATGGACCAGAAATGTCCGTATGTATCAATTCCAAGACATCACTGGACCTATTGGTGTCATTTTTCCTCATATTTGGTTGTTTACCCTTAATACACTCTATGCAGACTTGAAAGTCTGAGAAATCAAGTGAATCAAGAATTCCTTCTGACATAAGTCTTTGAATACGTTGATTTGAAATATGACCCAAATGTCTGTACCATAGCATTGATGAATTCTCATTTATTAATTTTCGCTTAATACCATAATTACTTGAATGCAAGGTTTCATTTCCATTAGAGGCCTTTATGTTCAATTTGTATAATTTGTCTGTTAGACTACCTGTACCAATAATATTTGAATTTAAATAAAGACTAACCATTCCATTTCTAAAGGAACAATAATATCCACATTTGTCCAGACATGAAACATAAATTAAATTCTGTCTAGACGATGGTACTACAAAAGTCTCTTCCAAATCCAAAGTACATCCAGAGTCTAATTGTAACCTAAAAATACCAATAGCCTTCATTGCAACCTTGTTTCCATTTCCCACATAGATGTATCTTTCACCATTAGTTGGCATTCGACTCCTTAGGCAATCCTGCATTGTGACACTTAAGTGAGTAGTTGCACCCGTATCTATTTACCAAGTGTTAATAGGTACTTTAGCTAAATTAATTTATGAACAAACAAGGTTGAGAAGTGTACATTTCTTTTTATGCAAAGCAACGTATTTGGTACATGTCTTCTTCATATGACCAACCTTCTTGCAAAAGAAACAAGTGATCTTCTTATCTTGTTTCTTCTGCACCTTTTGCTTTGATGTCCCAAAAAATGCAGTTTGTTTTCCTTTATTGTCCCTCTTTCTTTTCTTGTTGGTACTAAATCCTTGAGATGTGGAAGCCAAGTGAGCACTTTCTATCTTCTCTTGTTTCAATCTCTCCTCCTCTTGTACACACTAAGCAATAAGCTCATTCAGAGTCCATTTTTTCTTTTGTGTATTGTAACTGATCTTGAATGGACTAAATTGTGTAGGCAGAGAGATCAAGACCAAGTGCACGAGTATGTCTTGTGACAACTCTAACTTTAGTGCCTTGATTCTAGTCACAAGATTGAACATTTCCATTATGTACTCCCTTATATTCTCTTTTCATTTGTACCTCATGGAGACAAGCTTACTAAGAATAGTGTTTGTCTCAACATTTTCGTTTGTAGCGAATCGGTTTGCTATCTAGTCCAAGAATGTCTTGGCTCGAGTTTCCTCAAGTATTACACCCCTTATAGCTTTTGGAATTGAGTGCTTCATTATTATTAGACTCATGCGATTGGACCGCTCCCATTTTTCCATAGCAGCCCTTTGCTCAGCAGTGCTGGCACTAATAAGGTCTGGAGGGTGATCCTCTCTCAATGCATAGTCCAAATCCATGCATCCGAGCACAATTATAACGTGCTCTTTCCATTTCTTGAAGTTTGTGCCAAGCATAGGAATATTATTCACATTAGCAGATATAGAAAATGTTGAATTCATAACAATAAAGTTCACAATCAGTCACAAAAATATCACACATATATGAATAAATAAAAATTTAACGTATATATATATATATGCATGTGAGCCTATTACAAGCTACCTAGCACAAACATTAATATTTAGTCTTTGGACAAAAAATATCAACTTGTAATTGATATCCTTTTACAAAATTAATTCATAAATATTGACAACATAACCGAAGCAATATGCTTGTCTTTAGACTGACATACAGCAAGTAAGGTAAACTTTATTTGTCATATATTTATGAATACTTTATTTATTATTATACTAAAATAATCTTCCTTTGGTCCGATTATTTTATACAATAATAATATGTTAAATATTTCAAAAATAAATAAAATTATATAATATAAGTTACTTTGACAACAAATATACATAACTTATTTATTTTAAAAATATTAAACATAAATGTAACAAGAAATGGTAAATTCCTATATCAAAATCATAATTTCATTGGTATAAAATCATAAACAAACAAAAGGATCTCGTAGCTCAGTTGGTTGAGTGCAAGGCTCTCAATCTTGGGCTCGCGTGGGTTCAAGCCCCACAGTGGCCCTTTTTTTTAAAATTATTATTATTATAGCATGTCCATTTGTTCTATTTCCAATATTGGACTAGCCACCAAGCTACGACACGTGTGCAAGGTTTTCAAATTTGTATTGTAAGCACAATAAAGAGGTCCAATGTGGTAGGTATATATATATATATATATATATATATATATATATATATATATATATATATATATATATATTCGGTTGAATATATATATAATATATGTGGGACCAGGGGGTTGATTCTATTAGTGCCACATTGCAGATAGGGTTGGGTGGTATTATTTTATTTATTTATTTATTTACTACAACCCCAAACGATCCTAAGGTCCCCGACTGCGGCGTTATCAACGGCTCCAAAACGGCGCCGAAACGATCCTCAAACATGTGATATTAAAGTCATAAAATAAAAAAATGTACTAGAAGATCAAAGCTATAATACTAAGGAGTTGCTAGAATATCAAGAAATCTACAATTTTTATTAGTTAAATTATGGATGCAAATAATAACTAAATTCAATTTCAATTCCCAATTTTACTTATAAGAATTTCGACAATTGATGTATTAAGATGTATGTATTATTTATATCTTAAAATTTATACAACCTAATAATAACTACAACAATGTTTGCTAATATGAAAACACCATCAAATGAGCATAAATATTTATTTGAAGATTCTCTAAAGAAAGATAAAAAAAAACACCCTATGCAATATTCAAAGCAATAGAGGAACACCAGAACCTAACCAACAACTAACAAGGGTTAGTGATCTAATTGATAGCATAATAGCTACCCAATTCTCTTAGTTCTAATGTCATTTTATTGTAAGTCAACCATTTATCCGGAATACAGTTATTGATTCATTTTCCATTAATATCTCCAATGATTGGAATTAGAGGTTTTATTTTTTGTTTGATCATTTGGGTCAAGAGGATCCTTAAATCAATGCTAGGGTAATTCCATAGGTTTCAATCTAGCCATTGAGTATTAGTGGTTTGCTTTCAAGGAGGGATTGATTCCCAACAACCCTACTAATAAAGGGCTTAATAGTAAACAAAAAAAAAAAAAAAAAAACACGTACGGTACTAAAAAAAAATAAAAAATTATACAAAGTTGATGATCACATCAAAAGAATGAAGTTGCAAATAGGAATAAGTAAATTTGAGTATATCCACATGAATGACTCGAAATCAATCTCAAATTATTTTGATAAGGTGTAAATAATTGGAAACTGTAGCGCCAGCGAAAGCTTTGATTCCAACAATGTTAGTTCAAGAACACAAAGATAAAACAATCACACATACGGTACACGAGGTTTTAACGTGGTTCGGCCAACCATGCCTACGTCCACGGATGAGAGAGAATAATTCCACTATACAATAGAGAATATTACAGAGGATAGAACCAGATACAATTATTGGGTTCCCGAAACATCCCATGTTTCCCCACTCCTTGTATCCATACCTTACTACGAGCTCTCTCGCTCCACCAGGTACCTCCCGTTCTTCCTCACATCTCTAGCCACCTCGTATAGTCTCTATAGGCCCATCTCCATCTCATAACTTTTTCCCCTCATGACCTAGAATATTTATAGAGATATTTCCAACAACCTTCCTTATTCTATAAGGAAGTCTAATATTACAATAATATATCAACCTAGAAATATTCTATACAATATTCTTTACAAAAAGGAATCTATACTAATTAGGAATTTGGGACACTTCCCAACAATCTCCACCTTGGACCAAATTACATGAAGTTAATCTTCAATCTCTCTATGACACAAACCTTTTTGTATCATATCACCACGAAAGAGCAATCGACTCCACCTTCAGTGAAAATTCCTTTGTTTTCATCTTGTGTGCTTTGTGATCTTTTACTCTTCCAGAAATCTTCAACCCAAGCTCTGATACCAATTGTAAGACCTCAGGCGCTACCAACTCTCCTAAAAGCAGGTCCTACAAGTGGTATCAGAGCTGAGGTTACGGGTTCGAACCCCAGGGGTGTTGCTGGGGGGGGGGGGGGGGGGGGGAGGAGATTGTTGGCAGATCGGAGGGTTGGCCGCGTCCATCAACTCCCCTTGTGTTCGCCGTGGGCGCTTGGGTGAATGCACTATAAGGTTAGGGTATGCGCCTTTCCTACAAGCAATTGCTTTTAGGAGAGTTGGTAGCGCCTGAGGTCCTACAGAAACCATATGTTAGAAGTGTGATGATCAAAGAATGGTAAAGAAAGTTATGTGATATTTAATGTAAAATTTGAATATGTTGTTGTTATGATTGAAGAAGAAAAGTACAATTGTAAATATAGTAAGAAGTTTGGGATATCATGGTTGTTACTCATAACAGTATTTCTATTGAGAAGTATATATATATATATATATATATATATATATATATATATATATATATATATATTCCAAATTTGAGAGTATGGGAATGAAAAAAGATGAATATTTCTCTAAATTTTGCATTAAACTAAGTTATTCAAGCTTTAATCTAGGTAAAAGGACCCTAGAATCTAAGGTAGTAAGAAAAATATTGAGATCTCTCCTTTTGAGATTTAGGCTTGAGGTTATCACTAAAGAAAAAAAAAACAAGAATGTAAATACCTTGAGAGTGTATGAGCTAGTCAAATCCTTCTATCTTCAAAGAAGTCAAAAGAGTCCAGTCTAAAAGCTTCTATGGAAGATTAAAATAAATAAAGGCTCATGATTAAAGATGCAAATCCTTACTAAAATCGAAATATCAATGTTTATTAGGAAATTTAAATCTTCTATGAAACTTTAAAAGAAATATAACAAAAAATTAACTTCAAGAAAAAGAAAGGAAATATCACTAAGAATAAAGGGAAATAGAAACCATCATCCTAATCCAATTTCTATGAAGATGGTACAAAAAGGCACTTTTTTTTTACTACTCTATTCCCAAAAGAAACAAGAAAGTAATGGAAGTGACTTAATGCGATTCAAAGTTTAATGGGAATAAATCAAATGACTCTAGTGAGAGTAATAAAAGCTCAAATTTTGTTGTTTTTATAGTCTTTCTTAAAGTAGCTAAATTAGAAATTAAAAAAAAAAAGAATATTGTAAGGAATATGGAAATTCCTTTGAATAAAATAAAGAGCAAGAACCTAAAAATTTATAAGATACTTATAATTTTCTATAGAATGAAAGCTTCAAAATGAAATGTGAAAATGTGAAAATAAAAAAATGACAAAAACAATTTGTAATATTGAATTTTTGAATGTTAAAATTCATGAAATGCATGGTATTCTAGATTCTTGTAATTATAAAAATAATAGTTTGTGCAACAATGTTATGGCTATGTGTAGACCCTCAATTTTGTCCCTTTAGCACATGTCTTTAAGTTCACTTCCAGTGTTCCACAATGGTTCTTTGATGGCTCATAGTTACTCATACTACTTATCTTTTTTTTTTTAGCAACCTTGGGGACTTTGGTTGAGGGATTTATCTAACCCCTTTGTGCTCTTGGCAACCTTAATTTAGAGTTTGGTTTTTTCCTTCCTTTTTAGGATAGTTCTTAGGTGCACTTTAGGCTAGACCTAGTTAGGCTCACCTAGTCTCACCGTAGGCCCACTTAGGTACACTTGGCCCATTAGGCACCACCTTTAACCTATTAGACACCACCTTAGGCCCACTTAAGCACCCTTGGCAACCCTAATCTAGACTTAGACACCGTCCTAAACATCCTATGCACCTTCTAGCCTACACTCACTCATTTTAGGCCACTTAGGCACATTACACTTCACCTAGATTCACTTAGATACCTTTTTTATTACCTTAGGGACTTTTCATATCACCCTAGGTCACTTATGCATTTTTAGGCTCATCTAGGTTCACCCAAGCCTACTTAGATTCACCTAGACACCTTCTAGCTTGCACACATTCACCTTAGGTCACTTAAGCACCTTTTCAGAATAGGTCACTTGGACACTTCTTTTGGCATAGCCCACTTAGGCGTGTTCTTGATCTTGGTTACTTCCTTTTCTGAGATAGGATGAGTATTGACTTGACTATTTATTGATGAAATGAATTTTTTATTTTTTAAAATTTTTGAGAGTTTGAGTTTGACATTTAAATTATTATAATCCGTTGCATTAATATAATTTCTTGATTTTTTCTAATTGCAGACATCTAATATTTATTTATATACCCTTATCAATTTATTTATTTATTTACTCACTTATCCATTCATTCTTTAATTCCATGAATTGACATATTGGATTTTCGTGACAATGTGATTTGATTTTCTATTTTATTTTATTCAATTTCCAATTATATGATTTTTTATCTCCACTTTATTTTTAATTTTGTATGAGACTTGGAGCCATCAAGTAGAGGAGATCACGACTGAATGGAGGATGGAAAGGAGATTTATATTGTTAAAAAAGGAAGGCAGATCACGGCTGAATGGAGGATGTAAAGGAGATTTATATTGTTAAAAAAGGAAGGCAGATCACAACTGAAGGTAAAAGGAAAGGAATTTTTATTTTTATTTTTTATATATAGAAAGTGGAGACTGACAGATCTGGAGGAGAAGAATTTCAATACCTCGGCAAGAAGAGGTTTTAGATTATGCATTGATAGAGGACGCTTTTCAGTATGCATTGCACAGATGATTTGGTGCGATTGCATGCTTATTGGGCTCCTTTAGAGCTAAATCTGAATAAAGATCTAGTTGCAGCTCGTGGAGTTTGGGAGAGCTTACTTAGGAACAGTAGTTCAATGTTCGGAGCCTGGGAAGGCTATAATGTGATGGAACTTGAAGCAGGCCAGATAAATGAAGCTAGATCTATATATAAGAGATGCTACAGTAGAAGGTTTGTTGGGGTTAGAAGAAAATAATAATCACCATTCTTGTCAAGAACACATCACAAAGCAAAGTGTGATGAATGGCTTAGATGGTGGACAAAATTCATCTCATTTAGAGATGCAAGAAGATTTGAACAGTATAAAAAGTGAGAATGCCAAACCAGTTCCAAGACCTTTTAGTACTAGCACTTCTTGGAGAACAGAATCAACAAATGAGGCTGCTCCCAACCTTAAGCAGTCTGAAATGTATAGTCCTGCACAAAATCCACCACCAATCAAGTTTCATACTGCAGGTGGAAGGTCGATATCAGTTTCTAGTGATGCATTGCTAAGAGCAAGGAGCCTCCTTGGTGACCCAGAATTAGGAACTTCATTAAATGAAGGGGATGAAGATGATACGATTTCTTCCTTTTTGAAAGGGAGTTTCCGGGATGCTTCTTCAAACAATGAAAATGATTCTGATACTTCTCTTTCCCATCATGAAAAGGCAAAAAGCAAACATGCATCAAAAAGTCTCATATCTCCCATTCGATTGTTTCCTAACCGGGTGCAATCATCAGTCATGCCAGAGAATGCATATTCAGGGAGTAACTTGATCAAGAAATATGCAGATGACAGTAAAATAACTTGTCCACAGGAGCCTTTAAGCAACAAGCACTATACCTCATACAATAATAGACAATTCTGTGGCAAATGGTAATTGTTCAATAAATAAGCCATTAGGAATGGTCAATGGGGGGTCGCCTACAGAAAATCTGGAACACGCACCCAGGATGAAGAGGAACGGGCCAAAAAAATCACACGCACGCAGCTCCATCCAAGCAGCTCAAAGCTGTGCCTACGGCCCAATCTGGTGGATGACAACTCCTCAATTCCGCAGCAGCATCAGCACCACGTGCATCAACTACGAAAGAATGGGGACTTCATGCCTCGATTGTATCAGAAAAAGAAGACTCCGGACTTCATCAATGACCAAAACGGAGATGGTCGCCTGCTCCAAAAGCTTCATCTTCGGTATCGCATTAGGGACACCCATGCAACAGGATGGCGAAGAAACACAATCTGGGTATCGCAACGGATTGGACTGCGGTGGAGCAATCGGTTCTGGAAGCAATGCTCAGCGCGTTTGCCTCAGAATCAAATATAATTTGGTATGCAAAGATTGCCATGCAACTACAGAGTGAGATGGAATGGGATGCAGCGTTGCGGTGCAGATGGATGAGTAGAAAGGAAAATAGCATGAAAATAGGTAAGAAGTGGCCACTTTGTGCACAACACGCATATGGTGGGCTGTGAGGAGATTCTTTTTTGTTTTTCTAGAAAGAAAAGTCAACATGGTAAGGATTTGATCACTTACCAAATAAGACACGGCTGCATCCTTGAGGGAATCTCCCAGTGAGCCACCATGTATGCGCTTTCCATATCCATGTGCATTAAAAAAGGAAATAGAATATCCGATAGAAGGAAGGTACTTCCATATAAATAAGGGTCAGAGAGAACACGCAAGGGACTTTTTTTTTTGTGGAGAGATCAAGACATAAAGCAGAATTCTTCTAGAGAGGACGCGCACAGATTTTTTTAGGGAGATCGACACACTGAGAACAATTTTTCTAGAGAGAAGTACGTGGGATTTTGGAGGAGAACAAAGGATTTCGGGCGGGGATGGGCTGTTATTTTGACGCATCACGAGAGGATTTTCTCTTTCACTTCACAGGTTAGCTTTCTATATAGTATTTTTATTTAGCTTAGATTTTTTTGAAATTTCAGTTTTTGATTAATTCCTTGTGTTAAAGTTTATATTATTTTCTTCTTAAATCCTCAATTAGTTTAGTTCTAATCCACCTTTTAGTTTAAGTTTGTTAGTGATTTTAATTTATTAGTTTAAATAATTTTGTGAGATATAGTTTATTTTTTAAATTTCAATTAGTTTGATTTTAGTTTAAATGCGCTTATGATGTTAATTTATTAGTTTAAATAACTTTGTGAGATAAAGTTTTTTTTTTTTTTAATTCTGATTAGTTTGATTTTAGTTTAAATGCGCTTATGATGTTAATTTATTAGTTTAAATAATTTTGTGAGATAAAGTTTATTTATTTATTTTTAATTCCGATTAGTTTGATTTTAGTTTAAATGCACTTATGGTGTTAATTTATTAGTTTAAATAATTTTGTGAGATAAAGTTTATGTTTTTAATTCCGGATTAGTTTAGTTCTATGTTTATTTTTAGTTTGAATGTGTTAGTTGATCTTAATTCTTTAGTTTAAATAATTTTATCAAATAAAGTTTGTGCTTTTAATTCCGATTAGTTTGATCTTAATTCGTTTTTAGTTTAAATGCATTCATTGATCTTAATTCCTTAGTTTAAATAATTTTATTGAATAAAGTTTGCGTCTTTAATTCCTATTAATTTGATCTTAATTTGTTTTTAGTTTAAATGCATCTAGTGATCCTAATTCTTTAGTTCAAATAATCATGTCAAATAAAGTATGTTTTTTTTTTTTTTTTCAGTTAGTTTGATTTTAACTTGTTTTTAGCTTAAATGCATTTGTTGATTTTAATTCATCAGTTTAAATAATCTCATAGGATAGAGTTTAATTTCAATTTAGTTTAATTTTAATATTTTATAATTTGAATGCATTTATGATTTTAATTCAATTATTTAATTAACCCCCTTAGATGAATTCCATATTTTTAATTCCGATTTTAGTTTAGTTTTAACTTGTTGATTTATTTATTTGTTCTAGTTTAAATGTCTTTGCAATTTCAATTGGATAGTTTAGCCAATCTTTTAGATGATGTTGATGTTTTTAATTCTAATTTAATCTAGTATTAATTATTATTTTTAGTTTGAATGAGTTTGTGCATTTATGATTTTCATTAATCTTGATTTTAATCCATTTACATCCAATTTTGTAGTTGATCATAATTTTAATTAATTAATTTAGTGATTCCTCATTATTTTCATGTCTTATGTATGGCCATTTCAATTTGATCCATCAATATTCATTTTTAGTGTTTTTAGAGTTTCAGTCATTTAATTTAGTTAATTCCACGTGTTATTATTTTCATGTTTTAAGTATGGTAATTTTGGCTTTGATCTATTAATATTTAGTATGAGTTTTAGGAATTTTGGATAGTCAATCTAGTTAATTGCATGTTATTGTTTTCATATTTTCAAGATTGCTAAATTTTGGTTTTTGATTTATCATATTTTGTTAGAATACTAATTTACCTTAATTGATCCCATATTATTATCTCCATATGCTTAATTTGTTGACTTTAATCCTTGATTGTTCTTTTTTATCATGTGTTTCTTGAAATCCAGATGTTAGTCTTGGACAATATTTTTGTTAATTTGTTTGATTAGGAAGTCATTAGTTTGTTGCCTTAGTGATTGTTGGCCAAATCCTTTTTTTTGTAAGGCCACTGGAAACCCATGAAGGTTGGCCCTACTCTCACCACTTTGATTGGCATGATTGTCTAAATCTTTATTTTGTGATCTTCATTTCCTTTTGTTTTGGTTGGTATTTTGTTTTCTATGTTTTGTTATTTTAAAAATTAATTTCTTTTATTTTAAAAACAAAACACTTTTTTCTCAAAAGATCTCTTTGGAAATCTATTTTAAAAAAATTCATCTAGAGTTCTTAGAATCAAAATCTCGTCTTCTTAAATAGCATGCAACCATGTCTTGATCGGTTTGCATCCTTCTTAGTTTTTAATGAAAATTTTGGTTTTGAACAAAACACGAATCAAAGCTTGTGGTCCCAAATAAATGGGCTAATTTTGGGCTAAATTTGTGTATATCAATTGGGGAATTGGTGAAACCCTACATAAAAAAATCTTTTCAAAACTTTTTTTGCTACCACCCTTGCCATTTGTTGTAATCATATCTATCTTTTTTTTTTTTTAGGAATTGTATACAAGATGTGTGTGATAATTGATTATTTCGTATATTCTGATCATTTTTGCTATGCTAATTAGATACTAAGCATGTTAGGATTTCTTATTTTATTATTTATTATTTATTATCTAACCCCCCATGTCATGAGGAAGCATATTATGAGTTGTCTATGCTATCCGGGTATGCCCCCTAACACCCACTTTTTGAATTCTATAAATATGATTGTCATTGTAAATTATGTCTATGTTTGATAGTGCTTGGATGTCTTGATATATTGTTATATTATTTGATTATTTACGATGAAGTGCATGTTGGGTGATATACTATCTAAACTAACCTTTGATGTTTTGTGATTGAGCTTAAGAAGTGGTTCAGGTATGCACCCTAAATCTTCTATATGATTGTGATTGATTTGATCTCGTTTGGCATGCTATTTTTTTAAATCACCTAGCCTACTTAGGTATCTATAATTAACCAATTAATTGCCACGTTTCCTTCAACTTAGTCAGTAGAGACCTTTATAGGGCTTTGAGGAGTGCTACCTTTTAGAGGTAGCTTCCCAATAGGTAACTTGATCATCGGACCTAAACTTGGGTTTTTAAAAAACATGTTTTTTTCCAAAACTACGGAGTCATTTTTTTTAGGTTTTTATTTCTTGTTTTATTTTCCCTTTAAAATAAAATAAAGTAAGTGGCGACTCTGACTTTTCTAAAATTAATTTTTCACAAATAAAAAGCAAGTCTCGTCGATCGAGTGGGGACGCATGTGAAAAATGCGAGTCCACACTATGGAATCTAAAAAATTTAGTTTGTTTGATAAGATAAAATTTATAAAGTTTAAAGATTGCAATGTACTTAATAAAAATGATGTAATGATTCCTAAGGAGGCATTTTGGAGATGACCTATGTAAAAAGGAAAAAAGTCTATTTGGTTACTTGGATGCCTTAGGCTCTACGAAATGATGTATGTTGTTGGACTAAAAGCTAATTTGATTAATATTATCCAAATTTATGATAACTGTTTAGTGCAATGTTCTCCTAGGACAAATGCGAAATCTAGGATGAGTGAGGGAAGTGTTTTCTTACTAGATTGAGTATAATGCTGGGACACCCAAATTACTCCATTCCTTAGTTGTGGATTGTATAGGGTGCATGCAATCTAACCCTTGGCTCTCTAGATCTAACATAGTGGAAACATGGCATTCAAAAACCATAAAAGGACCTAGATCTTAAGAATATAGAAACCATACTTGCAATATGGATTTTCTCATATTGATTCTAATTTGTAGAAGATATTGATGAAGATTCTAAAACCATAGAAAGCATTGTAGAGCTCATCTACTTATTGGTCTTCCACTAAATCTCTTCTCACACAAATTTAGGCATGAGAAAAGTATAGGATTTTCTTTATAGTATGGCTAGGGTTTCTATCTAGTGGCTTACTAGAAGACAAAATGGCAAAAATATTTAACCCTAAACCTCTAAGGGGGTTTATATAGGGCTTTCTATAGGTTTAAGTGATTTAAGCCCAAATTAAGCTTGGTTCATCTAATCCAACCCACATGCATGAGTCCTAATTAATTAATCAGTTCTATTGGGCTCCAATTAATTAATTAATTAATCAATCCAAAAAGTTAATTCATAATATCTAGTGCAATCTTGTATTTTTACCCAAATCCCTTAAATAAAAATGTGCCTCCATGAATGAGAAACTTGAGCGAGGACCATTGTGACCTATGAGAAAATACTCGCTCCCTTAGAATACAATTTTAAAGTCAATTTAACATTCCACTAAAAAAATTCAACTACACTCTAGTATCCTATGAAATTACAATAAGGTGAAGCTCAGGTCTGTGACCTACTATCCACTGCATGCAAACTTTTTATGAACTAATGCACATAATCTAACAAGGTAGTACTATCAACCTATCAAGATTAGCTCTACAATCCTTGAGTTATAGATCCACTTATTATGCGATCAATTGACATATTCAAACTCTAAAGAGCATATGTCAAATTCCACTAAAGGAATTGATATGATCATGGTCTTCTTGATCACATGTCCTTCAGATCATCAAATAAGACATACTATCTCAATCCCAAGAGATGTCATAGTACCTCTATTGAGAATATCTATTGCCACTAGTCTCCATCAATAGTGACTCAATCCATAGGGATATATGACCATATTAGGGTTTCACTCATAGGTCAAAGTCTTCTATTGATTTTGACACAAGCTCAATATCCTCTCAAAGTTGAAAGTCTATGTAATATAGTAGCTCAGTGAATCATGACAACCAATAGCCTTACATCATGATTCATCATAGGTCCTATCCATTATGTAATCGTATGCACTAGTGCATTCACCATTTGAAACTCATCCCAATGGATAAGACAAGTCATCTCTCTAATTAGGAGATAGTGTACTATAGCCTCTATTGAGTTACCTAAATCCATGAATCGATTGTGAATAACTTACTATCTTGTAAGGAACCCATGACTTATATCGTTTATGCAACTCCTAATGCATCTGAGTCACGTACAATGTAAACGATATGAGCGTGTATGTTTAAATAACCAATTAATGTAAATAAGATAATAAAGGAAAGTAGATAAATAAATTAATTAATTATCTAAAACTGTTACATCATGTCATGCTTTTGAGGGCTCTATTCCAACATATTTAGTGTACCATTTAGTTCTAGTCCTTCGGTAGATTGAAACAATGCTCAGTTAGATTCAATTAAGTTAGTGTACAAAAGGTTAAGACACATTAACTATTAGACTTTAATCACCATGGAAAATAGAAATCTTACTAGAGATGTCCCTAAGCTAAGTGAACCTAATAATCCCATTTTTTGAAGAATGTCTCAATGCAAAACAAGTTAGAAGGCCTTACAAAAGAATTAATGAAGTCAATACTAATAAGCCACCAATTTTGATTCACATGTACTTTATGGCTCCTATAAAGACAATGAACATGGAAGGTAAGAGGTATGTCGTAGTTAGGTTGATGACTTCTCTTAGTATAATCATTTTTCACATTTCCAAGAGAAAGTCAAAAGCCTTTGATCATTTTAGTGATCATAGCGTAGCATAGGTGTCAAATGTATTCCTAGTATGTTTTAAGGGCTAATGGGAGATTATTAGAATAAAACCCTAAAAAGCATGACATGATGTAACAATAAAGGATTTTATTATCTATAATATGATTCTAATGTCCTTTTTTATTTATCCTCTTCATGCATTACATTATCAAAGCATTCAGGTTTGACATATCTTGCAGTGCATATAACCTAGCTGCATTAGGAGTTGCACAAATGATCCAAGTCATAGGTTCCTTGGAAATAGATGAGTTATTCACAACTGGTTCATAAACTTAGGCAATTCATTTAAGGTTGCAATGTACTAATTCCTAATAGGAGGAATGACTTTTCTTAGTTATCAAAATGGTTTGCCCATGGTGAGTACACTAGTGTTTATGATTACACATTGGACAGGACCTAGGGTGAGTCATGATATTGGCTATCAATTGGTCTTGACCTCACCAAGCTACTATATTATATGAGCTCTCAACCTGGAGAGGGTACTAAGCTTGTACTAAAGTTTTCAATGACTTTTAACTAAGGGTGAAACCTTAAGGTTCCCATGTATTCTCTATAAATTAGGTCATTGTTGATAAAAGTTGGTGGCACAAGTATATTCAAGACAAACATCATGATATTTCATAGGTTTGAAATCATTTGTCTTTTTAGGTGATCCTAAGGATATATGAATAGGAAATCCATGGCCATAATAATTCCTTAATTGGAATTTGACATAGGCTCTTAGAAAGTTACAGTATGTTAGTTGATCACATAATAAGAGAATCTAAGACTGAAGAATTGTAGAGGTGTATTGGAAGGTTGATAACATTCACCTCCTTAGATTATAGATACTAGTTCATGGGGAGTCTATATATAATGGATAGTATGTCACAAACCTAAAATTAGTATTCCGTTATAATATCGTAAAATATAAAAGAGCAGTTGACTCTTTATAATGGGATGTTAATTCACCTTCATAATTGAATTTTAAGGGAACCAATATTTTCCTATGGGTCTCAATAATTCCCACTTGAGCTCATATTCCATGCTAGCATGGTTTTTAAGGGATTTGTGGATTCTATATTCATTGGTGTGCATGAGGGCATTTGGTCAAACATGCAAGGCTGGACAAAAGCTTATGAATTATCTTTGTGGATTGAGCTAGTTGGCTAGTTGTAGTCCAATAGGGTTAATTGATTAGGATTCAAGAGTGATTCAAGCCTAAAATGGACTTAAGTCACTTAAACCCACATGTAAGCCTATATAAACCCCCTTAGAGGTTTAAGACTTGTAGTATTCCATTCACTTTTCCACAAAGAGTAACCCTAGTCTCCATCCTCAAGAGAGGATTCCACCTCTTCATGTGCCAAAATCTAGAAAAGTCTTATCGAGTGGAAAATCTACTAGTCTACGAGATCCACATTGACTCTTCACTAATTAGATTTGACCTAAGAACATCCAAGTCATAGATAAAACATTCTTTTTCTCTATATCTAAGTTTGAATGTGTACTATGCTTCTACTTTATATTTAGAGAACCCTTAGGATAGTTTGCTTGCACCCTAATGATCTAGGGATAGGAATGGAGATATCTAGGTATTTCCAACAAATTACATCAAAGTAATTATAACATATCACAGGGAGGCTAATATGGCATGTAAAATCAATTGATTTTGTCTCATCCATGAACATGAGCAAGGTTAGGATTAAAGGCAACATTGGCTACAATAATAGAATGATGAAATGGTAAGGAGTGCAAACCCTCCATTTTGTCCTTCTAGCATATGTCGCATTATGTGTTCGTTTGGTGCTTTACAACAATTCCCTGGTGGCTCATTATTACTCATACTACTTACCCTTTTTTAACCACCTTGGAGACTCTGATTGAATGATTTATCTAACCCCGTTGTGACTCTTGGCAGCCCTAATTTAGACTTATGCATTGTCCTAAACATCCTAGACACCTTCCATCTTGCACACATTCACCCTAGGTCACTTGGGCACTTTTAGGCTCACTTTTTATATGACTTGCATGATTGCATGACCTGCATGACTTGTGTGGATTGTATGGCTTTCTATATTATTTTTATTATATTATATTATATTATTTTATAAGTTTTCTAACTAATATTTCTTGGCTTTTTTGCATGAGAAAACGGGTTGCCATTTATTTGGAAAGAGAATCACTAGAATTTTCGAGAAATGAAAGTGGCAGAGATTTTTTTTTGGAATAAGGAAATGATAGGAAAAAATGGTGGTATGGAAGGTGATCCCAGACAAATGTATCTTGGAAAAATTCTTTGACGAGATGCGTAGGTTATGAAGGGAGATTTAGAATGTTTTTGGAAGGAACAGAACTGGTGGTACATTGGTTTTGAAGGGATTTTGGAGAGGAACGACAACGGGAAGCCAAGCGATCGGAGTCGAGACTGTCTAATCAGTGAAAATGTAGAGGGGGTTAGGGTTGTCTCTTCTGTTCACAACTCTAAAGACATAGGAAGAGCTAGGTGGGAAAGAAAATGGAGCAGAGAGGTATGTGGGCAAATTCTAGTCTTGGAAAGGATTTTCCAATGAGGAGCTGTTGGAGAAGACGTTGGGAAGAGATTCATTCTGAAGAGTGGATCTACTCGGGGGATGGGAAGATTGGAGAAAGAAGGAAAAATGGGAGGTCCCCAATTTTTATGATGGTTCTCATTATTCTAGTGCAAGAATTGTCTTATTCGATCTACTATGCCTGCCACCATTTAGTGCAAACAACCAAAAGTTACAAGGTGGTCAGTTTGACCATGTTGATCGTCTTTTCAATAGTGTAAGAGATACTTGGTTAAGTGCAGCTAGAAAGGGCAACACATCAAATGTGAATGAACTAATTCCATAATTCTTCTACATGCTAGAGTTCTTGGGAAATCGTTTCAATTTTGACCTGGGATAAAAATGATCAGGAGAAAAGGTCGGTGATGTTGTGTTACCTCCTTAGGCCAAACGCAGTGCTAGAAAGTTTATCAAGAAGCATAGAAAAACACTAGAATCCGATTTTGTTTCAGAAAATCTACATCATTGGATAAATCTCATCTTTGGATACAAACAGAATGGCAAGGTTGTATGTTGAATGAAGAATGTTGGATAGTTCTATTTGGGGTAGGGGGAGATTCCAGGCTATGAGAGAGTAAAAAGGAGGTTGCCATAAGGGAGGACATGGGAGACCATGATTCTCCATTCTACACAGCACACACAGTAATGGATTTTTTAGGAAAAATCACTCACATAACACCATCTCAAACAAAAAATGATTGGTTGACATTCTTTTAAAGGGGAATCATGCTTGGGATGACTTTTAAAAGTAGATTATGGCCAAATTTTTGGATGAGGCTGCATCCATCAGGACTCCGAACATCACCTTGCTCAAACTTACATGCTGAATGGGATTAATTTTTGGGAGAGTTCACTAAGCATGGAACGCACTATGGGTTGAAGACAACCAATCCACGCACAAGCATCCCCAGGGTTGCAACTTTTGAGGGGTCCATATCCCAATTTCCATAAAGATCTCCATGGTATCTTCAAGAGAACCATGTACGCCATTGATCCAAAGCGAGTAGGTTGCATTTTCCAAAGGTAAGAAGAGACAAGGCAACACGCATGGATGAAGGCTTCATTCTACTGCCAGTCCATAACCTCCATGGGCTGCAATTCAATGGATGTACAGTCCAATTTGGGATTGATCACGCACCATGGAGAGTGCACACCATGGACATCTCTAACACTTTGCCCTTTTGATTGCCTTGATATAGGTTGGATCGTTTGGTTATCTTTGATAAAAATGCATAGTATACTATATTTTTATACTAACTTTGATGTTTTATGATAGCACTTAAGAAGCAGTCCAGATACACACTTTGACTCTCTTTTATGATCAAGATTTGACTTTCTGGCTTGGCATGTTAATTCTAAAATCACCTTAGTCTACCTAGGTATTTTCAATCAATTAATTAATTGTCACATTCCCCTCAACTTAGTCACTAGAGACCTCTTTAAGGCTTAGAGGGGTGCTACCTCTTAGAGGTACCTTCCTGATAAGTAACTTGATTCCCAAACCAAGGCTCAGGTTTTTCAAAACTTGCTTTTCCAAAACTATGGAGTCACTTCTTTAGGATTTTCTTTATTGTTTTATTTTCCCTTTTAAAATAAAATAAAATAAGTGGCGACTCCAACTTTTTCAAAACTAATTTTTCACCAATAAAAATAAGTCTCGCCGATTGAGTGGGAACGCATGTGAAAAATGCAGGTCCACAGGAGTCATATATCAAGGTAACTGTTGGGAAACCCCTAGATCATAGGTCCATGCTCTCTAACAACCTAAGGACGCTAGATCTACACAACATAAGTGATAAAGATATAGAAACTATATATGTAAGGCCTAAAAGTATAACTTTGATCTAAATGTTCCTAAATCAAACTCCAAACGAAAAATAAGATGATGTGGATCTTGAAAATTTACCTCATGATCTTCTACTTCATAACTTTCTCCCGAACCTTGGCATGTGAGAAAAATGTAATCTTCTCCATAGAAATGAAGACTAGAGTTCTCTCTTCTTTTTGGAAAATAGAATAACTTATATCATATAAGTCCTAATCCTTAAGGGGGTTTATATAGACCTACCTATGGGCTTAAATAAGTTAAGCTCATCCTAAGTTTAGGTCACTTAATCTAGTTCGCTGGGCCTTAATTAATTAATTAGCTCTATTAGGTTCCAATTAATTAATTAGCTTAATTTAGAAAGACCATTGATAAACTCCTATGCAACCTTGTGGTTTTACTAAAATCCCTTTAGTGCACTTGTGAATAAAAAAACTCATTTATTCCTCAAATGATGTGCCACCAAGGAATGTGAGCTTGAGTGGAGATCACTAGAAACTATAGGAGAATATTGATTCCCTCATAATTTAATTTTGAAGTTTTACTCAACCTCATACTCAAGATAGTCAACCGCACTCTAGTATTCTTCAATATGAAATCAAGATATGAAGCTCACTCCATGACCTATTAATCAATTGTATAAAAAACTTCCTATAAATTGGTATCCATAATTTGACGAGATAAATACTATCAACCTCTCAAGATTAGCTCTCTAATCCTCGAGTTTCAAATTCTTCTATTTTTTAATCAACTTACATACTTCAACTCTTTATGAGCATATGTCAAATTCCACTTAAAGAATTTATATGACCATAATTTACATGATTACTAGTCCTTATAATCACCCAATGGGATACACTATCTCAATCCCATAAGATATCATGGTGTCTATGTTGAGAATATCTTTTGTCATATGCCTTAATTAGTGGTGACTCAATCCATAAATAATATACAACCACTTTCAGATCTTACACATAAGTCAAAGCCACTAAAAATTTCAATACTAGCTTAATTCTCTCAAGGTTGGGACCCTATGCAACATAGCTAGTATCTTGATGAATCATGACTACCTTATAACTAATGTCACGATTCATTGTAAGTCTTATCCAATGTGTAATCATACACAGTAGCACACTCACTATGTGAAAACTATCCCAATGATCCCTCTTATTTTTATTTAGAGGCTCCAATTTTTATGGATGTTACTCCAAATTTTTTGGGTAAGTAAAATTTTGGTTGAAGCCCTAGTTTTTATGGAATGTTGATCCTCAACTTTTGTGGATATTTTTTTTTTGTATAACCAACATTATATATATATAATAGAAATATAAATTTTAAAATAAAATTATAAACATTTTAAAAATCATACCTATATCATCATTTTTATTATATCATCAAATACATCTAAAATAGATATTTATGTATAAAATATGTTTTAAAGTTTTACATATTATTGATTTACTACTCGATATTACAAATTTATTATACATATATTATTTAAAAGTAACAATTTGAACATTTATATTATTTCTTGTTTTATCAATTTTTTTTCTCAAAATTTCTTTGGTTGGTATTATTTATATATTCATAAAATCTAACTATAATATATTGATGAAAACCTATATTTTCATCTTGCTCATGAAAGAAAAAAATATGAGACTTGATAGCAACTTGAACATATGTATTATTTCTTATTTTATTAATTATTTTTTGATCGATATTTCTTAATATATCCATAAAATCCAAACTTCTAGGAGATGATTTCTAGATACTTGGATTAAACTTGCAAATTCAAAATATTGAATCAAATAAGAGAATTAATGGAATATGAATACAACACCCAGCCTGACCTTTTCCACTAATGAAACATGTTGGAAAGGCTCATCAAAGAACAAATAAAAGCAAAATAAAAATGAAAAGAAAAAGAAAAGAAACCTACTACCTTAGCTCCATGTACCCAAGAGAAAGGGAATATTTCTATTTTTCCATTTATCCTTTTTTATAATACAATTACAAGAAATAATTGAGATATTATTACTTACAACTATATGGAATGGTTGAAAAAAATAAATAAATTAAAATAAAGTTGTTAAAGAGCTATTCAAATATAAAATTTTTATGCTTATTTTTTATGGAATTGTAATTTTTACTAAATTATTTCATACAGAAAAAAATAAATATTCAATATTAAAAAAATTACTTTATCTTTTTTTTTTTTTAATAATTTCTTCTGTACATGGTGGAATAATGGGATTTCAAAACTTAGTAGGTCCTACCATAAAGATGAGCACCTATACAATGAGTGGTGGTATGGATTAATCATGTCATTAATTAGTGTTACTTTCTCTTTACATCCTCTCTAAAATGCTTTTCTAGGTTTATAATTAATTAAATGTCTATAATTTTAAAATATATCTATAAAAAAAAAACCTAGACTTCTACATTATTTTAACAAAAATAGATCCTATATAGCACTGAGTAAGGCTGAATCACTTCTCAATCAATTGTATGAAGGCATTTCTTTTGCCTAACATATGAAAAAAAGAAAAAAACAATTGTTATTAATTTTATAAAATAATTTATTTATTTTTAAAATGTCACAGTAAAATATTTCTATTATGAAATAGAAAATAAATTTTTATCATCAATCAAATCAAATAAGCAATTATATCAACTACTTTAAATAATTATGTGGTGTTTGTTTGTTTCTTTTTTACTTAATTCTAAATAGAACTTCAAATTAAACATTGTTTAATAGTGTTAAATATTACATTATTCTTTTTTTAATATTTTATTTCTATTAAGCGTTAAAAAAAATCAACATATTATTTTTTTATTTTAAAAAAACTAAATATTTTTGTCTTTTATTCATTCAAAAATTTATAATAAATCTTAAGAAAAAAAAGAAAAAGAAAGAAAAATAATCAAAAGTAAATTATTTTCAACAAAAAATTAAAAAAAACGAATACCCTCTTAATGTCATATACATAATATAAAAGTTTGTAACACTTAATACTTTTATTTTTATCTATAAAGAAAATGGTTGCATGTGATAAATAAGCACTTAAAAATGGAAAATTTGGAAAGGAAGACCCATCTATATGTGAAATGGAAGTAATCCAAATTAGAAGGAATCCTTAACAAACACTCTTCAATAATAGCATACCCATTGATTATTCCTGGCCTTTTTCCTACTACCAATGCCTTTGTTTTTTAATGTTTCATGGCAACTACCTCATCCTTGTCTCCATATCAACATTTCCAATCTTATTTCTACGCGTAAACAAAAATGTTGGCTGTACTTTAAATGGTTTTTTTTTTTTTTCTAAATTCTCTCATTAGTTGCCTTTTTTTCCTTTTTTTTTTTTTTCAATTTTATTAGGAAAAAAAAAAAGGAAGGACCCTTGATGGTGGAAATTACACTATAAATTTAATGCTTTGTGAATCCAAACTCATCTCCACCCAATGAATGTAGAGACCCTGTTTTGGTCAACATCGTTTTGGCCCATAGCTTTTTCTTTCAATGTACATGACAGCTAGTTGGAAATAACCCTTTTCCACCGCCACCCATCAATTATATATTCAATTCAAATTTGCTTTTGAGAAAAATATCAAAACTAAATTGATAATTAAGAAGAGGCAAATTTTGAGGAAAAAAAAAAAATCGATCCCAAACAAAAGAAATACACAATGGTTGCTTTTGTAATTGCAATGGTTTTTTTTTTAAAAAAAAAAACAAAAAAAAAACAAAAACATTAATATAATTTATTTTAAAATTATAAAATTCAATTTTGAGTGAAATTAACTCATCTAAATCTCACAATCTCCAAGCTTTGCAATGAAATGATGCCTTTATAAACAAAAGGGAGGAGTAAAAGCATAAGGTCTGGTAGTCTCAACCCTGGCTTTGAGGTTATAACCTTTGGAAGATAGTCTGAGACTCCAGTGCCCACCTCCATTCCCTCCCCTTCTTCAAGTCAATGAGAGGGATAGCCATATTAGAGTATCGATCCCTTAATAAACCGTCTATAGTAGTTAGCTAATCCAAGGGAAGAACATTGTTCTGTTACAGTTGTGGAGGCAAGCCAATCCCGTATTGTTACCACCTTAAATCTATCCATCCATCTATATCTAACTATTATTTAATGGATCTTTACTTAAGAATTAAAGATCAAATTATTTTTGAACCTTACGTTAGTGACTTTTTTTTGGAATTAATTTGACTTATTTTTTGGACTATCTGTTTAAAAATTTTAATGTATTATATAAGTTAAATGACTATAATAAATATTTATAATTCTTTTTAATCCAAATAATAGAAAAAAGAAAAAATAAAAATAAATCTCAATTTTTAATTGTGAAACACAAGAAAATACTCTAACTAAAGTGAAAATTTTGAAAATATGTTTAAATATATATATATATTTAAAAAAAATTATAGAATAATAGAAAGTTCAAATGAATTTTTTACTATTTTTTCACATTCCCACAGCCAAACACACCCTTAATATACCTTAAAGAGTAATTAGAAACCTTTTTAACAATTTTATCCTCATGAAATAAGACTTTAATTCAAATATCAAGTTAATAAAAAAGAGAAATATGGAATATAAAAAGGAAACAAAGAATTAGAGAATTAAAAAACATGAGGGTACGATTGGTTCCAGAAAATATATATATATATTTTCATATTTGTTTTTATTATAAAAAATCAAATATAATTAAAAATATTAAAAAATTTATATATTTTTAAATTATTTATTTATTTATATAAAAGAATTAAACAAATAAAAAAAATTAAAATAATCTATTAATTTAAAATTTAATTTTTATTTTTCTTCAATTTTTTTCCTTCGTATTCTTCCTTCCTATTTTCTTTTTCTTACATTTTGGAGTAAGGGAAAAGCAATTGAGAAACATATCCCACGGCCATTGGAATTGACAAGTCATTCATTCGACCCACATAACAATGTCGTGTCCCGTGATCCTATTTACTACATCTGAAAGCGACATGGAATTTATCTTCTGCCTTCACATGTTTCCAATGCCATAATCATACATTTTGAATTTATTTTATTTTATTTTTTCAATTTTACATTCAAACGGTAAAATATCAAAGAATTTTTTTTTCAGTTATTATTAACTAATTATTATCATATTAATACTTTACACCACTTTATTTTTAAATTTATTATTTTTTGTTTAGTGGTTTAGTAAAACATTTTCTTCATGTTTAGTTATTGGAAAGTTTGAAAAAGAAGAAAATTAGAATGAAAGAAAAAGGAAAAAAATAAAAAATAAATTTAAAATTAATGAATTATTTTTATGTACCACTTTAAATTTTTTTTACTTATTTAAGTTTTTAAAATAAAGATTAAATAATTTTAAAATATATAAATTTCTTAATAATTTTAATTATATTTGACTTCCTTTCATATTTTTTTATAGTAAAATCAAACCCAAGAGAGTCATTTTTCTTCATATTTTTTTTTTCCTTAGTACCATGTGATAATCAAATATGGCCATTAGTTTATACATCCATTTTAAAAGCTTAAAATATTAAGCTTATGTTTGGTTCTCGAAAATTACTAAGGTAAGAAAATAAATGTAAAGAAAAATTATTTTATCATGTTTGGTTGTTTATGAAAAATATAAAAAAATAAAATAAAATATAATTAAAATTAGTTAAAAACTTATATATTTTTAAATTATTTAATCTTTATATTGATGAGTTAAAATAAGTAATATGAGTTTGAAATAATAAATAAAAAATAATTTATCAACTTTTAATTTATTTTTTATTTTCTTTCTACTTTTTCTTTATATTTTCTTTTCCTTTCATTTTCTCTTAAAATTTTCGAGAATCAAACATAGCTTAAACAATGGTTCAATTTGTAATGTTTATATCTCTAACACATTTTACTTAGCTTAATGAGATGATGGTATTGTAGCTTGAGAAAGAAAAAAAATTAAGCCTTTGTTTAGTTCCCAAAAAAATTGATGAAAAATATAAGGAAAAGAAAATAGAAATGAAATGCAGAAAAAAAAAAGTGAAAAAAAAAAAGGTTTAAACTTAATAAATTATTTTTATATGATTTTTAAAATTTATTTTAGTTATTTCTCTTTATTATATAAATATTAAATAATTTTAAAATATATAAATTTTAATTATATATGATTTTTTTTTTCATGGTAAAACCAAATATGAAAAACTATTTTTCTCAATACTTTTTTTTTTTTACTGCTTTCTAAAACTAAATGGGAAAAATATGTCTTGCTTCATATATTAAAAAAATGAAAAATAAAAACTCATTCACAACTATAAAAATATTTGGATATTATTTCTTAATATGATTTTGAAACAAATTTTTTATTTCCTATCTTAGTGAATTAAATTTTAAATAAATGTTATATATCATTTGCTTCTAAAACTATCTAATATTTTATAAATTAAATATAATTTAAAATAAATGAGTTTTTATTTATATTATTTATTTATTTGGATATATTAAAACCTATTAGTATCTATTACCAAGTATAATGACTTTGGAATTAAAATCTTGAGCCCACAAAAGTAAGAGTTTTCAATATTCTGAAGAATGATAAGATGTATATGAAAATTAAATATATATGAAAAATAGAAAGGAGAAGGAAAGAGGGGGGATGGCGGTGAGCCGAACCTACGCATAAAAGAAGTTGTTATCGACCAGCTGTCGAAATCATGGCTTGAGGACCCTACACAGAGAGAATCCCAATCATTCTTTAAAAACTCTCTCCCACAAACAACCCGATGCCTAAAACCACCCAACTCCCCTCAGATAACACCAATGCCTTCCAGCTTCTGCTACTTTGCTCAGCTGTCTCCAGTTGTTGGTCACTCACGCGTCTCCCACATCATACGCTCTCTCTCTCAACCCTATATATACCAATCCCTCTCTTCCTCTAAACCTCACATCCAATACTCTACAAAACCCACTATTCTCTTCTCAAAATGGGGTCTTCTTCAAATGGGTATTCATTTTTTGGCTTGGTTTTTGCAATGGTTCTGGCTACTGCCTCTGCTAGTAACTTCTATCAAGACTTTGACATAACATGGGGCGATCATCGTGCTAAGATCTTCAATGGAGGACAGCTTCTGTCTCTCTCTCTGGACAAGACATCTGGGTCTGGGTTTCAGTCCAAGAAGGAGTATTTGTTTGGGAGGATTGATATGCAACTCAAGCTTGTTGCTGGTAACTCCGCTGGCACTGTCACTGCCTACTACGTATGTCATCATTCTCAAACTTCATTCCTCTTCTACTTCGATATCATTACAAAACTCTATTTTGTTAGGGATGATAGTGCTTTTCTCATGTTCACAAAAGATGAAAGTTGCTTGAATATATGTTTGCGTAAAAGATAAGATTTCTCAACATACTTGTTCTCGTGACCTCCTTTAAAATGGTGGGTGGGTGACCGTTTTCTTTCTTTTTCCTTTTGGGAACTCGGGAGTAGTTTTGTCCCCTCAGGGTATAGAGTAATTATTATAGAAGGTATTATTTTGTTTGTTTTGAAATATTAAAGTGTGTCAAAAACAGTATTTAGTTTTAAAAATAGAAAACAGTTGTCGTTTTTATTATCAACCAACAAGTCCTGTTTCATCAACTCTCTCTCCAAACTTCTTTAAGGAACATAACTTGATACCTGCTATGTATATTTTTGGGCACGTGAAATCGTAGGATGAAATTGGAAATTGAGGTTATATTTGTGATGCAGTTGTCTTCTCAAGGGCCAACCCATGATGAGATCGACTTCGAGTTCTTGGGAAACCTAAGTGGAGATCCTTATATCCTCCACACCAATGTATTCACTCAAGGGAAGGGCAACAGGGAGCAACAATTCTACCTTTGGTTCGACCCCACCCGTAACTTCCACACCTACTCCATCGCCTGGAGCGCCCAACACATCATGTACGTAACCCTACATTCCAACGCTACTTCCATTATTTTTCTATAAACTAAAACTGAACTGGGTGTTGGTTTTTTCATCAGTTTCTTGGTGGACAACGTTCCCATAAGGCTATTCAAGAATGCAGAATCAATGGGGGTTCCCTTCCCAAAGAACCAGCCAATGAGGATATACTCAAGCCTCTGGAATGCGGATGACTGGGCCACAAGAGGAGGGTTGGTGAAAACTGACTGGTCCAAGGCACCCTTCACAGCATACTACAGGAACTTCAGAGCCAGCACTTCCACCTCCACAAGCACATTCTCTGACAGTGCCTTCCAGACCCAGGAACTTGATGCCTACAGCAGAAGAAGGCTGAGATGGGTTCAGAAGAACTTCATGATTTACAACTACTGCACTGATCTCAAACGCTTCCCTCAAGGTGTCCCTCCTGAGTGTAAGCACTCAAGGTTTAATCTCTAGAACTGTTTGGGTGGAGTTTGTATAATTAAGGGTGAGCCATGAATATTCTTTTGTTGTTTCCTCTCCATTATGGGCTTGATGCTTATAACATAGGGTACAAATAAATTATTCTTTGCTTTGTATTTAAAGGTTAATTGGTGTAATTTATCAATCTGTTTTTGTATTTCAAATAAATAATATAATAAATTATATGGTGTTGTATTTTTTGAATTTTAGAGAGGAACCAGTTCAATCAAGCAATCTAAAATGAAAAACAAGTATAGAATGTCATTTTCCAACATAGAATGAAAAATGACATAATCCAATCAGATCGACACCAGGTCACAGCTCAGATCCTCCATAAACAATCGATTGATAATCTGTAAATAATTCCAAAAATCCAAAACAACTATTCTACCTTTCTGAAATGAAAATATTTCTCCATCCCTAAACAAATAATATTTCCTCAAATATTTCTAGCTCTGTTATTCCTTGTTGGTTTGTATGGAGTTGGTTGGTGTTAGTTTGTACATAATTCATCTTTCTTCTTTTTAACATGTAACATCTCATCGAAAAAAGGAACAAAAAAAACTCTTCCTCCACAAAAAATATTGTCCTTATACTACAACAAACTTCTCATATAATTTTAATCATGAATGCAATTTTAAGGCACAAAAAGAAGTTTCTGCAATCAAAATTTTTTTACATAGAAATAGGGTTGATTCGTTCTCAATAGCCGTGAGATGGTCATCTTAAGGTAAACCTTTTGTCAATGGATGCTCCTATTACACTTGTACCTGGGATGAAGTTTATAGTCACAATAATTATTTTTGAGCGATGAAGTTTATATTCTTGGAAAATAAAGGTCTTCTCAATGATGAAGGTTGGGTTCATGACAAAAAGATTACATTTCATCCCATCATGTATTCATGGCAAATAATTTTTATAACATTTTTACATGAATTTTTTATTTATAGAAAAAAAACTTTTAAGGATGAGGTTTATAGTCATGGATAAAAAAAATATTCTTTTAGGGATGAAGTTACAATCATGCAAAAAAAAAAAAAAAAGAGTTTTAAAGATGAAATTTATGTCATGGTAATTAAAAGAAATTTCTCCATGATTTTTTTCATATTATATTCGGTGTCCCTTCTTTTTGGTTGAAAGTTATTGGATTATCATTCTTGATTTTTGTTAAGTTGTTATTATTGTTGGGTGATGGTTATCATTGTGGAGGAATCTCTTAACCTTGGCAGGTGAATACTCTATCTCTTCCTTTAACTTCCCAACAAGTGGTATCAAAGTCTAGTTGTAGGAACTTTTATTTTTGAAAGGGATGGAAATAGAAGGGAACTTAGTATCCATGGTAAAACTTAATAATTCAAATTGGGCTATGGGAAGTCCATGATGGTAGATTTTCTCACCATCAAAGATTTGCCAGATACTCTTGAGGGTGAAGAAGTTAAGCCTAAAGATATTTCTGATTTAGAGTGGAATAAGATGAACAAAAAAGCAATTGCCTACATTAGGCAATGGATTGATACAACCTCACGTCATTACGTGGCAAATAAAACAAATGCCTATAATCTCTAGAAGAAATTGGAATCAATGTTTGAACAAAAAATTGTTAGGAATAACATTTTCTTGTTAAAGAAGTTAGTGAACATGAAGTTAAAGGAATGACCACTAATGATAGATCATTTGAATGTTTTTTAGAGTATTGCAAATCAGTTGGTTGCTATGAAAATGGTTATGGATGATGATATACAAGCTTCTTTGTTATTGTGTTCACTACCAGACAGTTGAGAAACCTTTTTTGTGACTATTAGTAACTCTATTTCGAATGATGTATTATCTATGGAGCTTGTGAAGGGAAATTTGTTCAATGAAAAAACAAGAAGGAAGGCTTAAGACCCAGAAAATGCACAAGTCCTCATCATAGAAAGTAGAGGAAGAACTAGGAATTGAGGATAGAAAGGTCATGACAAGTTTGAGGGGAAGTCTTAGTCCAGAGATAAAATAAAATGTTTCCATCATGGAAAAGATGAGCATATGAAAAAGAACTTTCGAATTTGGAAAATAGAACAGAATAGACAAAATCAGGAAAAATAAGATAACAAGAATATCATAGCCTCTATATCCAATAGTGATTAAGTTTTAGTGCTCTCAAATGAGTGTTTGCATATAGATGAGCAAAGAGTTGAGTGGATTGTAAACACTACAACCTCCTACCCTGCTACTCCTCACTTGGAGTTGTTTTCTTATTACAGAGTTAGAAAATTTGGCACAGTTATGATGGGAAACCCTAGTCACTCCAAGATTGTAGGGATATGTGATGTTTTCTTTGCAACCAATATGAAGTGTAAGTTGACATTGAAATATATAAGGCATGTTCCAGATTTATGCCTTAATTTGATGTTAGGTTTGGCCTTGGATAAGCAAGATTATAAAATCTCAAACATAAATTTTAATTAATGTTGCATCTTTTCTCTTTGCAAGGTATAGGGTGACATTTGCTGCTATTGCAATTTTGAGACCATGTAATTGGTGGGACCATGTAAATTAATTCCTAATTAAGGAAGTGTCACTATTTCCACCAATTATTTTTCTCTCAAAAAAATTATTGGAAATCAATGGTTAAAAATGATTATTACTACATTTTTTAAGTAAATATTTTTTAACCCTCATAATTTTTTTTCAAACTTACAAAATATATAATAAATATTTTTTAAACACCTTAAAAAATAGTATTATTCTTTTTTATCTAATATATATATATATATATGAGTTATTTTTTATATAAATATCTTTAAGGTTATAGACAATTATTTGAATATTTTCTCTATTTTATGAATAATACATAGATATTGTCTTAATATATTCTTTTGTAACATGGCCATCTTTTAACTAATGGTGATAATTAATTTTTAATTGAATAATGTATTATAATTTAATAATTTGAAAAGTATTAAAATACCCTTTTAAATATGGAATAAATGTGAACTTGACATGGTTTAAATTATTAAAACACGATGTCATCAAGTCAAGCAAATGTATCATAATTTTCTTTTTTTTTTCTTTTTTTTCCTCATGCCTGATTTCACAAAAAAGGTAGTACCTAAATATTGTGATTAATTTTCCTTTATATGAGATGTAAATGTACTAAAAAAATTGTTAAAACTACTCAAACAAAATATGCAATTACAAATTTTGGATGATGAAATTTAAAAATTCAAATTGTAACAATTTTTAGGTGAAGCAATGTGTGGGGGGAAAGTGTCTAATCCTTAAGTGACAAGAAAAAAAAAAGGTTTAGAGTTGATTGAAATCTTGCATAGAAGGTAGCCTTGTACACCCCTTGTATAGTTAGTATTTTTGTCTTATACAGTTAGTACATTTGCTTTGTATAGTGAGTATAACACACTTGTACAGTAGTACAAATTTCATATACAATTCGTGGATGAAAAGAAAAATAAAGAAGTGATTCAAAATCGATTAAATTTTTTCACAAATGGTAACCTTGTACACTTTGAACATTTCTTTTGTACAGTTAGTGTAACACAATTGTACAATAATGCAATATATCCCTCTTAAGTTATATGTCCATGTAGGTATGTTAACCATATTTCTAATGGTTTGACTGAGAAAATGGTGGATGAATTAGGGTTAATTTTTTTTTTCCTCAAATATTATTACTAGGGAAAGTATCAGAATTTCCATGTGGGAGTTAAATAAAGTGCATGACATGGGTATGTAATCTATGAGTGACAAGGAAAATAAAGAAGTGATTTAGAATTGATTAAAATCTTTCACAAATGATAGCCTTGTACACCCTTGTACACTTAATATATTTCCCTTGTACAGTTAGTGTAATACCATTGTACAATAATGCAATATATTCCTTCTAAGTAATGTATCCACGTACGTGTGTTAACCATATTTTTAATGGTTTAGCTAAGAAAATGGTAGATGAATTAGGGTTAAATTTTTTTCCTCAAACATCATTACTGGGGAAAGTATCGGAATTTCTATATGACAGTTAAATAAAGTGCATGATATGGACATGCAATTCATGGGCGACGAGGAAGATAAATAAGTGGTTTAGAATTGATTAAAATCTTTTACAAATAGTAATCTTTTACACCCCTTGTACATTTAGTACATTTCCCTTGTGCAATTAGTGAATACCTTTGTACAATGATACAAATTAAATATAATTTCAGTAGTTTGATTAAGAAAAAAAGTGGAAAACTTAAATCCAAATTTTTTTTTTTTGTGAACATATTATATTTTTGTGAAAAAAATATACAATTAACCGATTCATTTATTTAATTGTGAACATATTATATCTTTTATTTTATTATTAAAATAACTAATAGAAAAAATATAAAGATAATCAATAAATAAAATTTAATTCTTTTTATTATTTTCATACAAAAAAATTGTATTAAACAAGGTATTCAATTTTCATTTTTAAAAATAATTTTTTTCTAATTAAACATATTTTTAAAAAGAGACAATATAGAAAACAAAAATTATTTTTAAAAATAAAAGAAGTAAAAACTAAAAAAAATATTTTAAAACCAAACTCAAATATAATCTATACAATTTTTAACTACCGTTTTCATTTAAAATGGGTAAATATACCATTCAACCCTTTTATATGAGAAAAATTCGATCTCTATTATACTATGTATTAATATAATCCATTTTTAAATACGAAAAATTTTAATTGGATATTTAAAATAAAAACTCTTCATCCATCTCTTTTATTTTTTTTTTCAATTAAGTCAAATTATTAAGAAAATTCCTTAATAAACAAATTTGCAACATTTCATATAACTTATTACCAAAAGTCTATATTCAAAAAATTATTAAAAAAAAGAAGGAAGAAGATTAAAAAAATTAATTTTTTATATTTTATAATAGTAAAAAAATAAACTTTAAAATACTTTTTTAGTATAGAAGAAAAAAATAGTAAATACATTTATTTTAAATAGTGTTTTAATCATTAAATTATTTACTTCTAAAATGTAAAAGATAATTTTTATTCATTTAAATTAATAGTTTTTTTTTTCAAAAGTTTTTCCAAAATAGTTTTTGAATCATTAATATAATTTTTGTTTAGAAAATAAAGTTGATTTTTCAATTATTTTTAAAAGAGTTTTAAAAAAATAAAAAAAGATTAAATAATGAAGAATTTTATGGAAGTGACATATAAAGAGTGGTGGTATAAAAACAAAAATGATGGGTGTAAGTCAAAAGGGTATTTTTGTCTATTCTTATATCATATCCTTATAATCAATTATGAGTATTTGAAGGACCTTTTATTAATTATCAAAGCCAAATGGGTGTAAAGCCCAATTCTCCCATTAGTTTTTTCTTTTATTGGATATTTTTAGGTACATATCTTATCTATATTTTTTCCCTAAAAGTTCATTGCTAGATTTTTTTGTTTTTTTTTTTTTTTGTGTTTTGGTACATGTTTATATCTTTTTAATTAGTACTTTTAAATATAAACATAAACTAATGTTGTTTTTTTTCTTATTTGCAAGAGGTTGGGTGATATTTGCAACATTTACAATTTTTAGAGTACAAGATCATGCATAAGTTTTTGTCATCATGTATAGCTATTGGATTTTTTGGTAAATATCTGTCATTTATATATATATATTTGATATGAGTACAAGATCATGTATAAGTTCTTGTTATCATGCATAATTATTTAATTTTGGTTCTTTTTTAATAAATATCTTATATATATATGTATATTTGATAATAGTATAAGATCATGCATACTTGCTAAGTTGTTTATGGATACATTTTGATATATTTAGGATAAATATTTATATCTTTTTAATGAACTTTCAAACATAAACATAAAATAATGTTACTTTTTTCTTTCTTGCCAAAGGTTAGGTGACATTTGCAGTAGTTGCAGTTTTTAGAGGAGAATATCACACATAAATTTTTGTTATCATGTACAATTACTTGATATTTGGTTATTTTTGGGTAAATATCTATCCTTTTTTCATATATTTTTGATAAGATAACAAGATTATATATAGTTGTTAGGTTGTTTGGGAATACATTTGGATACGTGTTTATATCATTTTATTAATCTTTCAAATATAAACATATACTGATGTTTTTTCCTAGTTGCAGAAGGTTAGGTGGCATTTGCAGCAATTACAGCACTTTTGAAGGCACAAGATCATGCATACATTATATTTATCATGTATAACTATTGGATTTTTGGGTACATATTTGCGTTTTTTTGGATGTATGTGATGATAATACAAGATTATGCAAGGATATTAAGTTTTTTTTTGTCAATATATTTGCCTACATGTTCATATATATATTTTTTAATATATTTTATACATCCATGTAGTTTATCTATCTATCTATCTATTTATCTATATATATATACACACACACACAATAGGTTCAATTTTTATGTACATCATTTGGGCAACAGGTTAGGTTGTTGACATGTTCCATATGCAACCTTGATATGAAATAAAACAATTTCCTTTATATGAATAAAGAAATCTTGACATAAAAGAAATTGTATTCCTTGACATAAGAATAAAGGAACCTTAACATATTAAAATTTCAACTTTGAAAAAAAAAATCCTTGACATATGTGTAAATTAAATTTAAAAGCATATAAAACAACATTGACATATGTCATACTTAAGCTTAAGATATATTGAATATAATCTTGACAAAACAATGAGTCAACCTTCACATATGTTTAACCTAACCTTGATTGAAGTGGAAGAAACATTAACATATATCATATTAATAAGATACCTACATTGATAGAAATAAGGTCTACCTTAACATATGCATATGTCAAGCTAGCTTTTATCATTTCTTGACACTGGCATAGATGACATATGTGAATACCGATCTACCTTATCTTGATGATGAAAAACTGTCAATGAAGAGCTTTTTTTCTTGTAGTGTGGAAGCTCACTAAGGCTCATTGGTTGTTGCAAAAGAAGAAGCATGTTGCACTTAATTTGTACAAGACTCAAGGGAAAGTTTGTAATGATGAGTTACATGCTATAAAGGGTACTTCCTTGGAGTTGTGGCATAAAAGTTTGGGACATATGAGTGAGAAAGGATTGCAAGTTTTGGCAAGGAATTTCTTAATTCCCTTGGCCAAAAATGAATCCTTGTCTTCTTGTGATCATTGTTTGGTTGGAAAACAGCATAAGGTTTCCTTTAATAGTAGATATAAGAAGTTAAAAAAGTTGGAGTTGGTACACTCTAATGTTTGTGGCCCCATGGATGTGGAAACTCTTGGAGGAAATAAACATTTTATCACCTTTATTGATGATGCTACTAGGAAGGTATGGATTTATTTGCTCAGATCAAAGGATCAAGTATTTTAGTATTTTCTACGATTTCATGCCATGATTGAGAAAGAGAATGGAAGGAAATTGATATGTCTTAGGTATAATAATGGAGGTGAGTACAACTCAAGGGAGTTTGAAGTTTATTGCACTACAAATGGTATAAGACATGAGAAAACAATCTCAAGCACTCCATGACATAATGGTGTGGTTGAAATGATGAATCACTCCACATCATTGAGAGGGTTGGTGTATGTTGAAGATTGCAAAGTTGTCTAAGGTGTAAAACTTTTGTCCATGTTTCCAAATAACAGAAATCCAAACTTGATGATAAGGCAGTTCCACATGTCTTTGTTAGGTATGATGATGAGGACTTTGGAGTCAAATTTTGGATCTAACCAAGAAGAAATTGGTAAGAAGTAGAGATGTGGTCATTCAAAAAGATCAAACTTTAGGAGATTTTGACAAACCTAATTGTAAACCCCTTAAAAGACCAAGGGTTCTTTTCATTTGTTTGGGACCACCCGGGGGGGGGGGGGGGGGAGAGAGAGAGAGAGAGAGAGAGAGAGAGAGAGAGAGAGAGAATTTTCCATTCATTTTTTTTGAGATGAGGGGGGACCCCTTTTCTGCCATGAAGAAGCTGATAGAAGTGGTTACACAGGTCAGAAAATACAAAAGGAAGAAGAAGAAGAATTGTATTATTATCTTCAGAGTACACCGGTGTGGGTATTTATAAGCTAGGTGAGGTGGTTGGATGAGTTAGTTTGGGGTTGTTACATGGTTGTTCAGTTACAACTGTGGGAGAGGAGGTTAGGTTAGAATCTGTTTGGTTATCATCCCCCCTCAAGCTCATAGGCGGGGAGGTGACTGTGAGCTTGCTTCGTAAGCTACAAAATTGGGAAATAGGCAAATGTTTGGTTAAAATATCAGCAAGTTGATCAGTGGACGGCACATAGCAGATTTGAAGCTCTTGTCGCAACACCTTTTCCCTGATAAAGTGCAAGTCTAATTCGATATGTTTGGAACGAGAATGAAAGACCGGATTTGCAACAAGATGAGCTGCACTTTGATTATCACACCATAAGACTGGTGGAGAAGTGGGCAAGCAAAGCTCCTGAAGAAGAGACTGAATCCATACTAGCTCAGCCGTGAGAGAGACTAATCCTCGGTATTCAGATTCAGCACTGCTCTTGGAGACTAAGCGTTGTTTGGAGGAGGACCATGAGATGAGATTTGAGCCGAGGAAGACACAATATCCACTGGTGCTTCGGCGATCATCTGGACAGGAGGCCCAGTCAGCATCACTATATCCCTGAAGCTCCGTAGAAGTTGAAGTTTGAAAATGAAGACCAAGAGAGATGGTGCCCTTTAAATAACGAAGAATGCGTTTGACAGCCAACCAGTGAACATCAGAGGGCTTGGCCATGAACTGATAAGCTTTGTTAACGGCAAAAGCAATATCAGGCCGAGTGAGAGTGACATACTGTAAAGCTCCCACTATACGACGATATTCTGAGGGATCTGGGAGAGGAACACCATCAGACTGAGACAATGTGCGTCCAAGGCTGCCGGGTGTAGGGGCTGGTTTAGAAGCCTCCATCTGAGTGCGGTGAAGTAAGTCAGCAATATATTTTTGTTGATTGAGATGCAAAACCAAGCCCTGTTGTTGAGCCTGAATGCCCAAAAAATATGATAAAGGGCCAAGATCTCTGAGGGCAAATTTTTCATGGAGATAGGAAATGAAATGGGAAACCAGCTTGGGATTACTACCAGTAACCAAGATATCATCCACGTATACAAGAAGAATAAGAATATCAGAAGCGGTATGGTGAGTGAAGAGAGAAGTGTCTGCCCAAGATGACTGAAAGCCATAATCAACCAATGCAACTCGAAGCTTTTGAAACCAAGCTCTAGGGGCCTGTTTCAGGCCATAAAGAGCCTTGTGTAATTTGCAAACATAGTGAGGATATTGGGGGTGGACAAACCCTTGAGGCTGAGCCATAAAAACCTCCTCTTGAAGGTCCCCATTAAGGAAGGCATTCTCCACATCTAATTGACGAATTGGCCATTGAAAGGAAACTGCCAAGGCAAGGATGAGGCGTATGGTGCAGGGCTTCACAACTGGACTAAAGGTGTCAAAGTAATCCACTCCCGGAGTCTGGGTGAAGCCTTGAGCAACCAGCCTAGCTTTATGCCTTTCTACTGAGCCATTAGGGAGATATTTTAACTTGTATATCCAACGGCAACCAACAATGTGTGCTGAGGGCGGAGGAGGAACTAAACTCCAAGTGTGGTTGCAAAGAAGAGCTTGATATTCATGTTGCATAGCCTGAACCCAAGGTTCACTCTTAGATGCCTGACTGTAAGTGTGAGGCTCACTTGTTGTCTGTATGAGAAAACTCTTTTTCTTATGAATTCCAGATTTTGCCCTGGTCACCATAGGGTGGGTGTTGAGGGGTGAAGGAGAAGAGGAAGGTGTAGGAGAAGGAGTGGGTGCAAATGGGACCTGAAGTAGTGGTGGAAGAGAATCTGAAGTGGAGGTGCAATTGGTACTTGAAGTAGGAACAGGAAATGACACAGTTGAGGGTGAAGATGTAGATAAGAGGGGTGGATTTATTAAGGCAGACGTGAGAGGAGTGTGCTGTGGTAAGGGTGAATGAGCAGGTATTGACTGAAATGGAAAAGAGGATTCATGAAAGAGAACATCTCTGGATATGTATAGACGATTAGTGGAGACATCAAGACAAATGTAACCTTTGTGAGCTGAGGCATAGCCAAGAAACACACAAGCAGTAGATCTATAGGAGAGTTTGTGGTGATTATAAGGTCTTAAGGAGGGAAAACACAAGCAGCCGAAAACTCTGAGATGATGATAGTTTGGAATTTTATGAAAAAGAACTTGTAGAGGAGATTGAAAATTGAGGAGTTTAGCTGGTAGGAGATTGATGAGATAGACTGATGTTTGAAAGGCAAATGACCAATACTTTGAAGGTAGGAAGCTTTGAGCCAGAAGGGCCATGCCTATTTCCACAAGATGGCGGATTTTCCTTTCTGCCCGACCATTTTGTTGGGGTGTATGTGGACACGAAAACTGATGAACAATTCCATGAGCTTCAAGGTAAGGTTTAAATGCTATGAATTCCCCACCATTATCAGATTGAATGCATTTTATGGTGGAATTTAACTGGTTTTCAATCATTTTTCTAAAGGTAATGAAAGTGGAGAGGGCCTGGTCCTTGGTGGAGAGAAAATAAATCCAAGTATACCTGGAATAATCATCAATGAAAAGAAGAAAATACCGTGCACCTGATGTGGAAGGAGAAGGAGCAGGACCCCATAAGTCAGTGTGAATAAGAGCTAAGGGTTGGGATGCATGAGAAGATGACAAAGAATAAGGTAAAGAATGAGACTTAGCCAGTGGACAAATTTTACATGGAGCAATTTTATTAATCTGAAATGAAACAGAAGGATTACAAGAGGCTAAAGCCTTGGAAAGAATAGGAGCTGCTGGGTGTCCAAGTCTGGAATGCCAAATTGCACCAGGAGTGAGAGCAGAAACGGAGCTGGTAGACACAAAAGCAAGAGTAGATGATGAAGAAGGAAACTCATACAGACCATCCCTAAGCCATCCCTTGAGAAGTGTCTGCTTGGTGACCTGATCTTTGACAAAGAAATGGGTTGAATGAAACTCAAAAAAGACAGCATTATCAGTGCAAAATTTGGAAACACTGATGAGGTTAGTGGAGAGTTGAGGAACATGAAGAACTTGATTTAAGCAAAAGACCTTGGAATGAAAGAAAAAGGATTTATTACCTGTGTTTAGGATGGGTAAGGAATGACCATCACCAATGGTGACCTGATCAGCACCTGAGTACGGTTGAACATTAGAGAGAGTTTGAGCAGAATGACTGAGATGGTGGGTAGCTCCAGTGTCAAAGAACCAAGAATCTTGATGATTTGGTGCTGCAGCAAGCATGGCTTGTAATGGAGAAGAGTCTTGTGAAGAAGATACACCACTGGTTCCTTGATAGGTGATGTCAAAACGGTGATAACATTTTACAACGGTATGTCCAAATTTACCACACAATTGGCATTGAGGGCGAGTAGGGAGGTGAGGAGCAGATGAGGAGGATCTGTTAGCAGGTCTGTTATGAGGTCTGTTATGGGGTCTGGTATGAGAAAATGGGACATGCTGGTGATTTCCTGAGTAATGAGATTGGAATCGGGGTTGAGGAGATTGGAATCTGGGGTGATGAGGTCTGGGATGTTGGGTGGAAGGGGCAGCAGCTATGTGGGCAGCCGCAAATGGCAGGTCTGCAGATGAGGTATGCTGATGGTTTAAGCGTTGCTCATGGGTAAGTAGAATACTGTGGACAGAGTGAAGAGAAAGATCATCTTCACGGGCTGTTAAGGAGGCCACAATAGAGTTGTATTCAGAACCCAGTCCTCCAAGAAGTTGCAAGATATGATCAGTTTCCTTAACAGGCTCCCCAATGGCAGCAAGATTATCAGAAATAGTCTTAATCTTGAGAATGTATTCTAGCATAGGATCAGCCCCTTTCTTTGTTGTCTGAAACTCAAGACGAAGCTGTAGAATACGAGCCTTGGATGAGGCAGAAAAGATTTTGTGTAGAGCCATCCAAGCATCATGGGAGGTCTGAAACCCAACGATTTGGCCCATAATATCTGGTGTTAACGTGGAATACAACCAGCTAAGAACCATGCGATCGAAACGTCTCCATTGCACAAAGTCAGGATTGAGTTCGCCAGTATGGAGCTCTTGAGGCGGGCATGGCTTAGTGCCATCGATATATTCTTCAAAGCCATTAGCGTAAACTACATTTTCCATCTGGGTTTTCCAGAGAATGTAGTTGTTACGATCAAGTTTGATTGGGAGGGCATGGTTGAGGGATAAAGAAACGGGGCTGGAGGTTGAAGAAGAAGGTAAATGAAGATCAGAAGAGTGAGTAGATGACGGCATCTTGAAAAAAAAATCAAGAAAACAAAGCTGGCTCTGATACCATGATAGAAGTGGTTACACAGGTCAGAAAATACAAAAGGAAAAAGAAGAAGAATTGTATTATTATCTTCAGAGTACACCGGTGTGGGTATTTATAAGCTAGGTGAGGTGGTTGGATGAGTTGGTTTGGGGTTGTTACATGGTTGTTCAGTTACAACTGTGGGAGAGGAGGTTAGGTTAGAATCTGTTTGGTTATCAGAAGCTGCATGGACAGGTGGCCAAGAGCACGGCTCGCCCATGGTGCTGGGTGAGGATGACGCATTGGCGGAATGGTGCACATGAGAGCAGGTAGTGGCTTGCTAAGGAAGACGGGAAACAGGGGAGATTTGGAGGTGAGGGGATTCTTTCTGAAAGAGGGGTTCTTTGGCTGAGCAGAAAAAGGAAGGGAAGAGAGCAGAGCGGGTGGCCAGGAAACTTTTGGCTTGAGGAAAACATCCAGGTATGACTACTAGACCACTCGTTTGCTTTGAGGGATCTATCCTTTGTATGCATACTCTGTTTTAGTTTTGTTTCTGGTGTTTTTTTTTTCTATCTTTCTTGTCAATGCTTGATGCTTTGTTTCTTCCTCTGAACTTGATGTATCAAAATCATTTTATTTTTTTTTTGCTTCCTTCCTATGCCACCTGTATCCAGCCCATTGATCATTATGAAATGGAGCCGAGTTCAGTAGTATCTTTTTCGTTTGTATATGCTCTGTTTTTCTTCACTTCCTCGTTTCGTGCACTTTTGGAATGTTGGGTATCATGCTTGGGTTGGCTATGAGACAGGAAATTAGTATTGCATCGAACCTGGACAATGTGAAGGTCATTTCAGATATATCGAATTGTCTAATACCAGTATATCATCCTAGACATGTTAGTGAACTAGAAAAGACGTTAAGCTTGCTGAAAATAAAAAAAGCAAGGTGACAAATAATGGTATAACTGAACAACTGTCATCTCCATGTTGTCGGAATGCTTCCCAAGTTCCTATAAGGGAATCCAGACCAACCGAGGGAGTTTTGTTTCTTGGAATTGAAGATATCATCTGGACCAAGACCAAGGACGGTTTCTGAGATTTTTTTTTAGCCAGATATGGTTACTGCTAGGGTCACAACTCATCTAGAATTCTGTTTCCTTTTGAGGTAATGGGAATTCCAAAGAGGATTCCTAGATATATTCGAAAGAAGTTTGATAAGAAAGAGTGATCCAGTTGATGTGAGCTCCACTGCATGGTTTTGCTTTCTGGTTTGATGTCGAATTAAATGGGTTTGTAGGATTTTTATTTTTTATTTATTTCCTGCTAGTGGCTGACTCCATTACCTTGTCCATGTCATCAGTTTTCAATACCCACTCATCAATCTTCATGCAAAAGCTGTTTGCTCAGGTGGTGGAAAAGAATATATAAAATGGGTTTATGGCCATTACACTAGAGACGTGCACTTGAAGATCACCACAATCCATATTTCTTTTTATTATTTCATCACATTTTGATATCAAAACAAAATTTTCAAGATTCAATTTTCCAACATTCCATTCTCAAAATAATTTTTCAGGTTTCCAGTTTTCGAAATTTAATTTTCCGACATTCCATCCTTAAATTAATTTTTCGGGTTTCCAGTTTTCGAGATTTATATTTCTGACATTCTATCCTTAAAATAATTTTTCGGGTTTTCAGCTTTCGAAATTTAATTTTCCGACATTCCATGCTTAAAATTAATTTTTTGGGTTTTTAGTTTTCAAAATTTAATTCCATCCTTAAAATCCTCACGCATGCATGACCACACCAACCTTCATATCCGTCCAACAATCCTCACGCATGCATGGCCATACCAACCTCCACACCCACTCATCAATCTTCATGCAAAAGTTGTTTGCTCAGGTGGTGGAAAAGAATATGTAAAATGGGTTCATGGCCATTATACTGGAGACGTGCACGTGAAGATCACCACAATTCATATTTGTTTTTATTATTTCTTCACATTTTGATATCAAAACAAAAGTTTCAAGATTTAATTTTCCGACATTCCATCCTCAAAATAATTTTTCGGGTTTCCAGTTTTCGGAATTTAATTTTCCAACATTCCATCCTTAAAATAATTTTTCGGATTTCTAGTTTTCGAAATTTAATTTTCCGACATTCCATCCTTAAATAATTTTTTTTGGGTTTTCGGTTTTCAAAATTTAATTTTCCGACATTCCAGCCTTAAAATAATTTTTCGGGCTTCCAGCTTTCAAAATTTAATTTTCCGACATTCCATCTCTAAATAATTCTTCAATTTTCCAATTTCTAAATTAACTTTCCAATTTTTAAAATTATTTATCTAATCATTATTATTCTCGTTATTACTATTATTCCATTTATTTATTTGTTTATTTATTCTAAAAATTCCCTCTTTAAACAATTTTTCAAATTTCAAAAATTCGACTATTCACGTTCATTCATTTAAATATTGCTTTCGTTGTTATTATTATTATTCTATTTATTTATTTATTTCTTTCTTTTAAAAATTCCAATCATTAAAGTTCAATTTTTCAAAATTCCGTTTTCCAAATTTAATTTCCAATATAAAAAATTCCACTATTCACATTATGTTGTTTAATGATTATTTTCGTTATTATTATCCCATTCATTTATTTATTCACTTATTCATATATTTAAAATTTCATCCTTAAATGATTCTTTAAATTTCCAATCCCTAAGTTCAATTTCCAATTTCCAAAATCCTAACTTCTGTAATTATTCGTCCAATCATTATTATTTCGTCATTATTATTATTCCATTCATTTATTTATTCACTTATTCATTTATTTAAAATTCTGTCCTTAAATAATTCTTCAAAATTTCGATTTCCAAATTTAGTTTTATGAAATTCCAATTTTCCAATTTTCGAACTTAATTTTCAATTTCCAATATTATAATTCTCGCATTTATTTACTTATTATTATCATTATTATTATCATTTTATTCATTTACTTCTAAAAATTCTGCCTTCGAATGATTTCCAAGATTTCCAATTTTTATAATTCAATTTTCATAGTTTCTACTTCTAAAATAATTTTCAATTCTGATTTCTTTCAAAATTTAATTTCCAAAAGCCCTAATTTCGTAATTTAATTTTTAAAAAATCCCAAACTCTCAAATAATTTTCAAAATTCCAATTTCTTTCAAATTTAATTTCTAAAATTCTCATTCTTACATTTAATTTCTAAAAATCCAATTTTCAAATAATCTCCAAAACTCCAATTTTCAAATAATCTCTAAGACTCCAATTTTCAAATAAATTTCAAAAATCCAATTTTCCCTCGAGCAGTTTTAATTTATGTTTGGTGATGCATGTGATATGTTTTGTGCTCTTTATTGTACACTGACTCCATTTTTATGATAGCGCATTGCTCGTTCGTGGCCCAAGTACCCATCCACTCTCATTCTAGTCATTCTCTATGCATGTTTTGATTCCCATATGTGTATGACCGATTTGAGTATCCATTGATTTTCCTATTGATTGCCACGTCAGCTTCATTTTATTAGTAGAGACCCGACTTTAGGGACTTAGAGGGGTGCTACAGTCTTTATCGTACCTTCCCGATAAGTAATCTGACCCCCGAGCATGATCCGGTTTTTCATAGACCACATTTTCCAAAATAAGGAGTCACACTTAGGGTTTTCTTTCTTATTTTGTTTACCCTTGTAAAACTAAAACAAAAATAAGTGGCAACTCCAAGTAATTTTTTTTAATAAATAAAATCATTTTCAAATAAAAATCGAGCTCTCTATCGAGTGGAAAACGCATGAGCCAAAATACAGGGTCCACACTAATCAATCCAAAGCTATAAGTGATGACTTTATTGAGTTGGTACTTATTCCTTCATCATTAGAGCAGCCCAAAAATGAAGAGGAGGAAATTGATGAGCTACCAAGAGATGATAGTGCAAATGACATAGCTACACAAGAGCCAGTTGAGCATGAGGAGTAGGGGAAACAATCACTTCATCAGGAGGCTTTGGTACCCCAAGCTAAGAGGTCTACTAGAGAGCATCGTCCTTCTACTAGATATTCTTCATCTGAGTACATGTTAATAATTGATGAGAAGGAGCAATAGAGTTTCCAGAAAGCTAAGTCTTATGAGAATAGTTGCAATTGTTTGAGAGCCATGCAAGATGAGATGGATTTCTTGCATAAAAATTATATGAGTTGGTACAACTTCCTAAAGGAAGAAAATCATTGAAAAACAAATAGGTATTCAAGTGGTTGAGGGATATAGTTGAAGAAAATAAGTCAAGTTGATAAAGATTCACACCAACAAAAATGTCTCAAATATGTTGACAAAGGTTGTCCCAAAGCAAAAGCTTTAGTTCTGCATTGACATAATAGGTTTGAACTCCATGTGATGGGGTTATGGATTCGCATTCCTCCTTCATATGTTGGAGGGGGAGATTGTTGGGCTAAGTTTGTCCAGCCCATGAGCCCATATATTAGACTATTTTATATTTGGGTATTCCTTAAGCGCAAATATAAATAACATTAAAGTTTTGGTATTATGAGAGAAGGGGTGATTGAGAAAAGGAATGTATATATATATATATATATATATATATATATATAGGATTGTTTTTTGGGCACTTTTCTAAGGCTCAAGGGTGAAGTTACAAGTTCTTTCATCAACCTTTTGGGGAAATCCCTGTGGTACGAATAATTTCTTCCTAATCTCTTTTTGTTCATTGTTTTCTAAGGTGATGGATTCCCACCTCAAATATTGAGATATATTTGTATAAGTTTTCAAAGTGAAGAAACCTATGAGGACTTAACTATTGTATCACCATTTGGAGGGTTTTTCCATGTTATATTTGATGTCCCTTTTTTTTATTAAATGTTCTTGGATTATCATTCTTGATTCTTGTTAGGTTGCTATTATTGTTGAGTGGTGGTTATTATTGTGGAAAATCTTTTGAACTTGGCAAGTGAATACTCTAGATCTCTCATTTTAACTTCTTAACAAAGCCATGGGTGGATTGACCATTTTCTTCACAACAAAGCAAGATGATTAGAGGACATATTGTAGCACCAGCAATTGCGATCATGATTGTCCTTACATATTGGCCTTGCTTTCCTTCTTTCTTTTACACATTTACATCAGGATGATTTATTGCCCTTCTTTGAACATGTGATTGTTCTACACTTCACTTAATTGTTCATTTTCTTTCCTCCTCACGATAAAAGTTCATAATTTGGTCCCTTGCTTCCACTAGTTGTTTGAACTTTAAGGAAGTTCTTTGGCGATTTTCTTTGCCTCCATCAACCTCATGTAATAACCTTTACTTGAAATTCACCTAAAATGCCTCATTTCATTCTATTTTGTTGCATACCCATGTTAGCTCTAAAATACGACTTACAAGAATTCAAGTAAAAAAAGATATGATTAATACTCAAAAGTGATAATAAAATCTATGTTTTTAAGTGTGAAAATAATGTTTTTTGTAGTGTTAATCACTTTCATCTTGTTATATGAAATAGAAAACTCATTTTTCTCAAAAACACAAAGGCCTTGCTAATAAATGTTATCATCTAAGATAGCATCAAGTTCAACAAACATAATGTTATAATGACTTTGTATCCTCCTTTCTAGTTGTTTGAAAGGTTGTTAATAGAAAATGTGTGCCACAAGTCCAAATACACCAATAACAAGGTTGAGAATGAGGAGCCAAAACTTGTAGAAGTAGAAGAAGAGGAAAAAGAAGATGAACCTAATAAGGGGTGGTTCTCTTTGTCATTGATTAAAGTTGAGATCGATTGATTGCTCACTATGGTGGGGATGATATATTGCCTCAATAGTGTCAAGCCCCCAAGTGCAAGGACTTAAAATTGTAATAACTTCTAAAGAAGGTTGAATTGTGAGATTATGATTATAAAGATGTTGGCAATGCAGTAACTTATTGAGAATTTATAATAGGTAACATTTCTAGCTACTAAATTGTCCAATCTACAAAAGAAGAAGATGAGGCTTGAGGATCCCTGAAATATCAATGATAACCGATTTTATTCTTTATTTTGCTCCCTTGTGATGTAACTTAGGAGTTAATTTAAATTTTATATGTTTTAATTTTTACTTAAGTTTTTTAATTAATTTTTTTAGAATTAGTCATTTTATAATTAAAATTTAAAATTTTAAACTATTTTACCTTTTCAATTTATTTATTTATTTTATTTATGTATGCTTTTCATCCATCTTCTGAAATTTACTTTCGGTAAAATATAAAAATACACCTCTCTCCTTTGATTCACAATAAAGACTTGAAAAATAAATATAATAATAATTATTATTCGAATTGAAATTGATGAACTAAGGAAAAGGAAATAAATTCATGGTTGAATCAGTAGAATCCGGTCAGATACTGTTTCCATCCATAAAATCTGAAAACACATTTTTTCCTTTCAATATCAAATGTAATTTAATACAATATTATTCATTCTGCAAACTGCAGCCCTTTATTTAAGGTTTCACACCCCTTTACAATACCAGTCATGAGCAATTCTCCACATTTCACCCCTTCCCTGTAAACTAGCCCCGGCCATGGCTCCTCCTCACTTCCTCCTTGTCAGCTATCCAGCGCAAGGCCACATCAATCCAACTCTCCGGTTGGCCAAGCGGCTAATACAAACCGGTGCTCAGGTCACCTTTGTCACTACCGTCTATGCCCAACGCCGCATGGTCAAACCGCTGTCTGTTTGTGGATTATCCTTCGCCCCCTTCTCTGATGGCTACGACGATGGGTGTGAAAACAAAGACAATTTACATCACGTTCTGTCAGAGATTAAGCGCCAAGGAACGCTAAAGCTCACTGAGCTCGTGCTGGAATGTGCTGACCAAGGTCGGCCCGTTGCTTGCATAGTGTACACCATGATCTTTGATTGGGCGCAAGAGGTGGCACGTAGGGTTCAGGTCTTATCTGCTTATTTCTGGAATCAAGCGACCACAGTGTTTGACATCTACTACTATTACTTCAATGGTTATGGAGATGAAGTTAGAAATAAAAGCATTGATCCCTCATCGTCCATTGAGCTTCCAGGACTGGAGCCACTGTTCACTAGCCGAGACCTTCCCTCTTTTCTACTGTCTTCAAATAAATTGACTTTTGTTCTCGAATCGTTTCAAAAGAATTTCGAAGCACTTAGCCAAGATGAAAACCCTAAAGTACTGCTAAACACCTTTGATGCATTAGAGCCCAAGGCTTTGCGGGCCTTGGACAAGCTTAAATTGATTGGAATTGGCCCCTTGATCCCATCTGCTTTCTTGGATGCAAAAGATCCAACTGATATTTCTTTCGGAGGTGACCAATTTCAAGGTTCCACTGACTACATAGAATGGTTGAACTCCAAGCCCAAATCATCAGTCATTTACATATCCTTTGGGAGCTTAGCTATTTTGTCAAAGCCGCAAATGGAGGAGATTGCCTGTGGTCTGCTAAATAGTGACCGACCTTTTTTGTGGGTCATAAGAGAACCCGATAAGGGAGAAATGAAAGATGAAGAAATGCTGGGTTGCAGAGAAGAATTGGAACAGAGAGGGATGATAGTACCTTGGTGTTCCCAATTGGAGGTTTTGACCCATCCATCATTGGGATGTTTTGTGACGCACTGTGGGTGGAATTCAACCTTGGAGAGCATGGTTTGTGGGGTTCCGGTTGTGGCATTTCCCCAAGGGACGGATCAAGCCACCAACGCAAAGCTGATCACGGACATGTGGAAAACTGGCATTCGGGTGTGGGTGAATGAAGAAGGAATGGTTGAACGTGATGAGATAAAGATGTGCTTGGAAATTGTTATGGGAGATGGAGAAAGAGCAGAAGGATTGAGAAGGAATGCTGAGAAATGGAAGGAGTTGGCGAGGGAAGCTATGAAGAATGGTGGAATGTCGGACAATAATCTCAAGGCTTTTGTGGATGAAGTTGGACAAAAATTGTAACTAGTCAGTGCATCTAGATTCGTTCATGAAAAGTATATTTTCTGGGATACAAAAAGCTCCTAGTCAGTGCAGTTATATTACCTGAAAATCAGTGTGTTCAAGTTTATGTTTATTTATTTATTTATTGTTTTTTTCCTAAGTGGAGAGAGTTTTTTAAAATTTTTAGATGTCTTTAAATAAGATTTGAATATTTATTAAATAATGAAATTCACCGCCGAGTCAGATTATTCTTCCATAATGGGATCTGACTGTTTGATTTGAAATCAACTACTCTTACCAAATGTGGTGAGCAATCGGTAGACCTCAAGCCACTATCGTTTGTATCCCCATGTTGGTTTGCAATTTGACATCAAAATGTGGTATCAAAATAAATAGATAGTATTTGAAAGAAAGAGAAAAAGCAGAAAAGAAAGAAGGAAGATTACCAATATCTTCTATGTTTTTCATCTTATTATTATTCTATAGAAAATATAGTTCTTTCAATAGTAAGTCACCTGTAATTAATTACTTGAAGAGTTTTTAATAACAAAAAGAGAACTAACTAAGCTCAAGTAATCAACAACTGTAACAGTTGTAGCTGAACGAATCTTCTCTAACGGACCCCTCAAACTGAGTAGGGACACTGAGTTTGTCTCGCATGCTAAGGAACTGAGAGCTAGGGAATAGCTTAGGTGAAGAGGTCTACAAGTTGAGCGCATGAGGGAACATGATAGATATGGATTTACTCAAAGGTGAACTATTTTTAGGTTGCCGCACCAGATTATAAGAGTGGTAGAGGAAGTAATATGGAGTTCTCGAAGAAGAGATTAGAGCCATGAAATTTCGACCAACAATGTAACAACACTCTGATATTCACTCATGGCCTGTTTCCAATGACTAAGTTGGAGTGCTTCAATGACCGAAGTTGGTATGGTTGAGATAGTAAAGTCCTTGGGTTTAAAGATATCAAACTTGGAGTGTGTGGTCATGTGATGATGGGTAGTAGAAAGAGGCTAAGTAGGGGGTGGAAGTGGGAGTTGAACATACAATGAGAGGTCAGGCGGAGAGGCGTGAGTGAGGTAGGGTGATTTGGAAATTGGACTGACAAATGAGGAAGGGGGTACTTGTGAAGGAGCCAGGTAAGAAGTAGAAGTGGGGAAAACCATTAACGAGAATGAAGGAAGTGGGGAGGGAGATCGTGAAATGGGGGAAGATGGAGATGCTTATTGTGCAAAAGGGAAGGTGAATTTATAAAAAATAACATCCCGAGAGATAAAGATACAACCATCAGGGCTTAGACATTTGTAGCCAAGAAATGTGCAGGGAATGGAGTGGCATTAAAGCTTGTTTTTGTTGTGAAATTGTAGATTAGGATAACCATTGAATTTTGACTTAGTATCTACTGGAATTTGAATTTTGACTTAGTATCTATTGGAATTTGAATTTTGAAGTTAAATATTGCAACTGTAGTCCTTAACAAAATCTGCAACATCCAAATGTTTTCTTATTTTTTATTTGGTCAAGATTTGGTTATTTGGTTTCTATTTTATAGAAAGTAGTTGCTCATTATCTAGTAGCATGATTTTTTGTTATTCTAATTTCATTTCAGTTACAAACTCATGTATAAATTCAACATTCTTCATCAATAAAACGTGTGTTCCAGCAACCCAAAATATATATTCTGCATAAGTGTTTAAATCATTTATGTAAAAAATTATAACAATAGATTAGGATGACAAGTATAACTAAATACCTTTATCTGGGAGTTAGCTGGTTTTGTGCAGAAAAGTAGTTCAAGTGGGGTTATGTTTTTCCAAATCAGGGTGGGTAATCTATTGGTAACAAAAACACACGTGCGAAAGGCCTCATCCATTTGAGAGGTAAAAGAGTCTTATGCTAGGAGGGTAAGTCTTTGTTCAATGATATGTTTACGCCTATTTTGTTGATGAGTGCAGGGACATGAGGTTTTGTGGATAATGCCATTTGAGAGAAGATAATAGGTGGAGGTGCAACACTCTCCACCCCAATCAGTTTGTAATATAGCTTTAATTTTGTATCCTAGTTGAAGTTCAACTTGAGACTTGAAGGTAAGAAAGGATTGAAATGCTTTAGACTTTTGTTTCAGCATGTAAGTTTATGTAAGCTAAAAGTAGGCATCAACAAAGTGAATATGATACTGATATCCATTCAAAGAGGGTACTAAGCTGGGCCTCATAAATCAGAATTGATTTGTTCTAACGGTGTTGTATATGAAGAGGTTGAAGGAAAAAGTGGAAACTTATGAATTTTCTCATGCAACAAGCAGAACAAACAGAAGAAGACCTTTTCTGTTTTCTCAACAAATGAAGGTTACATTTGTTGAGTACAAGAGATAAGAATTGAGTAAATAGGTGGCTTTGGTGAGCCGAAAACTGTTTTGTATTTTTTGTTGTCAAGAACAGAAAATAGGGTACTTTCAGATAACATCTTTTAATTGTTTTTAATTTTCACTTTTTTTTTAGTTATTTAAAAAAAATAATTATACAAACACGTATAATAATTAAAAATAAAGTTCTAGACATAAAAATTATTTTTAAAACATATTTAAAAATATTAAAAATAAATTAGAAATATTTTATATTCCCAAATAGACTTTTATTTTATAAAACATCATATAACAGTTTATAAAAACTATTCTTAAAAATTATTTTTTTAGAACTATTTTAAAGAATAATTACCAAATAGGGCCTAAATATAGATAATATATATGTCAATATGTTGTCAAAACACAAATGGCCATCTTAATGCCAGGGTTTCCAACCCACCCTCCCTCTCCTTCAGCGGCAAGAAGTGGTAAACAAGAATAATAATAATAATAATTAAAACAAAAGTATCTTAATTTTCAGATTAATTTCTTATTTAAATAAATTAAAGGTCGCATGCATCTTCCTCTCACTCACATTACTGTTTGACATTACTAATACTTCTCCCATTCTAACTTACAAACCAAATGCTCCACTTATCCTTCTTTGTGACTTGATTGTGAGTACTCCTTTTTAAACAAAAGAATTATTAAAAATTTTATTATTTATGTTCTTCTACTTTTTAGTGTTTAATACATGATAGAGATCCAATTTCTTCATAGAATTTTCTACCAAATTTTTTAATAAAATTATTAAATCTCTCAAATTAATTAGGTATGCAGAAGATTAGTCAATGAATGATATGTATAGTTTAAAGTCACATTGGAGTCATAAAAAATTATCCATAGCCTACCTCTACGATAAAATTATAATACAAATGAAATTCAAATGAATAATAATAAAATGCTAATGAAGTGTGAATAAAATAAATTATAAAATTTTATTTCACTCTTTAATAATATATGATATTTCTTCTAAATAATTAAATATAATAATTCTCCTATTTAATGAAATAAAAATATTAACACATTCATATTTTATAAAAAGTATAATAATAGTGAAAATAAAATACTGAAATATTAATGCATTTGTGTTTTATATTTAATATAATAATATTAAATATAAAAAGAGAAAATATTTTAAAATTTTAAATTATTTAGTCATAATTTTAACTTCTTCCCAGTATTTTTAATTATAATAGTTCATAAATTATATATTTATAATATAATATTAATGGTTGGATTTCAATTTAACTACGGGTAAGATATTAAGATTCTTTATAATAGTAATTCTAACAAGTGTTTCTAATTTAATACTTGAAATTTTTTATTTTTTTGATCATATATTGGAGAAAACAGAAATGTTTTCTAGGATCATTATTATATGTACTCTAAGAGTATATTTGACAATGATTTTATAAAACATTTTTATTTTAAAAAGTGTTTTTGAAAAATATTAGGCATTTCATAAAATTTGAAAAATATTTTTAAAATTTAAAAAAATCATTTGTAGTATTAAAAAATTACTTATAATATTTTCTAAGAAAACACTTTATAGGTGACTCTCTTAATTTGAAACACGTTTTAGAAAAATATTTCCACTAAAAACACTTTGAATAGACGCATTTTAAGTATTTGTTTGTAAGTAATTTTAAAAAATATTTTTATTTTTTTCTAATATTTGAAAACAACTTTTTTAATAAAAAATTTCAAACATTAGAAATTTTTATTTTTCAAAAAAAAAAAAAACCATCTTATATCAAACGATTCTAAATCATCCACAGTATAGAAAAATAAATATGGATTTTATTTCAAAATCAATTGATTAAGCCAAGCAAATGGCTTCGAGAGAGATCATTTAGTTCATGGGCTGGAGATCACAAATTTGAAATTTCTCTTTTTTCCAGAAGCAGTTACACTCGCACCTAGGACATGGTTCAGAGTACAAATGTCTTTTATTTGAATGTGATCGCCCCATGCTGATTGGGACCAAAGCAAGCACTCTAAGCATTTAGGAAAGCCATAAAACAGCATAAAGTAAGTCGTACAACTTCATATCAACACAAGTTAACTTTCATTAAAGAGTACTGCCTCCTCCCAATTCATTAAAGAGGGCTGGGTTGATGTGGCCTTGCATTGGATGTGATATAATGAGGAAGTGGTGCTGCTCCATTGCTGTGGCTGAGGATGTGTTTGTGTGGCCGGTGAGTTGCATGGGTGATATATATAATGATTGGAGGGGACACTAACAACAACAGTAATAATAAACAATAAGCTTAAATTTGCAAATTTATTATTTGTAACTCTAATTCAACACTTTGAGTTTCATTATTCAAAATTATTATATTAATTTAATATAATATATTTTATGACATCATTTAGTTAGCGAAAAATAATGTTAGCATGATTCAATTCCCTTAGTTTAATTTCTTGCTTCTTTGCTAATCATGGCTGTTAAAAATAAATTTAAATGTTATTATATTATCTCATATTCATTGGGGTAAATTATAGCATTCGAGGTATTGCATCACGAATATGAATCATGATATAGGTGCTAAAGAGTAAGTTTTAGGTAGCGGTTGTCAAGTAAAATTGTATATTAAAATTTTATATTATGGATCATCGATCTAAGATCTCATTTTTACTTCCACACTTTATGTTGGGCTTTTCTAAGTAAAATCATTTATTCTCCTTGTGATTGGTTAAGAATTTCAACTCTTATATTAAAATCTTTAAAAATTACTCATTCAACCATTTTATTGCAATTAAGGTATTTCAATCAATACCTTATCCATTATAACTTTCAAACGAAGTAGATGTTTGATAAACCAACTAACTTAAGTAACTTAATAACTTAATTTAAGTCATTAAATAAATTAAATATGTTGGATAAAAAAATGTATGATCGACTTAAAGTTAAAAATAATTTTAAATATTAAGAAAACATAATTAACTTATTCTTAAGTTTAAATTTTCGTTTTACCTTTTTACCTTCATTTGTCATAATTACCTCATCGATCTCTTTTTCTAATATACAACCTCCATTATTACTTAATCTTCTTTACCATAATTATAATTTATGAAGATAAATATGTTAATTTTATTATTCATAGTTAGTTTTAAGTTAATTTTATTAAACAACTTTAATACTTAAAGTAATAAGTTTTAAGTCAACAACTTTAATATAATTGAACTTAAAGTCAACTTAAATTATCAAGTAATAAGTATTAAGTTTTATAAAATACTCTCTCAATGATTGACTTATCCTCATTTATGACTTGATCGTGAGTGCTCCTTTTCAAACAAAAGAATATGAAATTTTTTATTTTTTTATATTCTTCTTATTTTTTTAGTGTTTAATACATGATAAAGATCCAACTGCTTTGTAGAATTTTCTACCAAATTTTTAATAAAATAATTAAATCTCTGGAATTAGGTATGTAGATAATTAGTCAATAAATGATATGTGTTGTAAAGCCACATTGGGGCCATAAACAACTATCCATAACCGACTTGCATGCCTCTGAAAAATGATTCTTTAACGAAATACTAATGAAGTGTGAATGAAATAAATAATAAAATTTTATTTTACCATTCAATAATACATAATATTTCTTTTTAATAATTCTCCTATTTCACAAAATAAAAAAAAATATTAACACATTTGTATTTAATATTTAATATATCAAAAATAAAATAATGAAATATTACTACATTTATGTTTTATATTTAATATGATAATACTAAAGATAAAAAGAATAAAATATTTTAAAATTTTAAATTATTTAGATATAATTTTAACTTCTTTGTATTAATTTTAATTATAATAATAATAAAATTATTATATCTGTAATCCAATTATTGTATAGAGATTAAGTATTTGTTAGACAATGATTTTAATAAATATTTCTATATAATCTAGTATTTGAAAATAATTTTTTTATATAAAAATTTTGAAGTAGTAGAAAAATAAAAAATAAAAATCCTATATCAAACAAATTCTAAATCATCAATAGTTGTTTTTTTTTTTTTTTTGGTTAAAAAATCAATTGGTATGAACATGGAGATTTCAAATGGAAAAAAAAAATCCCAAAAATGGGTGTAAAATAAAAAATAAAAATAAAAATAAAAATTCACGAATCCACCATGTAAAATGGAAAAGCGTGGGTCGCACATGTCTTTTCCCAGGATAGGACAGAACGACAAATGCTTTTCTTGTCACGCTTGATGGAGTCTCCCCTAGAATTCTCTGGGTTTCTATGAAAAACTCTGTGTGGCATAGCTGACAAACACAGTTCATTTCATGTGGATCTCAATCTCATAATCAACTGATATAGCTGGCAAACAAGGTAGGGAGAGATGATAGAGATCTAGAGAGAGATCAGGTTTAGTACCGACATTAGTGACAACTGACAACCACGGTAGAGAGAGATGAGAGAGACAGATATCAGGTTTGAGTACAGAGTACATGAGGAGAGAGAACAGTTTTTCGTGAAAGCAAGATGTTTTTATTCCAAAAGCTTCAAAGTAAATATGAATTTTATTTCAAAATCAATTGATCAAGCCAAGCAAATGACTTAGGGGGATATCTTTTAGTTCATAGGCTGGAGAATACAAATTTGAAATTTCTCTTTTCTCCGGATGCAGTTACACTAACAACAAGCACTCTAAGCCTTTGGGAAAGCCATAAAACACCAGAAACGAGTTCAATCAGTAACACAACTTTATATCAACACAATTTAACTTTCACTAAATCATACTGCCTTGTCCCAATTCATCCAAAAAAGCCTTTAAATTGCAGTCGGAAGATCCGCCATCTTTCACAGCTTCCCTTGCCAAATCCTTCCATTTCCCAGCATTCCTTCTCAATTCTTCGCCTCTTTCTCCACCTCCCATGACGACTTCCAAGCACCGCTTGATCTCCTCGCCTTCAACTATTCCCTCCTCATTCGCTGTCACCCGAACGCCTGTCTTCCACACATCTTCAATCAGCTTCCCGTTGGTCCCTTGATCCGTCCATTGGGGAAATGCCACAACTGGAACTCCAGAAGCTAGGCACTCTAACGTTGAGTTCCACCCACAATGTGTAATGAAACATCCCAATGATGGATGTGACAAAACATCCAACTGAGGACACCAAACCACTATCATCCCTTTCTCTTCCAACTCTTTTCTGCAACTCAGCTTCTCTTCTTCTACTTCTCCGTTTTCGGACGCTGATCTTATTACCCACAAGAAAGGCCTGCCGCTGTGTAGTAAAGCATGTGCAATCTCCTCCATTTGTTGCTTTGACAAAACACAAAGTGTCCCAAACGATACATAAACGACTGATGACTTGGGCTTGGAGTTCAACCAATCGATGCAGTTGCTCGGATCTTGGAAAATATCTCCTCCAAAAGAAGAATCAGATGGATCGTTTGCATCCAAGAAAGCAGATGGGACCAAAGGTCCAATTCCAATCAATTTAACCTTATCCACAGCTCGTAGCGCCTCGGCCTCCAGTGCGTCGAAGGTGTTCACCAGCACTTTGGGGTTCGTCTCTTGCCTTAGTGCCTCCATGTCCTCTTGAAATGCTGGGATCCATGAAGCATATATGTTTGAAGAGAGAAAAAAGGACGGAATATCACGGCTAGACAGTAGCATTGGAAGCCCCGGTAACTCAATTGGATCTGAACCCTCATTGCTGCAGTTTCCAACCACATCACCATAGCCATCGAAGTAATGATGGAATATGATGAAAACAGTGGCGCTCTGAATCCAAAGTAGCGCAGACGGAAGCTGAAGGCTACGCGCCAGCTCTGCCGCCCAAGCAAGGAGCATGGTGTGCACTAAGCAAGTAACTGGTCGGCCTTGGTCAGAGCTTATTGCAGTGATCCGCCTGAGGGTTTCTGATCCGCAACGCTTGATCTCGGACAAATAGTGTTGGGCATGATCTTCGAGCTTGATCCCATCATCATAGCCATCGGAGAAGGGAACTAGGGTTAAACCGGGGAGGGTTGGACCTTTGGGCATGCGGCGATGAGCGGAGACGGAGACGGCGAAGGTGACGTGGGCGCCGGTTCTGATCAGGCGCTTGGCGAATTGGAGGGCTGGGTTGATGTGGCCTTGCAGTGGAAGTGATATAATGAGGAAGTGGTGCTGCCCCATTGCTGTGACTGAGGATTGTGTTTGTGTGGCCGGTGAGTTGCATGGGTGATGTATATAATGATTTGAGGGAACAACAACACCGACTACAATGACAACTACAAGGCTTCCCCATTTCATTTTTAGAATATTAAAATTATTTTTATAAATATTTTTTTTTCTCTTTAGTGTTAGGCTGTGAGTTCACCCAATGTTTGATGATCTTTGTATTTTCATTATTTCTATTTTTGGAATAATATTTTATGATTTTTTTTTCAGTTTTTTTAAATATAACTTCTAAAATTATTTACTTAAAAAAATTAATTACAAATCTATTTTTTTATTGAAATGTTCTAATCTTTTGGTTTAAGTAGTATGTTAATTTTTTATTTATTAACTTTTTTAAATAACTATTTAATGTGATTTATGTTAAATTATTATGAATGAAATTTGAAGAAAATGTAGATTCTAATTATTTGATTTTTTATTATTTGTAAATTTAATTAATCATTTTGAGTTTCATTATTCAAAATTATTTTATTAATTTAATATAATATATTTTTATGATATCATAATATATTACTTATTGAAAAATAATATATTACTTAATTATTATTATTATTATTATAATGAACCTCTTTCATGTTTTTTTTTTTTTGAAGAGTAACCCATTTTTAACTCGTGTCAAGCAGCATATGGCTAACCCATCTAGTATTTGCTACTAACAAGACCAGGTTAGAGCTTTGCTTCGGGACATGCTCCTCGCATCAATCTTGTCACAACCTCTTGTTCCTCATGCCAATCTTGTCGTCGCCCTTTGTTCCTCATACCAGTCTTGTCGCCACCCCTTATTCCTTGTATTAGTCTTGTTGCAACCCTTGGTGTCTATGTCATATGAGTCAGAGTGCAAGCCAATACGTTGGCTTCGGGACCACATATGTTCAGATTTCTCAGATCGACTAGTAGGGGTCTCAGGTAATCCAAGCTTTGATTTTTCGAGGGCATCCTACCCCAATGGGCGACCCATGGTGGTTGTCTCCTAGGTGAGCTTTATTTGTTCTAGGAAGATTTGATCTGGTGAAGTGGTGTCATTCTCTTTTGGTTAGAAGTTTACCGACCTAGTTCTGAGAACCAGTCCATTCGAAAGGATCTATCCCGATCACGCAATTCTGGTTACCCTTTTGGCGAAGGCGTTAGTTCTAAACTGGGGGGTACTAGCCACTCGAATGAGTGGGTGGACCCGTGGGTTGGCCACCAATTAAGCCTTGTACCTCTTATACCCCATTTCACAGTCAAGAAAGCTAGGAAAAGTGCTAGTAGGGCGTTACTTAGGCACAAAACCTATTTACTAGCTCTACGTAGAGGATCATAGGCCAAACACACGTTGCTTGGAGGGTGCAACGCTTAGGGAATCACATAGAATGGCACCATGATGGCAGACACCAAACTTGATTGGCGTGTTACATCAAATGATTGTGCAGCACCTCCTCTTTCTCTTATGAGGGAACTTTTAGGGTACCCAAGCATATTTTTACTTTATGCCTATAATCGCCTCTGCAAATTGCGATTTGGGAGCCTTGGATTTTGTTCTATTGTGGTACTGGTATTGGTGACTATGTTGAAAGTAAGTCCCATAACTTTTTCTTGCACTTTTTTTTTTGTTGGTTAGTACACATTGCACATTTTTCTTCCCTTCTTTGTTGGTCTTGGGGAGGTGTTGACTAAAACTCTATAGGTAGTGGGGTTTTTTGGGTTCGTGCAAGGCGTTTTCTCCCTTACCCGAGTGGATGTGGATGGGGGTGGGTCAACGTCGTCTTACCCCTTAGCTCTAGTTATGTTAGTGTTCCACAGTGGTGGTCTTATATCATGTGTGTTGCTAAGTAGTCCCATAGCTTCCAAGGATGTCATCAGATTCCAAGAATCAGGATAGTAAGGAGCAACCCCTTATTGATCGTCAATTTTGAGTAACCTTGTCGAGCTTAATTGCTCGCAAGTGTGTCAATCCACGTAGGGTTGTCAAGCCATTGCGTTCTAGGAGGGTTTCTTTTATGGAAGAGTTTCATGCTTATTATGATATTTTGAATGATGTGAGGGTTGTTTTCCCAGAAAATCTCGACGACTTGAGATCTACATTGAGCTCCTCTTACGGGGAGATTTTCTTTACCTGGGAACAATTCCGGGTAAGGCTTCAATTGTCGTTGCCCTTCTACAGTGAGGTAATTTTTGCACCATATTGAGATGCACCCCGTGCACATGTACTCAAACATTGTGTGTGTACTTATGGGTTGTGCGGTATTGAATAGGTTATATGTCCTTCATTGCTTGAAGTACTATTCATGTATATAGTTTGATTAGGTGTTGTCGGTCGGTTCACCTTATCGGCATAGTGTCGCACTTTCTAGTTTGTGATAGAGTTACCAAATTTTGGTAAGGAACGGCTGAAAGGGAACGTGCTCATTTCCAGGGCTTGGGAGATGATCCTTAGTGATCCCAATAAGGAGTTCGGGGTTCATCGGTCAATTGTCTATTTGGGTATTATTACCACATCGACATGTCCTTTATTCATTTGTTACTTTTTATTTATTTTTTTCTAATGGTGGGTTTATTGCAGAAGATGATAAATGAAGGCACCTTGTCAAGTGGGTGGAGAAGGCATCTTTTGTTTGTATATGCTGGCTGCTAAACATTGAGCCGACTCAAAGGACTTCTTAGGTGTTGCTAACTTCTTTGAACTTGCTTGACATCCAAAGACATCCAGAATGATTCGTTCGAGTCGATCTGCCCAGGAAGGTGCTCCGTCCACAAGTGCGAGGTGAGCACTTTATAATAAAGGACATAGAGAATTAGGAGAAGGCTCATGCACATGAATTGGAGGCGCGCTAAAAGCTCCTAGCTAAAAGAGATCGAAAGAGGCAAGAAGGTATGCTCTGACAGACACAGGCTCAGCGGGCAACTTATACAAAATTACTTTAGTAAGCCTCGGGATCCCTTCAAGTGGCGCAATCATCAAGCAGGCCAGCAACTTCTTAACTAGTTAGCCCCATACTCGAACAGATGAGGCCAAAATCTATTATTTCTAGGGCAAACCAAAGTCGAAAAAAGAGAAAGGTGGTCGCTCCTCAAGAGGGTTTGACAACCTCTTAAGGTGATACTCCTGGGGACAATTCTATGCACTACCCGACAATAAGATATTGGACCCGCCTCGCCGATCTGAAGAGGTTCACCAAACCCACTCAATGATTGTGACCTTGGCAGTTGGGGATCTTATTGCACAAGTTCAATCGGATTCCTCATTGATCCCGTCTATGGTGGCTCTACTATTGAGAGTTTTTGCCTTTTAAGATGTGTTTATTGCTATACCATAATTCTCCACTCGAGATTTGAGTGTGTTGGTAAGGTTTTCTTTTAATTTTATTCAGTGCTCTCTAATTCCTATCATGCTTTTAGTTTATTGCACCTCCCTTCCTTTTTTTTTTTTTTTTTTTTTGTCATTTGTAGATGAAGTATGGTATTGGGGATTTCGAGAGGCGTGAGAATGATCTTTGCGACTACATTTCTGACATAGATCAGTTGAAGCATACCTTCATAGAACTAGAAAGTGATGCCCAAGACCTCACCAAAATGCTTTAGGCGATGGAAACTGAGAAACCGAAAATGAAAAAGACACTGGAGGAGCAGAACTGAAAGCTCTAGTCTGAACTGGACATGTCAAATCAAGAACACTCCCGGCTAGAGAAGGGTGGTGGTACTTCATGAAAAATTAGAGAAGGCTTCCATAGAATTGAAGGAACTTGTTTCTTAGTACACCGATAAGGTAGATCATGCTTACGAGTTGGGCTATGAACGCAACCTGAAAAAGCACAATATTTAGAACAATTAGGATACTGATGACAATGGTGATGTTGGGGATGACGGTGCCATCAAGGAGGTTTCGGTTAGGACTATTGAAGTTGGGGCTTCTAGGGCTGATGGAGATGTGTGACTTGGGTTTGTAGTATTTTTTGGACATGTTTTAGTGGACTATTTTTGGTTTCCTATTTTGGATGTTCTTATTGCCATGTGAGTTGTATTGAAATTCAAACTTTGTTCTTCGCTACTTCCCATGTTGGATGCGTTTTTGTTAATTTCTAAGGTTCATTGTCCGAGTGTAATTTTTGTATGTGAGTCCAATTGCTTTTGTGAATTTTTGGGGTTCCCAAGCCGAATGCTTTTTCCCAGCATTAAGGGGATAGGGTCGAATGTTTTCTCATTCGACTATCTAGGCATTGCTTGTTTTGTGTATCCTAGGCTTTTTAGCACTTCTTGGCTAAATGTTTTTATGCATCATAGGCTCTTTAGGGGCTTGGCTTTGGTTGGGTGCATCTTGGTGCATCTTAGGCTTTTTTAGGCATTTGGCTTGGTCGGATACTTTTGGCTCATTTGAGGCTTTTTTAGGCACTTGGCTTGGCTGGATGCTCTTGGCACATCTTAGGCTTCCTAGGCACTTGGCTTAGCCGAATGCTCTTTACCCACCTTAGGCTCTTTTAGGCACTTTCTTGTCTGATGCTTTTGGCACATCTTAGGTTTTTTTAGGCACTTGGGTTGGTTGGATGCTCTTAGTGCATCTTAGGTTTCTAAGGCACTTGTCTTTGTCAAATGCTCTTAACACACCTTATGCTCTTTTAAGCACTTGCTTGGTTAGATGCTTTTGGCGTATCTTAGACTTTTTAAGGCACTTGGCTTGACCAAATGCTTTTTTTTTCTTAAGTTGTCTTCATTAGATAAAAACTAAAGTACATTTTAAGGACATGGAGTTTATGTTCAAAAACAGCTTTCATGGACAAAATTTCTTTAAGTGAAGTACATTTCAAGGACTTAGAAGGGCCTTGCTATCCAATGCTTCCAAGTGATAAGCGTCATTAGGCCCGACTCATGTCACTTGGTAGGGTCCTTCCCAGTTAGGGCCAAGTTTGCCATCTCTCGACTTTTTTGTATTTTTGAAAACATACTGGAGTATGAGATCCCTAAGATGAAATTTTCGACTCCAAACCCTTCTGTTGTATTACGCCATGACCCGTTGGTGGTAAGCAGGCATTTTATGGTCATCTCATCCCACCTTTTGTTGGTTAGGTCCAAAGCAAACTCGATTAAGGCTAAATGGGTGTTTGCGTCTACTAAAGTTGTATGTTTTATGGGTAGACCAATTTCGGTTGGAATGACGGCCTCCATTCCAAAGGCTATAGAAAATGACGATTCTCCAATTAGTCTCTTTTGAGTTGTCTGGTAGGCCCATAAAACACTCAGGAACTCTTTGACTCAATTTTCTTTGGCCTTCTCTAACCATTTTTTTAGACAGTCTAATATGGTCTTGTTGGTGGCTTCAGTTTGGTCGTTGTTTTACGAGAAGCGTTGTGTAGAGTAGAAGTTCCTGATGTTAAGGTCAGTGCAAAACTGGCAAAAAATACAATTGTCGAATTGGATGCCATTGCCAGATACTAGTGCTTGGGGGATGTTGAATCGGCAAACAATTGTTCAATACACAAAGTTTCGTATGTTAGTGTCCTTGATGGAAGCATAAGTCTCCGCCTTAACCCACTTAAATAAATAATATGTGTCTACCAAGAGGAAATGTTTCTGAGCGAGCATCATAGGTAGCAGTCCAACAATGTTAAGTCCCTATTGCGCGAACAACCAATGGCTCACAATGGATGTAAGCTATTTGATTATAAGGTGACATACCAGCACATATCGTTTGCACTTATCTCATTTTTCAACATGTGCGGCAACGTCTTTGTGGATGGTTAGCCAATAGTACCTCTTGGATAGTATCTTATGAGCTAAAGATCGTCCCCCACTATGACTACCACACTATCTTTCATGGATTTTGACAAGTATTTAGCTTCATCATTCTATACGCAGTTAAGATATGGGTTGTCATAAGAGCGCCTATACAAATGGTCATTGATTAGGCATAAGCATGTGGCCTTCACCTAGAGCCTATGGGCTTCTTTGTCATATTTCGGGAACATGTCATCTTTTAGGTACTCGACATACGAGTTCATCCAGGAATTGGCGGGAGCGTCGAGTGTATTCATCGGTTCCTCCATTTCCATAAAAGAATATTCTTCCAAAAACTCAATCGGGAATGCTTGACTCTACTTATTTAAATAGGAGGAACCCAGGTCATCGTTGGATGTTGGGAAACCTAAGTTGATGGATTGTTCTAGTTCATCTCCAATAGGGGACTTGAGGACAACTCTGAATCCAGTTCCTTTCTTTTTTGAAGAACCGCCTACGTAAATAATCCATGTCCCACTGTTCTTGTTGCTCTCGGTTTCCAAGCTCTCACATCCCAAAAGTTCGATGATGAAATCTGCTAATACTTAGTCTTTGAGGCTATGTCGCGGCCTATACCTAGATTGATGGCCCACTTAACCAGCTGATTGGAGATATCCGACTTGTACAACACGACCTACATAGGCCGATCCATAAGGACGACATGGTGTGCGCTTAGAAATATAGCCTAAGCTTATTAGCCACAATGTGCAATGCTAGGGCCACATTTTCAAGCTTAAAGTATTAGGTCTTTGCATTGAGGAGAGTTTTGTTGACAAAGTATACCGACTGTTGGGTACCTTATTCATCTGAACAAACTAAGGTAGAACTTACCACCATACTTGTAATCGTTAAGTATACATACAATTTTTCGCTTTCACATAGTTGGCTAAGAACGGGAAGAGAGCCAGATAGCTTTTGATGGTAGTGAAGGCCTAATAGCACTGCTCATCCCACTCGAACTTTTTTTTCTTCCTTAGCACTTCGAAGAAAGGTAACAACTTGTCGGTCGTCTATTTTCCCGTTAACCGTTGGACCTATTTAACTATTATGGGGGGAACCATTTCTTGTAGGCTCTGATTTGCTCTTAGCTAGCTTTTATCCCGCGCTTCATCACTAAGTAGCCAAGAAATATGGTCATCTACACTCCAAATGCACAATTTTCTAGATTCAATGTCATGTCATTTATGCTAAGTAAAGTGAAAGCTTTTGCAATGTCCTAAAGGTAGTTCTACTTTAGCTTACGTTTGATCAACATGTCGTCGATGTAGAATTCTATGTTTTGTCCTAACAAATGTTGAAATATCTTCGTCACCAATCGCTGATAGGTTGCTCCGACATTCTTGAGGCTAAACGACATTACGTCATAACATAATAAGCCCCAACTAGTAATGAAAGTCATTTTCTCCGCATATGGAAGGTATATTGGTATCTGATTGTACTCGAAAAAGGCATCCAAAAAGAAGAAAAGCTCATGGTCTATTGTGACATCAATGATTTGGTCTATCCAGTAGAGAAGAAAACTATTTTTTGAGAAAGCTTCATTAAGATTAGTGAAGTCAATGCACACACGTCATTTACTATTTTTCTTCGGGACCATGAAAACATTGGCCAACCATTTTGGGTACTGCACCTCCTGAATAAATCTAGCTTCGAGCAACTGGTCTATTTCCTCCACAATGATCTTATGTCATTCTTCATAAAATCTATGCAATTTTTGTCTAATCAAGCACCATCCTCCATTCACATTCAAGTGGTGGCAAGCTATTGAGAGGTGAATCCCCTCTAAGTCGAAGTGTTTTCATGCTAAGACATTTGCATTTTGCCTTAGCAACTAAGTGAACCTGTTCTTTTCCTCTTCCTACAATATTTCCTCCAAAAACACTTTATGGAGGACTCGTCAAATAGATTGATGGTAATTAGCGGCTCAATGGCCAAGGACTCCCGCTTGTTCGATTTCAGGTTGGAATCCTTTGGTAGTTCCTATTTTTTCCCCCTGGAACCCCCCCTTATCCTTTGCCTGTACTGGGGATTAGAAACATCACCATTTGCTAGTATCGTCGTGATGTCGTCTGATCTTTGTAAATGTCTATTTGCTCTTGAGTCATCAAGTAACTCACTTTCTGGTGGTACATCGATAGTATGGCCTTCATCTCATGAATCTAAGGCCTATCGAGGATTGCATTGTATGGAGAAGGATCCTCTACGACCGAGAATTTCACCATCATGATGAAGAGTCCTATAGAGACGAAAAACATGATGTCATAAAGGGAAATGGTGGTTGAGCTATTGAAGCTCATCAAAGCCCTCCCTGGACTTTCCAACGCATGCATCGAAAGGTTGATCTACTTGTAGGTAGATATATGTACAAAGTCCAGAAAACTTCCTTGGTCAATCACTATATAACACACATCTTATTTGGCAATGTTCAACGTTAAGATGAAGACATTTTCATGTGGTTGAGTGACACAGAGTAGGTTTGCTTTGGAAAATACAATGGTTTCGTCCATTGGAACTAGGCTTTCGATGACAAATATGACTCCCACATTGCAAATCTGGGTCACACGTTTTGCATCTTTTATCAATGTTTTAGCATGTCATTTTCTTTTTCCATTGACTATCGATTGGTCTCTCGGGTATGACATGGATCACTTTTCTAGCTTCAACGCCAATTCTAGAGGCAAAAGTATCTTGGAAGGCGAGAGAAGTTTATGTTCGATTGTGGAGATACTTGCTGAGTTGATCGGCTTGCACCATCTATTCGACCAAGAAATGAAGGTGGTGGCACTCTTCGATAGCATGACCCTTGTCCTTGTGGTATTCACAAAAGCGATTTTCATCTCTTTGAATTACATCCCCTCTCATAGGATTTAGCTAGCGAAAACCCTCTAGATTCTGAATCATTGAGAACAATTGGCTATAATAGAGAGTGAGCTTTGTAAAATGAGGTGTCGACTTGTCTTCCTAGTGTTGAGCTTTGAGTATCCTTCACGGTTGGTTTCTTTTGCCTTATTGTTGATGAAGTCTGAGAAAACAAAGGCTATGTTTAGTTAAGAAAAACACCCAAAAGGGGGGAGGGGGGGTGAATTGGGTTTTTAAAATCTTTTCAATCACAACAAAATTAAACAAAATATAAACAAAGTAAAGAGATAGAGTTGAGAGAATTCAAACTCGGGTTTATAGTGGTTCGGCACTTCCTTGCCTACGTCCACTCTCCTCAACCTTCTAACCGAGTGAGGGTTCCACTAACTTGAAGCTTCAACCAAGCTTCCAATCTTCTTACACTTGGATTCCGGCTCCAATGAGCTCTTACACAACCTCTTCAAGATTCAACCCTCTTAAAGGCTTTAACACTTAGATTGTTACAAAATATACTCACTCAACCTAGCTTAAAGATGGCTCAAATACAAGGCAAAGCTAGGATGACAATAAGAGTGCACTAAAGGATATGCAAGTGGTGATTTAATGCACTTATGAAAGAAATGAGAGCTTTTTGATCAAGAACAAGTAGGTGGGCTTTGAATGCAAGTTTTCTCTTATCAATAAATGAAGTGGAGCTCTCAATTTATAGGTTTCTAAGCTCGGGATTCAAAATCAGCAAAAGGCAACCTCGTCTAGTCGAGCTAGGGGTTGACCGGTTCACTAGCCGTTGGAGCATTTAATGTATGACAGGTTACCGTTGCCTCAACCGGACCTCAACCGGTTTTCGACCGGACCTCGACCGGTAAAGAAATCACCTCGACCGGGAAGAGAAGGCTACTGGGAGAGAGAGAGAAGGTTTTTAACCTTCCTCGATCGGTCCTTGATCGGACAACCCAAACCGGTCGACCGGTTCCTCAACCTGTTGACCGGTTGGCCTTAGCCTCGACTGGTTGAGCCTTTTTGGCCTCGAGAAACCTATTTTTTGATTCCTTTCTTTTCTAACACTTAGGCAAGGTCTTTAGGTAAATTATTAAGCCAATTTTGAAACATTTTTTCTAAGGTAAATTAGTTAAAAACTCGGGTTTTAATGAAGTCGACGTTTTAAAGAATAAACCAAGTTTTCTAAGATGCATGAAAACGTATGAAAGTCCTAAGTGCACTCATGCATTCATCTTACATTAGTTTCCTATGATCTCAAGTCTTCCAAGCGTCTCGATCTTATATCCATTTGGTCCTTTGATGATTTTTCGAGTTTATACCTAAGATTCTTAAACATTAAACCAATTAGTTACTTAACCATGGTTTGTTATCATCAAAACCCGATTAGGAGAATCCTTGGGCTAACAATCTCCCCCTTTTTGATGATGACAAACTTGGTTATCTAGGAGAGAAAGAAATCTCCCCCTCAAACCAATCATGGATCAATCAAACGATAAGCAATGTAAACCATGAAAAATCAATGGATAAAAATATCATATCATATATAAAAGGAAATCTCACATGTACAATAAGATAGAGATGAAAATGATAACATGTGACATGCATGAGAGTCTCCTAGATCCTATAGATCCTAGATCCTATAAATATCTCCCCCTTTGGCAACATAAAAAAGAAACGAAGGGGGATGTCTAAAAAGCCTCAAGGCTAAGGAGGTGGAGGAGGAGACACAGAGCGGAGATATGCCATCATCTCCTCATGCTGACTCGCCTGACGACTCTCAATACGATCCATGCGCTGCTCGAGATGGTCGAAGGTAGCCTGCTGTTGATCCATACACTCCTTTATGCGCTCAAATCGCTGTTGGAAGTGATCAAACCAAGAGGTGACTCCAGTCTGATACTGATCGAGATGCTCCTCCATAGAGTAGAAGTGGGAGTCATAGACTAGGGCAATCTCCTCCATACGAGTCCCAAGAGAGCTGATCTGCGCGGAGAGATCCATCCAAGGCGTATGATCAGGAACATGAGGTGCCTGAGATGGTAGCTCGGTAAATGATGGCTGAGATGAAGGGCCTGCTGTGAAAGACGGCTCAGTCATCATAGGCTCGGAGAAGGTAGCCTCAACATGAATGCCCTCTGACTGATGTGGAGGCGGAATGTCAAACTCGGGCCCTTTCTGCTCAAAGTCCCTCTGAGGGTCCAACCCATCCTCCATCTCTCTAATCTCGGCCTCCTCCTCTACTCCGGGGTGTATTTGATCATGTCCCCGGGCCTATCGCTCGGCTTTCCTAACCAAGGAGCCATTGGGTGCCTTCTCGAACTTCATGCGTCCCAGAGACTGCTCATCATACGTGTCATAGGTGGTGGGGGCCTCAAAATCTGTCTCTCTACTCAAGTCGACCTCGAAATCCTTGAAAGCACTGGTAAGAAAGCGGCCTTAGGGGAGTACTCATGTCGACCTCTCAACACAGGAGATCATATGCATCATCATAAGGTAGCCAACATGAATCCGTCTCCCGGTGAGGATCGAGTCAACAATGAAAGCCTCGAGGTAGGAGACCTCGTCTCGATGTCCTCCACGTGGCAAGAGAATCGAACAAATCATATGGTGAAGGACTCGGCTAGTCACTGTCAAGCTGTGAGCCGATGGTTTGCCCATCCCCTAAGGATCAGCAAGTCCGCACAACCTCTGAACAGCCTCTCTAGGCTCAAATCCCGGCACAGTGGGCCACGCCTTGGCCTCATAAACATGGAGTCCAACCGAAGGGATGTCGAGAATGCGGCAGATGCTCTCGGGACTCAAACGGATCTCAACACCTCTCACAGTGGATAATACGGGTCCTCCAAGCTCGTAGGTCGCTCGAGAATAGAAAGTCCGCACCAGAGTCGGGAAGACCGGCTCAGAGATCTTCACTAAGGGCAGCCATCCCATCCGTCCGAATAGCCCCTCAAACCCGAAGTGCTGAAGTTGGGAGAAATTGACACTTCTCCTTGGGATGACTTTCCTCTGAGCAAATTTTTGCTTCTAGCGCTGATAGTCCTCATTCGAACTGAAGAGTGCTGTGTCAAACCTCGCCTTTCAGCGAGCCTCCATCTGCTTGGGCTGAGATGGCTCAACAGGGCGCTTGCCCTGAGCCTTGGAAGTGCCCGTCTCTCTCCGTGGTGCCATCCAATGAAACAAAAGGGGAAAAAGGAGCCCAAAGAGAGAAAGAAAGCAAAAAGGAAGAAGCAGCCCTGAGACGCGCGGTGCAGAGAGAAGACGCTCTCAAGAGGTGAAACCCTGGGTTCCAAACCAAAACCCTAGCGCAAATCCGTCCAAAAATCAAGTCTTCAACCTGCAATCGGTCAGAAATTTGGTCAAAAAATCTTCGGGAAGCAATGATATGAAGGGACGGCAAGCTCTGAAGGAGAAAATGGGAGAAATGAAGCGTGTAGGGGGGCGTTTTAAATTCTCAGCCCCGAAGAACTGGTCGACCGGTTCCTCAACCGGTCGACCGTCTAGTCAACGGTCAACGGTCAAAGGTCAACGACATGATCAACGGTCAATTTTTCCAATTTTTCTTGCATTTTCTTGTCTTGTGATCCTCCCCCTGCTCTTTTCAGTTGAAATCCCCAATTTTTTATGTCCAATGCCACGGGAATTTTGATTTTTGGTCAAAATTTGACCTCTTTCCTATGATTATTTCTATATGATGCATATGATATGAATTTCACGCAATCATAGGGTATATTCAAGAGTAATATCAACAAGAATTCATCAAGCAATCATTTGATCATAAAGAAATCACCCCTAGTTGTCTTCTAATATCAACAAATTGTTCTTCACTTAGGGGTTTTGTAAAAATATCGGCAAGTTGATCTTTTGTGCTTACAAATTCAAGTGTAATCTCACCCTTTTGTGCATGGTCTCTAAGAAAATGATGTCTTATCTCTATATGCTTAGTCCTAGAGTGTTGCACCGGATTCTTTGAAATATTTATGGCACTAGTGTTATCACATTTTATAGGAACATGCTCAAAAATCAAATTGAAATCACTAAGTGTTTGTTTTATCCAAAGGATTTGTGCACAACATAAACCGATTGCTATGTATTCGGTTTCTGCCGTAGACAAGGCTACCGAATTTTGCTTCTTACTATGCCATGAAACAAGTGAGTGTCCTAGGAAATGACAAGTGCCACTAGTGCTTTTCCTCTCAACTTTACCACCGGCAAAGTCGGCATCTGAGTATCCAATTAATTCAAAGTTATCACCCTTAGGATACCATAGGCCTATGTCCATAGTTCCTTTTAAATATCTAAGGATTCGTTTTACAACACTTAAATGAGATTCCTTAGGGCAAGATTGAAATCTAGCACACAAGCATACACTATACATGATGTCGGCTCTACTAGCGGTCAAGTATAGCAAAGAACCTATCATGCCTCTATACATAGTTGAGTTGATGGGCTTACCTTTCTCATCCATGTCAAGCGTGATGGATGAACTCATTGGAGTCTTCATTGTTTTGGCTTCCTCCATATTGAACCTTTTGAGGAGATCCCTTATATACTTGGCTTGATGGATGAAGGTTCCTTCCTTTAGTTGCTTGATTTGAAGTCCAAGGAAGAAGTTAAGTTCTCCCATCATGCTCATTTCAAACTCACTATGCATGCATTTGGAGAATTCTTCACAAAGAGAAACATTAGTAGCTCCAAAAATGATATCATCAACGTATATTTGAACTAATTGCATGTCATTATCTTTGGCTTTTATGAAAAGAGTTGTGTCAATTTTTCCCATTTTAAAACCCTTTTTCAAAAGAAATTTACTCAATCTTTCATACCATGCTCTAGGTGCTTGTTTCAAACCATAAAGTGCCTTTTTAAGTCTAAAAACATGATTAGGAAAGTTAAAACTTTGAAAACCGGGTGGTTGTTCAACATATACCTCTTCATTTATAAAGTCATTTAAGAAAGCACTTTTCACATCCATTTGATATAAAACAAAGTCTTTAAAACATGCAAAGGCAAGTAGCATCCTAATGGCTTCCAATCTAGCTACGAGAGCAAAGGTTTCTTCATAATCTATCCCTTCTTCTTGATTAAAACCTTGGGCTACCAATCTTGCTTTATTCCTTATAATTATGCCATTTTCTTCCATTTTGTTTCTAAAGACCCATCTAGTTCCAATAACACTTTGATTTTGAGGTCTTGGCACTAATTCCCATACTTCACTTCTTTCAAATTGGTTTAACTCTTCTTGCATGGCAATCATCCAATTTTCATCAACTAGAGCATCTTTCATATTTTTAGGTTCAATTTGAGAGATAAAAGCAAGATTATTGCAAATATTTCTAAGGGATGATCTAATTCTTACCCCATTAGATGGATTACCTATAATTTGATCTTGTGGGTGGTTGATGACAAACTTCCAATTTTTAGGGAGGTCTTGGCTTGATTCACCTTGCACTTGTTGAGGAGGAGGTAGTGCCAAAGGTGATTTCTCTTTCTTGGGATCCTCTACAACTTCTTCTTGTTGCCTTCTATCTTCAATTTGTAATTTTTCCATGGAGGTCTCTAAGCCTAGATCATCATCAAAGCTCTCTCTTTCTTGGAGAGAATTGTTAGATTCATAAAAAATAACATGGATGGACTCCTCAACTACCATGGTTCTTTTGTTAAAAACTCTAAAAGCTTTACTTGAAGTTGAGTAACCAAGAAAAATTCCAACATCCGATTTTGCATCAAATTTTCCAAGATTGTTTTTGGTGTTTAATATAAAGCATTTGCACCCAAAGACTTTGAAATAGCTAATGTTGGGTTTCTTGTTTTTCCAAAGCTCATAGGGAGTTTTCTTAAGAATAGGCTTTAATAAAATTCTATTTAAAACATAACAAGAAGTGTTAACGACTTTGGCCCAAAATTATTTTGGTAAATTGTTTTCATTTAGCATGGTTCTAGCCATTTCTTGAAGAGTTCTATTTTTCCTTTCAACTACCCCATTTTGTTGAGGAGTTCTAGGAGCCGAAAAGTTGTGGTTAATACCATGCTCATTGCAATAGTCTTCAAAATCAATATTTTCAAATTCTCTTCCATGATCACTTCTTATACAAGTAATTGTAAAACCTTTTTCATTTTGAACCTTGTTGCAAAACTTTGAAAACTCATAAAAGGCTTCATTCTTTTGACTTAAAAATAAGACCCAAGTGTATTTAGAGAAGTCATCCACAATAACAAAAGCATAAGATTTTCCTCCAAGGTTTGGTGTCCTAAAGGGACCAAATAAATCCATATGCAACAATTCAAGAGGTCTAGTTGTTGAAATGAAATTTTTGTTTTTAAAAGAGTTTTTGATTTGCTTTCCCATTCGATAAGCTTCACAAACTTTGTCTTTTTGAAAATTTATTTTGGGAAGGCCTCTAACAAGTTCATCTTTGTTGAGTTGGGAAATGAGGTCCATGTTAGCATGTCCCAACCTCCTATGCCACAACCAACTTTGATCATGCATGCTTGAAAAGCATCTATCATGGTCATCATATTTTGAAATATTTATTGCATAAACATTATCACATCTATGGCCCATGAAGATGGTTTTATCATTTTGAATATCTTTGATGATGCAATGAGATGCTTAAAAAATCACTTTAAAACCTTTGTCACAAAGTTGACTTATGCTCAAAAGATTATGTTTTAAACCATCAACTAATAAAACACTTTCAATAAGAGAAGATGTGTCATTACCAATGTTGCCTTGACCAATGATCTTTCCTTTTGAATTGTCTCCAAAGGTAACGTATCCTCCCTTTCTTTTTGTAAGGAAAGCGAACTTGGATTCATCCCCGGTCATGTGCCTTGAGCATCCACTATCCAAGAACCACTTATCCTTCATTGATCCCTTCAAAATAAAATTCAAGTTGATTTAGGTACCCATATATTTTTGGGTCCTTGAGGGTTAGTGACCTTGGATTTTTCAACCCAAACCTTTTTAGCTTTAGCATTAGAAATCTTTTGAGTACCATTTCTTAAGGGACATGTACTACTAATGTGCCCTCCTCTTCCACAAAAGTTGCAAGTGGTGGAAGGACTTGCACTTGCGGATTCTTTTACAAAGTAGTTTTTAAAATACTTTTGATTTTTTGATGATTTGAATCCTAGCCCTTGTTTGTCAAAGACACATTTTTGGCTAGCTAAGATCATTTCAAAAGATTTTTGTCCACAAGAGAAAATTGAAAGAGAGGAGGTTAAACAGTCATTTTTCTTTTTCAAAATCTCATTTTCACTCCTTAAAATCTCATTTTCCTTTTCAAGATGAGTTTTAGATAATTCATCAATTGAAAACTTTTCTTTCACTTCTTCAAGTTCCTTTTCAAGATCTTGAATTTTCTTTTTAAGAGAATTATTTTTCAAACTAAGTTTTTCAAAATCCTCATATAAACCTTCAAAAACATCATGCATATCTTCATCACTAAAGTTAGAGTTTACCTCATCAAGATCATCTATTGCCATGAAGCACATGTTTGCCACTTCCTTCTCATTTTCTTCTTTGGAGGATTCTTCACTTTCACTCTAAGTGGACATCATTGTCTTCTTCATTCTTCTCTTGGCTTCACTCTTGTAGAGAGAACAATCATATTTGATGTGTCCCGACTTTTTGCACTTGAAGCATGTCAATTCTCTCTTCTCTTCCCATTTCTCCTTGTCACCATGGGATGAAGATTCCTTTTTAGAAGGATCCTTTCTAGAGGTGAATTTCCTTCCTCTAAACCTTTCACATCTCATGAATTTATTGAGTTTTCTTGTGATGAGGGCTAAATCATCATCTTCATCACTTGGCTTTTCTTCTTCAACATTTTCTTCTTCCTTGGTTGTAGCTTTAAGGGCTATGCTCTTTTTCTTTTCGTCTTCACCCTCTTGTAGCTTCTTTGTCAAATTGATCTCATATGTCATTAATGACCCTATGAGCTCTTCCATAGGTAGCTTAGTCAAGTCTTTTGCTTCTTGAATTGTGGTGACCTTGGTATGCCACTTTGATGGGAGAGACCTCAATATCTTCATCACCTTCTCGGATTCCTTATAGGTTTTTCCCAAAGCTTCAAGACCATTGACAATGTCGGTGAACCTAGTAATCATCTCAACAATAGTCTCAGTTTCTTTCATTGAAAACAATTCATAATTATGAACAAGTAAATTGATTTTTGACTCTTTCACTTGATTAGTTCCTTTATGAGTTATTTCAAGCAACCTCTAAATTTATTTAGCCGATTTGCATTGACATATTCTATTATATTCATTTCTATCCATAGCACATTGTAAAGTAAAAACGACTTTAGCATTTAATTGAAAGTTTCTTCCATCAAGCTCATTCCATTCTTGTTTGGGTTTTGGAACCAAAACACCATCCACTAGTTTAGTGGGAAAAGTTGGGCCATCTTCAATGACATCCCATACATCTAAATCAGTAGATTGCAAATACCAAGTCATTCTAGTTTTCTAATAGGGATAGTTGATTCTCGTAAAGAATGGAGCTCTATGTTTTGAAAAATTTCAGCTTGGGATGAGCTTGATGGAATAGCCATTTCCTTTTAGACAATTAAGTCTTAAAAGAAGAAGTCTAGCTCTGATACCAATTGAGAAAACAAAGGCTATGTTTAGTTAAGAAAAACACCCAAAAGGGGGGGGGGGGGGGGGATTGAGTTTTTAAAATCTTTTCAATCACAACAAAATTAAACAAAATATAAACAAAGTAAAGAGATAGAGTTGAGAGAATTCAAATTCGGGTTTATAGTGGTTCGACACTTCCTTGCCTACGTCCACTCTCCTCAACCTCCTAACCGAGTGAGGGTTCCACTAACTTGAAGCTTCAACCAAGCTTCCAATCTTCTTACACTTGGATTCCGGCTCCAATGGGCTCTTACACAACCTCTTCAGATTCAACCCTCTTGAAGGCTTTAACACTCAGATTGTTACAAAGTATACTCACTCAACCTAGCTTAAAGATGGCTCAAATACAAGGCAAAGCTAGGATGACAACAAGAGTGCACTAAAGGATATGCAAGTGGTGATTTAATGCACTTATGAAAGAAATGAGAGCTTTTTGATCAAGAACAGGTAGGTGGGCTTTGAATGCAAGTGTTCTCTTATCAATAAATGAAGTGGAGCTCTCAATTTATAGGTTTCTAAGCTCGGGATTCAAAATCAGCAAAAGGCAACCTCGTCCGGTCGAGCTAGGGGTTGACCGGTTCACTAGCTGTTGGAGCATTTAATGTATGACAGGTTACCGTTGCCTCAACCGGACCTCAACCGGTTCTCGACCGGACCTCGACCGATAAAGGAATCACCTCGACTGGGAAGAGAAGGCTATTGGGGGAGAGAGAAGGTTTTTAACCTTCCTCGACCGGACAACCCAAACCGGTTGACCGGTTCCTCAACCTGTTGACCGGTTGGCCTTAGCCTCGACTGGTTGAGCCTTTTTGGCCCCGAGAAACCTATTTTTTGATTCCTTTCTTTTCTAACACTTAGGCAAGGTCTTTAAGTAAATTATTAAGCCAATTTTGAAACATTTTGCCTAAGGTAAATTAGTTAAAAACTCGGGTTTTAATGAAGTCGATGTTTTAAAGAATAAACCGAGTTTTCTAAGTTGCATGAAAACGTATGAAAGTCTTAAGTGCACTCATGCATTCATCTTACATTAGTTTCCTATGATCTCAAGTCTTTCAAGTGTCTCGATCTTATATCCATTTGGTCCTTTGATGATTTTTCGAGTTTATACCTAAGATTATTAAACATTAAACCAATTAGTTACTTATCCATGGTTTGTTATCATCAAAACCCGATTAGGAGAACCCTTGGGCTAACAAAGTCCTTCGATGGGCTGGTTATGTTCGCTCTATCGGGAAGTAATCGTCATAGATGTCGCAACAATTTGCTAGGATGCCGCTTTGAGATCCTCTTTTAGCATGGTGTACTTGGTGGTTCTCCGGAAGACACTACAACAAATATAATGTTTCACAACAAATGTTTTTACAACAAAGAGTTAAATTTTTTTGGCAAATATTTTTTGCCACAAAAAACATTCGTCGCAAAATAATTGCAACAAGTCCGTCACTAAAATGTTTTACCAACAAATAAAATTTTTTGTCACTAAAAGTAAATTTTAGCAATGAATAATATTTGTGGCAAAAAAAAAAACTATTCATGATAAAAAAAAAATCTCTATCTTGAGAAAAGTTTTGTGGCAAAAAGTCTCTTTTAACAACGAATGTTATTTTATGGGAACATAATATCTTTAGTGACAAATTTATGTTTGTGGTAAAAATGCTATGATAATATTTTATTTTTCATTTTTTATGGAGGTTAGGAGCATGAGTATCCATTTCTAGAAACATGATGACACCCCCACACCTATTTCAAGCCTAGGGAAGGATATTTTGGCCTCCTAATAATTCTTATATTAAACTATAATCATTGGGATTCGAACTCATGACCCTTCACTTTATCACCATTCTTTGAAGAGACTTTCACCATATTTTCTATAAATCAATCGATGTTTAAAGAAAAATAACAAATTTTTAATTAGGTTCAACATTATTTCTTTCTTTATACTAATCTCAAATTACGATTATTTTTTATGCTCTATCAATAAACGAGTACAAACTTGAAAAAAAAAATTAAAGATTTCAAAACAAACTTTATAAATTATCAATACTTATTTGCATAATTATTCTTGAAAAAATATTCAAAGATAGAATTTTAAAAATAAAAAATAAAAACTAAAAAAAAATTATATAATTATTTAGACTAAAATATAATAAAAATCGAAACTCTTAGTAAAGAAATCTTTGAAAAAAACATATTTAATAGTGATGTAAATTAAAAAATTAAAAGAAAAAAAAAGTCTACATTAAAGCCGAGAGTCTATTTTTTATTTTCACAATCTTATTTTATTTGATTCATTATATTTTTAATTAATAAGTAAATTTCTTTCCATGAAAATTTTAAAATAAAATTTAGACTTCAAAATGTCTATATTTTTATTAAATTTTTATAAATTTCATCTATATATTAAAAATTATAATTGTTAAACTCACATAAAAATATAAAATGACTTTTTTTCACTTTTTATCAAACATCAAACTTTTTTATGTTTTAAGAAAAAAATTATTTTTATAATAAAGGACTATTTTGTATAATTATTTAATAGTTCTATTTAATATTTAATTTATTATATAAAAAGTGGTGCATATATAATTAAAATAAAAAGTAATTTTCTACCTCTAATTAGATTGTGAAAAAAAAAATTTGAACAAAAATTGAAATTTCTAAGTCATTTCTTATATTTTTTTTTTATTAAAAATAATTTCATATTAAAAAGTAAAGTTCACAGCAGAATGTCAAATGTCATGTGAGAATTATTTTTACCATAATTTTAAAGATGAAATGTAAATTTGTGGCTAAAAAAATGATATTTTCTACAAATAATTTTGAGGCATAAAGTTGAATTATTCCCACCATACTTTTAGCAACAAAATTAACTTCATATCAACAAGTAATATTTTACCATGAATAATTTTGTGGCAAAAAATGAGTTTATGGTAAAATGTTATATATTTTGTAAGAATTATTTGGGTCATATTTTTAATGACGAAAATGAAATATGTGGCTCAAAGTGACATTTTGCCACAAAATTTAGTTTATGGCAAAAAAAAAAATATATATCGTGGCAAAAAGCGATACTTGTTGTAGTGAGAGGTCATCCATTGTCTATGGTGGCTTCTTTGATATAGATTTGAAGAGTGGGGCCCTCAAGATGAAACTTCATTTGAAGGCTCGCATGATCACATTGGTGCTGCAAGGCTCCATTTAGATCAAGGCTTGTCCAAATCTTCACATAAAATCCCAAATGGACTTAGACTCCATCATTTTCAAATTGCTTAGGCTACTGAGGCCCTGTTTCTGTCTAGAGGAGCATAATGGTGTTCCACGAACACCTTTGACAGTTCTCGAAAGTCATTGATTGGATTGGCCGCGAGTTGATGGAACCAGACAAGGGTTGGGCTATATAGGTTAGTGGGGAATACTTTGCATAAAAGTGCATTGTCTCCTATGTCCAGGGTAATTACTTGGTGATAATGGTCGAAATGGTCTATGGTACCATCATACATGGTGAATTTAGGTATCGTGAACCTTGGGGGATGCCTTTTTTGCACGATATGGGGAGTCAGGAGTGTTGACAACATATCATCAAGAAGGTGTGTGGTGGTTCTGAGCGAAACTTTCTCGATGGCCTCACACAAGAAAACTGTTTGCTCAGTTCATGGTCGGTTGGTGTCTTTTGGGCGATACCTTTTGGTTCAGCCCTGGGCAGGGCTGATAACTTTGCTCAAGGAGTTCTCTTTCTAGGGTTTGGCGGTCACATATCCCCTCTCGAGGGTTTGTGGTCCTAGGTGGATCAGCTCGTTCGATAGACCCAAGAGGTTTTTTTTCGAAAGGCCAACTAGGGCCTCATCATCTGTCGATGGTTCTTGGATAGCTGCATTGAGTTGGGCTACCAATATCTTGTTTTGTTTCCTCAACCGATCAACAGTTCTTCTCAACTCATCTAGCTGTCTCTGATACTCCACTAGCTAGGGCTCAGGTGCCAGCTATTGCTCCATAGTTGGCAAGACAACATACGTATTATCGGCGTGGCTAGCTACCCATGTAGTCATCATGGTTGACCTTTTTGTTACATTACCATAGATGACATCAATTGTTGATGCACAATCGTTTTGAATACGAGGATCTAATGACTATTCGGAGGACTAGACTAGCTACCTTTAAGTGTGACCTTCTCTTCTGATATGTGCCTTTGCTTTTTTACCTTTCCTTTATTCTTCTTCTCCTTTTATAGGGCTTCCAAGTTATCAACTGACTAGTCAAGTAAGTCAACTTTCTCTTAGGGGAGTGGTATGTTAGGGGACAGACATCAAAGGTTGCATGGCATCCACAGTTGGGTGGACGGAACCTATTTTAGGCGACGCATAGGTGACCTTTCCAGTATTTGTTTCTAACAAAACCTGTTAAAGCTTTGCTTTGGGACTTGCTCCTTGTATCAATCTTTTCGCAATCCCTTGTTTCTCATACTAGTCTTGTTGCCACTCCTCGTTCCTTGTATCAGTCTTGTCGTAGCCCTTGGTGTCTATGCCACATAAGTCAGGGTGTAGGCTAGTATGTTGTTCTTGAGACCACATATGTTTAGATTTTCTAGATTGACTATTAGGGGCCCTAGGTGATCCAAGCTTTGATTTTTCAAGCATCCTATCCCAATGGGCGACCCATGGTGGTTGTCTCTTGGGTGATCTCTATTTATCCTGGGAAAATTGGATTGGGTGAGGTGGTGTCATTCTCTTTTGGTTAGAGGTTCATTGACTTGGTTCTGAGAACCATTACGTCTAGGGAGATCTATCTAGATCGCGCAATTCTGGTTACCCTTTCAATAAAGGCTTCAGTTCTATTGATGGGGGTGGTACCGACCACTTGAATGGGTGGGCAGACTCGTGGGTGGCCAACAATTAAGCCCAGTATCTCCCAAGGTATTTTTATCAAAATGAGGCCAAAAATGGATGAAGAGATGGACTTTCAAAATTGGGTTTTCAATGAACCTTTTAATCAAATAACCCAAAAAATAAGGCATAAATATACATAATATATATGTCAATATGTTATAAAATAAAAAATAAAAATGGCCATCATCCATGGTAGGGTTTCCAACCCCTCACTCTCCGCAAGCCAATAAGGAAGTGGTGAACAAGAGAATAGTAAAGCACATTCATTCATTTCACCAAATTTTCATATTGGTGGTGACAGGAAAGCAATAAAAAAGAGTACAATGAAGCATATTAATTCCAATAATATGGTTCCTAACTACCAAAAATGAAAATGGCTTCTTTTGGGTCGCTAACATTGGAACATGCCCTCACGTCTCAAAAATTGATCCTGCTATTTTATACATTTGGGTATCTTTCAAAATATATGCATGAATCCAGATTTAAATAAATGGTAAAATTATAGTGTTCAATCTCTATACTAACCTATATATTTTGATTTAATTTATATTGATTTTTATTATAAATATTCTTAATTTTTAACTATTTATTAAAATAAAAGCTCTATTTATTTCTATTTTTCTTGTTTAATACTTTTTAGTTATTTAAACCAAAGGTTAAAAAATAAAGACTTAACTTGAACCCATCTCTTGCTTTTAATGGATTGTATTTGATAATCATTCTAGCATAGGATCTTTTAAAATATCGACTTAGGTGATATTTGTTTTTTGTTTTAACTTAATTATAAATAGAACTTAAAATTAAATAGTGTTTAATAATGTTAAATATCAAGTTGTTTGTTTTTATAACATTTTATTTTTATTAAGTATTAAAAAGTATAAAAAAATTAATATGTTACCTTTTATATTTAGAAAAAACTAAATAGTTTGATTTCTTCTATTCAATCAAAAACTTATATTAAGTCCTAAAAATAAATTATCTAAAGTCTAAAAGCAAAATATTTTCAGGAATTTTTTTTTTATAAAAAAAACAAACAAACAAACAAACACTCTCTTACTCTTTATTGAAGATTTGAGATTGTTGTTCAATCAATCAAAACATCATAGATAAGTCTGAAAATATTTTGGTAAATATGAGTTAGTTTTTGAAATGGTATGGGTTAGATCAGAAACTTAAAATTAAGCTAAAATGTTTTTAAACAATTTTTGAAAACTTGTAGTAATGCTCAAGCGCTCACCAAAGCTCTCCATCATTAAAGCCAACATTCAAGCACTTATTTAAGTGCTCAAGTGGTGACTAAGTTTGCTTGAACATTGTTTCAAAATCCACTAGATTCTAGGAGTTTGTTGTTTGAAAATTTGAGATTTTATTTTATTTTTAATAAGATTTTGTTTCCAATCCTCTATGTCCTTGAGCTTATGTATGCTCTACATAAATGTGTTTTAAACTTGGATGTCCTTATTTTGAAAAACCCTAATTTGCTCTACCATTCCCAAAAGCTCTCAAAGATTTGTTAAACGAATTTTGGATTATTGGAGAAACTTGCATCACCATAAGAGTTGAGATGAATCCATTTAAGCACTCAAGGTGCTGCATCAACATGTATCATGATATATGTATTGAAGAGTAAGTTTTAAGTAGTGTTTGTTTAGGTAAAACCGTGTATTACGATTTCATATAGTAAATTATTGATTTGAGATCTTAAGCTCCATGATTTTTCATCTTCACACTTTGTGTGGAGGGTTTTCTACATAAAATTTTGTCCCCCTATTATTGATTGTTTTATAAATTATTCATTCTCAAGAAATCAATTAAATTAAAATTTTCAACTCTTGTATTAAAATATTTAAAAATCACTCATTAACCCCCTGCACATTTTACAAGTTAGGTTTTTCAACTAATTCCTTTTCTATTGTAACTTTTAATAAAAATTCTCCACTTATCCTTCTTTATGACTTGAACGTGAGTACTCCTTTTAAAACAAAAGAATTATGAAATTATTTTCAATATTTTTTAGTGCTTAACTCAAGATGAAGATCCAACTGCTTTGTAGAATATTCTATCAAATTTTTTAATAAAATTATTAAATCTCTGAAATTAGGTAAGCAGATGATTGGGCAATAAATGATATGTACAGTTGTAAAACCGCCATTGGGCCATAAAAAACTTATCCATAGCCTACCTCTGTGCCACTAAAAATGACTCTTTAGCTGTACTAAAACTAAATATGATAAAATTATAATACTAATGAAATTCAAATGAATAATAATGAAATGCTAATGAAGTGTGAATGAAATTAATAATAAAATTTTATTTCACTCTTTAATACATGATATTTCTTCTTAATAATTAAATATAATAATTCTCCTATTTAACAAAATAAAAAATAGTAACACACTTTTATTTATATTTAATATAATAATATTGAAAATAAAATAATGAAATATTAATGCATTTATGTTTTATATTTAATATAATAATATTAAAGATAAAAGAATAAAATATTTTAAAATTTTAAATTATTTAAATATAATTTTAACTTCTTCATGTTATTTTGAATTATAATAATACATAAATTATATATTTGCGACATAATGATAATAATTGGATTATAATTTAATTATGATCAAAGATTAATAGTCGGTTTGGAAATGATTTTATTAAGTGTTTTTACCCATTTTTAATACTTAAAGAAATAAAAAAAATAGTATTATAAATGTTAGAAACGCTTTTTAAAATCACTATCAAACTGCTATTGAAAAACTTATTTGATAGTGATTTTAGGAAGTATTTTTATCTTTTTTAATTTTAAAAAATAATTTTTTTCATAATAATTTGGAAGTGTTAGTTAAAAAGATTAAAAATATTGGAATTCTACATCATGAATAGTAATTTTTGTTTTTGTTTTTTTGGCAAAAATCAAATGGTTCCAAAAACTAGAAAAAAAAAACCATTAAAATTCACAACACATGGATTAACTCAATAAGGCATGTCATTAAACAAATCAGCAACAACTCAATATGAACATGGAGATTTCACATGGAAAAAAACCCCCAAAATGGAGGTAAAATTAATAAAATAAAATAAAATATATTCACCAATCCACCATGTAAAGTGGAAAAGCAATGGTCCCAGGGGTCTTTTTCCCTGGACATGTATCATAAAGAGATGATAGTACAGAACAGCAATTGTTTTCTTCTCATGCTTATTGGAGTCTGCCCTTGACTTTACTGGGTTCTATCAAAAACTCTCTTATCTCTGGCATAGCTGACAAGTACAGGTCATTTCATGTGGATCCCAATCTCACAATCAACTACTGCAACTTTGAATGATGTCAAAGGAGAGAGAGAGAGAGAGAGCATCGTTGGAACTGATATAGCTGGCATCCTGGCAACCGTGGAAGAGATGAAGAGATCTAGAGAGAGAGAGAGAGAGAGCACGTTTATTATTGGGAGAATTGTGCTCCTCCTATTACCTTGTAAGGATATGACAATGGACAAAAATACTCATTTCATGTGGATCCCAATCTCACAATCAACTACTGCAACTTTGAATGATGTCGAAGGAGAGAAAGAGAGCATCGTTGGAACTGATATAGCTGGCAGCCTGGCAACCGTGGAAGAGATGAAGAGATCTAGAGAGAGAGCACGTTTATTATTGGGAGAATTGTGCTCCTCCTATTACCTTGTGAGAATTGTACTCCTCCTATTACCTTGTAAGGATATGACAATGGACAAAAATACTCATTTCATGTGGATCCCAATCTCACAATCAACTGATGCAACTTTGAATGATGTCGAAGGAGAGAGAGAGAGAGCATCGTTGGAACTGATATAGCTGGCAGCCTGGCAACCGTGGAAGAGATGAAGAGATCTAGAGAGAGAGAGAGAGAGAGAGCACGTTTATTATTGGGAGAATTGTGCTCCTCCTATTACCTTGTAAGGATATGACAATGGACAAAAATACTCATTTCACTTACCACATAATAAATTGTTCGGGCTCGTGTGGTGATCACGGGAACTAGTATTTATTCCACCACTCTCCCTTATTCAACCATTTTTAAAATTTTATTATTTTTAAAATTCTTTTATAAATAATTAAAAATCAACATTATTTTTTATTTTTAAATTATAAATAAACAAAAATTACATTAATAATTCAAAAACCATTTTTAAAAATACCCTTTTAAAAAACATGTTAATTTAAATGAATAAAATCTATCTTTTATATTTTAAGAGTAAATAATTTAATGATTAAAACACTATTAAAATAAACATATTCACTATTTTTTTTTTATACATTTAAATTTTCTCTTTTTGAAAATACGTTTAATTAGAAACTGAAAATTGAAAATATTGCTTTTTATATGAAAATAATAAAAAGAATTATATTTTATTCATTGATTATTCTTTTTTATTTTTTTTCATTAGTTATTTTAATAATAAAATAAAAAATATAATATGTTCATAATTAAACAAAGGAATCAATCAATTGTGTGTTTTTTTTTTGTGTTACTATCTTTTACATGAAAAATAATTAATATATTACTCTTTTTAATTTTATTTTCCCTATTATTCTTTTTTGTGTAATAAAAATTCTAATATATCCATAATTAACTAAGTAATAGATTAATTGTGCACATTTTGATCTATTAAAGTAAATTACTTTCTAATTTAATATGAGATATTATTTATAAAAAAGAAATAAGATATGATATTGTAATACTCATCCCACGTATTTTTTTTATATGGTATATGTTTATTCGATTATCTACCCCACTAATGATAAATATGAACATAAATTGGGTTTAATTTTTCCTTTTTTTCTTGAGTCATGATAATGGAAACATAGTTAACCTAACCATATGCACATATTGCATTTTAGGTTTATGAAATTTGTGCACATGTACAAAGTATTTATACTAAGTGTATAAAGTAAATGTATTAATTGTACAAGGGTACACAAGAATATCTTCTTTGAAGGAATTTAGCTGATTTTTAAAAACTCAGTTCGCATGTTTCCCTTTATCAAGAATGAGGGACATTCCACATAAATTTCAGATTTAGAAGGGTATTTTAATATTTTTAAACTATTAAATTATAATATATTATTCAATTTAAAATTAATTAAAAGATGATCATGTTACAAAATAATAGATTAAGACAAAATCTATGTAATTTTTATAAAATAGAAAAATATTCAAATAATTGTCTATAACCTTAAAGATATTTATATATAAAAAAATAGTTTATATCATATATATAATTTGTAAGTTAGATAAAAAAAAAAAGAATAATAATATTTTATGAGGTGTTTTAAACATATTTACTTAAAAAATGGATTTGACAATAATAATTTTTAACCATTAATTTTTAATATTCAATTTGTTGAGTATGATTTTGAAAGAAATAATAGGGGAAATAGTGTCACCATTCAAATTGGGAATCGATCTACCTGGTTCACCAATTAATATGTGAGAGAAAGATGAAGTGAATAGAGAGAGAGAAAGAAATAATTGAGGAAATAGTGTCACCTCTCAAATTGGGAATCCATCTACATGGTTACTGTTGAGATATTAGGAATGCTTTCCTTATATCATTATTTCCTTGTATCATTCTTTCCTATTCTTAGAATGGTGATTACCCTCTATATATACTCTGTACATGAACGAATGAAAAAATGAATGAAAAAGCTACCATTTATCAATTTGAAGATGGTATTAGAGCCATGGAATTGAAATCTTGGATATTTTTTTGCTATGGTAGTTCGATAACAATCAACCATCCTAAGACAAGCCCTAATATTGATAAGTCAACCTTCAAATGCACTCACTGCAATAAGACTGATTCCATCAGTCTGGATATCCCACAATTTCAAAGCAACGACTCTTGGTATGACCAGGAAAACAATGAGGAACCGAGGGTTTGAACCATGGACCTTTAGATCATGTTTAGGCTATCACCACTTTGTTATTAATGATAATCGTGATCAACGGAAGAAGGATTCCAAGAAAACCTCGACTGCAACTGTTACCGAAATAAAAACAAAGGCTAATGTTGCTGAGAAAGCCTCTACATTGGTAGCCGCTATAGATCATGGTGGTAAGTTTTTAAATACTTTTACACCTGTTATTAATAGTGCATGGATAATTGATTCTAGTGCTACAGATCATATGACTTTTGATTCTAGACAGGTTTCACCCCTTAGACCTTCTTCACAAAAAATTGTTTCCACAGCCAATGGTAACACAACCCCAATCATTAGGGAAGGATCCTTAACTCTTACTGATACTTTGAATTTGGATTCTGTTTTAATTGTTCCATCTCTAGATTACAATCTTTTGTCAGTTTCTCAAATCACTGCAGCCTTATCTTGTATTGTCATTTTTTGGCTTGAATTTTGTGTGATTAAGGACATCCAAACAAGATAGACGATTGGTTGTGGTATTAAGCGGGGAAAACTCTATTACTTGGACTTGCAGTCAAATGATTCAAATAAGTTGCAACAAGCTTTGATGGCAGATGGATCTGAGGAGGAGAAGAAAAAGTCTGAAATTTGGTTGTGGCATCGACGTCTAGGACATGCTTCCTTTGGTTATTTAAAAAAATTGTTTCCTAGTTTGTTTGCAAAGAGTGATATTTCTGGTTTCCGTTGTGATATTTGTGAATTGGCTAAAAGTCATCATGCTTCTTTTTCGTTAATTTTGAATAAAAGTCTGCTTCCTTTTATGGTTATACATTCTGATGTTTGGGGCCCATCCAAAGTCCCAACTTTGAGTGACTCACGTTGGTTTGTTACTTTTATTGATGATGTACCAGAATGACATGGTTATACTTGATGAAGACCAAAGATGAAGTGAACTTGTTATTTTAAAATTTTCATAAAATAATTGAAACTCAGTACAATGCAAAGGTTCGGGTTTTGCATAGTGATAATGGTGGAGAATATCAGAGTTTTGATCTTCAAAAGTATTTGGAAGAACATGACATCATTCATCAGACTACTTGTTCCAATGCACCCCAGCAAAATGGAGTCGCTGAACGGAAAAATCGGCACTTGTTAGAGGTTGTTCGTGCTTCCTTGATAGCAGCAAAAATACCGATATCTTATTGAGGAGAAGCAATCACATCTGCCGCATACTTTATCAATCGGGTACCTTCTAGCTCAATTAACTTCCAAACACCTCCAAGCTCTTACTAATGTCGTAGTTGCCCCAACCGTCCCAAATCTACCTCCTCATGTTTTTTGTTGCGTGGCATTTGTGCATCTACGCAAACACCAACGCGCCAAGTTAACTTCCCATGCATAACAAAGTGTGTTTGTTGGATATGCATTGCAGAAAAAGGGATATCGATGTTACCATCCTCCAACTCGACAAATGTTTATTACAATGGATGTGGTGTTTCATGAAGATTTGATGTATTTTTCATCTGAGTCTGAACTTCAGGGGGAGTACCATAAGGAAATTCAGACTCTCGATTATGATTATCATATCTTTGAGGAAGATGAATCTGGACAATCTGAACTAGTGAACCAGGAAGCGGGTGAGTTGGATATGAGTGGTCAATAATTTGGGTCCGAAGATGTCTTCACTGAAATACCAAACCAATCGTCGTCTGCTAAGGGTGTTCTTAATTTGGAACCTAATCCATTCATGAAACAATTACCACACCGTCATAATAAAGGTATTCCTAAACCCACATATGAACCTGAATTGTCTACCAAAGTCAAATATCCCATGAGCAATTACGTGTCTAATCATCGTTTGTCTGAATCAAATAAGTCATTTGTAAATCAATTATCTACTGTAGCTATTCCTAACAGTGTGTAGGAAGCCTTAGCTGATCCAAGGTGGAAAGCAGCCATGAATGAAGAGATGAAATCATTGCAAAAGAATGAAACATGGGAACTCATAGAATGTCCACCAAAAAAGAAACCAGTTAGGTGTCGTTGGATTTATACTGTGAAGTACAAGGTAGATGGTAGTATTGAACGATTTAAAGCAAGACTGGTAGCAAAAGGGTACACTCAAACTTATGGAATTGACTACACAGACATTTGCACCTGTAGCTAAGATCAACACAGTTCGAGTATTACTGTCTTTACCTGCAAACCTAGATTGGCCATTACAACAGTTCGATGTGAAAAATGCCTTTCTGCATGGCGAGTTATCTGAAGAAGTATATATGGATCTTCTACCAGGATGCATGGTGTCAGAAAAGCAATGTCAGAAGGTGTGCAAATTGAAGAAGTCATTGTATGGGTTGAAGCAATCCCCGAGAGCATGGTTTGGAAGGTTCACAAAATCAATGAGAGCTTTTGGCTATCGTCAAAGTAATTCAGATCACACTTTGTTCCTGAAAAAGCAACATGGTAAGATTACAACACTTATAGTATATGTGGATGACATGGTAGTTACAAGAAGTGATCCTGAAGAAAGAAAAGCTTTGCAAAATTATCTATTTAGAGAATTCGAAATGAAAGATCTAGGTCCTCTGAAATACTTTCTTGGGATTAAAGTTTCTCGATCAATGATTACTACTCAAAAAGTGCTATTTCATAGCTTGTAATTAACTCTTATAAACACTTTTGAGTAGTAGTTATCACCTTTTAACCCAATTAACATATTAAGGACCCTTGCAATCAATTCTAATCAAATTGTGTTAAGTTTTGGTGTTTTGATAGCTTTTTTATCACCAAAGAAATCAGAGATTGAGGAGAGTTCTTTGGAATCCATGGCAAAGCAATGGAAAGCTCAGAAACATGTAGAATCGAAGCTTTGAAGTCCTTTGCCATAAGCAAATCCGGAATGCAAAGAGCAAAAGATGTCCGAACAGGGAGTCCGGACACACCATCGGATGACGGCGAAAGTCAATGATCCGGACAACATATCCGGATAGGATATGCTATCATCCGGGTGTGATGTTCACGAGTACCGTGTGCTTCTCCCTGAGGGAGTCCGGATAGGGGCGTGCGCCGACATTTCACATCCGGAATTCTGTGCGCCGACATTTTACATCCGGATATCTCACAGCCGGATGGGAGAGAAGGACGCTTCAACTTCTCCGGATAGACATATCCGGACCTTTTGATAACGCTTACCCATAGAGTTTTTCTCTTAGTATACAGTGCAACGGTGTTCTCCTGAAGCTTCCTGATATTTCCAACCGACATCTTGAGATATTTTGCTTTAGATATTTGTTGTCTAAATCCCCAAAGTCTCCTTGTAACCCACCTATCATAGGATTCCTTAGTCTTTAAGTAAGTACAAAGGGTGAATAACCTCATATATATAGTTTGTAATTTTCTTTACAAAGATATCTATTATGTAATAAGCGGAAGGAAGAAATATAATTCATAGAGCACTTGCTCTGTTTTTCCTTCATATAATTGTTTTCTCGTTAGTTTTCTTTCTAGCCAAACAAGCTCTGAGGAATTAAGTTTCCTCAGAGAATGAGTGGCTAGACTTTTAGTTCCTTGGGGTTAAGGTTGCCGGGAAAGGTTCCAAGTGCAAGAATTAGTAGCTTTGTGCTTTCAGTCATTAATAAAGAGAAAGTGTGATCCTTTAATGATTTCTATGTTTTTAGTTAACTTAAAACACTTTCAATTCACTTGAGCCAACACTTGGTAAAGCAAGTGATCTTCATCCATGGAGATGCACTAGTTTACCTCTTGCGAGCTTTTGGGAAGTGACTTGAAGGTAGGATTTTCTAGAATTGCCAACACTTGGTAAGCTTTTAGACTCCAAGGAGACATCCATTAGTTATCTCTTGCGAGCTTCAGAAGGGAAGTCCAAAGTTAAAGATCACCTTGAATGGCAAATGCTAGGTGAGAGGCACGAGCCATTGCAAGTTGTATCAGTGAGAGGGAATTAGAGCTGAAATCCATTTAAAGGTTACATCTATACAACACCGGTTAGAGAATTGACTATATGTTAATTCTTTAATGCGAGGAAACGAACCAAATGACCGGAGCTCTGTTTTTGCATAAGGAACCTCCCCTGTGAACCTAAACCTCCAAGGAATGTTTTTCTTCATAAGTAATTTCCATTACTTTCTTTTTAGTTAGCTTTAAACAAAACCTCATTTAAACAAAGTTTGTGTTTTATTTCTTAAGCTAACCTTGAAATGAAAAAGCACCAACTCAGCTTTGAATTGGTATCAGTTGTGAGTTGAAAACCCTTCCCAGTGAACGATCCTAGAGCCACTATGCTATATTAGCTAAAGCTATCCTAATGCATGGTGATATAGGTTATAAATTTTGTTGATCACTTCCTCAGTCAAGGAGCACCAGCTGGACATGAATCAGCTGAGACACCAATTGGGTACGAATCAATCAAGTGAAGGAATTTTTCTGTCTCAAGGAAAGTATGCCTTAGATCTTTTACAAGAGACTGGAATGTCGGGATGTCAACCTGTTAATACACCAATAGAAGAAGGTCTGAAATTGTGTGTTGAGCCTAATCAAGTATCAACCAATAAGGGAAAATACCAGAGACTTGTGGGGAGATTAATGTACTTAGCTCATACAAGACCAGATCTTGCTTATGCATTGAGTGTAGTGAGTTAATACATGCATAATCCTGGAGAGCAACATATGAATGCAGTCATGTGTATTTTGAGGTATTTGAAGAATGCTCCTAGGAAGGAATTTTGTTCACTAAAAATGTTGATCATCAGAGTATAGAAGTATATACTGATGCTAATTGGGCCGGTGCAGTGGATGATAAACTATCTACATCTGGTTACTTTACCTTTATGGGTGGTAATCTTGTGACATGGAAAAGTAAGAAGCAAAATGTCGTCGCTCGTTCAAGCGCAGAAGCGGAATTTAGAGGTATGACTCTAGGACTTTGTGAGGCATTATGGCTAAGACTCCTCTTACAAGATTTAGGTTACCTATCTAGGCAACCAATCCGATTGTTTTGTGACAATAAAGACGCATGTGACATTGCTCATAATCCAGTACAACATGATTGTACAAAGCATGTTGAGGTGGATAGATTCTTCATTAAGGAAAAGTTGGATGATAAGATTGTGGAATTGCCTAAGATTCGATCAGAAGATCAATTGGCTGATATCCTCACCAAAGCTGTCTCAAGTCAAGTGTTCTCAAAATTTTTAGACAAGTTGGGCATGTGTGACATCTATGCACCAACTTGAGGGGGAGTGTTGAGATATTAGGAATGTTTTTCTTATATCATTCTTTCCTTGTATCATTCTTTCCTATTCTTAGAATGGTGATTACCCTCTCTATATATACTCTGTACATGAATGAATGAAAGAATGAATGAAAAAACTACCATTTATCAATTTGAAAAGTTACACCCATTAATATGTGAGAGAAAAATGAAGTAAAGAGAGAGAGAGAGAGAGGGGGGGGGGTAGGGAAGTAGATTGTTTTTTTCGTTTTAACAGGCTTGGACCAAGACTCATCTCACCTCAAAATACAATTCTTCCCTTATCATACCGACATTATTGACATCCACGATAGACAGAGATGCGAGAGACAAATAGTAAGTTTAAGTATAGAGTGAGCGAGGAGAGAGAGAACAATTTTTCGTGAAGGGGAGATGTTTTTGTTCCAAAATTTTAAAATAAAATCAATTGATTAAGCCAAGCAAATGGCTCAGAGGGAGCTCTTTTATTTCATAGGCTGGAGAATAGAGACTTGAAATTTCTCTTTTCTCCAGATGTGGTTACACTTACACCAAGGAAATGGTTCATAGTACGAATGTCTTTTATTTCAATGTGATCGCTCCATGCTAATTCAAATAAAAGCAAGCACTCTAAGAACGAGTTCAATCAGTAATACAACTTCATATCAACACAAGTTAACTTTCTCTAAAGAATACTGCCTTGTCCCAATTCATCCAAAAAAACCTTCAGATTGTAGTCCGAAGATCCACCATCTTTCACAGCTTCCCTTGCCAAATCCTTCCATTTCCCAGCATTCCTTCTCAATTCTTCCCCTCTTTCTCCACGGCCCATGACGACTTCCAAGCACCTCTTGATCTCCTCGCTTTCAACTATTCCCTCCTCATTCGCTGTCACCCGAACGCCTGTCTTCCACAAATCTTCAATTAGCTTGGCGTTGGTCCCTTGATCTGTCCATTGTGGAAATGCTACAACTGGAACCCCAGAAGCTAGGCACTCTAACGTTGAGTTCCACCCACAATGTGTAATGAAACATCCCAATGATGGATGTGACAAAACATCCAACTGAGGACACCAAGCCACTATCATCCCTTTTTCTTCCAACTCTTCTCTGCAACTCAGCTTCTCTTCTTCCACTTCTCCGTTTCCGGGTGCTGATCTTATGACCCACAAGAAAGGCCTGCCGCTGTGTAGCAAAGCACGTGCAATCTTCTCCATTTGTTGCTTTGACAGAACGCAAAGTGTCCCAAACGACACATAAACGACTGATGACTTGGGCTTGGAGTTCAACCAATCGATGCAGTCACTCGGATCTTGTAAAATATCTCCTCCAAAGGAAGTATCAGATGGATCTTTAGCATCCAAGAAAGCATATGGAACCAAAGGTCCAATTCCCATCACTTCAACCTTATCCACAGCTCGTAGAGCCTCGGCCTCCAGTGCGTCGAACGTGTTCACAAGCATTTTGGGGTTCGTCTCTTTCCTTAGTGCCTCCATTTCCTCTTGAAATGTTGAGAGCACCGAAGCATATATGTTTGAAGAGAGTAAAAAAGATGGAATATCACAGCTAGACAGCAATATTGGAAGCCCCGGTAACTCAATTGGACTTGAACCCTCATTGCTGCAGTCTCCAACCACATCACCATAACCATTGAAGTAATGATAGAAAATGGTGAAAACAGTGGCGCTCTGAATCCAAAGAAGCGCCGACGGAACCTGAAGGCTACGAGCCAGTTCTGCCGCCCAAGTTAGGAGGATGGTGTGCAGTAAGCAAGTAACTGGTCGGCCTTGGTCAGCGCTCATTGCAGTGATCCGCCTGAGGGTTTCTGGTCCACAACGTTTTATCTCGGACATAGAGTGCTGGACATGATCATCGGAGTACTTTATCCCATCATCATAGCCATCGGAGAAGAGGACTAGGGTTAAACCGGGGAGGGTCGGATCTTTGGGCATTCGGCGATGGGCGGAGACGGAGACAGCGAAGGTGACGTGGGCGCCGGTTCTGATCAGGCGCTTGGCGAATTGGAGGGCTGGGTTGATGTGGCCTTGCAGTGGAAGTGATATAATGAGGAAGTGGTGCTGCCCCATTGCTGTGACTGAGGATTGTGTTTGTGGCCCGTGAGTTGCATGGGTGATGTATATAATGATTTGAGGGAACAATAATAATAATTAATAAGCTTAAATTTGCAAATTTTTTATTTTAACTTTAATTAATCATTTTAAGCTTAAATTTGCAAATTTATTATTTGTCACTTTAATTAATCATTTTGAGTTTCATTATTAAAAATTATTTTATTAATTTAATATAATATATTTTTATGACATCATAATATATTAATTATCAAAAAATAATGTTAGTTTAATTCAATTACCTTAGTTTAATTTCGTGCTTCTTTCTCAACTATTGATGTTAAAAATAAATTTAAATTTTATCATATTATCTCATATTCATCGGGGGTAAACTACAAAATAGTCTTTATATTTTTACTTGTATTTCAATTTGGCTTTCAAACCTCTTCTCAAAACAACATCAAATTTAAAATTATGTTCAAAAACTAATATGTCCTTAATTTAATTTTAAAAAATTGAAAAAATCATAGAAAATTCATAGAAATTGATGTTAAGAAACATGATAATTGACTCCAAATCATATAAGTTTAAACTTTTAAGAAAATTGATTGTTTAACATGATATTCAAATTTAGTTTGATCGATCTTATTTGCCTGTTGGATATGAATCTAAGTTCTACCTACCTCTCTATCATACGGATGTGAAAACTATACTTGAAGGAGACTATAATTAATCGATTGTTTTGAGAAAAATTTTGACATACTATGTTTGAATATAATTAATTTATCTATATGGTTTTATAAAATATCTTGGATTTTTTTTTCAGAAAATAATAATAAAAACATTAGGTATTATTTACAAAAAAAAAAAAAAAAAAAGTTCTCACTAGTATTTCCGTATGATACATTGATAAAGATGTTGACCTTTTGCTAGAGGGGAGGTCACATAGGCTTTGTGAGTTCTATAGGTACACAAAATTTTCTGTGGATCGACTTGGTGGCTCTACCAAATCACAATATCCCTTATGATCCCAAGTCCATTTTTAATTAAAGAATTTACATTTATGTGGTCCAGCTTACAAAGGACTGATTTTGGAAAACATTATCCCATCAAAAACAATTGTAGAGAGAGTGCAAGTCTACGTTAAGGACAACTCTCACACTCGAAGTCTTACCTAAGCTTCCGACGTACCCACCTACTATCATTGACGATCAACCATGGTATGTGGATGGTGGTGAGTCTGGTGACGCATCATGTCATACTTCATGACACGAAAAATCTTATTGCAAAGTAGTGCTTGGTCGCTAGGGTTCGAGAGCTTGAGCACTCCAAATGATTTTTGTTTTTATTATAAAAATAAAAAATATTATGCTTAATTAAAAGTGAGATAAAATTCACATTATTTCATTTATAAAACATGATAAATATGAAAAATATTTTATTAGGATAAATGAAATAAAATTATCAACTTAAACTAAACAAACTATCATATTATTCTAATACTTATTTTTTCATATTTCTTTAAATTCTTTTTATGAAGAGTTTTAAATAATTTGTTATTTATCATTATTTTCTATATTTCTTTAATATATTATTCTTTATATAAGGAATTTTAAATAACATATAATTACATACTATGTAACCACCCATATGATGCTTTAGAACACGTCTAGAACACGTTTACATAATTAAGAGTTTTAAAACACATCTATATAATTAAGGAACTTATATTTATATAGCATCATAAACTTTCTTCCATATTTAATGTGAGATATTATAATCACCCCTCATACATATACACCATTTTTCAAACAGACAAACGCCCTTATGAGACTAAACAAACCCCCACACCAGGGTTGGGGATTGAATTTAGTATTATTTGTAGTGACCCATACCTAATTATATAGATATTATTTACTCTGAATTCAAATGAGTTCTCATGGTTTTAAAACGTATCTACATAATTAAGAAACTTGTATTTATATAGTATTAAGAACTTTATCTCATATCCGATGTGGGATATCACAAACACTTCTTATGTAAATACAATGTCTTCGTTGTATCCTACGAAATTGTAGAGCTAAACAAATAGGCACCCCTCATAGGGCCAAACAAACCCTCGTACTAGAGTCAGAGATCAGTTCTGATATAATTTGTAATAACTCATATCCAATTGTGTAGATGTTGTCTACTTTGAATCCAAGAACCCTCACAACTTTAAAACGCGCCTACATAATTAAGGAACCTATATGCATATAACGTTAAAAACTCTCTTCTATGATATCACATATTAATCACTCTTACAAAATTTTTTAGTATTATTATTATTATTTTTTAAATTAAATAATTTATTGTCTATTATTATTATTATACATTATTTTTTTCTCTATATTATTATTTTTAGTAACGTGCATACCACATACATATCATTTTACTAATATGGATAGGAAAAGTCTTTAAACTGCTACAAGAGAAAGTGGGGTTCCCACCAATTCTATCAGTGTACTGAAAAAGTGAGAACCTTTAACAATTACTTTTAGTAACACCTGCATATCACCTGTTATTAGCCCAACCTTTACAATTGCACTCGGGGCCTCCACTTTTGTCAATCCACTAACAAAACGAAATGGGAGAGTTGTGTTTACAGGTTGTTATATGAAAAATATATGGTTTTGAAAACCATATAACTGAAATATGAGATTTGTCTGATAATGAAAAAAATATTATGTGTGTCATGCACTATATACTATTTATATTTGTATTTCCAAAATTACCCCTCCATACATCCCTATCAGCAACCATCACCAGTCAAGCCCACTGTCATACGCTACATGTTTCGCATTGCCCCTTGTTTCTTTCCTTCTTTAACCCACCTCACCTCATTTGTTTTTATTTTTTCTATTTTTCTGTTTTATACTTTTAAGTTAAAAATAAAATTAAAAAATAGGGGGTGGGGGGTGATGACCGTCTTAAAATAAAATAATTGGAAGAAAAAACGAAAAGAGAAAAAAATAAAATTCTAAGAAATAAACTAAAAAGATAAAAAATAGAAAAAGAATTCTAAGAAAGAATCTAACACTAGGATTTATATATTATTGTTTTTATAATTTAATTTTAATAAATATAGATATAAATATCTATAGAAAAAATAAATTATTTTTAATTATTTTATTTTTAAATTTCATTTAATTGGTTGTTAAAAATAAATAAAAAATTATAAATCGAGATGCAATAAGTGTATCATCATTTATTTTATATCATTGAATATATTTGAATTAAATATATTATAATTTTAATATTAAATATATCTTCAAGTTGGAAATATTATTACCATATGTTATAATATTATTGTCGAATAATATTTAATGTAGTTTAATAATTAATTTATACTTATAAAATTCATATTTTTTACTCATATACGTGATATTATTGTTGAATATATTAATAAAACAACTTAAAAATGTTGATTATTACTTTTTATATCATTTAAAAAAAAAATTCTCCAAAATTTTGTCTCAACTATATTTTGTGTCAAAATATTTCTCGATGTATCTATAAAATTGAGTTATCGATATATTCGTCAAAATCGATATTTTCATTATTGGTTAGATTTTGTAATGATTTTGTTTTCAATCATGTTACCTAGTTAAGATTATTTATTTATTTTCAATGGTAAATGATTTATTTTATTTATTATCATTTATATTATGAATATAATGAATTTAAATTGGTATAATATTAAGATCTATTATTGGATAAGATTTTGTAATTTTATTTTTATTTAAAAAAAATCTAAAACATTATCTAAGGGATTTCCTTTATTGTCAATTAAATTTGTCTTATGTATTTATATATATATTTGAAACTTATATGACTTATTCTACAATTTTTTGAAATTCTTATGACCAAAATTTATGTGAAAAAATATGTTATAGTTTGAAGTTAGGCAATTTTTATTTTTACATTTTGTTGCAATAAAATCATGTAAAATAATTTATGGAGCGAAAGCTATGAAAATGAATAATAGATATTATTTACATATTTTTATAATAAAAAACATTAATATTTTGTATATCTATGGTCAAAAGTTGTACATAACAATTTTTTACAATTATACAACTAAAAGCAATATAAAAAAATATTTCAAAATCTAAAATTATGCAAATATTCCATTTGATTGTAATAAAAAATTTTATAATTAGAAGTTATGAGAAAATTATTCTCTTTTATTTTTATTATTAATTTATATTATGGGATTTTAGTATTACTTTGTTAAGAAGGAAAGGTCAATATTGTATTAATTGTATATGCCAAAATATATTGTATTAATTGTATATTTATTCAGTTGCCTTTTATACCTAGAATAGATTAGCATGATTGTAGGAAATCTCTTGTATAAATCTTCGTCTCCTGATTCAATAAAATTATTCAAGGCAAATATTATTTTTCCTTTTTACATGGTATCAGAGCAGGAAACGATACCCTAGCTCTCTGCCCTCTTTCTTTTTGTCGTTCCTTTTTTGTTGTTTCTCATAATCATGATGGAACAGCAACCTTCGAATGGAGGCAAACTTGATGCTGCCAATCCATATTTTCTTCACCATTCTGATCATCCAGGAATGGTGCTCGTTTCCAAGCCCCTTAATGGGGATAATTATTCGACATGGTGTAGAGCCATGACGATTTCTTTGAACGCCAAGTCCAAGTTAGGTTTCATAGATGGGACCACCACAATCCCGTCTGCCACAGACAAACCAGACGAACATGCTTCGTGGAAAAAATGCAACGATATGATCCTCTCTTGGATTCTCAATTCACTTTCACAGGACCTTGCAAACAGTGTCATTTTTTCAACCACCGCCCAGGAGGTATGGGAAGACCTTCGGGATCGTTTTTCTCAAAGCAATGCCCCTCGTATTTTTCAGATTGAGAGGGACATTGCCTGTCTTACTCAAGATCAGATGACTGTTGCAGCTTATTACACAAGGCTTAAAAAGTTATGGGATGAACTAGGATCCTATAATGACACCGTTTGCTCTTGTGGGGCAGACCATAAGAGACGCAGATTGATGCAGTTTCTCATGGGACTCAATGAGTCCTACAATGCAATCCGAGGGCAGATTTTGTTGATGAATCCGCTACCTGATGTTGCCAAGGCTTACTTTTCCATTGTACAAGAGGAGAAGCAACGAAGCCTGGGGGCTACACGTGAGACGACAGAGAACTCAGCCATGGTTGTTCAAAGGGCTGAACCGATGGCACTGGCTGTTCGACATGGACAAGGTTCTTCTTCTCGTTATAACCCATCTAATCGAAAACCTTTGCATTGCTCTTATTGTGACCGTGACCATCATGTACGAGAAACATGCTGGAAGCTGAATGGGTACCCACCAGAACACCCTAAACATGCATCAAACAGGTCTAATCATGGAAGCACTCATTTCAAGCGCAACAATAGCCATCAATCTTCAGCCAACAATGTCAAGGAACGTCCAGTAATGCAGGAAGTGCCAT